>NC_088377.1:160034230-160658461 GCF_037993035.2 Macaca fascicularis | reverse complement strand
TGCAACTAGCATACTAAGAATGCATGAGTCCTTTAATAGCAGAATAAATGAAGCAGAAGACAGAATGAGTGAGCTTGAAGACAGGCTATGTGAAAATACACCGTCAGAGGAGGAAAAAAAAGATTTTTTAAAAAGGAAGCATACCTACAGAATCTAGAAAATAGTCTCAAAAAAGCAAATCTAAAAGTTATTGAGTTTAAAGATGAGGTAGAGAAATAGATAGGAGTAGAACGTTTATTAAAAAAATAATAACACGGAACTTCCCAAACCTAGAGAAAGATATAAATATTCAAGTGTAAGAAGTTTAGAGAACACTAAGCAGATTTTACCTCAAGGCATTGAATAATCAAATTCCCAAAGGTCCAGGATAAAGAACCCTAAAAGCAGAAAGAGAAAAGAAATAAATAACATACAATGGAATTCCAATATGTCTGGCAGCGGCTATTCAGTGGAAACCGTATACACCAGGAGACAGCCATGTGATATATTTAAATTTCAAAGGATAAAAAACACTTTCACCCCAGAATAGTTTATCTGGTGGAAATATCCTTCAAACATGAAGGAGAAATAAAGACTTTCCCAGACAACAAAAGCTGAGAGACTTCATCATTGCAAGACCTGTCCTATAAGAAATCCTAAAGGATTTCAATCAGAGAGAAAAGGATATTAATGAGCATTAAATAATCACCTAAGGTTACAAAACTCATTGGTAATAGTAAGAGCACAGAAAAACACAGAAATAAAACACCGTAACTGTGTGGTGTGTAATCTACTCTTACCCTAAATAGAAAGATTAAAAAATTAACTACAACTACTTTTTAAGGCATAGTCAATACAACAAGATAAACAGAAATAACAAAGAGTTAAAAAGCAGGAGACAAGATTAAGTCATAGAGTTTTTATTAGTTTTTTTTTTTTTTTTTTTTTTTTTGGCTAGTTTATGTGTTTATGCAAGTAGTGTTAAATTATTATTAGGTTGAAATAATGGGTTTTAAGATAGTGTGTGCAAGCCTCCTTGTAACCTCAAACCAAAAAACCTGCAACAGATACACAAAACCTAAAAAGCAAGAAACTAAATCATATCACCAGAGATAATCATCTTCACTAGAGGAAGACAGGAAGGAAAAACCAATGAAGAGAAAACTACAAAAAGATCAGAAAATAAAATTTAAAAGGCAGGAGTAACTCCTTACTTACTAATAATAACACTGAAAGTAAATGGACTAAATGATCCAGTTAAAACACATAGACTGGCCAGATAGATAATAAAACAAGACTCACTAATCTTTTGCCTACAAGAAACACACTTCACCTATAAAGACACACACAGACTGAAAATAAAGGAATGGAAAAAGGAATTCTATGACAATGAAAAGCAAAGAAAAGCATGAGTTGATATGCTCATATCAGACAAAATAGATTTCAAGACAAAGATCACTATATAATGATAAAGGGATCAGTTCAGCAAGAGAATATAAAAATTTTAAATATATATGCACTCAACACTGGAGCATCCAAATATATAAAGAAACTATTATTAGAGCTAGAGAGAGATAGGTTTCTATACAATAATGGTTGGACACTTCAACACCTCACTTTCAGCACTGAACAGATCTTCCAGACAGAAAATCAACAAAGAAAATCAGACTTAATCTGCATTATAAACCAAATGGATCTAATACATATTTACAAAATATTGCATCCAAACCTACAGATTATACATTCTTTTCCTCAGCATATGAATCATTCTCAAGGATAGAACACATGTTAGGTCACAAAACACATCTTAAAACATTAAAAAAAGTATACAATATCAAGCACATTCTCTGAATGCAATAGAATAAAACTGTAAATTAATAATGAAAATAATTTTGGAAACTATACAAAAACATGGAAATTAACAGTATGATCCTTAATTACCAGTGAGTCAATGAAGAAATTAAAAAGGAAATTGAAAAATTTCTTGAAACAAATGATGATGGAAACGAAACATACCAGCACCTATCAGATACAGCAAAAACTATACTCAGAGGGAATTTTATAACTTTAAGTGCCTACATAAAAAATAGAAAAACTTCAAATAAACAATCTAACAATGCATCATAAAGAACTAGAAAAACAAGAGCAAACCAACCTCGATATTAGTAGAAAAAAATATAGATCAGAGCCAAAATAAATGAAATTGAAATGAAAATACAAAAGACTAATAAAACAAAATTTAGTTTTTGAAAAGTCAATATTGACAAACTTTTAGACTGACTGAGATAAAAAGAGAGAGAAGATATAAATAAATAAAATCAAAAATGGAAAAGGAGACATTATAACTGATACTGCAGAAGTTCAAAGGATAATTGGTGGTTACTATGAGCAACTATAGGCCAATAGAAGAAATGAAAAAAATTCTAGATACATACCACCTACCAAGAATGAGCCAGAAAGAAATCCAAAACCCGAACGGGCTAATGACAAGTAATGAGATCAAAGCTTAATAAAAACTCTCCTAGTAAAGAAAAGTCCAGGACCCAATGACTTCACTGCTGAATTCTATCAAATGTTTAAAGAACTAATACAAATCCTACTCGAAATTCTCAGAAAAAGTAGAGGAGGAAGGAATACCTCCAAACTTATTCTACAAAGCCAGTATTACACTGATGCCAAACCAGTCAAGGAGATATTAAAAAAAAAGAAAACTGTAGGTCAATATCAATATCTTTGGTGAATATTGATGTAAAAATCTTCAACAAAGAATTAGAAAACAAAATTTAATGATACATTAGAAAGATTATTCATTATGACCCAGTAGAATTTATCTCTGGAATGCAAGAATAGTTCAACATATGCAAATCAATCAATGTGATGCCTCCTACCAACAGAATGAAGAATAAAAACATGAAGAATCATTTCAATTGATGCTGAAACATCATTTGATAAAATTCATTATTGCCTCATAACAAAAATCCTGAGAAAACTGGAGATAGAAGGAACATACCCCAACATAACAAATATAAAACATAAATATATGACAGACCCACAGCTGGTATCATACTAAATGGACAAAAACTG
Source organism: Macaca fascicularis (assembly GCF_037993035.2). NCBI lineage: Eukaryota > Metazoa > Chordata > Mammalia > Primates > Cercopithecidae > Macaca > Macaca fascicularis. The sequence continues at coordinate 160,655,398 of NC_088377.1, read as the reverse complement.
AAAGTCTTTCCTCTAGGATCTGGAACACTACAAGGATGTTGACTATCACCACTGTTATTCAAAATAGTGCTGAAAGTCTGAGTTAGAGCAACCAGACAAGAGAAAGATATAAAAGATATACAAATTGAAAAAGAAGAAGTCAAATTATCCATGTTTGCTGATGATATGATCATATACTTGGAAAAACCTGGACTCCACAAGAAAACTATTAGAACTGATAAAACAAATTGAGTAAAGTCGCAGGACACAAAAATGGCACACAAAAATCAACAGCATTTCTATATGCCAACAGTGAAAAAGAAATAAAGTAATTTCATTTACAATAACCACACATACAATTAAATACCTGGAAATTAATCAAAGGAGTGAAATTGCTCTATAATGAAAACTATAAAACACTGATGAAGGAGATTGAAAAGGACATCAAAAAATGAAAAAAATGCTTGTTTATATATTAGAAGTATCATTATTGTTAAAATACCCATACTACTCAAGGAAACCTACAGATTCAAAGCAATACCTATCGAAACATCAATGACATTCTTCACAGCAACAGAAAAAAAAAATCCTAAAATTTATATGAAACCACAAAAGACCCAGAATAGCCAAAGCTATCCTAAGCAAAAAGAACACAACTAGAAGAGTCAAATGACCTGACTTAACATTATACTGCAGAGCTATAGTAACCGAAACAGCATGGTACTGGCATAAAACAGACACACAGACCAGTGGAACAGAATAGAAAACCCAGAAACAAATTCACATACCTACAGTGAACTAATTTTCGATAAAGGTGCCAAGAACATACATTGGGGAAAAGATAGTCTCTTCAATAAATAGTATGGGGAAATTGGATATATATGTGCAGAAGAATGAAACCAGACCTCTCTCTCTTACCATATACAAAAAAAAAAAAAAAAAAAAATCAAAATGGATTAAAGACTTAAATCTAAGACCCCAAACTATAAAACTACTACAAGAAAATATTTGGAGATATCTCCAGGACATTGGTCTGGACAAGGACTTCTTGAGGAATAACCCACCAGCACTGGCAACCAAAGCAAAAATGGACAAACGGGATCACATCAAGATAAAATGCTTCTGCACAGTAAAGGATACAATAAAAAAGTAAAGAGACAACCCCCAGAATGGGAGAAAATATTTACAAGGTATCTGTAGGGAGACCCCCCAAAACTATTGCTATGGAATAAAAAATGAAATGCTCCCGATTATTGTAAATACAAAATTGCATGAAGGATTGTGTAAAGACAATGACAGGTTGGACTGCCAGAATGAGCCAACAGCGTGTGATGTGCTTCCTCCTGCAGAGAGCCTATGAATGGACGCGCAGTCAGGGAGGTTTCACATCACCAAGATTCCTATCCCAGAAAAGCAGATGTTCATAGCTCTGGGAATGGAATGCAACCCTTGTGGAGAGCCTATAAATGGATGCATGGGGGGCGCCTGTCCATATGGATAAGATAGGGCTATAAATGTCCTCATCTTGCCATGGCTCTTCTAGGTCTCTTTAGGGTTAAGGCATACTCCCTTCTGAGAATTTCTGGTCTAACCGGTTGTCTAGCTTCATGTCCTGTTTCTATGGATTGTTTGTAACCAGCTTTTGCTGCCACTGTTACTGCTGATTAATATCTTGCTAATCATAGGTTATGGAAAGACTGTGTTTCTGTTTTAAGGCTCTGTTAGAAATTACTGAAGCACACACTATATCGTAAATTATTACCTCTGTATACTGCACTTCTGCATACAGATGTTATGTTAAAGAATTACTTTATCCCCATGTGACCATCTCACCTCATAATCAAATGACCCTAAACTCCTCACTAACCTACCCCTGCCCTCACTAAACTTAATAATAAATGCTGGTATATCCAGTGCATTGTTGGCACCACGGGACCAGAAGGCAGTGACTCCCCTGGACCCAACTTTCACTATCTTGTGTGTCTATTATTTCTCGACCTGCCAATTCGCCTGGGAACAACGAGAGAGCCCCGTTGCATTGCGGGCTGCTGGCCAGATCCCGCAATACGTATCCATTTGATAAAGGATTAATAACCAGAATATATAAGGAGCTCAAACAACTCCCTGGGAAAAAGATCTAATAATCCACTTCAAAATGGGCAAAAGATTTGACTAGACATTTCTTAAAATAAGACATACAAATGGCAAATAGGCATATGAAAAGGTGCCCAACATCATTGAAAACTCATTGATCATCAGAGAAATGAAAATCAAAATTGCAATGAAACGTCATCTCACCTCAGTTAAAATGGCTCATATCCAAAAGACAGGCAATGACAAATGCTGGTGAGGATGTGAAGAAGAAGAAACCCTTGTACCCTGTTGATGCACAAGTGAGTGCAAGCAGTATGGATAAAAGTTTGGAAGTTCCTCAAAAAGCTAAAACTTAAGCTATTATATGATCTAGTAGTCTCACTGCTGGGTTATATACCCAAAAGAAAGGAAATAAGTATATCAAAAAGATACCTGCACTCCTGTGTCTGTTGCAGCCCTGTTTTCAATAGCTAAGATTTGGAAACAACCTAAGTGTTCATCAACAGATGAATGGATGAAGAAAAATGTGGAAAATACACACAATGGAGTACTATTCAGCTACTGAAAAGAATGAGATCCAGTCATTTGCAACAACATGAATGGAACTTGAGATCATTATGATAAGTAAAATAAGTCAGATACAGAAAGATAAATATCACATGTTCTCACTTATTTTGGGAATGTAAAAATCAAAGCATTTGAATTCATGTATGCAGAGACTAGACGGATAGTTACCAGAGGTAGGGAAGGGTTATGGGTGGGTGTCTAGATGGAGGTGGGGATGGTTGATGGGTATAAAATATAGAAAGAATAAATAAGTCCTACTATTTGGCAACACAATAGAGTGTCTATAGTCAGTAATAACTTAATCGTATATTTTAAAATAACTTACAGAATGTAATTAGATTGTTTGTAACTCAAAGGGTAAATTGTTGAGGGGATGGATACTCTACTCTCCATGAAGCGCTTATTTCACATTGCTTACCTGTATCAAAACATCTCATACACCATATATATATATACACACACACACACACGCACATACACACACACACAATGTACCTATAATTAAAAAAAAAATAGAGTTTTAAAGGTATAAAATTTTTGTCTTTCAAATTTGCATAAAAAGCAGAATTCCTATAATTTTATTTTTAAAGATGAGAAATGCTACCTATACTAGCATCTTTTAGGTGATGACCAAATAGACATATTTACTTTCAATATTCTAAATATCATTTCCAAATTCACACCCTGTAAGAAAATCTGTAATGAAGGGAGTTTGTAGTAGCTGCATGGATTTGAATAAAATTGAATACTCTTAAAAATTAGGAAGAAAGTTCAGTTAGATGATAGTACTGCTTGTGTATTGGAGGCAGGATGTGTCATTTGGACAGAAAACTTACTGGGGATAGGGGTGGGTTGCAGTTACCTCTAAAACTAACTTTAGGAACAGAATGGGAGATGCTTTCCAGAATGCTTTAGGAAAATATGCATGTCTTTGACAGTTTTGAAGGTAGGAGAGGATCACACTGAATAACGAATCAAGAGATAATTCAAGAAAGTGAGGAAAAGAGAAAAGCTGTCATAGATGTGAGGAGCAGACTAGAGAGTATAAAGGGTCTTTGATAGAGACATTTTTAGGTGAGGTTTCCAAGTGCTCAGAGAGAAGAGTGAGCTACATTAGATTTGTTTGGGGTCAGGAAGGAATTCATTGTCAACTCCTGGTTCTCAGAGAGTTATATTTTCAAATAAATCACTAACATGAAACATTAACAAAAGCAAATTACAAGTAAAAGAAAGTAAACTCTACAAATGTTGACAGAGTATAAATTTAAAGCAGCCTGCCACACCAGCACAAAACTCCTGGAAGGTTTCAAAACCATCTGTATCCTATTTTTGGTCCAATTCTACTTTGTGACACTTATTCTTCTTCAACATGCCCATTTATTTCAAGCACACCTTTAAGCTTGTCCAATGTGCAAAAAATCATGTTTATCTTTGCCAGGTTCATTAACTATCTATATGGGCACATAACGTAATAAATAGAAACTTGAAGCCAAGAAAGAACTTGAAAAAGGCTTTTGGAACATTTAATTCAGAATCCTAGAGTGAGAACCAGTGAAAAATTGCAGGACCTCAGAACAGCTTTCAGAAATCTAGTAAAATGTTAATATTCTTTACTGAGTTTCATTAGTAACTAAGAGTATAAACTAAATAGCTTGGTTTCCAGTGCCATTTATCTTTAAGTACCAAACTCTTAATTCTAATAACAGTGAATTAACTATGAATTTTTTTCATTGTCTTTATGTATACAATTGACTGTGTACATAACAGTGTTGTAATTTTTAATTAATACATTAAAATTTGATATGAACTATATTTTAGAAGGAAATTAAAAAGTTACTTTGATCAAGTGTTTGTTTTCTAATAGCATACATGTATCTGACATTCATAAGAGCAGGTAAGCAAGACATATATTAGGTATAAAAAGCATAAATTTACTACCATTCTAAAGTTGCAGCCTGGCCCATCAACTGATAAAAACATGGTTTTAACTGCTGCAATCCATTCCTAAAACAAATACTGTCATATTTAAATAGTGGATTTTCGCATCTGTCTCAAAGTGTCTAAATATTTTCTCTTTTCATCAATTTCTATGAAGGCTGACCTCTATCCCATTTTTTAAAATCAACAACCCATGACACCATGCTTGGAACAACGTAAATGCTCAAATGTTGGTTAAAATGACTTCACTACTTCATTTATCAAGTTAGTGCCACAGGTTATGACCTGGGCTTTCTATGGTGCTACAAATCTATCTCACTCCACTGTCCTTTACCTACTATGAAGGTTGCATTGATGGCTCCTAGCCTTACCAGCGATGACTGTAAATTGCAGTTATCACTTCCAATCTTTTTTGAATTTCCTCTCCAAAATACCATCTACAGCTTTGTTCTCAGGTCCAATAGAGATAAAATATAAACGTTGCCAAATTACCTCAAGAATAGGGGCTGGCTTGTTATAGCTCTTGATATTCTGGTGAGCAGCATTTTACTTAGCACAAATGCAAATATTCAAATGCTGATATGTATCATTTTCTAAATAACTTACTGTTTGAGAATATCGGCCTATAACTCTTTTGCAACATTAGACTGCTTTAAAAAAATCATAATTATAGCAGGTTTTAAGTTTTCACATATTTTATGTCAACAATTTGGATTCTGCTCTGAGATGTGGAATATTCAGACAATGGCCAGACCATAAATGAAACTGGAACTCTGACCTACAGCCTCTACAGCAACCAGTCCAGGAAGCCAAACCTCTGCAGCAGTTGGCCAGAGCAATTAGGATTTAGTTGATTACTTCCAGCTTTCCTAATTTTTGCCTCTGCTACCAACTCAGAAACTAAATAAATAAGCTCTCCAAACTACTTATATAAGATGTGATCGTAACTTGCCCACTTCCAAGTACCAAATGCCAACAACCTTCAATCAGAGCATACCAAACATATCTGAAGGCTTTCGTTTTTTTCACTATGACACTTTGTCACTCCCTCAGTTGCCTGAGCCTCTGACAAATGCAAATGATCCTTTCTGACACCCATCCTATGACAAGTTCAAAAAACAAGGCTCTTTTTGTTCTTTGGGGGGTTATTTTCATTTATTTTTACAGCCCTAAAGTGATCTATGTTTTGAATGTTCCAGGGCAGACTGAGAATTAAGATTGACTTCTGCTTATTTTTCTTACGAGTTGAGGATTATCAAACAATTTTTTCTCCTTAATTTACTTTTTAAATATTTTCCCACATTATGCTAATTGTTTTAAAAAATAGTAGTGCATTGCTTAATATGATCATCTTCATTGATTCAGTGATTTACGTAGTATTCTTGGAAGTTTAAGATTATTATGAAACAAAAAGTTATTGTTATTTCTGTTATTCTCCTAATCAATAGGGTAACTAAGTAGCACAATTTCTTCTAACCAAATATGATCCCTAAAAAGTATATAATAAACTTTTTGCCAATATTTTACAAATCATAGAATTGAACAAGGAAAATAGTGGATCAAAATTTGAGATAAATTACTTTCAAAAGATTCCTAAAATCAGTGATTTGAATAATTGGCAAATACCCATGATGCATATCTGATCTTAATTTGCAGATACTCCAGGAAAAGAAAATATAGACTGTGAAAATATAAGATTTATTTCTGTTTAAATCTACTCAAGAACTTAAGAACTTAAGTTTTATGTGATTGACTGTGGGCCCCTTTTTAATGCAGATTGAATGGTAGATCTATTAGGAGAGAAACTCAGCTCAATTAAGGAACATTTCCTCTGCTGAATGCTTCACCTTTATTTTCCCTCTCACATTCCTCCTTCCTCAGTACCTGCGCTGAACACTCATGAAATTGCTCCCAAGTTGAAGCTGAAGATTAAACCGCAAAGTTCAATGAGAATATGTAGCTATTAAAAATAGATTAATTAAGAAATCATGGCTGCTTTTGATTAAATGGCATGGGAAAGAAACACCTAAAACTGATTAAAATTGAATTTTTAAATTTTAACAAGCAAATAAATCATCCTGGGATGGGGGGTGGGTCTTGTTAAAAATACAGATTCTTAATCAGCATTTTTTTTTTTTTTTTTGACAGGAAGTCTTCTTTTCTAACAAGCTTCCAGGTGATGCCAATGATTCAGATAGCATTTTGAGTATCAAGGGCCTGTAGATGTTCAATCTGGGGGTAATGGGCATACATGTAATTATGCCTTACACAGATCAGATATATGCTTTAAGAATAAAGTGAAAACTCAGGCTCTTCTACATTTGTGGAAATTCTTCTCATTACTCATAGCGCTGACTGAAAATTTGAGGAGAGCAATTATTTTAAACTGCTTATCTCAATATCTGGTAAACACTCAATACATGATAAATGTCTGCTATTATTGTGGCCCAGATATTGAACAGAATCTTAATATCTAACATTAACTTCAAAGTTTAGCGTTAGATACTGTTGTGTGTTTTATATGCATTATTCAAAATAGAAACCTAACCTATTCTATTTCTAACGTTTTTCTCATAGGTAGAAACATGAATCATTGGGAGGTGAGGTAACTTACCCAGAGCCCACAGGTAAACATTGGGGAAAAAAGGATTCAAATCCAAGCAATCTCACACTAAAGCCAAAAAATCTTGAGCTCATTCACAAAATGACATTGTCAAATTCACACAGAACAGAGTTCAGATTCACATAGAACAGAGTTCTTAATTATTATAAAGCTTTACTAAATAATGTCAAGGACACAGGCAATTAAAAGACTCAGACAAGGTAGAGAGATGCCAAGGGCTGCTCCCACGGTTCTTTTTGGGTTAGATAAGCTTCTCTGGTCCAGAATCCATGAGGTGTTTCAGTGAGGTGCACAGGATTACCTCACAGAAGTCTAGCTTGTCAAGTATTACACATCACTGTTTTATAGTCCAGAGAGTTATATTACCTATGTGATGTTTTCCAAGAGCCATGCTGGTAGACCTGAGTAGTCCTTAGCTGGGGACATCGAGCTAAGAATATTTAAGAGATAAAGTCTCTTCCTCTTGGGCAAACATCATTAGTCTATTTACCCAGAGGTCAAGTTAACAAGAATGGTAGCCCAGATGACCTGCTTATTCCCCACACAATGACTACCTCAAACTTTACACCCCATCCAACAGGCAGAGGGATGAGTGGACCAGTGGCCAGATGCTTTAACTTCCTTTATCCTTTAACTAATAGGCAAAAGTAGTTAGTATATCTGTTATAGACACAAACAGAGCCCCTGTAAACAATAATGATGATTAGAAAGTGAGAAACAATATTCAGATTTATGTATCTGGAAAACTCCCACTGAGAAAGACAGGAATTAGGCAGACGGACAACAATACAAAGAGGGAAATGCCAAAGTGCAGAGAAGGGCATATGATTCATCATGAGGAAAAGCAGGAACATATTTTGCAAAGAGCATATATTCCAAAGAGTTCAAAAGTGCAAGGCAGCAGGCAATAGCCAAGAAGGACACGGGGAAAAGAGACCAGAGGAAAACAATAAGTACCTTTTTGTTTTTTTAATTATTATTATACTTCAAGCTCTAGGGTACATGTGCACAACATGCAGGTTTGTTACATATGTATACATTATACATGTGCCATGTTGGTGTGCTACACCCATTAACTCGTCATTTACATTAGGTGTATCTCCTAATGCTATCCCTCCTCCCTTCACCCTCCCCACAATAGGACCCAGTGTGTGATGTTCCCCTTCTTGTGTCCAAGCGATCTCATTATTCAGTTCCCACCTATGAGTGAGAACATGTGGTGTTTGGTTTTCTGTTCTTGCAATAGTTTGCTGAGAATGATGGTTTCTATCTGCATCCATGTCCCTACAAAGGACATGAACTCATCCTTTTTTATGGCTGCATAGTATTCCATGATGTATATGTGCCACATTTTCTTAACCCAGTCTGTCACGGATGGACATTTGGGTTGATTCCAAGTCTTTGCTATTGCTAATAGTGCCGCAATAAACATATATGTGCATGTGTCTTTATAGCAGCATGATTTATAATACTTTGGGTATATACCCAGTAATGGAATGGCTTCGTCAAATGGTATTTCTAGTTCTCGATCCTTGAGGAATCACCAGACTGTCTTCCACAATGGTTGAACTAGTTTACAGTCCCACCAACAGTGTAAAAGTGTTCCTGTTTCTCCACATCCTCTCCAGCACCTGTTGTTTCCTGACTTTTTAATGATTGTCATTCTAACCGGTGTGAGATGGTATCTCATTGTGGTTTTGATTCATGTTTCTCTGATGGAGAGTGATGATGAGCATTTTTTCATGTGTCTGTTGGCTGTATGAATGTCTTCTTTTGAGAAATGTCTATTCATATCCTTTGCCCACTTTTCGATGGGGTTGTTTGTTTTTTTCTTGTAAATTTGAGTTCTTTGTAGGTTCCGGATATTAGCCCTTTGTCAGATGAGTAGACTGCAAAAATTTCTCCTATTCTGTAGGTTGCCTGTTCACTCTGATGGTAGTTTCTTTTGCTGTGCAGAAGCTCTTTAGTTTAATTAGATCCCATTTGTCAATTTTGGCTTTTGTTGCCATTGCTTTTGGTGTTTTAGACATGAAGTCCTTGCCCGTGCCTGTGTCCTGAATGGTATTACTTAGGTTTTGTTCTAGAGTTTTTATGGTTTTAGGTCTAACATTTTTAAGTCTCTAATCCATCTTGAATTAATTTTCGTACGAGGAGTAAGGAAAGGATCCAGTTTCAGCTTTCTACTTATGGCTAGCCAGTTTTCCCAGCACCATTTATTAAATAGGGAATCCTTTCCCCATTTCTTGTTTCTCTCAGGTTTGTCAAAGATCAGACGGCTGTAGATGTGTGGTATTATTTCTGAGGGCTCTGTTTTGTTCCATTGGTCTCTGTTTTGGTACCAGTACCATGCTGTTTTGGTTACTGTGCCTTGTAGTATAGTTTGAAGTCAGGTAGCGTGATGCCTCCAGCTTTGTTCTTTTGGCTTAGGATTGTCTTGGCAATGTGGGGTCTTTTTGGTTCCATATGAATTTTAAAGTAGTTCTTTTTTCTAATTCTGTGAAGAAAGTCACTTGTGGCTTAATGGGGATGGCATTGAATTTATAAATTACCTTGGGCAGTATGGCCATTTTCACAATATTGATTCTTCCTATCCATGAGCATGGTATGTTCTTCCATTTGTTTGTGTCCTCTTTTATTTCACTGAGCAGTGGTTTGTAGTTCTCCTTGAAGAGGTCATTTACATCCCTTATAAGTTGGATTCCTAGGTATTTTATTCTCTTTGAAGCAATTGTGAATGGGAGTTCATTCATGATTTGGCTCTCTGTTTGTCTGTTACTGCTGTATAAGAATGTTTGTGATTTTTGCACATTGATTTTGTATCCTGAGACTTTGCTAAAGTTGCTTATCAGCTTAAGGAGATTTTGGGCTGAGACAATGGGGTTTTCTAAATATACAATCTTGTCATCTGCAAACAGGGACAATTTGACTTCTACTTTTCCTAATTGAATACCCTTTATTTCTTTCTCTTGCCTGATTGCTCTAGCCAGAACTTCCAACACTATGTTGAATAGGAGTGGTGAGAGAAGGCATCCCTGTCTTGTGCCAGTTTTCAAAGGGAATGTTTCAAGTTTTTGCCCATTCAGTGTGATATCAGCTGTGGGCTTGCCATAAATAGCTCTTACCATTTTGAGATATGTTCCATCAATACCGAATTTATTGAGAGTTTTTAGCATGAAGGGCTGTTGAATTTTGTTAAAGGCCTTTTCTGCGTCTATTAAGATAATCATGTGGTTTTTGTCTTTGGTTCTGTTTATATGCTGGATTATGTTTATTGATTTGCGAATGTTGAACCAGCCTTGCATCCCAGGGATGAAGCCCACTTGATCATGGTGGATAAGCTTTTTGGTGTGCTGTTGGATCCGGTTTGCCAGTATTTTTTTGAGGACTTTTGCATTGATGTTCATCAGAGATATTGGTCTAAAATTATCTTTTTTTGTTGTGTCTCTCCCAGGCTTTGGTATCAGGATGATGTTGGTCTCATAAAATGAGTTAGGGAGGATTCCCTCTTTTTCTATTGATTGGAATAGTTTCAGAAAGAATGGTACCAGTTCCTCCTTGTACCTCTGGTAGAATTCGGCTGTGAATCCGTCTGGTCCTGGACTTTTTTTGGTTCGTAGGCTATTAATTATTGCCTCAATTTCAGAGCCTGCTATTGGTCTATTCAGGGATTCAACTTCTTCCTGGTTTAGTCTGGGGAGAGTATAAGTGTCCAGGAAATTATCCATTTCTTCTAGGTTTTCTAGTTTATTTGCTTAGATGTGTTTATACTATTCTCTGATGGTAGTTTGTATATCTTTAGGGTCAGTGATATTATCCCCTTTATCATTTTTTATCGCATCTATTTGATTCTTCTCTCTTTTTTCTTTACTAGTCTTGCTAGCAGTCTATCAATTTTGTTGATCATTTCAAAAAACCAGCTCCTGGATTCATTGATTTTTTGGAAGGTTTTTTGTGTCTCTATCTCCTTCAACTCTACTCTGATCTTAGTTATTTCTTGCCTTCTGCTAGCTTTCGAATGTGTTTTCTCTTGCTTCTCTAGTTTTTTTAATTGTTATATTAGGGCATCAATTTTAGATCTTTCCTGCTTTCTTTTGTGGGCATTTAGTGCTATAAGTTTCCCTCTACACACTACTTTAAATGTGTCCCAGAGATTCTGCTATGTTTTATCTTTGTTCTCATTGGTTTCAAAGAACATCTTTATTTCTGCCTTTGTTTCATACTGAAGGCAGAAATAAAGATGTTCTTTGAAACCAATGAGAACAAAGATACAACATACCAGATGGCCGAATAGGAAGAGCTCCAGCCTCCAGCTCCCAGTGTGAGCGACACAGAAGATGGGTGATTTCTGCATTTTCAACTGAGGTACTGGGTTAATCTCACTGGGACTTGTTGGACAGTCAGTGCTGGTCAGCGGATGCAGCCTGACCAGCAAGAGCTGAAGCAGAGCGAGGCATCGCCTCACCTGGGAAGTGTAAGGGGGAAGGGAATTCCTTTTGCTAGCCAAGGGAAACTGAGACACACAACACCTGAAAATTGGGTAACTCCCACCCTAATACTGCACTTTACCAAGGGTCTTAGCAAATGGCACACCAGGAGATTATATCCCACGCCTGGCCTGGAGGTTCCAACGCCCACGGAGCCTCCCTCATTGCTAGCACAGCAGTCTGACATCTAACTGCAAGGCAACAGCGAGGCTGTGGGAGGGGTGCCCGCCATTGCTGAGGCTTAAGTAGGTAAACACAGCTGCTGGGAAGCTCGAACTGGGTGGAGCCCCACCGCAGCTCAAGGAGGCCTGCCTGCCTCTGTAGACTCCACCTCTGGGGACAGGGCATATCTAAACAGAAAGCAGTGGAAACCTCTGCAGATGTAAATGTCCCTGTCTGACAGCTTTGAGGAGAGCAGTGGTTCTCCCAGCATGGAGGTTGAGATCTGAGAACAGACAGACTGCCTGCTCAAGTGGGTCCCTGACCCCTGAGTAGCCTAACTGGGAGACATCCCCCACTAGGTGCAGACCAACACCTCACACCTCACACGGTTGGGTACATCTCTGAGACGAAGCTTCCAGAGCAAGAATCACACAGCAACACTCACTGTTCAGCAATATTCTATCTTCTGCAGACTTTGCTGCTGATACCCAGGCAAACAATGTCTGGAGTGGACCTCAAACAAACTCTTAACAGACCTGCAGCTGAGGGTCCTGACTGTTAGAAGGAAAACTAACAAACAGAAAGGACACCCACACCAAAACCCCATGAGTATGTCACCATCATCAAAGACCAAAGGCAGATAAAACCACAAAGATGGGGAAAAAGCAGTGCAGAAAAGCTGGAAATTCAAAAAATCAGAGGGCATCTCACTCTCCAAAGAAACACAGCTCATCACCAGCAATGGAACAAAGCTGGACAGAGAATGACTTTGACGAGTTGAGAGATGAAAGTTTCAGTTGATCAAACTTTTCAGAGCTAAAGAGGAACTACGTACCCAGCACAAAGAAACTAAAAACCTTGAAAAAAAAATGGATGAATGGATAACTAGAATAATCAATGCAGAGAAGACCATAAAAGAACTGATAGAGAAGAAAACCATGACACGAGAACTACGTGACAAATGCACAAGCCTCAGGAACTGACTCAATCAACTGGAAGAAAGAGTATCAGTGATTGAAGAGCAAATGAATGAAATGAAGCGAGAAGAGAAGTGTAGAGAAAAAAGAGTAAAGAGAAATGAACAAAGCCTCCAAGAAATATGGGATTATGTGAAAAGATCAAATCTACATCTGATTGGTGTGCCTCAAAGTGACGGGGAAAATGGAACCAAGTTGGACAACACTCTGCAGGATATCATCCAGGAGAACTTCCCCAACCTAGTAAGGCAGGCCAACATTTGAATTCAGGAAATACAGAGAATGCCACAAAAATACTCCTCGAGAAGAGCAACTCCAAGACACATAATTGCCAGATTCACCAAAGTTGAAATGAAGGAAAAAATGTGAAGGGCAGCCAGAGAGAAAGGTCGGGTTACCCATAAAAGGGAAGCCCATCAGACTAACAGCCGATCTCTTGGCAGAAACTATACAAGCCAGAAGAGAGTGGGGGCCAATATTCAACATTCCTAAAGAAAAGTATTTTCAACCCAGAATTTCATATCCAGCCAAACTAAATTTCATAAGTGAAGGAGGAATAAAATCCTTTACAGACAAGCAAATGCTTAGAGATTTTGTCACCACCAGGCCTGCCCTACAAGAGATCCTGAAGGAAGCACTAAACATGGAAAGGAACAACAGTACCAGCCATTGCAAAAACATGCCACAATGTAAAGTCCATCGATACTAGGAAGAAACTGCATCAACTAACGAGCAAAATAACCAGTTAATATCATAATGACAGGATCAAGTTCACACATAACAATATTAACCTGGAATGTAAATGGACTAATTGGTCCAATTAAAAGACACAGAATGGCAAATTGGATAAAGAGTCAAAACCCATCAGTTTGCTGTATTCAGGAGCCCCATCTCACATGCAGAGACACACATAGGCTCAAAATAAAGGGATGGAGGAAGATCTACCAAGCAAATGAAGAACAAAAAAAGCAGGGGTTGCAATCCTAGTCTCTGATAAAACAGACTTAAACAATCAAAGACCAAAAGAGACAAAAAAGGGCATTACATAATGGTAAAAGGATCAATTCAACAGGAAGAGCTAACTATCCTAAATATATATGCACCCAATACAGGAGCACCCAGATTCATAAAGCAAGTCCTTAGAGACTTACAAAGAGACTTAGACTCCCATACAATAATAATGGGAGACTTTAACACTCCACTGTCAACATTAGACAGATCAACGAGACAGAAAGTTAACAAGGATATCCAGGAATAGAACTCAACTTTGCACCAAGTGGACCTAATAGACATCTACAGAACTCTCCACCCCAAATCAACAGAATATACATTCTTCTCAGCACCACATCACACTTATTCCAAAATTGACCACATAGTTGGAAGTAAAGCACTCCTCAGGAAATGTAAAAGAACAGAAATTATAACAAACTGTCTTCTCAGACCACAGTGCAATCAAACTAGAACTCAGGACTAAAAAACTCAATCAGAACTGCTCAATTACATGGAAACTGAACAACCTGCTCCTGAATGACTACTGGGTACATAAGTACCTTTATAATAATATGAAAACTGCAGCAACTCTTTGGGCCAGGCCCAGGCTTTCTAAATGATTTCTGATGAAAACAGTGGCTAATCCGTGTGTGCTTCACCTGGCTCTTGCAGGTGGAAAGAGATAACTGGTAGTAACTGTCTAGAAGCAACATGCCCAACCCAGGGAAAGGAGCAGCTCCAGGCCAGCAGATTAGCCTGACAGATCTGGGAGAAGGATAAATTGGGGCCATTCCTGAGCTTAATCAAAGTTGCATAATTGTCAAAGGAAAACCAATCTCATAATTTCATTCTGATTAACTATTTCATTTCTACATTCTAATTCTGTTGAAAATTTTGGCTGAAATAGTAAATTCTGGTTCATTATCGCTTCATTTTACCTAAAGTGCTTTTTTGAATGCTCATTTGCCAGAGAGGAATTGTGCAGACATCCAGGATAAAACCCTTGAGTTGAAGAACACAGCATGTCAAGAAATTACTCTCTTATGTGGTGATTAATATAAATTTAAGACTTTTGGCTGAATCAGCACATTTGAAATAACACTCTGCACTTTCAAAGATGCACAACACTTCTGTTTATCATGTTTGTTCTGATATGTTGAGAAAGGAATGAGGTGCAATTGATTTTAAAAGCTAAGTTTGTCCGGAGATTTGTCAGGAACCAGCACCAAGGGAGATAACATTATGTCTTGAGATTGAAGAAGAATAAGCTCAAAGAATTGCACAAATATGTTTTTGAAATGTGTAGATTAATAAGAATCGTTTAAAAAATGGTGACAAAGTTTTCATTCAAAAGACCTCTCATAAAATGCAGTAGCAAATCTCATCATAAAGTGTGCAGAATTCTGTTGCCTTCACCATGTTGTCACCTCTAATATTACTGGGTGATGGATGAAAAAACATTCACGTTTGCTATTGATTTAGGACTCTGAGCTGTTTTCCAAGTCATTCAGCATTTTGTGATAGATTATATCTAAAGTTCCCCCAAATAGTTTATTTGTTTTATTGTCCTTTTTAGGCGACCACCTATCAGATATTTGAAGAGCTCCTACTCTAGTAAATGAGATTGAAATTGTTTGCCTCAAACAATCAATTTTATAATTTTGATTGTTGAAAATTTCTAAAAGTACTGAGTTCTTGTTGTGGATCAACCATGTCTTTTCCTGTGACTTTATGTAAGACAATTCTGTGTATGTCATTTTCCTGTGCTCTAAAAAAGGCCACAATTTCTTGTCCCGCAAATCTTACAAATGTTCGAAGCACAAAAATGTGTCTGATTGAAAAAAAAAAATCATTGAAAAACTTAAAAGCAATCTGAACATTAAACTTTTATAGTTATGAAAATTATGTTTGGTCCATGATTATTTTTTGTTATCTGGGCAGTTTTACTAATGACAGCCTGCTCTACTTTAACTTCAGCTTAGCTATGTCACTAAGCCAAAGGAACATGATCAGTACTTCATAGAAACTGTATGTGTGCTCAAATTCCTGTGATACAAAAACAGTATCAGGCAAAAATGAGATAGTCTATGAGTCAGGGGTAGAGATGTCCAAGACCATGAGAACTCATCTCTTGCATTATTAGCATGACATGGATGTGAGACTTAGAGTCAAAGGAGATCATTTTGGAGCTTTAAGATGTGACTCCCCCACTAGATTTCAGACTTGCATGGAGCTGGAAGTCCCTTTGTTTTGTCCAGTTTCTCCCATTTGGAATGGGTGTATTTACCCAATGCCTGTATTCCCATTGCATTTGGGAAGTAATTAACTTGCTTTTGATTTTACAGGCTCCTAGGTGGAAGGGACTTGCTTTCTCTGAGATGAAACTTTGGACTGTAGACTTTTGAGTTAATGCTGAAATTAGTTAAGATTTTGGAGGACTGTTGGGAAGGCATATTGTGTTTTGAAATGTGAGTACATGAGATTTGGAAGGGGCCGGGGTGAAATGATATGTTTGACTGTGTCCCCATCCAAATCTCATCTTGAATTGTAGCTCCCGTAATTCCCACATACCATGGGAGGGACCCAGTTGGTGGTAATTGAATCATGGGGGTGTGTTTTTTCCTGTAATGTTCTCATGATAGTGAATAAGTCTCATGAGATCTAATGGTTTTATAAAAGATAGTTCCCCTGCACACGCTGTCTTGCCTGCTTTCATGTCAGAGGTGCCTTTGCTCCTCCTTCACCCTCCACCATGATTGTGAGGCCTCTCCAGCCATGAGGAGCTGTGAGTCTATTAAATGTCTTTCTCTTTATAAATTACCCAGTCTTGTGTATGTCTTTATTAGCAGTGTGAAAACAAACTAATACAGTAGCCTAGGCTGGAGTGCAGTGGCATGATCTCTGCTCACTGTGGCCTCTGCCTCCCAGGTTCAAGCGATTCTCATACCTCTGCCTCCTGAGTAGCTATGATTATAGACATGTGCCACCACACCCAGTTAATTTTTGTATTTTTAGTAGAGATGGGGTTTCACCATGTTGGCAAGGCCCCACCTCAGGTGATCTGCCCACCTTGGCCTCCCAAAGTGCTGGGATTACAAGCATAAGCCACTGCATCCAGGCTGAAAAAAACTTTATGGCAACAAATTATGCAACTTTGAAAAAGTGGACATATGCCTAAAAAAACACAGAAAATACCCTACTGACTCAGGAAGTATTAGAAAATCTTAAAGACTTCTAAACATAAATGAATGAAATTAACAAGTAAACATCTTTTCACAAATAAAATTTCATTCCCAGATTTCTTCACGGATAAATTCCATCAAATGTTTAAGGAATAAATACCATTATTAGATGAAGAATTGCAGATAATAGAGGAAATAATCTGATTTGGCTAATGTTGCTTTGATACTTAAGCCAGATAATGAATGCATAAAAAATCTATAGACCAATGTCTCTTATAAACCTACATGCAAAAATCCATAAGATAATATTGGGAAACTAAATTCAGTGACACATAAAATAATTTACACACCATGGCCAAAAGGAATATATCTCAGGAATAAAAAACTAGCTTTAACATTTGAAAATCGGTTAATGTATTATGCCATATTAACTGAATAAGGAATAACTACATGATTGTATCAATAAATACACAAAAATAATTTGATAAATTTTAAAATCCTTTGATAAAAATTGTCATCAAACTACTAATAGAGGAAAATACCTTTAACCTGATCAAAGGAATCTAGAAAAAATTATTTAGCTAACATCATATTTAAAAGGAAATAAAAAGCAAAGAATAAAAAAGAAAGCTATAATTAAACAATAAAGAAGGAAAGAAAGAAGAAACAGCTTGAAAATAATTGCAATTATGCTTTAAGTCTGTTTCCTAGTCTATTGTGTCTCATAAGAATTTTCTTACCCTGAATAAAATAAATTATAATAATTGCATTCCTATTTATATAATAAGCAAATAATGAGGGAGTATTTAGAGTTAACAGATAACTTCTTAACAATTTTGATTACAAAATATCTGCACATAGATTTTATGATTCAGAAAATGGGCAGAAGTGAGTTATCTTTTTGGTGTTTGTTTTGTCATTCATTCAATCATTGATTTACTCTAAAATCTTCATTCAATGACTATGACAGTTCAGCCACTATGCTACTTTGGTTAGTGTTGGTGACACAAAAGGAAATTTAGTAATTGTTCTTAACTTTGATTGTTCACAAACTATGAGGAAATAAAAGGAGAGAAGAAGGGAAGTCAAAAGAAGGAAAAGAAGCATAAGGGAATAAAAGGAAAGAAAAACATAAAAAATATTGACAACTTACTACATTCCAAGTTCTATATGCTGTACATTCACACACTTTATTTAACTTAATTTGACTTAATTCCCACTATCTTCCTATAAATTGCCTTATTTTTTTTTTTAATTTTAGACTTGTAGAAACAGTCTCAGAGAGATTATGAAATGAGCCCTTAGTTATTCAGCTGGTAAGAGACAGATGCTTCCACTCTTTGCAAGAATAAAGGCAGATTTCCCAGGCATAAAAGGTGCCCTGTAAATATAGAAAGAACCTGCCAAATGCTGTGTTTATTAATACAAAGCTTGTGTAGAAGTGTTGTGGAGGTACAGAGAACAAAGCCTCTAATTCTGCATCAGGACCCAGTGGAGGGATGCTCTGTAAGAACGTAGAGAAGGATGCCCTTATCACCAGGATCAGCTGGAGCTTACCAAGAGCACAACAGAGAATTAGTCTCAACAGATACTTTTTCCATACTAAGAGGAAGTACTATGTTAGATACTGAGAAGGAAGTGGGGGAAAAGACATATATGGTTCTTGCCCTTATGGAGTTTGGAAGTCATAGTGTATCATTTTTTTAAACTTTTATTTTAATTTCAGGAATACATGTATTTTTTTTTTACATAAGTAAACGTGTGTTATGAGGGTTTACTGTACAGATTATTTCATCATCCAGGTAATAAGCCTAGCACTCAGTTATTTTTCCTGATCCCTTCCCTCCTCCCACCTTCCACCCTCTGATAGACCCCAGTGTGTGTTATTCCTCTCTATGTGCCCATGTGTTCTCATCATTTAGCTCCCACCTATAAGTGAGAACATGTGGCATTTTATTTTCTGTTTCTGAATTAGTTTGCTAACGATAATGCCTCCTGCTCCATTTATGACCCTGAAAAGGACATAATCTTATTCTTTTTATGGCTGCATTGTATTTCATGGTGTATATGCACCACATTTTCTTTATCTAGCCTATCATTGATTGGGTCTCACTTTGTCACCTAGGTTGGAATGCAGTGGCTCAATCTCAGCTTACTACAACCACCATCTCCCAGGCTCAAGTGATCCTCCAACCTCAGTCTCTTGAGTAGCTGAGACCATAGGCATGGGCCACCATGCCCAGCTAATTTTTCATATTTTGGTAGAGACAGAGTTTCACCATGGTGCCTAGGCTGGTCTTGAATGCCTGACCTCACATGATCTGCTCGCCTCGGCCTCCCAAAATGCTGGGATTACAGGCATGAGCTGCATAGTTTCTTTTAGTCTATAATTATGATAACTGGTACCAAAAAAAGTGAAAAAAAATAGTTTGTGTAAGACACTCTTGAGGTATGTGGCTTTAATCCAATTTAAGGGGATTAGGAAAATTTTTGTGACAGAAACAAAACTTGCCTTAGTCTTCAGGGATTAACAAGAATTAGTCAAGGGAGAGAGGACCTGAAGTGTAAAAAGGATATTCCAGGCCAAAAGAAGAGCAAGTGGAAAGTCAGGGCAGAAACAGAGATAAAAATATAATAAACATTTAGAATGAAACCCATATCAACTCTCTCTCTCTCTCTCTCTCTCTATATATATATATAACACACATAATATATAATATATAACATATATTATATATATTTTATATATATAACAGACATATTTGAACCATAATACTCTACAATAATGGGTGCTATGTAATGTGGTAGTTGCTCTAAAATCATTTCATTTCTAACACAGTCCTTTGAAGAAAATATGCTATGTTAGTATTCGTGATTTCTGAGGAATTCTAATTATCTTCCACATTATGTAGGGCTCAGTATCAAATTGAAGAAACAATCTTACATATCAAGAGAGAAAATTAATTTAAAAAAAAGGTTGGGGAAAACAAGAGCAGTAGTGTTAATAGTGACAAACTAAAATTATAAATAATATTTTTCTTCTACCTAAATAATCATTGGAGATTTCGTTATTTACTAAAAAATATTCAATACTTGAGGCAAATACATATGGACGCTCATTGACTTTGCAATCTAATCTAACCTCTTAATACCTTGTTTTTGTTTTGTTTTTAATCTATTTAATGAGTGTAGGTTTTACCTACCTCAAAAAGTTATTCTATGTGAAATACAATGTTTAATTTCTGCTGCCATTTTCCTACCATAGAGCCTCATCATTCCAATCCTGGAAAACTGCAAAGACCTTCCTTTTTGATATATATTCTTTGTCCTTCTAATTTAAACTATATTAGAAAACTTCCTAAATATTTATCTTAGCAAATTATTTTATATTTCAAAATCCTATATTGGATTTCCGTTGTGAGTAGAGTTATGCTTACATAGTTCTTTCTATATTTCAGTCTGTCTCTTTGTATCCAGGGAACCACTGTTCCACACCCAACCAGAGGTCTTTTTATCAGCTAAAGTTTTTCATCACACTACTGAGAACATACCATCAACATGACTGTACTCACCAAAACACTGGCCTTGTCCTTATCATCATATAAACCCTATCCATTCTTCAATATACAACTCCAGTCAACCTTTTTATAACCTTCATGACAGTTTTTGAAAACTACTACAATCCACATTAATCTATACTTTCTATGAAGGCCAAGACTATTGATTAATACATTTGATTAAATTAACTTAAATAAGAGTTTCTTTTGATTTCCTGTGCTCTACCCTCAGTAAATTTTAAGCTCCTTAAAGGCAAAGTCATATCATGCTTTTCTTCTAAATCATCTGCAATTGCAACTGCTGATCACTTATCAAATCAGTAAATATTCAGAGAATTATATGAAGCAAAATAGTTTTGTGCTAGAGTAAGTTAGGAAACATGATACTATGACCTTCTCTCTGGAATGGATCATACCAGTTCTGTAGGCTCAAAGGAAGACAAGAGTCTAGCTATCATAACCAAGTCTTTTCTTTCAATGGCTAAAAGTGTTGCTTTAATTTCCTGTGTTATTAGTATTCAGAGTAAACTAATGTTCATGATTTTTGATTTTTTAAAGAAGTACAAACCTTGATCAAAAACAGCTGAGATATTTTTAAAATATCTCCTCTATCAAGAAGGCAAACCATAAATTAAAAATATAGAAAATGTTCCATAAATTTTGCTCTTTATGACAAGCTCAAATTTTTCAAAACAGCTGAATAAAAAAAGGTTGTTTTCCTCTCCAGACCTGCTGCATGCCACAGTACTATCTGTGAAAGAAATGTCCCACAGAATTGTACTTGCCATGGCAAATGAAAGAAATTTTGCTCTTGTCATCATCTGACTTAGGGAGTTTAATCAAATACTCTGAACTAGCCTTTAGAATATCTTACATGTTTCCTTCAAAAAGAATGTGAATAGAAGTATAACAATCACTATATCGTGTCATATCATACACTATTATAGCAATTATTAAATTCTGATAAGATTACCCCCTGGCAAAGGAAAACCAATATAAATTTCAAGACGCATATATTCAGAGTCTGACTTTAAAAAACATAGAGGAAAAGCCCCATGACATTGATCTAGGTAATTAGTTTTTGAATACGACCCTAAAAACACAGAGAACAAAACCAAAAATAGACAAATAGGATTATGTCAAACACAAAACTTCTGCAAAGCAAAGGAAACAACTAACAGAGTGAAGAAATAATACATGGATTGGGGAAAAACATTTTCAAACCATATATCTAATAAGAAACTAATATCAAAAATATATAAAAATCTCAATTCAATAAAAAAAATCCTGATTTTAAAATGGGCAAAGGGCCTAAACTGATATTTCTTAAAAGAAGACATATATATAGTCAACTGCTATATGATAAAATACTCAACATCACTAATCATCAGGGAAGTGCTAACTAACACTTCAATGAGATACCACCTCAGACCTGTGGGAGTGATTATTATTTAAAAAAAAAAAAAAAAGCAAACACCAGAATATGTCAATTATTGTCAAGAACATAGAGAAAAAGGAACCTTTACACACTGTTGATCATGTAAATTGGTACAACCATTATAGAAAACAATATGAAGTTTCCTCTAAAAAACTAAAAATAGAATTGCTATATAAACTAGCAATTCCACTTCCGGATATGTATGCAAAGGAATTCAAATCAGTATGTTACAAAGTTATTTGCCCTCCTATGTTTTTGAGATGTAATTCACAATAGGCAAGAGATGGAAGCAAACTAAGTTCTATCAATAGATAAGTGGATAAAGAAAATATGGTATACATGCACAATAGAATACTACACAGCCTTATAAAAGAAGAAAATTGATTATTTCTGGAAACACAGATGAATCTGGAGGACATTATGCTAAGTGAAATAAGCTAGACAAAGACAAGTACTGTAAAATCTCACTTGTATGTGAAATCTAAAAATGTCAAACTCATAGAAGCAGGGCATAGAATGGTTGTGACCAGAGGATGAAGGGGAAAGGTTGAAGAAAGAGGAGATGTTGGTAAAAGGGTACAAAGTTTCAGTTAGAGAGGAGGTATGTTTTAGTGACCTACTGCATAGCATGGTGACTATAGTTAATAATAATGTATTGTGTATTTCAAAGTTGGTTAAAATTTGACTTTAAATGTTCTCATCACAAAATAATAGTAAGTATGTGAGGTGGTGGACATGTTCATAAGCTTGATTTAATTATCGCACAATGTGTAAATATATCAAGACATTACATCGTGCCCCATAAATATACACAATTAATATTTGTTAATTAAAATAAAATCTATAACAGAGGTTTATTGTTGACTTTTTATTTTTCTAAAACCACAAATTGGCTTTATCTGTTACCTTAATTTAATCTTTCCATGGAAACTGGTAGGTGGGCATGATTACATCAACTGTTTTTTCTTTTTTCTTTTTTTTTTTTTTATGAGACAGAGTCTCGCTCTGTTGCCCAGGCTGGACTGCAGTGGTGCAACCTCAGCTCCCTGAAACCTCTGCCTCTCAGGTTCGAGCGATTATATTTTTAGACTATTAACTGAAATTTAGATTCGATGTGAAATTTGTCCAAACTCATGATATTGGAAAAAAGACTCAAACACAGATCCTCTGCCCCAAGTATATTCTTTTTATTATACCAGTTGATAACAAACAATTATTATTACAATTACATCATTTCATATACTTATTATAAATTAATAACATCCAGTATCATATTTAATCTTACTAACTACACACATTTCTTAAACTTACGGAATTCAATATACTGTATTTGAAACAAACATGAGCTGGGAAGTGTTTCTTCTTTGACACACCTGATTTTCATTAAAATCTTCCCCAAAGTGTGTTGGTTACAAAAACACTTAATCGTAACCGGACACACATATTTGGTATTTTTATTATAGTATTTCTTTTCTTTTATGGTGGCAGAACTTTCATTAGCATTCCCTATAGCTCACAAATATATAATCTAAAAATATCAGAACTTTGTCAGTAGAAGTATTTAAAGGAATTTTAGGGTCTCTAATATTGTTTAAAAATTGGACTACAAAACATACATACATTTCTTTATTTTACAAACTGAAATTCTAATGGCTTGTATATAGACTAGTAAGAAAAAGAGACGTGATTTGTTTCAGCATGGAAATTATACACTACTCTCTTATGATTAATGTTGACTTGTCTCCTTGGTGATTTTGAACTATTTTTTATGAGTTTGGTTTTAAAACTGAGATCACAACCTTTGTAGGGCTAAATCCTCCAACACTGTCCATTATAAGTAAAGTCCAAATCACATGCGTTTTTGTACTTGAATGTTCTACAAAAACACTCAGAATTTTATTATGCTTTCATTTCTTATAAGAATCAGCAGATGTACTGATGCTATGGGAGGGAATTTTAGGTTCATCTGCACCAAGGATTCATATCACGACTTACAAATTAAGACTAGAACACAGTGGAAACAACAAGTTTATGAGTTTGGGTGCAAAAATAGATAAGACGTGCAAAACTATGTGATTCTGTTTTGAAGGAGCAAATGGTAGGAAGATGTAACCATTTCAGAAGTATAGTGAATTTAATGGTGCCCCCCCCAAAAAAATTTTTCTTTGGAAACTGCGAACATGATCTTACTTGGTAAAAAGGGCTTAAAGGATGTAATTAAATTAATAATCTTAATATTCCATTAGCCACTCTTCATTATTTATGCTTACATGGGAAACAAGTACATTTTAAGGTAATAACCATACTAATAAATATTGTATGTATTATCATAAATAATAATTCTGCTATACTGCAATAGACTGAAAGTGTGTGTCCGCCAACCCTAATCCCAATGTGATAGTATTTGAAAGTGGAGCCTTTGGGAGGTAATTAGGTAATGAGAGTGGAGCCCTCCTTGATAGAATTAGTGCTCTTCTAAGAAGAGGCCAGAGACCTAATGAGCTCTCTTTCTGCCATGAGATGATACAATGGGAAGTCAGCAGTCAGCAACCTAGAAATGGCCCCCCATCAACCAACCATACAAGGACTCTGATATCACACTTACAGACTCCAGAACTGTGAGAAATAAATTCCTATTGTTTATAAGCCACCCTGTCTATGCCATTTTGTTATAGGAGACTGAACTAAGACCTTCCCTGATCTCATTTAATGCTCACGGTAACTGACAAGCCAATATGGTTATCACTTCTTCACAACAGAGGAAATTGAGGAAAAGATATAATGACTGCCTAAGGCCATACAACTGGAAAAGGTAAAAAAATCAGGATTTGAATGTTGGTGTATGTTTTTCCGTGGTCTGGGCTATTAACTATTTCACACTGCTGCTTGTAGAAATAACATATAATTAAAGACTAACTACCAATTCCCAATAAGTAATACATTTTACTAATCTGTCCATTTATCAGTTGATATCCAGAATTCCACAAACATCACAAGTGATGAGTACTTTTAAATATAGCAGGATAAACCTGGTTTGATCTAAATTATAAATTATTAGCCAAATGGAACATAACTGAAATTTAATAAGACACTTTGGACTTGATGTTCAGTATACCCATTAGTTATTATTACACAGATCATATGGATTGTATATATTTTCAAAACAGCAAAGGTATTTCTTTGATGATTTTCAATAGATTTTTATGAAACATTTTATTGTGCTAAATAAATGAAGCACTCTCTCTGTGGTCTTTCTTTTTGCATATACATATTCTTTTCTTTATGATTTTGAGTTTTTGCAAAAATGGCATACAAACAGATGGTGGGTTTTGAAACTTTTGCCTCATGCAGTAAATGTACCTTTGTCCAGATGGACATCAGGCTTCAGTGCCAATATTGTACCTTTAACATATGGACAAGAACATTTATGGCAGAACACATTATGTTCAGCTTTGTACTTCAGCACAGATAATGTTTGATTAATTGTTATCCATCATTAGTTTCTGTGGTCAGGGAATCAGGGAGCAAAAGATGGTTAAATAAAATATCAGAAACACTATCTTCAAGTCATTTAACTATGTGAATTTAGCAAAATATTTCTTTTTTTTTTTTTTTTTTTTTTTTTTTTTTTTTTTTTTGAGGCGGAGTCTCGCTCTGTCGCCCGGGCTGGAGTGCAGTGGCCGGATCTCAGCTCACTGCAAGCTCCGCCTCCCGGGTTTACGCCATTCTCCTGCCTCAGCCTCCCAAGTAACTGGGACTACAGGCGCCCGCCATCTCGCCCGGCTAGTTTTTTGTATTTTTTAGTAGAGACGGGGTTTCACCGTGTTCGCCAGGATGGTCTCGATCTCCTGACCTCGTGATCCACCCGTCTCGGCCTCCCAAAGTGCTGGGATTACAGGCTTGAGCCACCGCGCCCGGCCAATATTTCTTACCACATTATAAATTTCAGTTCTATGAATGTGGTTTTTAAAAGTTTTATTTATATAAAAGTTATATAGGCTGGGCACAGTGGCTCACGCCTGCAATCCCAGCACTTTTGGAGGCCAAGGCAGGCAGACCACGAGGTCAAGAGATCGAGACCATCCTGGCCAACATTGTGAAACCCTATCTCTACTAAAAATATAAAAATTAGCTGGGCTTGGTCGCGTGCACCTTTAATTCTAGCTACTTGGGAGGTTGAGTCAGGAGAATGGCTTGGACCTGGAAGGAGTTTGCAGTAAGCTGAGATGGCACCACTGCACTCCAGCATGGCAACAGAGTGAGACTTCGTCTCAAAAAAAAAAAAAAAAAAAAGTAATATATATTTTTTTAAAGTTAAATTTATATATATATAGTTTACCAATTAGAAGTCAACCTTTTTAGAGAGATCCACAAGTTTTGCCAGGTAATATCATCATATAACCACCATCAAAATAAAGATACAGAACATTTCCATTACCCAAAATAGTTTGCTTATGTTATTTGTTAATATAGTGAATTACATTATTTTTTTTCAAATTTTAGACCAATGTGCTTTTGGGGGATAAATCACACCTGGTCTTGAGATATTGGACTTTCTCTATAGCGCTGTGCTGAATTTAATTTACTGAAATATTTAGAATTTCTGCATCTATGGTCATACAGGGATTACTCTGTAGTAGCCTTTTTATGCAATGTCTTTGTCTTATTTCAGCATCAGCCAATGAGGCCTCATAGAATAAATTGAAGAATGTCACATAACTTTTTAATTTGTGGCAAAGGTTCGTGGGAAAATGGCATTTTCTCCCTTAAAAACATTTGTAGTATTCACCAGAAAAAAGTTTCTGATTATATGTACTATGTCTTTAAGAAATAAAAGACTATTTGAATTATCTATTTATGTGTTGGCTTTGACAATTTGTTTCTTTTGTGAAAGGAAATTAGATGTGGGGACCCCAAACTTATTTAGCCAAAGGGAAAAGTCAAGCTGGGAACTGAGTCATGCAAACCTGCCTCCACCATTTGGTTCCTAAATAAAATGGTTAGGAGATTAAAAGCTAACCACCTTCCCCATTTTTTTGCCAACAAAGAAATTCCCAGTGAGCTGTTAAAACTTAG
Source organism: Macaca fascicularis (assembly GCF_037993035.2). NCBI lineage: Eukaryota > Metazoa > Chordata > Mammalia > Primates > Cercopithecidae > Macaca > Macaca fascicularis. The sequence continues at coordinate 160,628,331 of NC_088377.1, read as the reverse complement.
CTGTTAAAACTTCTCCATGACAAGGCTAATTGATAGTTTATCTTTACAGGTGCAGTAACCCAGCCTGCCAGATACAAATGCATATCATATTGTTCCCCTACCCCATTTTGTCTGTATTATCTTATGTAAAATGCAGATTCCCCACATTTTTCCTTTGCTCCTTTTGTTTGAGTGAAAACTGTGGGCTTCTCAATATCCCGCCATTTCCCTTTTAAATTTGGAGTCCTCAAAATCATCTTCAGAAAAAGGCATAGACCCATCTCCTGGACAAGTCCTTAACTTTGGCAAATAAATCTCCAAAAATGATTGAGACTTGTCTTGTCATTTTGACTGATACTTTCAAAGAATTTGGCTATTTCATCAAAGTTGTAAAATTTATTGGTATGATGATATTATAACATTACGCATTATCCTTTCAATAGTTGTAAAATTTATACTGATGTCATCTCTCTCAATACTGATATTGATATTTTGTGTTTTCTCTTTCCCATCAAACCGTAATCAGTCTGACTGGAGGTTTTTCAATTTTGTTGATCTAAAAGAACTAGCTTTGGTTTAATTGATTATATATACATGTATATGTAAGAAGATATACAGAATATTTGTTAACTTTCATTGATTTCTGATTTGTCTATGTTATTGTCTTTCTTCTACACACTTGGCTTTAATGTCTTCTCTGTTTGCTAGATTTTAAGGTGTAAATTGAAGTTAATAATTTGAGATCTTTTTTATTTTTTTATATATACATTTAGAACAAGATATTTCTCTGTAAATACTGCTCAAGAAGAATCCTAAACATTTTGATATGTTTATTTCATTTTAATTTAGTTTTGAAATACTTTCAAATTTCCACTTCCACATTTTTTGACACTAAGGATTCCTATGATACCAAATGGATACATACATCTAATAATTAGAAATTAAATAGCACAATGACCAGATCTTTAAAACTACGTAACACAGTTTTTATTTTATTTTATTTTTTATTTTTATTTATTTTTTTGAGACGGAGTCTCGCTCTGTCTCCCAGGCTGGAGTGCAGTGGCGCGATCTCAGCTCACTGCAAGCTCCGCCTCCCGGGTTCACGCCATTCTCCTGCCTCAGCCTCCAGAGTAGCTGGGACTACAGGCGCCCGCCACCCCGCCCGGCTAATTTTTTGTATTTTTAGTAGAGACGGGGTTTCACTGTGTTAGCCAGGATGGTCTTGATCTCCTGACCTCGTTATCCTCCTGCCTCAGCCTCCCAAAGTGCTGGGATGATAGGCGTGAGCCACCGTGTCCGGCCTGTAACACAGTTTTTAAATTTCCAACAATTACTATATGAAATTTCAATACCCATCTCTCAATAAGTAACAGAACAATTAGACAGAAAATTATTAAGAATAGCGAAGATTTGAACAACACTGTCAATCAATTTGACCCCATTGACATTTATAGAATATGACACTAATCATCAGCTAAATACATGTTTTCCAGTGCTAAATAGCACTGAAAATTTAAATTTTCTATTTAGTTTCCTAGATTGTGGATTGTTTCAGAGATTATTCTGTTGATTTCTAATTAAATCTCATTTTGCTCAAAGAACATACTATATTTGGCTGAAAATCTGTTAAATTAATTGATAAATATTGTATTGCCCAGAATATAGTCTATTTGTGCAATGAACAAAATATTTAGCTGTCACAGGATGGTGTGTTCAATATATGTCAATTGGGGCCAAGTGCGGTGGCTCGCGCCTGTAATCCCAGCACTTTGGGAGGATGAGGCAGGTCAATCACCTGAGGTCAAGAGTTTGAGACTAGCCTGGCCAAAATGGTGAAACCCCGTCTCTACTAAAAATACTAAAATACAAAAATTAGCAGGGTATGGTGGTGGGCACCTGTAATCCTAGCTACACAAGAGGCAGAAGCAGGGGAATTGCTTGAACCCAGGAGATGGAGCTTGTAGTGAGCCGAGATCATGCAATTGCACTCCAGCCTGGGCGACAAGAGCGAAACTCCATCAAAAAAAAAAAGTCAATTGGGTCAAATTGGTTGATAGTGTTGTTCAAATCTTCTGTGTTCTCACTTTACGTCTACTTGTTCTATTAATAATTGATAGAAATGTGTTATAATTTCAAATAAAATTGGTGCTTTTAAATTTCTTACCGAATTTCAATTAGTTTTTGCTTCATGTTCCTGGATCTATTACTAGGTGCAAAAATTTTAGGGTCATTATGCATTCTTGATGAATTACTCACTTTCTCATCATGAAATTTGTTTCTTCAGCCTAGCAGTATTTTTTTTTTTTCTGAAATGCACTTTGCCTAATATTTAAAAAACCGCATCAACTCACTTTTCATAGTGGTTGAGTCTTAATTTTTAGTACCATCTGACAATCTCTGACAATTTAGTAAATGTTTATAGATTATTTATACTTAATTTGATTATAGATATGGTTAAGTTTAAATCTATCATCAGGATACTTGTTTTATATTTATACTTCTCTTTATTTCATTTTTTTTCTCTTTTTCTGTCATCTGAATTAATTGAATTTTGTGTTGCATTTTATTTCATTTCTTGCCATATTAGTTATAATTCATTGTTTTATTAATTTTGATGTTACCTTAAGATTTAGAGTATACATTTTTAATTTGTCAGGCCACTTTCATGATGTTCACATATAGTTGAAGAAAAATAAAATAGTATACTTCTACTTCTCTGCCAAATTTGTGCTATTGTTGTGCTTTTTATCATTAGATACGTTTGAAGCATCCTATTATACTGTTAATATTTTTTATTTAAGCAGTAACTTATGCTTTCAAGAGATGTAAATAAGAATAATTATGATTTTTACTTATGTAGTTTCCATTTCCAGTGGTGATCTTTTTGAAAATTAAATGCATACAGCCTTATAGTGTTAATTTTTTTCTGCCCAAAAACTTGTTAAAACCTTTCTTGAATTATGGCTGCTGGAGATACATTCTTTATGATTTTATACCTCTAAAAAATTGTATTTACCCTTTGTTTTTGAAATGTATGTTTACTGGTCATAGTATGCTAAAATGATAGTTTATTTTTTCTTTACTACTTATAAAATGTTTCTCCATTGTCTTCACACTTGCAGTGGTTTCAATGAGACATTTACCTTTATTGTTGTTTCTGTTCTTCTGTATCTAACACTGTCTACTCTGACTGTTTTTAAACTTTTTCAATTTGATTATTGTATGATTTGATATGATTATCTTTTTCTTACATTTTGGGGTTCATTGAACTTTTTGGTTCTTGGGCTTATAATTTTAATCTAATTTCTAAGATCTTTGGCAGAGATTTCTTCAAAATATATACTTTTTTGTTTCCTCTTTATTCTCTCCTTCAGGGACTGTGATTACATGTATATTAAACAACTTGAAATTTTTCTACATCTCACTGATACTATACTCATTGTTTTTATTACTGTTTTATCTCTTTTTTCATTTTTGATATTTCCTATTGCTATGATATCCAGTTTACTAACTTTTCTTCTGTAATATCTGATTAGTCATTAATTTTGTCCACTGTATTTTTATATTCAAACTTAGAGTTTTTATCACCAGAGCTTCAGTTTGCATCATTTTATGTCCTTATGTCTCTATGTTTTGAATACAGTTATTATAACTAATTTAATTTTCTTGTATGGTAATTATGATACCTACGTTAGTTCTGGATTAGTTTTAATCATATAGTTGTAGGTCATATTTTCCTGCATTATTGAAGATCTGTAGTTTTTTTGCTGGATTCCTATTTATTTTACTAGCATCACAGCATGTTTGTGTTTTCATAAATATTATTGAACTTTGCTCTGTGATGTAGTTAAGTTAATTAAAAACAGTTTAATCCTTTTAAATGACTTGCAATTTGCTAGTTCTGAGTTGAGCCCAAAAGCTTGGGGATAATCATTCTCTACTGAGTTAAAATTTCTCTATAAATTCTATCTAGTGCTCCACAAATCTTGAGATTTTACAGTTGACTTGTGGAACAGGCACTATTCCAGCTTAGTTTGAATACCTGGCACTATTATCTTTAGTTCTATCACATAGTTCTCTCTTACCCAAATGATTTATTCACACACGTGTGTTCATTAGCACTCAGGCAAATACTCAAGGGCTAATCTTTACACAAATATACAGGTCTCTATCTATCTAATCTAGTGCTGCATCCTGCATACTCTAGATTACTAGGTTTTCCTAGAATCTCATTTTAATCTCCTGGACTAACGGAATGCATTGGAGTCTACCTGGGTTCTGTCCTCTCATACCACATACCAGGGCCATTTTTATAGCAATCCATTAGAGCTATTATAGGCTTCACCTTATTTGTTTTCTCTATATGTTTCTGAGATTACTGTCATTTTTGTCTTATTTCCTCAAATTGACCATGTTATTTTTTGTAGAATAAACAAACAAACAAACAAACAAAGCTATTGATGTCTAATAAATTTTATGCAGAATATAGGCACAGAAACACTCACAAATGATTTAAATCAGAAAAACCAAAAACGATTGAAGTCACTGTTTCAAGTTACTGGAAATCTCCTATAACTACATGTGTATTTTTGGGGCAATTAAGATTTTCTGTAAGAAGGGAACAAATTATTCACCATGGGTTTCAACTTCCTTTTTTCAAAGGGATATATAGAAAAGCTTGTTGTTTATAGGTACCTGTTTTTTATTGAGAAAAAACTTCACATTTATCATGGCATTTTTAAGTTTAGAGATATGTATTTGTTTATAATCTGAAAGATTTTTCAAATGTTCTATAAGAGAGATATTTTGTTTCTAGTTAAATATCAAAGTTCCATCCAGACCATCTCTGCTAAAAAGATGTCACATTGACTATAGAAAGAGCAAAGCCTGTATCAATTATGATAACCCATCCTCTTAAGGCTTATGGTATGTGGCAGAATGATTATACTTTAGGTTACTCTAATTTAGATTATTTGAATGTACATGTTATTTGATATTTTTAAAAAATTATTAGCAATAGAGCTATTGCAAAAGAGTTTTGAAGAGCATTATCTCAATAACATAACTCAAATGAAAACATTTTACATTCGAAATAGTAATAAATGTTTAGTAAATGATCATGGAATATTGAGACTTAAATTCTTAAAATTTGATTTTAAAATTTGCTTTTGATTGCGTTGATTTATCATTTAACAAAGTATTCTAACTTCCTTTAGCAAGTTTTCTTATAAGTTATACATTAAGAAGTAATCTACTGAATGGAACAATGAGTGATATAATAGATTTGGAAGAAAATTAAGGAGGTGAACAGGAAGACTGCAGCCAAAGGAAGTATGACACGTTCATAAAATAACCTAAACCATAATTTTGTAGCCAAGTCTGACATCATCATAATCAGTGTTTATGTGGATTATTATGCATTCTACATCCTATAACATACTTTGGCTCAGTAGATGCTAAATTATTTTCAGCAATGGATTGGTGTTAATGGTTGTATCCTTGCACCATTTTGCTACACGAATAGCTATTCCCTGATTTTGTTAAGGCAGAAAATTGCCCATTCCAAAGGAATAAACCATACATCAAGACATGGTACTCCAGCAGCCAATTTCAGTAATTATTTAAAATAAGGACATTATATAAGGCACAGGACAATATGACATACAAGAATGCTGTAGGCTTCTGGGAAAGTCATTTCATTTATGATAAGGAATAGAAATATGTGACGTGAAGGCTCTCTTGCTAACAATTCTTTTCTTCCTCTGAAGACCGATGTTTTAAGGAGGTATGGTGTTTTATGCCGAAGCAGCCATAGTGTAACCATAAGGGGATAGTCAACCAAAGAACTGAAAATGGCAGACGGGCAAGGCTAAAGGATTCTGGATCCTTGATAACACTGATAATCATAAGGCCCACCTCTAAACTCTTTCTTAAAGCACATTATCATGAGTATTCTTATTAATTCAGGCTACAGACCTTTGGATTTTTCTCCTAAATAATAAAATTATATGTAATTTTTATGTTTTGAAAACTAGCAATGCCTGTGTGTTAAAGAAGGAAAGTAAGCATATACCAGAGTAGGTGATTAATTAGAATGTCTTATTCCCTCTACTTTCTATAGAAAATAATTTTGACTTCTCTTTCCTTTTACTCTTGGTGCTCAACAGATTCTGTGGATTTTTTTTTCTAAAACTGACTAATAGTAAATAATTTATTTCTTAAATTTAAGGATAACAAAACCATTTCAGTTGAGTTGCTGATTGATTAGGCTCAGATTAGGATCCATGAATCTGTATTTTAAGAAACTTTCAAACAGAAATGTTTGTAACAGAAACTTGAGAGATATGAGTCTATTATAAAGCAACACCTCCTTATCTGTAGGATCTCAGATTAATGTGCGTTCCTTAAGAGCTGGGTACTAAGCTCCATTCCCTTGGGAGTATAGACAAAGGTTTTTTAGCCAACAATAATATTTTGAAAAGCCTGAAGAACTATGTGATTTTAAGTAGATTACTCAAATCTGTGCAAGATGCAGACACGTGGTGACAGCTATGGACAGAAAGCTATTAGCTTCCTATAGCTGTCTGGGCTGGTAAATCTGATTTATCCTCTATCAGTGAAAAGGAGGAGAGAAAGTTCTGAAGTTTTCAGATGTTGGTTTTCTCTCTAACTTTGCCATCTATGAAACTGTCAGGCTTAATAAAAATGATGTATGTTTATTATTGTAATCAAATATAACAAATTTCAAAATAAAAGTGTGTCATTATAAGTCTTGCATATTGCATGGAATGCATTTGTGTACTTAAAAAAAAAGTAATATAGAATCAACTTGGGTCCAGCATTACACAGAGTAAGCAAATTGGCCTTTATAAAATGCACGTTTATATGAATGCACTGTCCTCTATCCAAAACTCATGGAGTCCAGTGAGTTCAAAACCCCAAATTTAGAATTTGGACCATGTAATCTATATTATATAATATCTCCATCTGTAGCTGGAACATCAGTGAGTAATTACATATACAAGTGTTGCTGAAGTGAAATATACAATTATTAAAAGTAAATGGGAAAATTACCCTATAAATATTTTCATGTCACTTTAAATCATGTTCTCTTGGTTTTCTTTCTCCAAAATAAGTTATATGTCATTTACTTCCTTTCTAGAGCCTTTTGGACATTGGGGTTTTTCATAAGAGGTTATGGACCTGTATCTGTGTCAATCAGGACTCTGTTAAAAAACCTACTAACAATATATATTTGTACTGGTTACTTAATGTACTCTACCTATTTTATCAAAAGAAAATAAGACAGTGATCAGATTAATAAAATATAGATCCATCTATATAAAAATGTATGGCATATATTAGTAGAGGAAGACAAAAAAACATAATTAAGGATTAGCACATATTAATGGAAAAGGGATGGAGCTCGATTCTGAGAAAGGGAAACCTGAGCCAACGTTTCTGAACACCTTGCTTTATCAGGATATCCTAGTTAAATTCCTCGGGAAACCAATGCTATCCTATTGGAGCCAACTCTCGGATCTTGTGAGATAGCATTAATAAAATTGTTATCCTGAGAATTCCTGAAAAAGTTCCAGGTATAATAATGTCTACTTGCTGCCAATTAAAGCTTAGTTGCTTAATACAGTGGCCCCCAACCTTTTTAGCACCAGGGACCAGTTTTATAGAAGACAAATTTTTCACACATGGGGAGCAGGAAGGATGATTTCTGGATGATTTAAGTGCATTAAATTTATTGTACACTTTATTTCTATTCTTATTACATTGTTATGTATAATGAAATAATTATACAACTCCCCATAATGTAGAATCAGTGGGAGCCCTGAACTTGTTTTCCTGCAACTAGATGGTCCCTTCTAGGGGTGATGGGAGACAGCAAGAGATCATCAGGCATTCAATTCTTATAAGGAACATGCAACCAAATCCTTCTGACACACAATTCACAATAGGGTTCACGGTCCAATGAGACTCTAACGCCATAGCCAATCTGATTGAAGGCAGAGCTCAGGCAGTAATGCGAGCGATGGGGAGTGGCTGTAAATACACATGAAGCTTTGCTAATTCACCCACTGCTCACCTCTTTCTGTGCAGCCCAGTTTCTAGGTTTCTAACAGGCCATGGACCAGTACCCGGGGTTGGGGACCCCTGGCTTAGCATGTTATTCTTTGTTTTGCAGATTCTGAGAGAATACCACAAAATCCACATTTTCAAGGGTATGTGATGTAGGGGGATGAAGGTGGGATCACAATTTATCTCTAGGAATAGGGAAAAGAGAACCCTCTAGCCACGTAATGCAAGTAGTTCTGAAAGAGGCTTGCTCTTCTCGTTCATGAAGGGAGCATTAACAGCAATTTGCTGTGTAGGTCTTAGACAATGATTCTCAAAGTGCGGTCTTTGGACCAGCAGCTTCGGCATCACTTGGTGACTTATAAGAAATGTACATTCTTGGACCCTACTCTAGACCTTCTGACTTAGAAACTCGGGGATGTGGCCTAAAAAATCACTTTTGGCAAGCCTGCAAGTCAATGTGACATTCTATTCCCGTTTACACTTGAGAAGGCCAGCAACTTGTTCTTTATCTCTCTTTCACACATGCACCAGAGGTGAAAGGCCCAGCCAGCCAGTTTAAAGTCTTCCAGGCCATTATTATTATTATTATTATTATTTTATTTTTATTTATTTATTTTTTTTGAGATGGAGTCTCGCTCTATCACCCAGGCTGGTGTGCAGTGGCGCGATCTCGGCTCCCTGCAACCTCCGCCTCTCAGGTTCAAGCAATTCTCCTGCCTCAGCCTCCTGAGTAGCTGGGACAACAGGCACCTGCCACCACAGCCAGCTAATTTTTTGTATTTTTAGTAGAGATGGGGTTTCACTGTGTCAGCCAGGATGGTCTCGATCTCTTGACCTCGTGATCCACCCGCCTCGACCTCCCAGACTGCTGGGATTACAGGCATAAGCCACCGCACCCAGCGGCCATGATTCTTTCTACCTTTTGTGAAACTATCACTGCCATAGAAATTCTGAATAACCTCGCTTGCACAAATTTTGAGACTTTTGCTTGTGAAAACAAGTGAGCAGGGGAAGATCACAAGTCGTTTAGGAAGGATATAGGCAATGAAAAGAGAAATCAAGCTGACCTGGAACAGGTGGAAACTATAAGGACATAATTGGGGAAAACATAGAAGAAAAATAATTTAATATGAACTGTTAAAAAATGAGTAAAATCACGTATACAACATTTCTGTACCTAGAAAACACATTTACTAAGTATTGACTATTACAATAAATTGATCATGAGATTGGGTCCTATTGAAACTATATGCACTTGAGTCAAAATATGGCCCCATCATATACACTTGTAAACCAAGATTCTCTATTCAAATATTTCTTAATCATTTTGCAATGAATTTTAATTGCCAGTGTATATTCTTGATCTTGCACAATATGACAGAAATTTCACAAACAACTTATATTTGGAAAGATCACCAGTGAGACTGTGATTGCTGTATAAAATATTTTCACTTTGTTGAACTAGAAAAGAATAAGCTAGCTCAGTTCCTTAAAATTTCATGTGATCTTAAATTTGAATTGTTTAAAAAATAGATGTCTATTTTAAAATTAATGATAAAAAGTCTTGAGGATTTAAAAATTCCATTTTAAATTAGTATTGAATTTGTAAATTTCTATTGGGGAAAGTGGACAGTTTTTTTAAAAGCATAGCCAAAAGCAAGGCATCAACAATTTTATTCATAAAAAAGATGTTTACCAAACTTTAGCTGAAAAGTGAACATTTTTAAATTCTCTCAGCCCAGTAGGGAGTAGAAGTTCTCAAATAGTGAGACTGTAGTAGTCCTAAGTATAAAGGCAAGACCACCACTGAAAATGTCCTTTTAAAGAAATTTGAGGATTAAAAATCATACCAAAATAACAAAACCAAAACCAAAACTAAGAAAAGGAAGTAGTACTTATAAATAGCATTTTACTGGAAAAGAATATTATTCTAAAACAGTTTTCTCTCATATTCTATTACTGTCATTTCATTCATAATGCTTCTGGCTGAAAGTCTAATTTGAGTGAAAGTCAAAATTATTCAAGTCATTACCCAGTTATGTGCAACAACTCATCATTTATCCATCATTATCTAGGAACCGAGATTTCAAAGTTAAATTCTCCAGAGTCCCAACACTTTAAACAACCACAGGTAAAATATTTCTAAAACATTTTTCGTGCGTGATAACATTGGCTAATGCTTCACAATTATTTCTCTTTTATGTAATATGACAATGCCTTCAAAAAATTCCTGGCCAATGAATCAGTTCGCTGAATGTTAAACTAAGTTGGTATGCTGTGGTTTTTAGTCCTGTCATGATGATTTTAAACCTTTTCTATTTTGTCCTTTGCTGAGCTATCATTACTAACTGATTCATTGCCAAAAACAGATAACAAACTTCATAGGATTTAGTAAAATGTATATTTTCATGATAGGTTTTGAGGGTTCACTTGAAACTAAAACATATAGACTTTTTACAATAACTCAGAAGTTTTCATTTTAGTGTTTTGAAGGATACTCAAAATATTTCTACTTATTTCCACATTATTCTCTTTTTTATGAGAAGTTTAGTTTAGGGCACTGGAAAGCTTTTGGATAAATAAATGTTGAAGTATTTCAAAGGCCCCAAATGAATTATATAAACACCTCCCAGAAATTTCAGTAATAATCAAGAAATAATCAATTTGGAATACTAATATGTAATAGTCTAGAAAAAATGTATTTGAGTGCTTTCTCATTTAAATAATTTACTATATCCTGAAACTCAGAGTGAATCCATGACACAAAGTGAAGTAAAATAATAAATATATACAAACCAGCAAAAAAAAATAAAAAATAAAAAATCCAGGTATTCATAACGTGTCAGTTCTTCTTCAGTTACCTTAAAAGGGTGGCTGAAAAAAAGAGTTTTTATGTAATAATTCACTTGAGTTTGGGAGGCACCGATATGGTTTGGATGTAGGTCTCCTCCAAATCTTGCCTTGAAATGAACCCTCCAATATTGAAAATGGACCTAGCGGGAGTTGTTTGGGTCATAGGAGCAGGTCCCTCAGGAATGGCTTGGTGCTGTCCTTCCCTTTGTAATGAGTGAGTTCTCACTCTGTTAGTTCACAGGAGAACTGATTGTTTAAAGGAGACTGGAACATCCTCCTCTCTCTTTCTCTCACTTTGTGATTCACCTGCTCACTCTTTGCCTCCCGTGGTAAGTAAAAGCTTCCTGAGGTCCTGACCAGAAACAGATGCTGGCGGCATGCTTCTACTACAGACTACAGAACTGTGAGCCCCCAAAAACTATTTTTAAAGTAAATTACCCAGCCTCAGGTATTTCTTTACAGCAAGGCAAAACAAACTAACACAACCACCAAAACTTCTTAGGCTTAGGACACAGACTTTCTAAAAGACTGGGACCTAATTATAGGGTTATATAATGCTTCCTCTCAAATGTTACCACTGAATCAATAGGAAATCTGTAATTTACTCAATTTTTCCGTAAACCTAGAACTGCACTAAAGAATAAGGTATGTTAATTTTATCAAAGGAAACAAAGCACCATACACTTTACTCCAGGATTTATTTACAACACAGAAAAAAGGATCTATGAGAAAAGCAGAGCTGTGAACATACATAATATACATGTGAGCATTAACATAACATTTATAGGGAGTACTCTACATGACACACATATTGCATCTTATGGCTCCTATACATGCAGCCCATGGGTTAACAAAGACAATTACTTTGTACTTTTAATGTACTTTGTTGCTCATTTAGCTGTAAAGAAGAGTGCATACAAATCTTTTCTCTGTTCGAAGATAAGAAGTTTGGAACTGTAAGCTAAAATGAGGTTTAGTAATTATTTGGAGATTTGGATGTTTATATTCTCTGTCTCTAGTGAATAAAATATATATGTTTTAGTGCTCTAAATAATGAAAATGTTGAGTTTATTTGTTGCCTGTCCTTTGCTATTTTGCATGAGAACACTCTCATTTCAAAGCCAGGTAGCAGACAATTATAGAACTTCTATATTGAAACCAAAATATTCAGGCACTAGTACCTTTCATAAATCTGTTTATTTTCATGCAGAATAGCTTTACCCAGAACTCCATATAAATAAATATTATGAAAGCACATATGCTTTGGACTGAAAAAAAAAAGAAAACTACAATAAAACACACTTCCTCAAAAGTCACCACTATCTTCAGATTTAAAAATTGTTATATTTATTCACTTACAGGAAAGAAAGAAGAAACAGGACAGAATACAAACAAACAAAAAGAATTCCCTGATCCTTAATTTGACACAGACAAATAACTTTTACAATTGTTTGGGGGATATTATATCCATTAATTACTGCAAAATAAAATTGGTTCTTTAGGAAAAATGAATTGTGCTCAAAAGCTTGACAATCCTGTTTAACACAATAAAAAACTTCGTATTAAACCAGTTCGGGTCTTTCCAAAGAAACTGAGACAAATAGTGTGAAGTCTTAACTATTTATTTGTGGTGCTCCTAGAAAAGAAAAGAGGACATTTGCTGGTCACAATCACAATGACTGACGCTTGTTTCTTAGCTCAGCTGTAAATGAGCTAAAATCATCGCCAAAGAGTAAATATCCCACAGAAGCCACTGGGTGTAAGGTGCAGACATGAGGAGAGAGGTAGGACATCTCAAATGGAGACAGAAGGTTTAAATCAGCAGAGCATTTGGTCCCATCAAATACTAATTTAAGGTATTAATCTAAAATGTTTATAAGACAAAGGTCAGTCCTAAAATTTAGTATGGTGATTCCTCAAGGATCTAGAACTAGAAGTACCATATGACCCAGCCATCCCATTACAGGGGATATACCCAATGGATTATAAATCATGCTGCTATAAAGACACATGCACACGTATGTTCATTGCGGCACTATTCACAATAGCAAAGACTTAGAATCAACCCAAATGTCCATCAGTGACAGACTGGATTAAGAAAATGTGGCACATATACACCATGGAATACTATGCAGCCATAAAAAAGGAGGAGTTTGTGTCCTTTGTAGGGACATGGATGCAGCTGGAAACCATCATTCTTAGCAAACTATCACAAGAACAGAAAACCAAACACCGCATGTTCTCACTCATAGGTGGGAACTGAACAATGAGATCACTTGGATTCGGGAAGGGGGACATCACACACTGGGGCCTATCATGGGGACGGGGGAGGAGGGAGGGATTGCATTGGGAGTTATACCTGATGTAAATGACAAGTTGTTGGGTGCTGACGAGTTGATGGGTGCAGCACAGCAACATGGCACAAGTATACATATGTAACAAACATGCAGGTTATGCACATGTACCCTAGAACTTAAAGTATAATAATAATAAGAAGAAGAATAAAAGAAGGAAAGAAAATGTTATCTATATTCCAGGTAGCACTGGGCTTTGAAGTCTAATTTGGCTTTTTAAGTGGCTGATGAAAAATATCTCCATCTATCTAGATTATTCCCTTTGTTCTGAGACGTGAGGGTACTGGATAAACTTAAGAAAAACACGATGTTGAAACATTTCAAAAACCCCAAAATGTATTAGACGAATATATCCTAGATATTTCAAAAATGGTCTAGATATAATAAAAATTTGCAATCATCTTGGCTCATCCCAAACCAAGGACAATATTAAAATATGAATTACCCAATAGAACTAAGAAAAAATAAAGACAAAATTTTAAGAATCTATTGACCTTCTTAGAGTTTATTTACATTTGAGTAAAGCAGCCTGAGGGAGAGTGAGTGAGGGACAATAAATGATAGGCCTGCTCAATGTTTGAGTCCCACAATATGGAATGCTCCAGTGTGCCCAGAGAGAATTTGGTCCACTACCGGGGGCTCAAATGCTCTTTCATTCCTTATTTACACACTTACACACAACACACACAACACACACACACACACATTGATGCTTCATTATCTCTTTATTTGAAGGCCATATCTGCACCTAACGACCTTGTTCTATTAGTTGTTCTATTATATCTTCTATAAACAGTTGCTACGTTTATAAATGTGCCAGCAAAATGACTGTGTAAAATCAGATTTAGTGTTCATTTCCTAAAACCACAGATTAAAAATGTATGTTTATCTTATCAAATACTTTTTCTTCTGATTGTGTTCTAATATAAAGAGGAGTTGGCCAGACACACTCTAATCAATGGCTGAAGTTAATCAAGACAAGTTTTCTAAGACCTTTAGTTGCCACAAGAAAAAGAAAGGTATGTTTGACAAATGAAAGTTATATTAAATTCTCAAATCCCTCATTTTTCAGACTTTTTATAGGATTAGTAATCTTGCAAATGATCTTATTTTATTTTACCTTACTTCCAGCTGTTCTGGGGAGAAAATATCTAAGTGTCTATGATTATAGACAGCAAACCTTTTCTTGGTCTAATTTTTATTTATAGAAACACAAAGAAAGCACTCTGCTTATTACAATATTCTCCTTAAGCAAGGCTGCTTGTAAGTAAAACTGAATGTTGTGTGTTGCCTTTCCCAACAGATCTTGTAATTTAGAATTCATTTCAACTACTGAAGCCTCTACTCATATATTGAATATCATTGAAATAGGTCACTCATTAAAATGTTTTCTCTCAGCTAGGCTTTAGCTTTTTTATACAAAAGTATGACAAAATATCCTTAAATAAATGAGCAACTAAATAAGCATCCTAATATTCTTATTACTAATGTTCATGATAACTAAAAAAAATAGAGAATCAAAAACATTGGTATAAGTAATGGATGAGTAAAACTATAGCCTCAGTTTGATATAAAACAACAACAAAAAATTACTATTAATTAACTGTCCAGGAAAAGTCAATTGGGTGAGGTGTAGAAGATAAACAGGTGTCAGGCAAATCTAAGTTTGAATCTCAACTCTACTTTGGGCTTTAGTAACGTTACTTTCTCACTTGGATCCTGTCTCCTCGGTCATCAAATGATATATAATGTAGCTCTTGTGAGGGATAGAGGAGACAGCAAACTGAGAACAAAAATTATACCCATAAACAACTATTCAGAAACAAAACAAAGTAAAATATATTAGACACGGCAGGATGTTGAATTGCTGACAGAGAAGAAAATTTTGAATTAATCACAGTAAATTCAAAATATAAAAAACTGAATAGTGGAGGAGGTGATTTCTTTGGAGCAATAGAGATAAACCCAAAGGATAACTAGACAGGCAGAGACAGAAAATTTAACAAATAATACAGAAAAAGTATTCAATGCAGTAATGCAGATTTTTGTGATGAATAAGTATTATATTTTTAGATGAAAAAAGTACAGTGTGTTTCAGAAAATGATGCAATTAAAATCCATAGTTAAGTCACTATACTTTAAGTATGATAAAAGAGAATCAGACATCTCAATTACAAAATTAAATTTCAGAAGACAATGCAACCATATATAGATATCAAAGAAAAATAAGTCTGATCCAAGAATACTAGAACAAGGCGTATTTGCATTTCAGTTGAAAATAATGAGGAAAGGTTGGGCGCCCCGTGGCTCACACCTGTAATCCCAGCACTTTGGGAGGCCAAGGAGGGTAGATCACAAGATCAAGAGATCCAGACCATCCTGGCCAACATGGTGAAACCCTGTCTCTACTAAAAATACAAAAATTAGCTGGGCGTGGTGGTGTGCACCTGTAGTCACAGCTTCTCAGGAGGCTGTGGCAGGAGACTCGCTTGAACCCAGGAGGCAAAAGTTGCAGTGAGCCGAGATTGCGCCAGTGCACTTCAGCCTGGCAACAGAATGAGACTCTGTCTCTAAATAAATAAATAAATAAATAAATAAATAAATAAAATTAAATAAAAATAATAATAATCAGGGTGTCAAAGTTCCTGGGCAAACAACTGAGAAAATAGAATCTATAGTCACTTAAAAAATGATTTGATAGAACTGGGCGCGGCAACTCACGCCCATAATCCAAGCATTTTGGGAGGCTGAGGTGGGAGGATCACGAGGTCAGGAGATCAAGACCATCCTGGCTAACATGGTGAAACCCCATCTCTACTAAAAATACAAAAAATTAGCCCAGCGTGGTGGCACGTGCCTGTAGTCCCAGAGAAAGGAGAATCACTTGAACCTGGGAGGCGGAGGTTGCAGTGAGCCAAGATCGCGCCACTGCACTCCAACCTGGGCCAGAGAGTGAGACTCCGTCTAAAACAAAACAAAACAAAACAACATTCAAAATTTAGCACTGGGAAATGGAAATGATACTTAAAGAGCAGGTGTCATCCTTTTGATACATGTAAAATAAAAAATTAAGTGTAAGTTCCTATAGGGATTATTTTCTTAGCAGAAATCTAAATGCTATACACTCAAAGAATTTCAAATGTTAACTTATTTGAATAAGAATTATTCTATTAATAGAATTATTCAAATATAAACATATAATCAGGAAAGAAGATGAGAGAATGTAGCCAATTTATAATTTTCACCATCTTCCCTACTATGTAAATGTAAACCAGTAATTCAAATATTACTAACATAAATTTCACAATTATTTCTATAGCTTGAGAGGTTAATTAGAAAAAAGTTATGTTAGGAAAAATAATATTCTTTACATTAAAAGAACCATTTATAAGCATATCTTCAACTGTTTCTTTTACCTCTTTCAATTCATTAACACTAATATTTTCACTTTTAAAAGATTAAACATAGCAAGTATGTTCTCCTATTCAAATATCATCTTATTTTCTTTGCATATTGCATAGATATTTTTGATAATATTTACATAATGTTAATAATAGTTATTTTTTTTTCTGTCACTCTGGATGTCTTTTATTCGTGTCTTCTACCTTGGCTGTATTGTCTCAGTTGCTTTTAATGAATGTATTGTTTTCACTAAAATTTTTTAAATGACCAGTTTTCTTTTAAAAGTATTTTAAAAGCCCCTGTTCACACAAAAAGATAATGTAATAATTTATTACTGTGTCAGACATATAGCAATCTATCTATAAATAGAAACAAATATTAGTATATTCTAATATTAGTGATCGGTTTGACTAGTATCACTCTGTTTTCTTCATATAGATATTTTAACATATTTATCATGCTGAATTATTGGCTTTTTAAGTACTTAACTACTTTATTAGATTGTAAGCTAGCAAAGATATTTTATTTATTTCTGTATCCTGAAAATGTAGCACAATGTCTGTCCAAAGAGACTTTTACTAGTTAAAAAAAAGCAAAAACTAAACCACGCACTAAAAACATAGAAACAGAGAAGGAAAAAGTAAAGAAGTGGGAATACAAATGATAATATATTTTAAAATAAAAGTCCTACTTTTTAAATACTAGGTAAAGTAGGGGGCACCTTCAGCTCAGAATGCAGCCTTAAATATATCTAGTACACCTGTTTGTCCAACCCTATTCAATTATGCACCATCTGTTCCAGAAATACTTATTGTGAACACAACCTGTTTCCTGCACTGTGCTATATGATGAAATCGAAGTGCTTCCCAAGAGTCTATGTTTATGGCTGTTTAATAAATTTTTTTTTAGAATTATAGCATTCAGTATAGCATACTCTACTTGCACATCTGAACATAGAGTAAAATGAAGCATTGGTAGGATTTTTCATTACCAAAAACTGAAAGCACTGACATTTTTAGTTCCAAATCCAGTGCTCACTCCGGTATTAATAGGTTGTTTCACCTTTCTCTGAAGGCTGTGAGTTAATAAAGAAAAAATCAAACACACAAACTTTGCTTACGTTATATAATAGTGAATTAAGTCTGGAAGGAAATATAAAGGAAAGGAAAAAGATGAAGAATTTACCATGAAGTAAAGAGAAGTACTGGAACCAAAGATAATCTGACTAGATAATCTTTAATGATAAATATGAACTATAAAAATATATACTATATTAACTGAAGGCAGATTTAAATATTTAAGTACAAATTTTTATTTAAACTGCAGCAATTTCTGCCCATAGTCTACAAGCACCAAGGATAGGTGATTGATGACAACGCATTTCTTTCTCGTTACTTCCCTCAGGGTCCTTCTCAGAAAGGACTTTACATTTTTTTCATGAGTTAAATGTGATGGAAAAGCAATGTCTTCCCCCATGAACTTTCCCTGGGTGCAGCTTACTCTCTCAAATCTAAGCAGTTTGTGGAAGGCTTATACCTCTAGAGACTGAGTGGTCCCACCTGCTCTGCAGAGGTACTGGCTGTCATCTGGCAGTTGAAGAACATCTGTGGCACAGCTGTGAGATCTACAGGGAGTTATTCTGTGAACTGAAGTTTTTCAAAATAAAGAAAAGGCAACTTTCAGACTAAAATCAGTCTCCCAAACTTCAGGAAGTCTTAGGCTGGGAGAATGGAGTACAGAGAAAGAAATAGAACAAGGAATAGATAAGCTAAGCAAGGAAAACACCAAATGAGAAAAGTATGACATAGTCAAGCAAAACAAAGTCACAGTAAACACAATGGAAAACTAGAAGAAAGTATAGAAAGAGCAACACACAATGAAGGAAAACTTAGGTGGCAAGCCAAAACTTTTCTTTTATCCCTGAATTTAAATTATTTTAAATCAGTGTGTTTTTGAGTAGAGAAAGGCAATGTTCTTTTTCCAGCACTGCAGGCATATTTTCAGAGCTTCACACTAAATTGACTCTAAACATTCAATTTAAAAGACACAAAAGAACGCTTGGAGTCTGAATTCAAAGAGGAACCAATAGGGCCATCTCATTATTTTAAAAAACATGAAGTTCTCCAAATTTGAGGGCAATAGGTAAGTCTGTTCGGGTCACTTTCTCTCTCTCACTAGAAGGCTATTTGTTAGAATGCTTGATTTTCTGATTTTTTTGTCCAGGAAAATAGAGTTCAGCCAGTGAAAAGCATTATGATGTTTTAAAAACAAAACAAAACAAAAAAAAAAAAAAAAAAAAAAAAAGGACAATGTTGCTTTAAATCTTTGAATGCTCATGAGAAACTGTACAAATTCATTTTGCAGATGTGTTTTTATTTGTTTGCAATAGAAATAGAAAATTGCACTAGCTACTCAAAAACAGCCCCACTGAATGGAACTTGTTATAAAATAGAGCTACTTTCAAAGGTAACTTTGTACAGTTTACAGCTACCAACAGTCATTAGTGTTGTAGATAGCATAGATAAAATTGAAGGCCAGTATATACGAAGGATATTTAAGAATATACTTATTGAGTAGCAATTACAAGCAAAACTCTGCTCACTGCTAATAATGAAAAGAAGGAATATAAATACTGTCCTTGGTCTTAAGACATTTGAAATAGAATTCCTTTACATCTATCATGATATGTCATTACAATTGTTTTATTTAGAAGGTATTAAAGAAATTAAAATACAAAAGAACAAATGCTTTATTGGTTAGCACTAGAAAGATTCCATAATATATTGGCCAATGTGTATAATAGAATCTCTGATTCTTAAACCATAAAAATAGATTAATATATATTAAGAATCGTTCTGCTATACTTCCTTTCCTCCAGTTTTTTAATTGTGGTATTACATATATATTACCATCTTACTTTTCTTTTCTTTTCTGAGATGGAGTCTCACTCTGTCGCTGAGGTTGGAGCGCAATGGCGTGTTCTCAGCTTACTGCAACCTCTGCCTTCCAGGTTCAAGCAATTCTCCTGCCTCAGCCTCCTGAGTAGTTAGGATTACAGGCACTTACCACCACACCCGGCTAATTGTTCTATTTTTAGTAGAGACAGGGTTTCACCATATTGGTCAGGCTGGTCTCGAACTCCCGACCTTGTGATCTGACCGCCTTGGCCTCCCAAAGTGCTGGGATTATAGGCGTGAGCCACTGCGCCCGGCCCCCATCTTTCCCATTTTAAGCATACAGTTCAGCGATATTAATCACCCAACATTCATAATGTCATAGAACCATCCATCTCCCTAACCATTTCATCTTGTAAAACTGAAACTCTTTATCTTTTAAACAATGACTCCCCATTCTCCCCTTCCTCCAGTCTCTGGCAGCTACTATTCTGTCTTTATGACTTTTACTACTTTATTAACTCATATAAGTGAAATCATAAAGTATTTAGTTGTCTTTTTGTGTCTGACTTATTTCATTTAGCATTAATGTCCTCAAGGTTCATTCATATGGTAGTGTATGCCAGAGTTTCCTTCCTTTTAAGGCAAAGAATAGTCTGTTGTATGTATATTTCACATTTTCCTTTCCATTCATACCTCCATTGACACTTGGACTATTTCTGTATTTTTAGGTATTGTAAATAATTCTGCTATAAACATGAATATGCAACTATCTTAAAGACCTTGTTTTCCATTTTGGGGAGTATATAACTAGAAGGGAAATTGCTGATTATTATGGAAATTCTACTCTTACTTTTTTGAGAATCTACTGTAATGTTTTTCATAGAGGTTGTGCCATTTTACATTCAACCAACAGTGCTAAGGGGTCCAGTTTCTCCATATTCTCAGCAACACTTGTTACTTTCTGTTTTTTGTTTGTTTGTTTTTTATAGTAGTCATCCTAATGGGTGTCAGGTGATATCACATTGAAGTTTTGACTTGCATTTTCCTAACGACTAGTGATGTTGTGTATCTTCTCATGTGGTTTTTGATCATTTTTATGTATTTTTTTGGAAATAAGAGCATGGGTTTAAATTACATAGGGAAATTCAAAACCTAATTGTCACTTCTTATCCCTGTGTTTTAAAACCAACCTCCCGAAATTCCAGGTCCCCCAAATGTGAACAGAGTGCGTTCACTTTGTCTCAGAGAGTTGCCACAAGTGTTCCCTGAAATAAAGCATTTATCACTGTTTTACTATAAATATTTATTGAATTTGAATAAATGATACCTGTTTTTAATCACATCTACAAGACTCTAATATAAAGTCTAATTTCAAAATATTAGCTTCATAATATTTAATTATAGAGTGCTGTATTTTTCATTTTGATAGATGTAATTTATCTAAGAAGGATATATTAAATAATATTTGGGGGATAAAAGGTTAAAATGAACTTAAAAGAAATTTCCTTTCATCAAATATTTCAAATATGTTCTTTTTTTTCCAAAAATAAAAACCAATCTGGAAATTGTGATTTTGATCCAATTTCTAACACAAATTGTTATCACAGAAACAAAATGTACCAAATTAAAGATTACTTGTTGTTCTATTATATAGACATAAATCATTGAAGTTGTTTTGTTAATTACTATATATTAACTAGTACAAATCCAGTACAGTAAAACCTAAAGTACATAGAAAGACAGTATAATGGTCCATTATAGATCCACTATAATGGATTTATAATGGTAAATAAGATTGCTGTTACAGTGGTATAAGATTGCTAATATGGATCATCCCTCTTTTTTTCTTAAAGATAAGAACTAGGACCTTGATCTTTCTGTTCCTGGTGTTTCTCACAATGTTAGCAGTTGGGCCTTGCTCAATGTTTCTTGGATGTGACAACAAAATCATTTCCATAATGTCAACCCTTAATTTTATAGAATACCTTAGACTAGATAATAACTATATCCATAACTTTCAGGTTGTGGTCTAAAATAATACGTGTTATTTTTTGAATGGGCATAATTATCTGCCATTTATATATCTCACTTAAAAACAAAGAAACTTCTACAATGATGCAGGTACACTTGAAATTCAGGTATACTCTCTGTTAACAAATATGATAATTACAATCAAAATAATTAAAGAGAGATTGAGGAATAAGATAATGATATTACTCCTTATAAAATTATATTGTTTTCTTTTTAGCCCCATATACATTTTGTTCTATTGATTTTGAAATTATACTTTCTTTCTAATAATTTATATTATCTTTAGTGATTAGTATTGAAGGTTACTATGCCTATTTCTGACTACAACTGTTGCTGAAGAGGGTTCTGCTATTAGCTTAATTGTCATTCCTTTCTAATTGAAGTATATTTAATCTCTGGCTCCCATCAAGATGTTTAGGTCCTTGAACGTCTTTACAGTGTGGACTTGTTTTATTTATTTTATATTTTAGAACTGCTCTATCAAAATATGATTTACATATAAAAAAACTATACATATGTAATCTGTACAACTTGATGAATTTGGGGATAAATATATACCCATGGAACCATTATCAAGAACTATGCTATAAATATGTCCATCACCTCCAAATGTTTCCTCCTGTGAAAGAAAAATAAATCTTGGGGCCCCCAAATTTCCCTGAAGCTAAAGGGAAAATTCAAGCTGGGATCTGCTTAAGACCATCCTGCCTCTCAATCTATTATTCAAAGTCACCACTCTGCTCACTGAGACAAATGCATACATGATTACCTCCTTTGGAGAGGCTAATCAAAAACTCAAAAGAATGCAACCAGAGACCCAATTTGTCTCTTATCTACCATGACCTGGAAGTTCCCTCCCTGATTTGAGTCTTCCTGACTTTGCTTTGAGTTGTCCCCCAATGCCAGACTGAAGCAATGTTAATCTTGCACATGTTGATGTGTCATGTCTCCCTAGAATGCATAAAACCAAACTGTGCTCTGACCACCTCGGGCACATGTCATAAGGACCTCCTGAGGCTGTGTCACAGGCATGCATCCTCAACCTTAGCAAAATAAGCTTTCTAAATTAACTGAGACCTGCCTCAGATTTTCAGAGTTCACATTTTGGTAACCACAGAGGGATTCTGAGTGGAGATACTCCTGATTTTGATAAATATCCTAACAGTGCTTGATACCACCATCAGATGACTTTATAGCTCAAACCAATAACACAATTTGCTGAGGTCTGAGAGCACCCCCTCCAGATAATCCGTTTTCCCCAAAGTTGGTCAAGATCTAAAGTTTATTTTGCTGTACACCTCTTCTTTTTCTGCAGTTTTACTTGTTTCCAACAAAGAAGGCAAGATTTCCTGTTTCCATGATGATAGAAGGCAAATAACTCCTTTATGGAGTTTGAGTACTTCCAACATGAAAAGTAAGAAAAAATCAGAAAAAAAACCCAATTTTAATTTTTTTCCTGTTTCTAGAATGGTAGAGAGCAGTCTACAGCAAGAGACCCATCTCTGGGAAAGTAACTGAATTGGAGTTTGTCTTGGTTAAAGTGACAACCAGATGGTCTTAATTTCTCCTTACCATTAGAACACTCAGTAATCACATAAGTTGTGCAATCATTTGTTTTTGTTTTACTTAACTGTTTTATTGTTTTTTGTTTCTGTTGTTGTTGTTTCCATCTTTTTCACACTGGGTTTGACCAACTCTATCTGACTTGATCAAATCCAAAGGAAAGTTCCAAATTATGGGGAACTAGGCCTCTAAAGTGGCTAAATTCCCTCCACCCCAAAAATAAAAGGTGGTATGGTGGGAGGAGAAAAAAGCCTGCAAAAGAAAAAAAGAAATACATATTTTTATTTTGACTACTTAAGGGATTATATTTACATAAAAGGCCACCTTTCTGCTAGCCAGGCCAAACTGAAAGAGCAATGTCTGTAAAGCCATGCTGAGGTCCTGTTTTTTTCTTTCTTTCTTTCTTTCTTTTTTTTTTTTTCCACCACAACAGCCTAAGTTTGTTTCCTAAAACTGTTTCTGGTTTGATACTTGGTACTTCTGAAAGAGCAGGAATTTGTCCTAGCTTAAATATGGTAATGAGATTTAAAAGGATTTCTTTTAAGAAGTTCCATGGTTAAAAGCCAGCTTAATAGGCTCATATCCAAGATGTGTGTTTATATGTACATGTGCACGCTTGTGTATTTAAAAGACCTTCATGTTTTCTTTCTCTCCTATGACCTTGTCTCTCTTTTTTTTTTTTTTTTTTTGAGCAAAAGATTTTTTTCTTCTCAGTTCATTGAACTCTGTTTTCACCTGATTATTTGACTTAAATCATTATTGCAACAGAGGCTACTTTTGGGTTTTTAAGTAAGATAGCAGTTTATACACTTAGAAATGTCTTTGTTTAAACACAATATATTTTAATTGCACTGTAAAAGCATCACATGGTCTAGCCTCATAATAACTCTCCCTTTTTGGAGACCCAAGATTCAGTGTGGGCTCTGTGCAGAGCTCAGAGATCCAGTTAAAAAAATAGGTAGTCCCTATCTAAAAAAAATTGCTCTCCTTATACAATCCTGTGATAAATTTTTATACTTTTATGCTGATTTGACATCCTCTTTAATCTCCCTCTATCATCACCAGACATTTTCTCTCTATATCGTGAGATATAAATTTTGCTATCTAATTTTTCATCTAAGAGTTGTTTCCTTTAATATGCAAATCGAAGGCAGTTTAGCTCACAACTGCCTAGGGTAAGATATGAAAAAAAAAAAAAGAAAAAATAGAAAGTCTTTATCAATCTGTAAGATGTACTTCTATCAGTATGCCCAACACGTCTATATATTTATGTGTTGTGTATGCAATGTTTTGCTACTAAAAATATATAAAATATCTCTAATTAATTGGGTTAAAATAATAAAAGTGCTTAAATCAGATACTAAAAAAAAAGAATAGTCAAATGCTTTTCAAGTTCATATGACTTAAGTAAAATCTTCATAAGTTGGCTTTAAAATTATTGATAAAATAATATTAAAAATGTCAAGAGTTTGCCAGCATACACTTATGTTTGCATTTGTTAATCAAGCAATTTTATTTTTAACCCTACCAAGTACTACAAGGTGTCAAAATTTGACAGAGGCGATACAAAACTAAAACTCATCCTGAAAGAAGATGATCTCTGCTTGTGAAATTTTTAATAAATTTCACAATTTATTGTATTGGTTTAATAAAGGACATTGTATTGGTTTAATAAACAATAGGTACATCTTAAATTTAGTAATATTACCATAACTTTAACCTTGTGGTTTTTGGTAGTCTAGCCCACAGGCAGTAAGGTTTGTTATTGCCTTTGTTTGAAAGGTAACTATGCACTAAGTTCCTCCAAAAGTTAGTTTGGCCTACACCCAGGAATGAACAAGGATAGGTTGGAGGTTAAAAGCAAAATGGAGTCAATGAGGTCAAATCTTTGCCACTGTCTCAGTTACAATTTTGCAATGGAAGTTTTATAACTTTAAATCTCGACCATCACACTTTTCATAAATAATCTAGGTAAACAATTAAAATAATAAAATTAGGTAAATGTAATGGGATAAATACTTGTAGACAAGCTTGTCGTAATTTAGAACATAAAGTTATATTAAATTAAATAATAGGCATTTCATTATTTGGGTATTTTCCAATAAAAATATATTTTAGGAAAACATTCTTTCTTTAAAAAAAGTCCTTTTTAAAAGAGTGGACATTTTTTGTCTAAATCAAAGCTTATTTAAAGGATATGCAAAAAACATGGTAAAAGGAACCAGGAAATAAGAGAGAAGTAAAAAAAGTTATAGAAATAAAAGGTATTTTTTGGTAAGAAAGCTTTAAGAGAAATGATTTTATATGAGAAAGAATTGTGTATGGTATTTTAGAGCTAGAATAAAATGACCAGTTGTTTAAGAAAGAGGGATGTTCAAGACAAACCAGAAAGTCCAAGCATGTCATGAATGGTCTGTGTAAGTCACAATAAAAGGATTTACAAAGAATAACTTACATGATCAAGTTGTCTATAATTAAAGGAAAATTAAATGGTTTTAGAGATTGGGTTTGATGTAGAAAAAACACATATACTAAATATTGTTTAGAACAATAAAATTTTCCTAAGAGATTGATTTAGTCTTAAGAAATTATAAAAGATTTTATTTTATTTTTTAACCCAAAGTTCAACTTTTATTGTGTCTCTCCATTTTTGGTTTTCTCTCTCCTTTAAAAGGGCATGAAATAGTAATGCTCTCCAAATCATTTTCAGCTCATATAATTTTTTTTCTGGAGTCCTGTTGTAGTGGCCTGATACTAATAATATTTTCTTAAAGGCCTAAAGGAAACATTTTCTGCCAACTTAATCTTCTGTGCAGCGCAGAAGGTCGTTTCTTTTGCTAACTGGCCTAAAAGATTTATGTTTTATCAAAACAATTCCTATGACATTATTATTAAGTCTTAGTTTGCTTCGAAAAAACTGACATGACATTTTTTATTTTAATTAACGTTATTACATTAGTGAATCTTTGTGTATGTGCTTTTAAATTTCTTGTGACATTGAGTTACAGAGTTTTAACTCCTGGGTCTAAAAAGGACATCAAGTCTTGAGAAATCTGAAACCCTGACAGCAACTTAAGCCTCATCTTCATGCCCAGTAGAGGATGCCAATTGGAATAAAATGCATTCCCAAGACACAAGACCAGAAATTTAAGCTAGTCAACTCCTCAAGACCCAGGGGCTATCGCAGAAGAGGTGGGCAAGTGAGAATATAAACACCAATTTTTGAAAGATAAAATAGGTTCAGTTTCTCTATAAATTAATCATGAATGTCAAAGGCACACTAATGCAAGACCAGAATATGAGCTCCTGTGTCAGATTAGATTTTATTGAAGCGTTAACTGACTTCTTGATAAAGATTATAGGGTTATAAAAGGTTAGTGGAAGTTATATCTTATAGCCAAGATTAAAATTTTATAGATTGTTAATAAAATTTTGAAAAATAAATGTAATTGGGTTTATGCTATTTTTATTAGGGTTTATTGTTTGGAAAATAAGACTACTCTCTCAAAGAATGGAGGTTTTTGCCCTTTTTTCTTTTTCTTTTGAAATCCCTGAATTATCACTTTGGTTAAATGAATGACTGATTTTACAATGACCTCTGATCCTATTTTGTGATACCAAATGTTTTAAACCTTTGATATTTGACAAACTTTCCAAAATCATAAATGATAAATTATGTCTCTTTCTGACCTAATCCTTTAAGATATGAGTTTTGCTAAAGTCCAAAAATGACACAAGTTGCCTTATTAGGTAGAAATATTATACAGGAAACATTGTCAAATATGAAATGGTGTTTGGTTTTCTTTGGATTGTATTTGTATAAATGTTATTGGTATGTGTTCCAAAATCACAGGAAACTCCTATAATTCTGATATGACTTAATGTATATAATTAGGAATAATTATAATGGTTATATGAAATTATTTTGTGCCACAGAGGTAACAAATTTCTCTGTCAATTGTGTTTTTAGTTGTGGCTGTCCTAAAATCTTTTGTCATCTATGGACAATTGTCTTGTTTTGGTCTTCCTTAGAAGGTGGTTTTATAATCAGCTGTAGAATTTTAACATGTGTTCCTAATTTCAGGTTTCTGATAATTTGGAGACTGTGAAATTAGAACAGAGGAAAAACATTTCAGCAGTCTTATGGAGAGCTGAAATGTTCATGAATATCAAGCAGAAGAGGGGTTAACTGCATAAACTAAACTGGTAGAACAATAAAGTAATCTTTTTAACTTTTTTTCTTAAAATATTTCTGATCCTTTGTTTAGTTTTTCAGAGTCAGGAAAACTTTTATTTTAAGCTATTTAGAGCTTTTAGCAGTTAAGTAAGGTATATTCTTAAGAAAAAATTTGGAGCATATCTGTTTCTCTCTACCTGATTTCTCCAAGATTTGAAAACTATTTGAGAGTATTCTTAATCTATAACAATACAGATATTTGCACAAGTGCAATCTGTTTTCACTTGTAAGAGGACACAATTGAAGAAACTGGTTATTTTACCAAGATTTTGACTGAAACGATGCACCCTCCTTTAAAGAATCAAACTTGCCTTATAGAGCCAATTAAAGTTCCCCATGGAAAAAATAAAAACTGGCCTCATACCTTTGCCTACACAGCCCCTGTGGTAGGTAATGAATGTCACTTTATGACAGGCCCAGGAGCCTCAAGGTTATCTTGGAACCTCAAGGGGAGAGTATCACCCAAGTCATAGGTATTTGATGGCTCAAATCCATGACTGGGTTAGTCTTTTGAAAAGTCTTACCTGAGATTCCTCCTATTGAACACAGTTCCATCAAAGCCAATTGAAACGACTATGTAAAAATAATTATTCTTGTTGCACTGTATACAAATATTTAGGCTAAATCTGATAAAACAAACCAGATCTACCATAATTTGTCTTTAGTAAAAATGTGAAACTGGGGAGAGAAATATTATATTTCAAAACTATAGGTCACCTGTTGTTACAGTCTAGTCTTTTCTAATGATTTTCAATTTCTATTATTTTTTACAGTTTGGGCTGAATTCTAGTTTTTCCTGCCTACAAGTCTCTAAAAATTCTTATTTTTCTTCTTTATTTTCCTGAAAAGAAACCTCATTTTTCCTAATTTGAAATCACTGAAAACTAAACTGTGCTTTTATAAAGCCCTGGATAGACAACTTAAACTTCAGAAAAAATAACAACAACCTATTTACATACATAAGCCACTTTCATACCTGCCTACTGATGTATGGACTTCACAGTAATGTGGCCTATATCAATTTTCCAGGATTATTCTTATGTTTGTTATTTTTCTCCTTTCATCCCCCTATTTTCTCTACATATGACATGAGACTTCACAACCTGCTAAAAATGAGCTTTACTAATTAGTCGGGACCTAACCGTTTAGGATTAAACCATTCTAGCTAGCAATGAGAGATTAGATGAAACCTGAGACCAGAGACTCATTTTTTCTAAGATATTTTCCCCAAAAGATTTTAAAAAAGAAAAGCAGGGATATGTGAAAGAAAAATAAATCTTGGGGCCTCCAAATCACTACTGCTTAGGGCCAACCTGCCTCCCATTCTATTCAAAGCCACCCGTCTGTCACTGAAATAAATACATATCTACTTGCCTCTTTGGAAGAGGCTAATCAAAAACTCAAAAGAATAAAACCATTTGTCTCTTAACTACCTATGACCTGGAAATCCCTTCACTGCTTTGAGTCTTCCCTCCTTTGCTTCAAAGTTGTCCTGCTATTCCAGACCAAACTAGTGATCATCTTGCATATACTGATTGATGTGTGATGTCTTCCTAGAATGTATAAAACCAAACTGTGCCCTGACCATCTTGGCACATGTCATCAGGACCTCCTGAGACTATGTCACAGGTGCATGTCTTCAAACTTAGCAAAATAACTTTATAAATTACCTGAAAGCAGTCTCCAATTTTCAGGATTCACACTCTTCTTTTTACTATTATTATTATTTTTGAGAATAACATTTAACATTATATCTACCCTCTAAGCAAATTTTTAAGTATACAATACAGTATAAATGCCACTATGTGCAGATTTCTAGGATGTATTCATCTTTACTAACTTAAACTTTGTACCCTCTTTTAAAAATTTGTCTTGATTGGTATATTCTATGCTTCCTGTATTTGTGGAATCATTACTTTCATCAGTTCTGGAAATTCTCAGACATCACCTCTATGAATATTGCTTCTACTCTATTTTCTCTAATCTCTTCCTCCTAGACTCTGATTATGCACTTACACATTTTCATGTTCATGTATTTTATCACTTTTGCATTGTCCATTCCCTTGTCTTTCTATGCAGCTTTCTGGGTTACCTCTTTGTGTATATACGTATAAACCAAAAATAAAATTCTAAGGAACCCCCAACCATCTGGATGGACTTCTTCCTCGGTCAGGTCTCTTAAAACATAACATGAAAGACTGGTTCAGGCCATGAAGGGAAGTGGGGGTTGAACATGTCTCATTATACCTCTCCAGAATTAACATCAACACAGACTTTAAGTCTGATAAGAAACATTTTGCAATATATTATCTCTGAAGCCTGCTAGCTAAAAGCTTCGTCTGCATAGTAAAACTTTTGTCTCCACAATCTCTTATCACAAACATTCCTTTCTATTGATCCCAGGTCTTTAGAAAACCCCAACCAATTACCAACCAGAAAATGTTTAAATTTGCCTATAGCCTGTAACCTCTAGTTTAAATGTTTAAATTTACCTATATCCTGGAACCCTTCCCTCCCTTCAAGTTGTCCTGCCTTTCTGGACCAAATCAATGTATCTCCTAAATGTATTTGATTGATGTTTCATGCCTTCCTAGAATGTATAAAACCAAGCTGCACCCCGGCTATCTTGGGGACATGTTCTTGGGACCTCCTGAGGGCTGTGTCATGGGCCATGGTCACTCATATTTGGCTCAGAATAGATCTCTTCAAATATTTTACAGAGTTTGACTCATTTCATCAAAATATTCTTCAAAAATTATCTTTAAAATGATGTCCAATGTGTAATTTCATCTATCTAGTAGCAGTTTTCTTGTACTTTTCATATATTTTATATTTATACTTCTTATTTCAGGAATGTTTTTCTTTCCATCTGTCTGTTAATTCTGATTATTACTCAGTATATCCTTATATTTAAATGCAGCCAGTATATCTTTAAACATTTTGTATACAGCTATTATATATATTTAAAATAGGATTTTCCAGCATATACAGACTGTTGTGGCTACATCTGTTACTTGTGTATTTCATTGATTCTCCTTATGACTGCTGGCCTTTTAGCTTTCTGAATATTATTCTGTTTGCTCATTTCTTCATGTTCATTTATGTACTGTATTATGAGATTTATATAGGAACAACTAACTACATGAGTTTATTACAATAATAATAGAAGTTTGAGAATAACCTCAACCCAGAACCATTATAGTTTATTTGAGAGTTTTGCTTCAAGAAGGAAGTTCAAGTTCAGAAGTTCAGGAACCCTACCACTGGAATCCACTCCCAAGCACCTCCACCCTACTCAGTGTCTGCTGGAGTCTCTGGCTCCCATCTATTCTGGCTACCTACCTCTGTGGTCCTGATCAGGCTCTGGAAACCAAACCCAACTCCTGATCTTACAGATTCCAATGTTGTTTCACAATGCCCCTAGCTCATATTAATTCTTTGTACTTTTAATTAATTTATTTATTTTTGGATAGTGAGGGTGTTTCCTGGATAACGTTTTTAGATTTTTTTTTTTCAGAGCAGCAAGTATATTAGATTTCTTTTTTCTCTAGAATAAAAGAAACAATAAACGACAATAGGGAAGATCTATCTATCTGCACAGCAAAGGAAACAATCAACAAGTGAAAAGACAATCTACAGAATGGGGAGGACATACGTGATAAGGGGTTAATTTTCAAAAGATATAAATAACTCAAACAACTCAACAGCAAGAAAATAAATAACCCTATTTGAAAATGTGCAAATGACCTGAATAGATATTTCTCAAGACATGTAAATGGTAAATGAAAAAATGCTCATTATCACTAATTATTAGGAAAATGCAAATCAAAACCATATTAAACTATCATCTCACACCTGTTAGAATAGCTATCGTCAAAAAGACGAAGATAACAAGAATTAGGAAGGATGTGGATAAATGGCAACCCTCATCCATGTTGATGGAAACGTAAACTAGTACCACCATGATGAAAAGCAGTATGAAAATACCTATAAAAATTAAAAATAAAACTATCGCATAATCTAGGAATCCAGCTACCAAATATATATCTGAAGGAAATAAAATTAATATGGCAAATAGACATCTGTACTCCCATGTTTATTGCAGCACTATTCACAATAGTCAAGATAATGACCAAACTAAGTGCCCATTAATGGAGGAATAGTATTTAAGACATAAAAATAATAAAATATTGTCATTTGCAACAGTGTGAATGAATCCAAAGAACATTATGTTAAATGAAATAAACAAGAAAAAGAATGACAAATATCCCCTGATCTCCCTCATATGTGGAATCTAAAAATGTTGATCTCATAATAGTAGAGAGTAGAAAGATGGTTACTTTTGGCTTGGGTGGTTACAGAGGATGTTGTTGGTGAAGGGGTATGGAGAGATGTTGATCAAAGGATATATAATTATAGCTTGATAAAATAAATATATTCTGATGTCCAGAACAGGGAAATGAATGGAGACAGAAAGTAGATAAACGATTGCCTGGAGTCAGAGGGTGTAGGACGTATATGTGGTGGGCGGGTGGGTGGGGAATGACTGTTAATGGCTATGAAGTTTTTTGGGGGGTCATGAAAATGTTCTATAATTGATTGTGGTAATGGTTACAAACTAAAACTGTAAACAAACTAAAAACCATTAGATTTTACACCTTAAATGAGTGAATTGTATAATATGTGAATTATATTTTAATAAAGCTGTTTTTTAAATTTATCTATTTACCCATTCATTTGAGAGAACAGAGAGAGATTTTTCAATTAAGTAGTTTACCCATTTATAGAAACTGGAAATTCTGAAATGTGGGTCAGGCTGGAAGTTCAAGGGACAGTTGATGTTACGGTCTTTAGTCTGAAATTTACAGGATAGGACAGCAGGCTGGGAACTCAGTCAGGGCTTCTATGTTGCACTCTTGAGGCAGAATTTCTTTTTTATCAGATGACCTCAGTCTTTTTCTTAAGGTCTTCAACTGATTTGATGAAGCCCACCCACATTATGGAGATCAATTCATTTTAAAGTCTACTTATTCTAAGTATTAATTACATCTAACAAAATACCTTCACAACATCTAGACTAATGTTAGACCAAACAACCCAGAACCACAGCCTATCCAACTTGATGCATAAAATTGGCCATCACAGCAAGTCTTCAAAAACTGTGTCTAATGCGGGTCTAATTTTTATCAAGTAGAGGTTCCTTCTAAATTTCTGCTCAATTATGACACTAAAATTAAAAATTCTAGATAGATATTTTTATTAAAATTATCACTTAAGACACAGAGTATAGAAAAAAAATATGGGCAGGGGAGTATAAATGACATTTTCCCCAAAATTCTCTTGATCTTTTCTTCCTCTCATTTTACTCTCTGTTGTAACTGAATTTAAGAGTGTATTTCTAGTGGTTCATTTTTTTTAAACAACTCCACTTCTGCCTGATAATATGGCTTTATAAGAAGATTTGATAGACAGAAGTACCTAGGTGTGGGAAAATTACCCAAAGTAGCCACTGAAGAAAAGTGACTCTCTCTAAATAGTTGCATAACATTTGTTAATAAACCTACAGGATGGAAAACACAGAAAAAAATGTGATACCACTTTTTTTCTGGTTTTATTTTTATCCAATACATGGTGGGGGTGGGGGCCGCCAATCAACCCCCAAGGAAAATCTATTGCACAGCAACCAGTAAATCAGTCCATTCAGGAGAAGGCATTTTCTACCATAAGTATTCACTCAGCCACCTTTGTAGACTTACAAATGTTCATGATATGTTCATGGGATAAATCTTGTCATGCATTTTACTCTGTCTGCAAGAAATGTAGTTCTGAGACAGTAACCCCTTATCATCTAATTCCTGTTTGTTCACATATACTGATTGCATTCTACTGTATGGACTTCACCAAAGCCGGGCGCGGTGGCTCAAGCCTGTAATCCCAGTACTTTGGGAGGCCGAGACGGGCGGATCACGAGGTCAGGAGATCGAGACCATCCTGGCTAACACGGTGAAACCCCGTCTCTACTAAAAAAAAAAAATACAAAAAACTAGCCGGGCGAGGTGGCGGGCGCCTGTAGTCCCAGCTACTCCAGAGGCTGAGGCAGGAGAATGGCGTGAACCCGGGAGGCGGAGCTTGCAGTGAGCAGAGATCCGGCCACTGCACTCCAGCCTGGGCGACAGAGCGAGACTCCGTCTCAAAAAAAAAAAAAAAAAAAAAAAAAAAAGATATTCATGGGCCATTTAACTTTACAGCTATGTTGATATAAAGCTGAGTAGATTAAGATATTGAATTATTTTCTCCAAAATAAAATATGCTTTTATGATAAATACATTAAAACATTTTCTGTACTCCCTAGAAGTTTCATGAGCTCTGGACAAACTGTGCCCACTGTGTCTAATACAGAAATTGTCTTTGGCTTCATTTTCTCCCTAGTTTCCAACTTTCACTACTCTCCAAGCAAAAATGTTTACCTTTCTAACTTTGAGAGAAAAATAGAATGCCCAGTTTTAGAAGTAATTACAGAAAAAAAAAAAACTATTTCACTCGAGTAAAAATATACTTCTCTGTGGTAATTTAAGGGATCAGACTTTTTATATGACTAGCAAAGATCTTCTGGAGGTAGAAATATAAGAAAACTTAATGTGTATATTAATAACCCACATTATCACACAATCAAGATTTTACCATGAGGCTTTATATTTAATCACTTATTTTTGGGATGCTAATTTTATATAATATAAAAGAAGATATTTTAAATCAAGTCTAAGAGAAAGGGAATTAAAAAGACTGTTGTACAATATTGGATACATGTAAATATTAAGAAATATCATTTTTTATCAGGAAAAGCTATCATTGACTCTAAACTTTGATTAGAATATTTAGGAAAAACTATTAACAGTCACTTTTGTATCTTTTATTTCTTGAATTGTTGATTCCCAAAGAATGTTTGTCATGTAGTTCTCAACAAATCATTTATAGATTCCCTTTCCTTAGTAGTACGTTTAAATCAACCTGATCAAGTACCCACATTTAACAGAAATAACGCAGAAGTATATCTGTAATTTAAACCAAATTTGGCATGGCAAATAAATTTACAAGAACTCCAAAGAATACCCAGATTTGTAAGAACATACATGTATGTGTCTATATGTATATATAGACACAAATGTATAATACATGTATGTGTACATATACACTTGAAATATAGTATACAGATGAAAAATGTAAGAATATGTAAGAATATGTAAAAATATAAAAATATGAATATGGATTCATATATGAATCCACATATAAATATGGATTATCATATATGTACTTGAAGTATAGGTTATGTTTGAAGTGAAATGCAATACAATTTAGGTGCACCAGAAAACAATGTGTAAATATACACATTCATATATTATATAAAATATATAATATATAAACATATCATATATTTATAGACATATGTATCAATAACATAAACATCATATATTTATATATAGACATATGTATCAATAGTATACTAATATGTATTAATATGTATAACATATTTATATATAAATAATATATTTAGACTATAGCTTATATATATGAAATATATATGAGACGTAGTTTGTATTTGAAGATTAGCTCGATTTGGGAATACAAAATAGATATGCTCTCATTGTGTATGTATAATTCTCATCTTAAATATGTGTCTATATCTACTTACGTATTTGTAGCGATACTGCTATAAAAACACCTACAGCACCACCAGTCATATAAAAGTCTGGCACATACAATTATGTGTACATAATATATTTAAGTACATAATACTTGATATTGATAGTAAACAACTATGATAATGGTTTATGTGTTTACTATACTGTAATTTTATTTGATAGTTTATTATTTATTAACATTAATACATTTACTATAAACTGTATGTTGTATTAGGCTTGCAGCAGCCTCATACATCTTGGACTACCATATCTTCTGACTGCATCAGTTTCTCTGTGCTTGATTTAATCCCTTGGTATTTTGTTCATCATGACCCTTAGCATACAAAGTCCATGTTGCCAGTGGAAGCCACATCAAGTGATTGAACTGGAAACAAAATTAAAAGTGATTAAGGACTAGGAAACTGGAAAATCAGTGACGGTTATTGTTCATCAGTCAAGCATGTCCCATTCCACCATAGCTACAGTCATGAAGAACGAGGTGACATAAGCTGTTAAAAGATCTCCTTTATTGAAGAAACTAGACCAACAAAAATTTGGGCAGGCCTTTATCAGATATGGATAAACTTCTGTGGGTCTGGATTGAAGACAAGATGCAGATGTTTAACTTAACTCTCCTAGAAATAATATCCTGAAAAGACTTTCATCCAAAAAGAGGCAAATGAATGTTGGGTTTCAAAGTCTTTAAGGATAAGATAAGTCTGCCTTGGGGGCAATGTTGTGACTATAAATTGCATCTCTTTGTGATCTGACACAGTGAGAATTCCAGGATCTTTGAGAATATCAGTAAACACACTGCCAGTATACTCCAGGACCAATAAGCAGTCATGAATGGCGAGCTCCTCTTCCAAGATGCCCTCCTAAATTTCCTATGCCAGCAAAATAGAGAAATACTCTTTGGAGAATAACTTATCTTTCAAGATTTTGTTTATTGTTAGCAATGCTGCTGCACATTCTTCTTTCATTGATGATCATTATCCCAATATCAAAGTAGTGTGTCTTTCTTCAAGCACCACCTCTTTGATCCAGACAATGGGTTGTAACCCTTTCAAGTCTGGCTGCTTGCAGCTCAGAGGCCGAAAACATGAGAAGCAAGGATTAGTAAAAAGAAAGAAGCTTTGACAAAATGATAGCAGATGTGAGATGGCTGGGCTGACATCTCCAAGAAACTATCTCAGCCTCATGAGCTTACTGAGAAGGTTTAAGAAGGAAAACTTGGTGTGGAAATATGTGGGAGTGGTGCAGGAGGGTGCAGGTCTGCGTGTCTTGTTCCAATGGTTATCTTGAGTAATTGCCTATCCAGAGCTCCTGTTTGTGTCATCATGACTTCGACTTGGTAGTGGTGGAGTAACTGTTCATAACTCCCCCTAAGCAGGAAAATTCTACAGCTAGTTGACTATGCCTGGTCTGTTTCAAATTAGCCCCCAGAATTTCTAAGTGAGCATATAATCAGATAAATGTGCATCATGCAAGGGAGTATCTGGTGGGAAAGGGAGAGAAACAAAGAGTTTCAAACATATGTTTCAAGGCTGAAAGTTAAAAAGGAAAAAAAAAATGTTTTAAAGAACATTTTGAAGCTAAACTACTTGGTTACAGAAAGAAGGAAGTATAGCAGCTTTTAAGGCCTACTACCTGAGGCAGACATTTGCCCTCGGTATTGAGGCAATTGAGGAAGATTCTGAGAACACACATGAAATCTTGGAAGGATTACAACTTCCATGACTGTATTAAGAAACTTCTTTGGGCTTGGATTGATGTTACCGAGGAGTATATGAATGGCATCTGGTAAAAGATACTTAAGAGGTTTGTCCATGAATTTGAAGGATTTGTCAAGGATCCGAAGGTTGCAAACATTAACAAGACTGTGGTTAAAATGGAAAACAACTTTAGCCTGGTGTGGATGAGGATGACACTGAGGAATTTCTACAGGTGGTTCCTGAGGAAATTACTAGTAAGGAGTTGTTGAAACTGATAAAAGAATGCAACTGCTGAAGAAGAGGCAAGAGAAGTGAAAACTGCAGGAGAAGATAAAGAACACCCTCCATGAATATTCACAGTGAAGGGTTTAGCAGGAGCTTTTACAGACCTCAACAAGCTCCTTAAAAAGTGTAAAAACATGGACCCCAACATCAAAATGTTTTCATTAATAGAGAGGAATATTCGTGAAGTATTATCTGCTTATAAGCAAATCTATGATAGAAAAAAAAAAAAAAACAAATCAAGCAAACCACAATGGATATTTTTCTGAAAGAAAAAGTGACACCTCTTAAGTGCCTCAGACAGGTCCTTCAGGAGGTTTTCCAGAGGAAAGAATTGTTATCACAGAAGATGACATGCATGTTATTGCCCCTGAAGACTGTCTAGTGGGACAAGATATGGAGGTGGAAGACAGGGATTGATGATCTTGATCCTTTGTAGGCTTAGGCTAATGTGTGTGTTTGTCTTAGTTTTTAACAAAAAAGTTTTAAAATTAGAAAACTAAAAATATTAAAAATGTTAAAAGCTTACAGAATAATATAAATGAAGAAAATATTTTTAGACAATGTATGATGTGTTTGTATTTTAAGCTAAGAATCATTACAAAAGACTCAAAAAGTTGAAAAAGTTTACAAAGGAAAAAGTTACAGTAAGTTTAATTTATTTTTGAAGAAAAATCATGTTTGTTTAAATGTAATGTAGCCTAAGTGTTCAGTGTTCATAAAGTCTACAGTAGTGTACATTGATGTCCTCCCCCTTTCCATTCACTTACCACTCACATCCAGAGCAACTTCCAGCCCTGTAAGCTTTATTTATGGTTAAGTGCCCTATACAGGTATACTGCTTTTTATTTCTTACATCATATTTTTCCTCTACCTTTTCTATGTTTAAATATATTTAGGTACACAAATACCATTGTGTTACAATTGCCTACAGAATTCAGTATAATAGCATGCTGTACAGGTTTTTAGCCAAAAAAACAGTAGGCTATACCATACAGCCTTAGGTATGTAGTAGGCTATACCACCTAGATTTGTGTAAGTACACTCTATGATGTTCACACGATGGTGAAATTGCCTAACAATGCATTTCTCAGAATACATTCCAATCATTAAGCAACACACGAATCTCTCTATATGTGTATGTATACACACACAGATACCAGATAGATAGATAGATAAATAGATAGAGTATATATAGCAAGGTGTATATATATATAGCACAAGGTATATATAAACAACAATGTATATATAGAGATCAAATATATATATATATATATATATATATATACACCTTGCTTTTCTAAAATTATTTCAAATGTGGTCATAATTTAAATTGCATCTAAACTGTATATGAACTGCAATTTAAATTGTCGTCACATTTGAAATAATTTTAGAAAAGCAAGATATCACAAAATCTTTAGGCATATTAGTGAAAAATAGTAGTTCTCAAATCATCATAATAACTTTAAATTTTGAAAATAAAACGTTACAGGATGCAGACATGTGCTTATTCATTAGAAATTAAGCCTCTTACCTTATGACTTGTTTTCTTGTTTGAAGAGTAACTTTTAAACTTTCTTGCCGTGTTAATTGCTCTCTGCTTTCTTGTCTAGAAGAAAATGACACAAAATCAGTGATATGTTTATTTTAGTTTCTGAAGCCTAGTATAAGCAAATAAAATCTACTCTGCATGAAAATACATTTTTTTTCCTACTTTAAAAAATTAAAATACAGAGTTTTGGTGTCTCAGTTCTTGCTAATATGATTATGAAAATAGTCAAGCTATGAAACCTGAACAAAATGCATTTATGAAACAAACATGAAAAGGAGCAGTATTTTTAAACTTATAAATTATCATTTCCTAGAGAATTTAAATACAGGTGAAACTGGAAAAGTTAAATTTATGAGATTCAAACTAAATTATTTTAAACGTCTTTTACGGGGAGAAAATAAAAACTGAAGATCCATTACGTTGATACCATGTTGAGAATTACAAAATGTAACTTAGGAGAATAACATACCCTTGAAAACATCTATGTAACATAAACAATAAGAAATAAAATTGAAAAGCAAACTTTCAACAGAAATACTGTACTTTTGAGTGCTGAGATTTTAAGCAGTTTTAAAGCAAGCAAAACATCATCAAAAACAAAACAAATGACAATGTTCTGATATTTCTGAAACTGCACAATCACAGAACTTCGCTGTAGAATATTTTAGAATTCAACTATTTTCATCTTTAACCCGACCTTATTTTACTTTCCTTTTGCTCTTAGGGCTCTTTAACATGAACAATTTAGGAAAAAACACTTGCTTTCAAATTCATATAATTGAAATTTTTACAGCTCATGACTACTTTTAAACAAAATATATACAGATTGACCTAATTTATGCCAGTTTCTGTGCTACATATCCACCAAAACTTGAGTAATTAAATGAGAAATTATTTGTTTTATTTAAACGCAGGACTCACAATAAAAAACAAAATTTTTTAAAAATGCGATTTCACCATCTCTATATTAACATATTGCGATGAATAATATATCAATTCGCAATAAATTTTTATTTATATAACCTTAATCCTACCTAAATAAACTCTCAGTTTGAACCCAGACTTTGTTTTTAAACATTAAAGTGATAAAGAATATGCAGAAATAAGTTTTACAAATTTGTTGTTATACAATGCAAACCTCCTCAGAAAATAACAATTAAAATAAGAAGAAAATTCACGATTTGATAGATTAACAACACACACAGTGATACAGATTGCAATTGAGCCCAGATAAACAATTTCTGAATGAAACAAAAATAAGCACCATAGTAGCCCGGAAGAATGCTGTGGCTAGGTGGTTTTGCTTGGGGTGATTTGGGAAAAATAACGCTTATTTGACAAACAATAGCAGTTCCTGGAAAATATTAAAAGAGGCATTTAAAAATTATACATCTCTACCTCTAAGTTTTGATATTTGGGAACTATTCAAAACACTTGCAGACACTTTTAAAATATCATGATAATTATATTAGCAAAATCATACCAGTGATCATCACGTCCCTCAGGTAGTCAAAATCACTTCCTTCTATTTTGAATATTTCTAGTGTCCAACAAAGATTATCTCAATCAGGAATAACTGTATTCATAATGCTACTTAATTTCCTACTAAATTTTTGGAGAAGGTTATAGGGTAATAATTATTAACTTCCTTTGAATTTGAATTGTTCATTTTTCTTACCAAAAATAGTCTTTGCACAGCTATAAACACTTATCTTGGAGCTAATCTTCAGAGAGTTCCTTTATTTCCATTTACTTGTGAAAGTAATGAAATTCAATTTCTGTGTACAGCTATACCTCTGCAGTACAGTCTTCAGTTAATATGAAAGCAAAGCAGGGAGGTATGTGGGTAAAAGGGGAGAGAGAGCAGGCAATGGGTGCAGGATAGATGGACATGGGAAGCTGGGCTTATATACCTGCTTCACTAATGTCTTAAGCAATTTTCTGTTGTTTATAATAGAGTACCTAAAGCAGGATAATTTATAAATAAATTTTACTTTTATAGTTTTGGAGACTGGAAAGGTCGAAGTTAAGGGGCATATCTGGTGAGGGCCTTCTTGCTGATAGGAACTCTGCACAGTTGAGAGGTGGCTCAGGGTATCACATAGAGGGGACTGAGTGTGCTAAATCAGGCACCTCTTTATTCTCTGATAAAGCCACTAATGCCACTCCTATGATAATCCATTTTTCCATTATTTGTTTTATTTTTTTAATTTTATTTTACGTTCTGGGATACATGTGCAGAATGTGCAGTTTTCTTACATAGGTAAATGTGTGCCATGGTGGTTTGCCCAACATTTCTCCATTATTTATTAATCCATGAACAGATGAATTCATTCATAACCCAATCACCTCTTAAAAGCCCCATCTCTCAATATTACCACACTAGGGATTAAATTTCAACATGAGTTTTTGAGGTAACACTCATCTATAGCATTCTGCCGCAGCCACCCCAAACTCATAATCTTTTCACATGCAAATACATTTATTCAATCCTCATTGCCCCAGTGTCTCAATTAATTCCAGCACCGAATCAAAAGTCCGAAATTCACAGTCTCATCTGTGTACCTTATCTCATCTTTAATCTGTGTAATTAAAGCAACTTATCTATTCCCAGTATACATTGGTAGAACAAGCATACAAAAGATATTCCCATTTCAAAAGGGAGAAATAGGCAAAAAGAGAGAAAGCCTGGAACCCAGAAGGACAGGCATTAAATCTTATAGCTGGAAAATAATAGCTTTTGACTCCATGTACTACCTCCTGGACAGAATGGTATGGGAAATTGGCCCCCAAGGTCTCAGTCAGCCCAATCTCTATTCCTTTACTGGGTGCAACTCATATGGCTGCCCATACAGGTTACAGTTCAGTGCCTGAAGCTTTCCCAGGGGAGTCTAGAAGATTTATAAAATGCTTTCTGGGTCTTCCATTTTCTTGAGAAATAGCATCTGGCTCCCTTCTATTTATGTTAATCTGCTAATCTCTTCACCAAAATGTCACTGTGCTACAACCTTCCTTTTCTCTCCTAAACATAATTTTTCACTCTCATGGTCAGGATGAGAGTTTTCCAAATGTCTTTGCTCTGCTTCCCTTTTGATTACAAATTATGTCTTTAAATTATTCTTTTGTTCTCAAATCTCAGTAAGTGGCCAAAAGTAACCATGCAGCTCCTTCTACATTTTGTTTAGAAATTCCTTCTGCAAGATACCCTAGTTCCCCATGCACAAGTTAGACCTTCCACAAAGCCCTTGGGCATGGACACAGTTCAGTCAAGTTAATTGTCAACTTATAACAAGAATAGCCTTTACTTTAGTTGCTAGAAAATGTCCTTTATTTTTTCCTCAGTTTATCTGAATCCTTGTCAGAATAACTTTTACTGTTTATATTTTTATTAGTGCTCTGGTCATGACTAGTTAATCAAGCTCTAAGGAGTTCTAAACTTTCCCAGTCTTTATCATCTTCTAAGACCTATTTAGAGTCTAGAACTTTTCTATCCCACTTCTGCAATTATCCCCACCTCTGCCCGTTACCCAGTCCTAAAACTGCTCTGACACTTTGAGGTGTTTATTATCAGCAACATCCCACTCCCAGTACCAATTTTCTATCTTCATTGGTTTTCTGTTGCTTAAAACAGAATACCCAAAACTTTGTCATTTATAAAGAAAAGAAATTTATTTCTTACAGTTCTAGAGGCTGGGAAGTTCAAGGTCAATGGGGAACATCTAGTGACGGTCTTCTTGCTGGTGACGACTCTGCAGAGTCCAAAGGTGGCACAGAGCATCACATGGCAAGAGAGATATACATGCTAGCCCAGGTCTCTGTTTCTTCTCTTATAAAACCACTAATTCTACTTCTGTGATAACCCATTAATCTATGTATAAATTAGTCAATTCATAAGGATGAAGCTCTCATGATCCAATCACCTCTTAAAGCCCCCATCTTATTTCTACGTGAGTTTTTTGAAGTAATAAACATTCAAACCAAAGCACCCATAAAACACACAGTTATCATATTTAGTAGATTGAAATACTCAAGGTGAAATTTGCATTTGTATATAAGACTGGCTTTAGCAACTTTCTTTGAAAATGTAAATACCACTGAGTGGTTTAATAGTTCAAATGGACATTGAGTTTTAAACACTTC
Source organism: Macaca fascicularis (assembly GCF_037993035.2). Taxonomy (NCBI): domain Eukaryota; kingdom Metazoa; phylum Chordata; class Mammalia; order Primates; family Cercopithecidae; genus Macaca; species Macaca fascicularis. The sequence goes on along the minus strand of NC_088377.1, from coordinate 160,585,553 downwards.
AACATTCACTGGTTGGTTAGCATCCTCTTTCCTTTAGGTGACATCAGTGTTATGAACTGTCAGTATTAGGAGAAACGGAAAGGCTAGGTATGGAAGGTGGTCACTGCAGAGAATGAACAAGCAGGAATGGAATACCACAGTAGCAGCAGATTCAACAGGAAGCAAATGAAAGATAGGAGATACAAGAAAAGTAGCCTTAGACAGTTCACTCATTGTGTGTTTTTTCTCCTGTATATTTAGTCTTATGCTAAGGGTTGTCAAAGCCACGGCATAAACATAGCTTATCTTCATAAAGCATTGATTATATCCCAGCTTTTGGAGGTAGAGATCAATAATTTGACCAAGTAATTTAAATATCTATATGTTAAATACCTATATGTTAAATCCAAATGAAAATATTATTTACAAGAACACATACATTGTGTGTTGTTTTAGGTTGAAATAGGAATTTCAAAACATCTTGAGGCTTTAGGGTAGCTATTCTAAATTAAATCCCAGCTCTGTGGATAGACAAGTTTTATTACCAGCACTTTAGATGAAAAGTTTGAAAAGCATCACTATCTAATCTTGCCTGGTCTATACCTAACTTACATCATTATTATGCATAGAAAACAGTCTGACACTGGTAAAGCTGTTCAAAAGAGAATGTAACTTAACAACACAGACTTTTAAAAAAGTGATAAATAAAAATGAAGAGATGTGATGCTTCTTTATATAAAAGGAACGTATTATACTTGTGGGAGGATTTGTCTCAGCAATAATGTGATACCATCAAACGTCTTAACAGAGATGAAAAAGAAATAAAATGAATAAGCTGCTTGACAAAGGAAGTCATTAAAAATTTTTGGCTCCTCAAAGTCTTCTCTGAGGTACCATCATTTAAGGCCTTTCTAGAAAGATATCGTATCCTTTTTTTAAGAAGTCATATTTCTTCACTACATTCAAAATAGGAATACATACACCTGAAAATATAGATATTTTATTAATTTTGGATGTACACAATGCTTGATTTATTCATTATAGCCATTCTTTCAAGAGCACCTGTGCACAGCTCTCACGGAGAGGACACAAAAGGGCTGGCGAACACTAACCCTGCAGGTCGATCATCTGAGAAACCATGTCGGGATCCTTCAGGGCTGTGGGGGAGCACATACAACAGAGAGGAAGGAAGCTGGGCACCAGCCTGTCTGAGCTCAGATTTTCCCAATAACCCCATGGCTTTGGAATTATTTTTATGATCATTTTACGGATGAAGAGAGGAGAGTTTTTTTTAAAGGTTATGCAATTTGATAAAGTCACACAGGTCGTGAGTTCTAGAGCCAGGTTTCATCCACATAAAATCTGGTTCAGAGTTTGTAACCACTATGCTATAACCTTTCTCCAATTAACTCACAGAACAAACTAATGGTTTTCCTATATAAGATTTTTTCCCTCATGCACATTTCTGTTTTTCTTTGTGGATTTCTAGGTCCAAGAAAGTCTCCTTAGATATCAGTAAACACAAAAACTTAAAAATAAAAGCTTAATAAATATGTAAGTTAGAAATAGCTATAAAACTAAACTAGTATTTTTGTAAACTAAATGAAATTCAGATAATTTCACAAGCCATGGAAATTCTATCTACTCAGGTGCAGTGACTTGCATCATTACCTAGCCAGCTTTTCTCAGAGCCTTTACATTGTGCTAAGGGAACTGTTAGCTTGGCCTAAAAGTGTTCATTTGTTACCCAGTGATGACAATTACCTGTCTCCTCCTCTTCCATAGACTCTTAATCTCCAAATGGAAAGTGCTGCCAGCCAAATTTATAGAGATCCTCATTTAAGGCAAGGACATCAAATTCAGAGATTATGTTGAGCAGTATGTATGTCGGCAAACCAAGCCCACAGCATCAAAAGTATATAACACAGAACAGTGCCCAAGAGGCAGCAAAGTCAGGCGATGACTGCCAAGTAATGGTTGTTTGGTCAAAGGCAGTGGGCCAGGTTTCCAGGATCAGGTTAGAATTAAATGATTAACTCACAGGGTTGAAAGAGCTCACTAGGATACCAAGTAGAATCCCAGTGCCCTAGAGGGACCCCCACAGACTGAAACAGCTGCTGCTTCTGCTACAAGCCTAGATGCCAGTAATACAAAGACTAAATTCGCTTCTATTTCTTCAGCTTTCTAACTGTATGAAACACATGCCATCTTTTCACCCATGTTTCATCAAAACATACTTGGATTAGATTGCTTCTTTTTATTCTAAAGTTTAATTGTTAATATGTTTCAGAATTTCTCAATATGATGCTAACAACAGCCTGCCTGTCTCACTCACGTGGAGTAGACTTGAAGCTAGTACATTTTGGCCACCTTCTTCACAGGGTATTTTAGGCAGTAACATTATGACCTTCTGGAAGGGCAGGGACGTCACAGCATATGCCCTGCTTTTCTTTCCCAAGTTCCACTTGTCTGAGAGTCTGTCTTATGCTGCTCCACCCTGCTCTAAAAGCTTTAAAACAAGATTGCATTGCCAGTCTATACCACAGTATAAGCACAATATAAATAGTGGTTAGCAGTTTTCAAGGTGATATCACCTTATTTTCTCATTTCAGCTTTAAATCTGCTTTAAATTTAAATCCACTTCAGATTGCGGAATTATTGTTGTTGTCATTGTAGAGATGAGAAAAGGAAGCTCAGAAGTCTCAAAGTTGGCTGGGCGCAGTGGCTAACGCCTGTAATTCCAGCACTTTGGGAGGCCGAAGCAAACAGATCACGAGGTCAGGAGATTGAGACCATGCTGGCTAATACAGTGAAACCCCATCTCTACTAAAAATACAAAATATTAGCCGGGCATGATTGCGGGCACCTGTAGTCCCAGCTACTCGGAAGGCTGAGGCAGGAGAATGGCATGAACCTGGGAGGTAGAGCTTGCAATGAGCCAAGATTGCACCACCTTACTCCAGCCTGAGCAACACAGCAAGATTCTGCCTCAAAAAAAAAAAAGACCTCAAGGGCACATAGTTAATAAGAGAAAAGCAATGCTTGACCCCAAGTCTGCCATTTGCACCTCCCAACTTCTCTTGTTGCTTTGTGTAGTTATAATATGTCCTTCTCCAGAATATAAGCTAGGAGGCTCTGCATCTCCTCTGGCACTTAATTACGTAAGATACACATAATACATAACCAACAATCTGTAAAGTATCTGAATTACCATTCCAGAAATACTATCATACAAATGGAAAATTCATTTCTTAAGATCAACAAATATAAAATTTAACTGTAAGCAACGTAAGTGACTTTGATTAGAGAAAACCACAATATTAGTGTCAGAGAAAGAGACCAGTTTTCCTTTTCTTTTTAAATTGAAAATGTAATATATTATTGATGCCCTGAACCTTAGTTATCTGAAAAACAAAATAACATGAAGAGAGTGTCTCTATATTCATTCATTAAACTGGCATCTATCAAGAACCTACTTGGAAAAGGCACCACTTAGGCCGACACAGGAACATTTGTAGGATGTAGAAGATGCAAGGAAGAACAAGTTCTACTACTCCCCTCTTTTGAGGGGCATAAACTATCTTGTGAGCAAAAACTTGAAACATAACCAGAACATTTTATACACCTACTGTAGTGCAAGGTATGTTGTTGAATACTTAATAGGCCTTTATTTTATAGTTCAGTAATCTGAGCACAAAAATTAAATCAAACACCAAGCCCAGTTGCCTTGTGGGGAAGTCAAAATGAGTTTAAGTCAAAATATACTTAAGGCAAAACAAAATAAACTGATGAAGCACACCTTACTGGCCCCTTGTCCCAAGTTATTTGCTTCTTATGTATTTTTTTCAGTATATATATGTATATTTTATAAAATATATATATGCCACCAAAATGTTAACAGCCCTATGCATTTTTGGCATAAAAGTGTTCATTCGTTACCCAGTGATGACAATTACCTGTCTCCTCCTCTTCCATAGACTCTTAATCTCCAAATGGAAAGTGCTGCCAGTCAAATTTATAGAGTTCCTCATTTAAGGCAAGGACATCAAATTCAGAGATTATGTTGAGCAGTTTTATATATATATATATATACTGCTCTTTCTCTCTATATACATTTTTTTGTTTGTTTGTTTGTTTTTTCTTTTGTTTTTGTTTTTTGAGATAAGAGTCTCACTCTGTCACCCAGGCTAGAGTACAGTGGTACCATGCCTGGCTAATTTTTGTACTTTTAGTAGAGATGGGGTTTTGCCATGTTGGCCAGGCTGTTCTTGAATTTCTGCCTTCAAGTGATCCATCCACTGCAGCCTCTGAAATTGCTGGGATTACAGGCGAGAGCCACTGCGCCCGGCCCTACATTTATTTTCTATACAGTCAATCATAAAGCCCCCAAATATTTTACAAATAAACTAGTAAGAGTCACCAAACTAGGAGAACAAGAAATAGTCCCCCAAATACGTATGAAAAAGTGATTCTTTTAACAGCTGTGTTTGTCATTCTTAATCAGAGAGCGCAAAACTGAATCTGATTCACTAAATGAAATACTGTATGACAAATATAAAAGGAAAATATTCCTTACCCAATATTTCCTGTGTGTGCAGAATGAGGATCATTACAGCAGGGAATGTAGGAAAGAGGATGGAGATCAATACAAGAAGAGTTCTAAAGATCTTCACAGGGATAATTATGCTAGAGAACAAGGACGGACAAGCAGCCTCATCACCAGGACTTCCATATCCCATTATCACAACACAGCACCCTTGTCCTGACAGCATCAATAGTTGTGTAGTTGCCATACAGAAGCCACTATAAATATAGCCATACCTCATTAATCAGTAAGAATATCTGCACATATTACTCATGTAGGGAATAATGATTTAGCAGCTGTGCATACTAGAATAAGGTATGTGTGAGAGTTAGAAAAATAGGGTTAATGCTTATATCATTTTGACAGAGACTCAAAGTTTTATGATTTATTCTACACCCTCTAGGAATAAATACAAATGATCTCTCCTGAAGAAAGTAAATAATTGCTTTTTTTCCATAAAAAAAAAAAGCACAGGGCTGTTAATAATTGCTTTTTACCTTAAAAAATGCACAGCCTGTTAACATTTTGTTGGCATATATTTTGTTAATCAATAAAATAACTATAAAATAAATTGCTTCATTGCTGTAGTTTCATTTAAAGGTTTTCTCTGGCTTCAAAACGTACATCAGTTCAATAGATTTTTTTTTTTTTAAAGTGGCAGCCCTTTTATTTGCAAATATACACACACTCTCGGGCGAAGTTCTCTGGTCCTCGGGTGTGGGGGGCCAGGGAAGTCGCGCCAGCACTCTTGGGTGATGTTCTCCAGTCCACAAATGCGGGGGCCAAAGAAGTCACACCGGCTCCTGCCGGCTAGATTTTTTAAATAATGCAACTTTTCTATGATTAAATCTCCAGTGATCTCCATTGTCTTATTGAGGATCAATGTTTTGTGGTACCGAACCAAGATAAGAGCCAGACTACCTGAATTCAAATTGTAGTTCTGCAATTCATTGCTGTGGGACTTTTTTTTTTTTTTTTACTGAAATTTTTCTGTTTAACATGAAGAGAATGTCTTTATGTTCATTCATTCAACAGGCATTTATCAAGAACCTACTTGGTATAAGCACAACTAAAGCCTGTACATGACACATTCTATGATGTAGAAGATGCAATGAAGAACAAGTTCTACTCCCCTCTCTTTGACTTCCTCATTCCTCAGTTCCTTCACTTCGGTATTTTAAAGTTATCCACTTTCTCTCTTCAGTAAATAAAACTCATTCCTGCCCCAATTCATGTGACTATACTCTCCATCTCACGGGATTCATTCACAGCCAGACTTCCTGAGTGATCTGTGCTCATTATTCTTCTTCCTCTGGACTTTCCCAATCCTACTTAGGCCAACCTGGCTTCTGCCACCACCATTTCACTGAAAATATTTTTATGCTTGTCCACAAAACCTCCAGGTAAATTATCCAATGGACATTTTTTATTCCTCACCTTATTTTTCATGTGTCACCATTTGGCAAAATGTTCTATTTCTTGCATTCTTACTCTCTCAATTTCCATGACAATATGTTCTCTTAGTTTTTCTGCAAAATTAATTTGTTGTGTTTTTCTCCTTCGTTCCTTATTAATATATTATTGTCTTAGATCTTTCACAGGTAAAGTTATTTAGAAGAGAACACTGAGATGAAGACTGGAACGAGGTGCTATTTAGGGATCCTTGCCTGTGATAAGAAGGGGAGAATGCAGCATTGTATAGATGGGTAGAAAAGGAATGGCTATAAAAACTATTAATGCATACAGAGGTGGGGGGCGGTGTTAAGATGACATACTACAAGCAGCTCATGTGCACAGCTCTCATGAGGAGGAAACAGAAGGGCTAATGAACGTTGACCATGCAGACAGATCATCTGAGAAACCATGTCAGGATTTATTAGGTCAGCAGGGGAGCACATAGCACAGAGAGAAATGACAGAAAGGAGGAGGAACTCTTTCCTAACTCATTCTATCTGGTATCACTGTGATAGCAAAACTTGGCAAAGACACAATAAACACAGAAAATTTCAGGCCAATATCCTTGATAAACATAGATGCAAAAATCCTCAACAAAATACTAGCAAACCAAATCCATCAGCAGATCAAAAAGCTAATCCACCACAATCAAATAGGCTTTATACCTGCAATGCAATGTTGTGAACATCAGAGTGAACAGGTAACCTACAGAATTGGAGAAAAAGTTTGCAATCTATCCATCTGACAAAGGGCTAATATCCAGAATCTACAAGGAACTTAAACAAATTTACAAGAAAAAACGAACAACCCCATCAAGAAAAGGGGAAAGGGTATGAACAAACACATCTCAAAAGAAGACATTTATGCAGTCAAGAAACATATGAAAAAAACCTCTTCATCACTGGTCATTAGAGCAATGCAAATCAAAACCACAATGAGATACCATCTCATGGCAGTTAGAATGGTGATCATTAAAAAGTCAGGAAACAACAGATGCTGGAGAGGATGTGGAGAAACAGAAACACTTCTATACTGTTGGTGGGAGTATAAATTAGTTCAACCATTCTGGAAGACAGTGTGGTGATTCCTCAAGGATCTAGATCCAGAAATGTCATTTGACCCAGCAATTTCATTACTGGGTATATATTCAAAGGACTATAAATCATTCTACTATAAAGCACATGCACATGTATGTTGATTGCAGCACTATTCACAATATCACAGACTTGGAACCAACACAAATTCCAATCAGTGATTGACTGGATTAAGAAAATGTGGCACATATACACCACAGAGTACTATGCAGCCATAAAAAAGGATGAGTTAATGTCCTTTGCCGGGACATGGATGAAGCTGGAAACCATTATCCTCAGCAAACTAACACAGGAACAGAAAACCAAACACCGCATTGTCTCACTCACAAGTGGGAATTGAACAATGAGAACATATGGGAATAGACAGGGGAGTGTCACACACTGGGGTCTGTGGGGGGTGGGGGGAAAAGGGGAGGGATAGCATTAGGAGAAATACCTAATGTAGATGATGGGTTGATAGGTGCAGCAAACCACCATGGCCCATGTATACCTATGTAACAAACCTGCACATTTTGCATGTGTATTTGAGAATTAAAGTATATATATAAACAAATATAAAAAATCAGTGCACAAAAATTAGTAAAATTTCTATACACAAACAACATGCAAGCTGAGAGCCTAATCAAGAATGCAATCCCCTTCAGAATAGCCACAAAAAATACCTAGGAATATAGCTGATCAAAAGATCTCTACAACGAGAATGCTGAAAGAAATCAGAGGTGACCACATTTTCCACGACTTGTTGTAGAAATTATTTGCCTTTTGTTTGCCAATGACTTGAATGACAACATTGAACTTCCTTTGCTACTGGCTCTCAAATATAGAAAATTCCAAACTACTCTGTTTAACATAGTTACTTGAAAGAAGGCTACCTATTTTCTTGTCTAGAGGAAATGAGAGTTTTCTTTACAAATAAATTTGTAATATACTTGCAATCATAGTTTAATTAAGTAGAATCTAAATCCTATGGAAAATTGTTCTCACTTTAGAGGATGATTCTTTCCGTCCTTCTATGTAACAAACTGTATTGCACCAGCAAGCACATGTATCTCTTTGTGGAAAAAATGCAGAAACTAAAAAAAGGAGGAAAATAGTATTCATTGAATGACCTCATGTGAAATACTCATTTATATTGGAGCTACAAAATCACATATTAAAAACATGCTTCATCAATTGAATTGTTTAAAATAGTTTATCATTTCTAATGAGCCTTATTCAGTAATAAAGTACAACTTACAGAACATTCAACACCACTTAGAGCCCACAAATGGTTATGTATTTAGCCAGTATAATTTCTTCTGAGGTTTACATAATTTATTGTAAACTTCAGGGGTTTATAAAGGTAGAATCAATTATGCTTGTAAACCCTACACATTACACACAGTAAATGAAGGGGTGGCCTGCCCCTCCACATCTATGGGCATTTCTCGTTAGGTGGAACAAGAGACTTGAGAAAAGAAATGAGACACAGAGACAAAGTCTAGAGAAAGAAAAAGTGGACCTAGGGGACCCGCGCTTAGCATACAGAGGACCCACGCTGGCACTGATCTCGGAGTTCCCTCAGTATTTATTGATCATTATCTTCACCATCTCAGAAAAGGGTAAGTGGCAGGACAATAGGATCATCTAGGGAGAAGGTCAGCAGTAAGACATATGAATAAAGATCTCTGTGACATGAATAAGTTTAAGGAAAAGTGCTGTGCCTTGATATGCATATGCAAATATCTCCATAAACCTTTTTAGTGCATAAAGAGCAGCACTGCCGCTAGCACTAGCACGTCCCACCTTCAGCCCTAAGGAGGTTTTCTCCTTTCTCAGTAAATAGAACATACAATCGGGTTTTACAAGGAGATGTTCCATTGCCCAGGGATGAGCAGGAGACAGATAGTTATCTCTATCTCAACTGCCAAGAGGCCTTCTTTCCTCTTACACTGGTCCTCCTCAGCACAGACCCTTCACAGGTGTCAGGCTGGGGGACGATCAGGTCTTTCCCTTCCCACGAGGCCATATTTCAGACTATCACATGGGGAGAAACCTTGGACAATACCTAGCTTTCCTAGGTAGAGGTCCCTGCCACCTTCCGCAGTGTGTGTGTCCCTGGGTACTTGAGATTAAGAGAATGGTGATGACTTTTAACCAGCAAGCTGCCTTCAGGCACTTGTTTAACAAAGCACACCCTGCACAGCCCCAAATCCCTTAAACCTTGAGTCACCACAGCACATGTCTCTTCAAGGACAGGGTTGGGGGAAGGGTTACAGATTAACAGCATTTCAAATACAGAACAAAATGGAGTCTCTTATGTCTACTTCTTTCTGTATAGACACAGTAACAGTCTGATCTCTCTTTCTTTTCCCCACAGTAAATAATTGACAAAGAACATACAATAGAAAATTTTGTAAGTCCAAAATTATCTAATATTTTTTCATTGGTCACAAATGTCTGGCTCTCTGAACGTATTTTCAAAACAAATTCAATGTATATACATATCCAAATCACTACCACCAGATGTATGCAGTACAGTTGCATTCAAAATATTATAATCCCATCAGTTATAAAATATCTGCATATATTTGTATATTTTTATGGAAATAATTGGTGAATAATTATTAAATGAATGAATCTATATTGAATGAATATGTAGAATGCTGAAAAATAAAAAAGAACTCAAATTTTATTTTGGCTTATAGCAAATCAATTACCAAATCACTGTAAGGTACAGTGGTAGAAAAAATAAAATAATTTATATCCTAGAAAAAGCACATAAAATGTGGCATGTTGGTACAAGTTGTAAATTTTACAAATTGTATTATTTATAAAATTATTTATAATTTTACAATTGTAAATTGTAAACTTTTATTACCTTTTATTGTTTTAAAATCTTAAGAATACACCCCTCCACCATAACAAATAAACAAATAACATGCTTCCAACAACATAACTGAATTGCTCATAAACAAAATTTATAGGTAATTGAGGTTTCAGAAAATGTGTTTGACTACCTCTCTTAAGAAAACCACCATTTTCAAAGAAAATAACATCTTTTTGGATATATGTTATCTATATGTACTACATATTATAATTACATATCATGTACCATGTATTTGGATTACATATGTATATATTTTAATCAGCCCTACATTTCAATGTACTAAATCTTTAATAATTCAAACTAAAATTATGTAAAATGAAGAATATTTATTGCATTCTTAAATAGCTATAAGTCATTTATATTTCTACCTGTACTATATACATTACAAAATACTTAAATAAACATAATCCAAATAATTATATCACAGCAGACTATGAAATTTTATCCCAGAATACTACAAACCCGAATTAAAAGATGTTGACAGACTATATATCCTATTAGCAAAGGAAATTGACAATTAGGGTAATTGCTTGATTGAAAGAAAACAAATAACTGTGATCTGAGATAATGTACTGAGCATAATTTATTTTAATCTTAATTAAAAGACAAGTATTTTCATAGAACACAACGATGTATTTTCAATGCTGTAAATGCAATTTAAACATAAAAGAGGCCATATAATAGTGGATTGGATTTTATTTAAGATTTTACATTTTTAAGTGTAATTTTAGCTTCACAGCAAAATTGAGAGGAAAGTACAGAGAAAACCCATATGGTCCTTCGCCACATATGCAAAGCCTCCTTATTATCAGTATCCCCCACCAGAGTGGTGTATTTGTTACAATTTATGAACTTACAGTAAAACATCATTATCACCCAAAGTCTATAGTATTTATTAGTGCTCACTCTTGGTGGTCTACTTTCCATGAATTTGGACATGTTCTTAATAATGTTTATCCACCATTATATAATTATATAGAGTATTTTGATTTCCCTAAAGATTCTCCATGCTTTACCCATTTATCCTTCCTTTCCTCCAACCCCTGGAAACCACTGATCCTTTAGGCGTATCTATAGTTTTGCCTTTTCCATAAAGTCATATAGTTGGACTCATATACTATGTAGCCTTTTTAGATGAACTTCCTTCATGATATGCCTATAGCTACATGCATTTAAGTTTCCTCTGTGTCTTTTCATGACTTGATAGCTCATTTATTTTTAGCACTGAATAATATTCCATTGTTTGGATGTACCACAGTTTATTTATCCATTCACCTATTGAAGGACATCTTGGTTGCTTCCAAGTTCACTAATTGTAAATAAAATCGCCATAAACAGCTGTGTGCAGGTTTTGTGTGCAAATTCCCCCAGTATCTAAAGTACATGAAGGAATCTATAGATACTCCTGACCCATGTTTATACTATGCACAATTTCTTTCTTTCCCCTTTTCACAATTTCACAGATAGAAGACTCATTCTTACTATAGATCTTTGTGATTTCAACGTGAAATTATTTTTCCTTACTGTGTACAATGCCTTCACTTTTTTACTTAAAACACTTTACAACATTGTTTTCACACATCTCAGTTGTCAGCATCACTACTCTTAAGTTTTGGAGAGTTTATTAAGTAAAATAAAGGTTTCTTGAACACCAGCACTGCAATGCCAAAGCAGTTGACCTAATAACCCAAATGGCTATTAGCAGGCAGGTAGCAAATATAATGTGGGTACACTGGACAAAGGAATAGTTCAGCTCCCAGGCCGAATAAAGTGGGATAGCATCACACTACTCAGAATGACTCACAATTTACAGCTTACAAATTATTTCAAAAAGTTGCCATTTAATATTTTCAGATTGAGACTTAGCTGAACTGAACCACAGAAAGTAACACTGCAGATAAGGGGGAACTGCTTTATCTTCTTTTAATTTGCATTTCTCTTATGACATGTGATGTGGAGAGTCTTTCATATACTTGGTGCCATCTGTATATCTTATTTGGTTAAGTGTCTGTTTAGATTTTTGGCTCATTTATTAATCAGGTTGTTTTCTTATTGTTGGGTTTTAAATGTTCTTTGTATGTTTTGGAGAAAAGTCTTTTACATGTGTTTGCAAATATTTTCTCCCAGTCTGTGGCTTATGTTTTATTATCTTGACAATGTCTTATGCAGTACAAAATCTTTTTAACAAAGTCCAGCTTATCTATTTTTTAGTTTATGGAGTACGCTTTTGTGTTGGAGGTAAAAAGTCATGAGCAAATCATAGGTCATCTAGATTTTCTCCTATGTTATTTTCCACTGGGTTGTGGTTTTAAAATTTACATTTACAACTGTGATTTATTCTGAATTAATCTTTGTGAAAGTGTAAAACTTGTGTCTAGATTCAGGCTTTTGTGTGTGTGTGTGTGTGTGTGTGTGTGTGTGTGTGTGTGTGGATGTCTAATTGTTCCAGCACCATTTGTTGAAAATACTATCTTTGTTCCATTGTTATGCCTTAGCATAATCATGATAAATTGAGTATATTTATGCAGCTGTACTTTAGGGCTCTTTATTCTATTATATTGATCTATTTGTCTATTCTTTTACCAATACCCCACTATTTTGGTTACTCTAGCATTTTTGTAAATCTCGAATTTAGGTAGCGTCAATCCTCCAACTTTATTCTACTTCTTTAATATTTTTTGGCTATTCTTGGTCTCTTATCTTTCCATATAAACTGTAGAATGAATTTGTTGTTATCAATTAAGGGAATTGCTGGTATTTTTATTGGGATTGCATTATATTTATGGATAACTTAGGAAGAGCTTATATCTTGACAATATTAAGTCTTCCTATTCAAGAAATATCTACTTATTTGATTTCTTTCTTTAGAGTTTTTATATATTTTTTCAGATTTATCCCTAAGTATTTAATTTTTGTGGTGCTAATGTAAATGACATTATACTTTAAATTTCAAATTCTACTTGTTCATTTCTGGCATATAAGAAAGTGATTTGCTTTTGTATATTAACATTATATAATGAAACTTTGCTATAATTGTTTAGGCTTGTTTTATTTTTCAAACTTTTTTTTCCTAAAAATATAAACTAGTGTTTCTTCCTTTTATAAACTATACTATAAAAAGACACTTCCAGCTACCCAATAGACTTTTAGTTTCAAGCTAATATATTTCCAGACTTTAAAGAAATCATTTTTCTTAAAACAAGAGTAAACATTCCTTATCTTGATATAAAGGGCTTCAAATTAAAGATGATATAAAATGATCAATAAATAAAAGAGTTCATATTTTAGGGATTTAAGGGAATGAATAAGGAAAGTACATAAACATGTATCTGTAAATGTTCTTCTCAACATTGGTTACAACAATAAAAAATGTAATGCAATTCAATTGTCAACACTAGAAGACTGATAAAACAAATTATTTCAATACCCAAAAGGGGTTAAAATATGCTAATAAATATTTACAAAGGTAAATAGATTCACATTTTATTTAAAGTATACTTCATCAGTTTGAAGAGTGTTGAAAAGCAATGTTTAAAATATAATGATTCTAAACCCAGGAAAAATAGCTTAACCCAGATGTTTTCCTTAACCCAGGAAAAACACCAAAGTTGGCACAAGCATGAAGCAAGGCTTGGGCAAATGACTCTATTACATATATCTAGCAATAATATTAGCTACTTTCAGAGATAACTCCCAAAAAATTCAAAACATTAATGATTAACTGTTAAGCAAATATGCCATATTTTGCTTGTACACAGGAGCGAGAAATTACAACGTATGTTTCTAATTTATTTAATCTTTGTTTATTAAAAGCATACCTCTATCTTTTCTGAAGGTTATTTTCATAAATAGATTTTGTGGAAGCACCCTATAAGAGATTGTCACCCAATGATTCATCATACAATTCCAGTAGAAAAACTAATTCATTTAATCTGTGTTTTCTCCTGTCTGACCATGAACCAGAGATAATTACTATTTCTTGCAAATGAGGTTCAGTTCTAAAAGAGGAATAGTCTTTCCAAAGGCAGAGAAACTTTGAGAGTGCAACATTCCCCATTCTGGCTGTGAACGTCACCCTCTATAAGCAAATCTGACAAATAAACCTGGTCTCCAAGCTATCTACTTTCCTGACCATCTGTTTGTATGGCATGGTGCCCTTACTGAAAGGGCACTGCCAATTTTGTTTTGAAAAATAAAATATAGTCAAGTTAAGGTGACTAAAATTGCCTCTGCAGAAGCAGGATCTATATTGCATAGATATGCATACTTGGTTTTGTTATTTTTGCTCTTGCATCTCCTTTACTAGAGGAGAGGAGAGGGTATACTAAATGAATACTCAGATAACATGGGGAGAAAAATAGACTCGGAACAAAATAAAGTATTACTTTCTCAATAAAACCAGCAATGTGTGAAATTACATGTATCAGTATATCAATGTGATGGTCATTCTCAACATCATCACCCACATTTACCAACTCACACTCTTTAAAAAACAAAAAAACAAAACACCTTAAAGAAAAAATAAATGAGAGTGAGATTAAGAGAGCCCACGCCTTGCTTCACAAAACACTTTGCAATTAGAGATTAGGCAAATGAAGAACACATTGGTAATGTGCCTATGAGATAATGGAGTCAACCAGCAGGTACTTCATTCAAATGAAATCCCTTGAAAGACATCACCATATAATCTAATATTCACAGAGAAATAAAAGTGATCTTGACCATATGCCTTTTATACTATTATTTTGATTTCACAACTTTTTTCCAAGAAGTTCAAGTTTATTGGTTAATAAGCAATAAGAGTACAAACCTTAGTAGATCACTAAATTTAATTGAGTTTGGTTTGTTTCTTTCCTCTTTCGGTATATCGGTCTTATTCTAAAAATACAGTCCCATTAAAATCAAACACATGCTTTCCACAAGGCTTTCTGTTTCTACTTATACTATGCTTACAGAATATTGGCATTATACACTTTCATTATTGAGAAACAGGACAAATAACTTCTCACTAGTCTTTCTTCTCAGAGGTGTGGAAGGTTGTAGACCAATCTTTACATATCTGTCATTCATATGCTACCTACAATAAAATGCATATGACTTTTTCTCAAGAATCTCAAGAATTTATATTGTACAAGAACACATGGACACAGGAAGGGGAAAAACACACACCCAGTCCTGTCAGTGGTGGGAGGGGTGAGGAGAAGGAGAGCATCAGGACAAATAGCTAATGCATGCGGGGCTTAAAACCTAGGTGATGAGTTGATAGGTGCAGCAAACTACCATGGCACACGTATACCTATGTAACAAACCTGCAAGTTCTGAACCTGTTTCCTGGAACTTAAAGTAAAAAAATAATAATAATAATTTTTAAAAGGTCATCCTAAAACAAACAAATAATCTATATCGTAAATAGGAAAAAAATTTTTGCTAAATGTTGCTTTCTTCATAATGTATACTTTTTGATATAGGCTCCCTATTTCCCTCAAGGTATATATCTTGTGTTATATCTCAGTTAGAGATACTCTGAGAGATAATTTTACCATTTACTGTTTTTACTTAATACAACTATACAACATATAATCAAATATGTAATATACATAATTGAAGACACACATGGAGATTATATAATAAATAACTATATTTCTAAATCTTAACATGTTTTTATCAATGTTGTATTTGAAACTGGCAAATGCCAAAATAACAATTTTTCACTCTGTACCACTTAACCCATCCATTTATCCATCCATCTATCCATGAGTCCATCCATACACCATTTCACATTTCTTTAAGCCCTACTGCCATGGACTGTGAAGAACATCCTGATAGTAAGCAGTGCTTGTTGAATGCTGATGAGAATGATGCAGTGGTAGACTGCTGACCTGAGAGAGTTTAGGAAGATTAAAAAAAGTAACTAGGCCGGATGTGGTGGCTCATGCCTGTAATCTCAATACTTTGAGAGGCAAACATGGGCAGATTACCTGAGATCAGGAGTCTGAGACCAGCCTGGCCAACATGGTGAAATCTCTACTAAAAATACAAAAAATTAGCTGGGTGTGGTGGTGCACACCTGTAATCCCAGTTATGCAGGAGGCTGAGGCAAGAGAGTCGCTTGAACTCAGGAGGCAGAGGTTGCAGTGAGCCGAGATTGTGCCACTGCACTCTAGCCCTCCAGCCTGGGTGACAGAGTGAGACTCCATCTCAAAAAAAAAAAAAAAAAAAAAAAGTATATAAATCCCTGAGAAGGTTAATATGGATGTTTTCCACAATTAAGAACCAATTTATTCATTGTAAAAAGAGGAAAAGAAGTAAAGATAGCACAATTGTTGGATTACAAATTTGACTATGGAAAGTTAGGGAAACAGTTCTCTAACACCTTCTATTTGCTCAAAGAAGAAAGATTGAAGGCCATCAACTAAAATTTATATAGGACAAGAGATGAGTGAAAAAATTGGAATCAAGGTGTGAAAAAGTGTTGTGAAATAAGGCAGAGTGAATTTACTACAGAAAAACAAAAGGGATCTCAGGGCAGTATTGAGATCATTTGAGTTATTATCAGAATAAAGTCAGGACCACCCACCTTTCGGGTTACGTGTTTTTCTGTAGCAACAATTAGCTACTTGGACAGCTGGTTAAACCAAGCTTAGGTTTTGTCAAGTAAATGCAGCAGAGTTGAGAGCATTTGTAGAAGAGTTACAATAATTATCAACAAGGAATCCAGACTAGATTAGAAAGGAATACAATAAAGG
This sequence comes from Macaca fascicularis, assembly GCF_037993035.2. Lineage (NCBI taxonomy): Eukaryota > Metazoa > Chordata > Mammalia > Primates > Cercopithecidae > Macaca > Macaca fascicularis. The sequence continues at coordinate 160,568,825 of NC_088377.1, read as the reverse complement.
CAACAAAGGAGTTAGTCTCGTGAACCTTGTGTAACATTTGCAGTGCCCATAAAACATAGTAGATATTGAATAATAATGTAAAATGCATCCTTTTATGGTTGTTTCTGCATTAAGTTCAGTATTGTTTTTTGTCTGTACTAACGAGCAACATAGGCATACTTAAAGGCAAAGATTCAATTGCCCATCCACATTCCAGGAGTTTTGAGAAGCTATGGGTAGCTATATGAACCCATGTATGTATGTGAGCATGTACTACACAGCATGTACACACGTGTGTAGTATTTAATCAATATGTCTCAGCACACATGCTAGACTAACATTCAAAAAACCCACAGCTGTTCATAATTCAATATTCATTAAATTATGTATTTTCTTTTTTGCCATTTAGGTAATTTTATTATTTTAATTAGCACATAATTTTACACATTCATAAGCTACAGTGTAATATTTTGATACAAGTATGCATTGTGTACTGATCAAATAAAAGTATTCAACATATCCATCACATCAAACATTTATCATTTCTTTGTGGTGGAAACATACAAAATCCTCTCTTTAGCTATTTTGAGAGATACAGTATCTTATCAATAACTATAGTTACCCTACTGTGCATTAGGACATCAGAACTTACTTTTCTTTTTTAATTAAAACTCATACCTGTTAATCATCCTCTCCACATTCTCCTCTCAAACTTCCCTCCCATTCTCTGGTAATCACTGTTTTATTAACAACTGCTGTGAGATTAACATTTTAGATTCCACGTATAAGCGAGAATATGTGGTATTTGGCTTTCTGTGTCTTGCTTATTTTTCTTAATATACTTAATACAATGTCCTCCAGGTTCTTTCCTGCTGTTGGCAATGACAGGATGTATTTGTTTTTATGGATGAATAGTATTCCATTATGTATATATACTATATTTTCTATAATCATTTCTTTGTTGTTAAAATAAAACTCCATCTGTTTTTGAAGACTAATTACTTAGGCTGTTATCTTGGCTATTATTAATAGTGTGGCCAAAAACATAGGAGTGCAGATATGTCTTTGACATATGGATTTTGTTTCCTTTGGCCATATAACCAGTAATGGGGTTGCTGCATCATGTGGTAGTTCTAATTTTAATATATGAGAAACCTTTATTTCTTATAAGGTCAGTCAAGTGGTCATGGATTCCTTAAGCTTTTGCTGGTTTGAAAGGACTTTATTTCTCCTCCATGTCTGAAAAACTACTATGCTGGATACAGTATTCTCAGTGAACAGGTCATTTGTTGTTTTTTACTTGTTTGTTTTCCTTTCAGCACTTTGAACGTATGTTTCTATTCTCTCCTAGCCTACAAAGTTTCTGCTGAGAAATCAGCTACTAGTCCAATGAGGATTCTCTTATTGGCTTTAGCATTTTATTTTGTTTCTTTAGCATTCTCTCTGTCTTTGATTTCTGGCAATTTGATTATAATTTGCCTCTGAGAAGACCTTTTGGGACTGAATATATTTGGAGATCTTTGAGCTACTGGGATCTAGATGTCTACCTCTCTCTCCAGACTTGTGTAGTTTTTCACTATTATATTTTAAATATATTCTCTGTACCTTTCTCCATCTCTTTTGCTTTTCAAATATTAATATTGCAAACGTTTGTTTGCTTATTGATGCCCAATAAGCAAATAAACTTTATTTCTTTGTTATTTGTTATTTCTTTATTCTTTGTTATTCTTTTTCCTCCCTCTGTCTAAGTCATTTCAAAAGATTAGTCCTGAAATTCAAAAATTATTTCCTCTGCTTAATCTAGTCTGCTGTTGAAGCTTTCAAAGCATTTTTATTTCACTTATTGAATTCTTCAATTCCAAGATTGCTATTTGCCTTTCTTATAAAATAATATCTCTTTGCTGAATTTCTGATTCAGGTCATAAATTGTTTCCCCGATTTTGTTATTTACTTGTACTCTATTCTATCTGGCTGATGTTTCCTAAGATCATTATTTAGAATTCTTTGTGGGCATTTTATAAGTTTCCTTTCTTCATGATCTATTGAATAATTACAGTATTGTGTTTCTTTGGAACTATTATTTATTTTGTTGTTATTTTGTTTTTTTGACATCTGCAAAAAGTGGTCAAACAGTCATCTCTTCCAATTTTATGAAAAAAACTTTTGGTAACAAAACGTTTTCCTGATGTTGGGTTCTAGAGTGCCAGTTGGGTAGGATGTATTGAGTTTGGTTCGATGTGGATGCATTATTGAAGTTTCTGTGTAGTTTCTTTAGCTATAGTCCACATCAGTGATGGCTATGTATGCCTCAGTGGTGTAAGCTTTAGGAGCATCTGGTGGCAGTGTTGCAGCTTCATTGGGGGCAGTATACTGGGCTGGTTCTCAGGCCAGAGCTGTATACACCTTATTATGCACCCATAACCCTGGCCTGAAAAACAGGCTAGTGGTCCTATCACCAGCAAGCCAGTCCTCAAGTGCCAGCAGTTAACACTATATTTATCATTGCCATTTCTTACAAATATTTGTTCCTCCTTCCCACTCCATCCCGCCAAAGAAATTTTCATGCCAAATTCCTACACCTCAGTGTGACTATATTTGAAGAACGGGCCTTTAAGATATGAATAGTAATTTAGGTTACATGAGGTTGCAGAGGTAGGGCCCTGACCCTGTAGAATTAGTTTCCAGCTTGAGCATGTGTTTGAGGACTGGTTTGCTGGGGGTGGGGCCACTGGGCTGTTTTTCAGGCCAGGGTTATAGGTGCATAACAATTCAACAGGTTCAAGTTTGGCTTTCCTGCTGTGTAGAACCATCTGTTCCTTAGGGTACAGAGCACTGCATGGTCTCAGGCACAAGCATCATAGCCATTCCACTGAACCCAAGTTCTGAGCAGCCAGAATCATGGCACTGCAACTACCTGTGTGAGCACGGTTGAATGACGATGGAGCCTCAGGGATAAAGAGACACAGTAGATACTGGTGTCAGAATAGTGTGTAATCCAGAAGTGGCTTAAAATGTCACCATGTTTTAACATGTTGGGTCATGGAGTTTGTGCACAATGTGGGTTACTATTCTGGAGCAATGCAGTCATGTAAATTCCATGCAGCTCCCCAAACTGGGCTCAAGCCTCTAAACTGCAGTATTCTCTTGTGCCACAAACTGAAAGTGTTTGCAGTGGTAATGGGAGCTGATAGGGGCTTCCTTTTTACCTTTTCTCCACAAGAGAAAGTCCCTCGAGGCTCTAAGCAGATCCCAGTAGGGGAGATAAGGTGTGGCAAAGGCTAGATGCCTCACTCCTTTCTCTATGTTGCAATCCTGAGTTTCTGTGCTTCACAAGCTTTTTATTATTCCATTGCTGTGCTCAAATACCCTCCTTCAAAAACTCTAATCAAATTTTAGCTGTTTGTTTGTTGTTTTTGTTTTGTTTTGTTTTGTTTTTTTTGGAGGAAGAGGAGGTATGTGAGCACCAGGCATCTGTGGTCAGCCATCTTGCTGATTGTTTCTCTTTAGAATCTCTGTATTTTCTCTCAAAGTTTACAAATTGTTTTTAGTAAGCAACCCCCAATTTTTTTGCACATAAATTTGATGAATGATCTATTATGAAGCCCTGTGTAAATGTCCCTTATGAAACTGAACATTTATAAAACTATTCCCTATCATTCCACAAATACAACTGTGAAACTAATGATCCAAAAATTACTTTGCATGTGACAAAAATAAATTTAGTAAAATTTATCCCTTTAACATGAACTTATTATTGCAAAAATCTTTCCATTTATTGTAATTATTTAATAATTTTACATATTATGATAAAAAATCTCCAAAATATATGAAGGTGAATACAAATGTAAAATGAGACAGGGTGCTATTTTTCTCTTTTGAAAAGCAGCTTCCCTAAAGAGAAATATCACAGCTTATCAGAATTTGCACATTAAGACTCCATATAACTCCTCACAGAAATTCATTTGATGTATTTATTTTATAATAATGGATTTCTCTCAACAACACATGTTTAGTCTATTACAGAAAAATACTGCTGATAAGTTATAGTTTAGCTTATATAAAGAAGTTTTCTATGGGAAGAAAAAACTTTCTAATATGAAAATAGTAAATATTTTAATAGATTATTTTTAGTTTGGAAATCATTTGGAAAACAACCAAAAACCTAGATACAACTATAGTTACATTATTATACTGATACCCATACCTTATCTACTACCTTAAAGTTAACGTTGAATTATCTTCTACTAAAACTAACTTCTGGTGACCACAAAAATAATCAGCATAGTATATAATAAAATAAACCTACAGAACTTTAATCATGTAATACTTGATTTTCATAGAAACTCTTGAATTTATAATGACCAAAATATCTGTTTGTCTGCTTTTTTTAGACTTCAAACATTCCCTCTTTAATGAAATGAAAAATTTAATGTGTAAAGTGAATATAAACTCAAAGAATCCAATAATTTATTTGAATGTTATACCTTTCAGATAAGTAGCACTCCATAATGTACAAAAGTTATATCAAGAGTAGTAAAGTTTACTGCTTGGAATAAATTTATCTTTCTGTGTTTGCAGTTTACATAGATTTAAACATTGAGGCAAGGAAAGATATGAGAAATAGTCTTAAAAATTGGGAATTAAATATAAAATCTGATAAAAAATAATTCAATTATATGCATAAGATATTATCACAAATATGTTTCAAATGCTAAAATAAATTAATATGTTAGCAGTAGCTCTTATTAATTATGTATACAACCTGACGGTTTATTCTTTGTCTGTAATCAATATGCGCTATAAGCTATAACTTTTAACAACAGAGTCTAGCTAGAGGAAATGTATTTGGAATCTGAGCAACACAACAGTATTTGTACCCAATAGCCTCTATATAGGTATAAGTATCAAGTAGAAACCTTCTCAGAGTTATCTCCATTTCCTCCCACTCTTTGCAGCAACTTTTTGCATCCCTATGTTCTAATCTTCTCTGAGACTTTATCTAGAAACAACAAGTTTGTGGTCAAAACATTAAGATATAATATTGAAGCCAACTTTATAGATGCAACAAGAACACATAAGTAGTTCAATCTAAACATAAGTGTTTTATTGTGGTGAATTAACTCTGTTTTATTATTATACTTTAAGCTCTAGGGTACATGTGCACAACATGCAGGTTTGTTACATATGTATACATGTGCCATGTTGGTGTGCTGTACCCATTAACTTGTCATTTACATTAGGTGTATCTCCTAATGCTGTCCCTCCCCCGACCCCACAACAGGCCCCGGTGTGTGATGTTCCTCTTCCTGCGTCCAAGTGTTCTCATTGTTCGATTTCCATCTATGAGTGAGAATATGCGGTGTTTGTTGTTTTGTCCTTGTGATAGTTTGCTGAGAATGATGGTTTACAGCTTCAGCCATATCCCTACAAAGGACATGAACTCATCCTTTTCATGGCTGCATAGTATTCCATGGTGTATATGTGCCACATTTTCTTAATCCAGTCTGTCATTAATGGACATTTGGGTTGATTCCAAGTCTTTGCTATTGTGAATAGTGCTGCAACAAACATACATGTGCATGTGTCTTTATAGCAGCATGATTTAAAATCCTTTGGGTATATACCCAGTAATGGGATGGCTGGGTCAAATGGTATTTCTAGTTCTAGATCCTTGAGGAATCGCCACACTGTTTTCCACAATGGTCGAACTAGTTTAAAGTCCCAACAGGGTAAAAGTGTTCCTATTTCTCCATATCCTCTCTAGCACCTGTTGTTTCCTGACTTTTTAATGATTGCCATTCTAACTGGTATCTCGTTGTGGTTTTGATTTGCATTTCTCTGATGGTTAGTGATGATGAGCATTTTTTCATGTGTCTGTTGGCTGCATAAATGTCTTCTTTTGAGAAGCGTCTGTTCATATCCTTTGCCCACTTTTTGATGGGGTAATTTGTTTTTTTCTTGTAAATTTGTTTGAGTTCTTTGTAGATTCTGGATATTAGCCCTTTGTCAGATGAGTAGATTGCAAAATGTTTCTCCCATTCTGTAGGTTGCCTGTTCACTCTGATGATAGTTTCTTTTGCTGTGCAGAAGCTCTTTAGTTTAATTAGATCCCATTTGTCAATTTTGGCTTTTATTGCATTGCTTTTGGTGTTTTAGACATAAAGTCCTTGCCCATGCCTATATCCTGAATGGTATTGCCTAGGTTTTCTTCTAGAGTTTTTATGATTTTAGGTCTAACATTTAAGTCTCTAATCCATCTTGAATTAATTTTTGTATAAGGTGTAAGGAATATTTCCTGTTTCAGCTTTCTACATATGGCTAGTCAGTTTTCCCAGCACCGTTTATTAAACAGGGAATTCGTTCCCCATTTCCTTTATTTGTCAGGTTTGTCAAAGATCAGATGGTTGTAGATATGTGGTATTATTTCTGAGGGCTCTGTTCTGTTCCATTGGTCTATATCTCTGTTTTGGTATCAGTACCATGCTGTTTTCGTTACTGTTCCCTTTGAAAACTGGCACAAGACAGGGATGCCCTCTCTCACCACTCCTATTCAACATAGTGTTGGAAGTTCTGGCTAGGGCAATCAGGCAGGAGAAAGAAATAAAGGGTATTCAATTAGGAGAAGAAGAAGTCAAATTGTCCCTGTTTGCAGATGACATGATTGGATATTTAGAAAACCTCATTGTCTCAGCCCAAAATCTCCTCAAGCTGATAAGCAACTTCAGCAAAGTCTCAGGATACAAAATCAATGTGCAAAAATTACAAGTATTCTTATACACCAATAACAGACAAACAGAGAGCCAAATCATGAATGAACTCCCATTCACAATTGCTTCAAAGAGAATAAAATACCTAGGAATCTAACTTACAAGGGATGTGAAGGACCTCTTCAAGGAGAACTACAAACCACTGCTCAGTCAAATAAAAGATGACACAAACAAGTGAAAGAACATTAAATGCACATGGGTAAGAAGAATCAACATCGTGAAAATGATCATACTGCCCAAGGTAATTTATAGATTCAATGCCACCCCCATCAAGCTACCAATCACTTTCTTCACAGAATTGGAAAACAACTAAAGTTCATATGGAACCAAAAAAGAGCCCGCATTGCCAAGTCAATCCTAAGCCAAAAGAACAAAGCTGGAGGCATCACGCTACCTGACTTCAAACTATACTGAATGAAATCTTTAATGTGCCGTTGGATTCAGTTTGCTTGTACTTTGTTGAGAATTTATATATACATATATATATATATATATATGTTTATCAGGGATATTGTCTGGTAGTTTGTGTGTGTGTGTGTGTGTGTGTGTGCCTCGTGTTTGCCACATTTTAGTATCAGGATGAACTTGTTTTATAGAATAAGTTAGGGAGGAGTCACTCCATCAATTTTTAAGCATAGTTACCACAGGATTAGTACCAGTTCTTCTGGTAGAATTCAGCTGCAAATCCATCCAGTCCAGAGCTGATTTTACTGGTAGGTTGTTTATTACTGATTCAGATTTGTTACTAGTTATTGGTATGTTCTTGGTTTCCATTTCCTCCTGGTTTAATCTTTGGAGGTTGTGTGTTTCTAGCAATGTATCCATTTCCCCTAGATTTTCTAATTTGTGTGCATAGAGATACACAGTAATTTCTGAGGATTTTTTGTATTTCCATGTGATTGGTTGTGATGACACTTTTATTACTTCTGATTGGGTTTATTTGAATCTTCTCTCTTCTTTTGTTATTTTACCTAGCAATGTATCAATCTTGTTTGTTCTTTCAAATAACCAATTTGTCATTTCATTGATCCTTTCTGTATGTTCATCTCAGCAATACTCACAGTAGCAAAGACATGAACTGACATTGGTGCCCAGAAATGATACATTAGATAAAGAAAATGTGGTACATACACACTATAGAATACTACACAAGCATAATAAAGAATAAAATCATGGTTTTTTTGGCAGCAACATGAACGCAGCTGGAGGTGGCTATCCTAAGTGAACTAATGCAGAAGTAGGAAGTCAACTACTACATGTTTTCACTTTTATATGGGAGCTAAATGTTGGGTTCAAATCAACATAAAATTGGGAGTTATAGACACTGGGGACTCTAAAAGGAGGGAGAGAAGGATTGGGGCTTGAACTGAAAAACTTACTTTTGGATATTATGTTCACTATAGGTTAATGAGAGCCATAGAAGCCCCAACCTCAGCACCACACAATAAACCCTTGTAAAAAACTTGCACATGTACACCTTGAATCTAAAACAAAAATGGAATTGTAGAACATAAATTTTAAAATGTGATTAAGACAAAAAACATAAGAGCTGCGAGAACTACTTGTGGAGACAGAAGACAATCAGGTCCATTTTGTGGGAAAGAGAAGCCTAACACGGAAGAGACTGGATTTCTAGGTAGATGGCAACCTAGAATTAACCTTTTTTATGTTCCTTTAACTCTTTATTTTATTACCTTGGAGGGATCACTTTCTATCATATTTGATATGGGGAAGGAAAACAGCAGTACTTGTCTCTTGGTCACTTTCAGCTATGAAATAGTATCAAAACAGTACCAGAGCTAGGGTCTGTTGGCAGTGAGATAATGAACTGAAATACAATTGGCTAAACATACTCTCTTCCATCCCTGCATTCCACACTATTCTATAACCGGTTTTGATGATTTCAATGATCTTTCTGTCATAAAGATATATTAAAGTATATTTTCCTTTGTATTAATCCAATTAACAAACAAAAGTAGCTTAAGATATCCCTCTCATTCCAGCTATTAATAAATCCTACTACTATTGTTTCAAAAGAGTTGAGTTCAGACTAATATTCTGGTCTCTCTCTCACCTATTATAATAGGCTTGAATAGAGTCTCCCTTGCCTACTTAACATTGTCTGGTACAATTTTTGCTTTGATGCAATGGGTGAAAAAATAAGCAAAATTGAGGCCTAGAATGACTTATAATTTAAATAAACATAAAAGTAAATTTAATGGGAAAAAATGTTATGAGATGTATGAAGCAAAAACAGTGTCATAAAAGTAACCAATTGGAATCATTGGGTATGAAGAATATGTGTAATTTCTACATATGTAGGTAGAGAAAAAGTCTCTGAGGATAAAGAGGGGAAAAGTCTATCTCCTTATCCACAGCAAGTTCTTTTTTTATCTTTACCCAAGATCTCTCTCTTGTTGACTGAATATTCACAAGCTAGACCCTGGGATTTCACCCCTCCCACTAATTCACATTATCTCACAAAGAATCTGCCATGTTTAAGTAATCATGCATTTCCAGGGATAAACAACACAGTATTTGGGGACCACAACTACCATGAAAGAGATAACTCACTGACTAAGTCATGTTGATGTTCCCTTCAGCTTGACTGAACATTAGACTTCTCCCTGACTCTAGGCCCGTGACTTTCCTTTTCTTAGAGCAATTACTTTAAGAAACTTTCATTGGAAATTCTTTCTCTGTCCCTTTGAGATGTAATATTTTTAAAAGCCTCCTGCCAGTTTTACACTCCAAGAACTTTTATCTTAAGGACATAGGAGCTATTTATTTGAAATGTGATCAACAGGAAGATAAGGTCCCAATTTCCCAGTTTCTGTGGGACAGTGGGAGCCTCTCCCACAGAAACTGCGAAATTAAAGTACTTAAGCAGGTACCTTGTTCCAAGTTCTAAACTACTTTCTGTCATAAAGATATATTAAAGTATATTTTCCTTTGTATTAATCCAATTAACAAACAAAAGTAGCTTAAGATATCCCTCTCATTCCAGCTATTAATAAATCCTACTACTATTGTTTCAAAAGAGTTGAGTTCAGACTAATATTCTGGTCTCTCTCTCACCTATTATAATAGGCTTGAATAGAGTCTCCCTTGCCTACTTAACATTGTCTGGTACAATTTTTGCTTTGATGCAATGGGTGAAAAAATAAGCAAAATTGAGGCCTAGAATGACTTATAATTTAAATAAACATAAAAGTAAATTTAATGGGAAAAAATGTTATGAGATGTATGAAGCAAAAACAGTGTCATAAAAGTAACCAATTGGAATCATTGGGTATGAAGATATAATAATTGAAATAAATTATTCAATAGAGCGATTAAATAGCAAAATAGATACTGCCTTAGGGCAAATGAAAGAGCAAAAAATGAAGATCAAGAAATTCAACCAGAACAATATCAGGAAGAAGTAGAGTGGAAAACATAAAATAAAACTTGAGATATAAAATGCAAGCCTCAGAGGTAGGAAAATAGAGAATTATAACACAATATAATTAGGAATCCATAGAAAAATAACAGCTTAAAATTTCATAGGCTTAAAAATTAACAAAACAAATTATAACAATACAAATATAAATGTGGACCCATGAGAAAAATGTGTGAAATAAATATATACAAAATAAGTTATATCAAAAATTTATGCAACTTGTTAATGCAGTAGTGGGAAGAGAACTAGAGCTTTAAATATATTAATTTAAAAAAACATAAATAAATCTTGAATACATTATTTATCACAAAGTACATGGAAAGAGTTATACATTTAACCCAACAACCAGAATAATGGCATAAAGGAACATCAAAGAAATGTGAAAAGATAACAATATATGAGATGGCATATAAATCAAAGTAAAAACAAAACAAATCTAGAAAACAAATGATAATATAAAAGACTATATAATTTTTAAAATCTCTAGCAAGATTCATAATACCTATAGAATGAAAATGCAAATAAACTATAGAATGAAAATATTAAATAGCTAAAGACAAACATATTTTCAACAATAAAGTAACTAAATTTCTTGAAAAATATAAGATGCCAAAAATACATAACAATGAACTAAAATTGATGAAAAATAGATACTGATAAAAATGGTTATGGTATTCATAATCTACCTTACCAAAATAAACGTAATGTCTGAATGATATTTTTAGATGATTTCTAGCAGTGTTTCAAATATTTAGCACAATTTATATGAGTTGACACAGGTAATAAAAGAAATAAGTAAAAGAAAATAAGAGGGAGATATGTCCACTTTAGAGTATGTGGCCAGTATACCTTTATTTAAAACAAAATATAGAAAAACTATAGACCAAATGAATACGTAAATATACATGATAAAACAGATAAATAGAACTCTTGCTAATTCTGTGCAACAAGGCATCAGAAATTATAGATTATGATCAAGTAGGGCATCACTACCATCCCTTGCCTGCAAAATTGTGAAATTCTCCTAGTTGGTCTTCTTACTTGCACCCTCCACCTCCATATAGTCTCTTCTCTATCTGGCAGAGCTCTTTGTCAAGCAGGCCTAAGTTCATGCCATTCCTCTCCTTAAAACCCTTTATTATCTTCACATCTTATTCATAGTAAGAGCCAAAATCCTTCCTAGACTTATAAGGTACTGCACCATATACCTTCTCCCCCCTTTACATGCCTATTTTCACCTCCTCCCACCACTACTCAGCTTGTTGGTCACTCTGTGCCAGTCTCACTTGTCGCTCTGCTCAAATTCCCAGAGCCTGTTCCAGCCTTGTCATCTGTTCCTTCTGCCTGAAATGCTGTTCTTCCAGTTATTCTATTGGTGTATTCTTCTATTTATGTAAGTTTCTTCTTAAATATCACAACAGAATCATCTTCTGTAACAAATATTGTAGAGAAGTTTAGGTCCCTGCATGCCTTGGCATTGCCTATTATCTTTTTTTCTCCCAAAGCACCAGTCAAAATATACCTCTATGAGATCAGGTACTTTGTTTTGTCCACTGACGTATGTCAGTATCAGTAGAGAAAACAGGCAAAAAGTAAAAATGGAGAATACGTTAAAATCCAAATGGGTAAGAAGTACATGAAAGGAGGTTAGGAACACAGACCCTAGAACCAAAGAGCTCGGTTTGAATCTCATTTCTACCATTGATTAGCAGTGTGATGTAGAACAGATTACTTAACTTCTCCGTGCCTCAGCTTCCAGTTATAGGTAATTGAGATAATAGTACTTAGCTCATAGGTGAGTTATTAGGGGCTGTAATGAATGTTAATTTAAATCAAATTAAGGGCTTAGAAGGATACCTGAAATATAGTAATTGCTCTCTAAGTGTTTATTAAATAAACACAAAATATTCTTGAAATCACAAGGAGTCAGAGAATTTCTAATTTATATCGAAACTATCATCAGAAAACAAAGCCAGATCACATGAATTGTTGATCCAGATGTAAGAAAATGAAAACTAGAACGTAAGTAGTACAAACAGTTTGGAAATACCTGTGGCAACACTTAGGGAAGTTGAAAATGCCTGTACTCCATGACCTAGAAATGTTACTGCTAGGTTTAAACACCCCCCAACACTCATATACATATTTGGCAGTGGTCCTTGTATACATATATATACATATACCTATATATGTATATATAAATATACAAAAACATATTTTATATATTATATATACAGATGTTTACTGTAGCATTGCTTGAAATAACAGTAATTTTGAAGCAAGAGTGGGATATGTATCAATAGCTAGAACAATACATAAAATGCAGTGATGTATCGATGTATATTGTAGAACATTAACTAGAAATCAGAAATGTAAAAACAATACTGGAGAAACAATTTTAAGAGCAGATTCCTAGAGATACCCTAATATTAATCACATTTGAGTAAACGAATATGATATAAGAATGGGATTTGTGATGGGTAAAAAAAAAATAATTTAAGAAAACAGATTTTTCATTAACAAAGAAGAAATTAGGTTTTATATTCTAATGAGAGAAACAGTTTGAAAAAATTAGCACTGTGGCCCCCCTTAAAACATGTTATGCAGGCTTTTCCTACAGCCTTCCATGTAAGGTCAGTCTGGAACATTGTGTATCTCTAGATAATTACAACATTTACTAAAGATGAACATGATCCTTTTGGCAAGAGCAGCAAAAAGAGAAGACACTCACAATTGTAACATTTGGAGATTTTATATTGATTCTCTTATTCATTGCTGTTTAGTAATTTCTAATTTAAACCCTAATGCTTAAAGCTCAGAATTAATGAGCACTTACAGGACAAAAACAAAAATAAAAACAAAAAGCAAAACGAGCCCTCCAGATAGTTATTGCATAAAGACAAATGGTATTCAAGAGCAATCAGAAATATTTTTTATTGAAATCACATCACTACTACGTAAGAAATTAAACTTTTATACAGAATTTGAAATGCTTCAATTTAACAAACATTTATTGAGATTCTCCGAAGTTCCAAGCATCATGCTATCCTGGGAAAAATAAGGCCTGGCTTTTGATTTTGGAGACTCTAGTTTTTAGTCACTGTTAAATAAACAGTTAAATACTCTCTAAAGCAACTATCGGGACACAATTTAATACTTTTTTTTCTTTTAAATGAATCATTCCTTAGTGATTAAGTTTTACAGTACTCAAATTTGAAATTACTGAAAATAATTTCATATATATTATGATTGCATCAACATTTGATAGTTAAAGTCCTTATTTAAAACATATTTTGGTTAGGGTTTATAGTATAGTATATTATCTCACAAATTTTTCTTTTTATTCCACTGAAACAAACAGGTACAAAACAATAAGAGCTTTTTTAGATTAAGTGGGGCAAATGCTAGGCTAAATAAAAGTGTGAATTATGAATTATTTTACAAATAAAGTTATTGCTGTCCTTTCAGCCATATATAATCACTTGAACTTAGCTCTCCAAGAATTCTCGTTACTGGAAAAGGAATAAGATGTAAAAGCAGAGAAGGAATACCAGTCCATCAAGTAGGGAAGTAAGAGTTTGGGCTGTTCTCTGCTAATGAATGGCTGGCAGTGCTCATATTGACTTATCTTCCTGGTAACGTATATTTATTCAGCAAATTTTTCTGTAGACGTTTCTATGTGATAGGAGCTTTGGATAAATCAAGAAGGAAACAAACTTCTTTCACTCCTGGAGATTCTTGTAGTGGGGAAAGCAGTTAATTAACAAGTAAAAATAGAAATAAAAGATCTTCCAGTGTTAATTACTATAGAGAAAAATAAAAGGTACAGAGATATAAAATGACAGGCATGCTTTTTTAGAAATTGTGTCTGGGAACAATTTCTGGAAATGAGGTGGCAGAAATTGTGTTCTGAGGGGTCCAGTTTAAATCTTCTGCATGTGTTCTCTGAGGAAGTGGCATTTGAGTGAAGTCCTGAATGAAATAAAGAAGTATGAAATACAAGTATATAGGAAAATACTATTCCTCCCATAGGAAATGGCATCTTTTGTTTTGTTTTTTTTGTTTTGTTTTCACTTTTATCTTAAGTTCAGGATACAAGGGCGGGTTTGTTACATAGGAAAGCGTGTGCCCTGGGGACGTGCTGTACAGATTATTTATCACCCAGGTATTAAGCCTAGTACCCATTTGATATTTTTTGTGATCCTCTCCCTCTTCCCAATCTCCACCCTCTGAAAGTCCCCAGAGTGTGTTGTTCCCTTGTATGAGTCCATGTTTCTCATCATTTAGCTCCCTCTTACTAGTGAGAAGATGTGCTATTTTTGTTCCTGTGTCAGTTTGCTAAGGATAATGGCCTCCAGCTTCATCCATGTCCCTGAAAAGTACATGATCTCATTATTTTATATGGCTACAGAGTATTCCATGGTACATACATACCCACATTTTCTTTATCCATCCATCATTGATGAACATTTATATTGATTCCATGTCTTTGCTATTGTGAATAGTGCTGCAATGAACATACATATGCATGTATCTTTATAATACAGTGATTTATGTTCTTTGGGGTATATACCCGGTAACGGGATTGCTACGTCAAATGGTATTTCTGTCCCTAGGTATTTGAGGAATTACCACACTGTATTCGGATGTGTTTACAGTATGGTATAAACTGTATATGGATGAACTAATTTACACTTCCACCAACAGTGTATAACCTTACCTTAACCTCCACAACATTTCCACTATCTTATTTTTTGACTTTTTAATAGCAATTCTAATTGGTATGAAATGGCATCTCCTTGTGGTTTTGACTTGCATTTCTCTAATAAGTGATGTTTCGCTTTTTTTTAATATGCTTATTTGGCCACATGTGTATCTCCTATTGAGAAGTGCCTGTTCATGTCTTTTGCCCACTTTATGGAGTTGATTTTTCTTGTAAATTTAATTTACTTCTAGATGCTGTGTATTATTAGGCTTTTGTCAGATGCTTAGTTTCCAAAAACTTTCTCCCATTTGGTAGGTTGTCTGTTCACACTGTTGAGTTTCTTTTGGTGTGCAGAAGCTCTTCAATTATATCCCACTTGCCAATTTTTTGTTGTTGTAGCAATTGCTTTTGGTGTCTTCATGAAATCTTTGCTCATGTCTATTTCCTGAATGGTATTGCCTAGGTTGTCTTCCAGGATTTTTACACTTTTGGATTTTACATTTAAGTTGTTAATCTATCTTCAGTTAATTTTTGTATATGGTATAAGGAAGGCATCCAGTTTAAATCTTCGGCATATGGCTAGAGAGTTATCCCAGCACCATTTATTGAATAAGAAATCATTTATTCATTGCTTGTTTTTGTCAGGTTTGTGAAAAATTAGATAGTTGTGAGTGTACAGTTTTTGAAACAGCATTTCAGGAAAGATAATAACAAGGTACAAGGCCTTGAGGTAGAAATGACCTTTGTGATTTGAGAAAATGGCAGGAAGCCAAGTGGCTTGAGTTCAATGGTCAATTGGATGAGTGGTGAGGAAATGAAGTGAGACAAATAGCCAGGAGGCAGATCCTGGAGACCAAAGGTCCCCAAATCCCAGGCCATGGACAGTTACCCATCTGTGGCATGTTGGAAACCAGGCTGCACAGGAGGAAATGAGCAACAGGTGAGCAAGCACTATTGCCTGAGCTCTGCCTCATGTCAGATCAACAGCAGCATTAGATTCTTACAGGAGTCTGAACTCTATTGTGAACTGTGCATGAGAGTGATCTAGGTTGTATACTCCTTATGAAAATGTGACTAATGCCTAATAATCTGAAGTAGAACACTTTCATCCTGAAACCATCCCCCACCTCCATTTGTGGAAAAATTGTCATCCATGAAAGTGGTCCCCAGTGCCAAAAACATTGGGGATCACTGCTATAGACCTTGCTGCCATAAAATTTATATTTCACTGGTTGTTACCAGGTCAGTAGGAAAATAAAGCATTGCAAGAAATCTACTCCTAAAGGATAATGATGGCTAGTTCTTGGGTAGTAGGAGTAGCTGTTGTGTGGCATGGCAAGACTTAGGATTATTGTAGAGTAGAGTGGGAAAAATGTGCTAAGGATTTGAATGCGGTTTATGACAGAAAGAGAAGAGCAAAGATAACATCAGTGTTTGGGTCTTGAGCACTTTGGTAGATGGTGAAACCACTTATTGAGATAGACAACTGGTATGAGAGTGATGGGAAAGAAAGAGTGACTTGGAACAAGTTAAGTTTAAAATATTCATTTGCATTTGCAATCCAAGAAGAAATGTTGAGTGGAAAACTGAATATATTTTTCTGGATTTCAGGTGCAAAGGTGTAACTAGAGATACATGTTTGGGAGTCAAATTTTCTCATTTCTCTATTGAGGGTACTAAAGTCAGACGCTGAAGGCTCATAATAGTTGAGAGCTATATATCTATTTATAATTGGCATGTTTATATGTACAAGTATGTATCTCTGCAGGAATATAAAAAGAAAAAATAGCTCACTATGAAGAACTTGAGATAGAGTTAGTTATTACTAAAGAAAAGCATTTTAATAAATCATCTGCTATAGATACAGCAGATATATTAGATTTGCTATAAAACTATAATAAGGGTAATTTCATAAATGTACTCTAAAGAATTGAAAATTGTGCATCAATTAAACTAAATATATAGCATTACATACTCTTAGGTATTTCACCTAAAAATGACATATTTATAATTTGCTGGATATGTCAGTGATGATATTTTAGAGTTCATCATGAAAATATAAGCAAAATGGAATATTCTTGATAAATGCAAAAAAACACTTGATACCACAAAATATTAAGGTAAAGATCAATTGTTAATGCACCATCAGAATAGTTAGTGGGTGAACAGGTAGTAATTACTTTAGTGATAGTGGAAAGCAATGCAAAAATAAGTGCTGGATTAGTGAATATCATAAAAGCTTTAGTTGAACTATGTTCAAGTAATCATTAAGTGAACAAGCAATAGTATTTGAAGAGTTCAGGATTTTTCAAAACAGAAATGGATAATTCCATAAAAAGCTTAAGCTTTATTAACTTGGTTATTTGAATAACTGATTTTTCAGAATTCTTATAAATCTTATAATGATAATTCTAATGCTACTGGCAATAAATCACAATATTTGCTTTGCCACACAGATGTGCTTCCAGAGGCAAAGTGATGACATAATGTTTCAGATTAAATAAGTTGCTTTACTAATGTAACAACACTATTAGCTAAATATCACTCAAATATATCATAGTTTAGCCACCTGGAAAGCATCCCAGGTATTTTTAATTTAACTGCAATTCGATTTGCCAACATAGGGTCAAAAGAATATTCTGCTTAACAGATAAATTGAAAGAATATTTGGATTTAACATGAAAAACAAATTATAATTATTTGGAAATTTGAGAAAATGACAAATACATATTCAGGTTTATAAATTTTTAGTTTCTTTTTTATTCATTTTTTAAGTTGTCAGAAAGTAAAATTTGCTTTTGTTTTGGTTTTGAGACAGTCTTGCTCTTTCACCCAGACTGGAGTGCAGTGGTGCGGTCTCAGCTGACAGCAACCTCTGCCTCCTGGGTTCAAGGAATTTTCCTGCCTCAGCCTCCTAAGTAGCTAGGACTACAGGCGTCCACTACCATGCCCAGCTAATTTTCATATTTTTAGTAGAGACAGGGTTTCACCATGATGGCCAGCCTGGTCTAGAACTCCTGACCTCAAGTAATCTGCCTGCCTTGGCCTTCCAAAGTGCTGGAATTACAGGCATGAGCCACCGTGCCTATCCAAAATTTACTTTGGTATACAGTTCTATGAATCTTAACATTTAACTTAACGTTCTAGCAACAGAATTAGAAACAGTTTAATAATCTCTCCCAACCAAAAATATTTCCCTCATGTTAACATTGGTATCCAAACCCTTTCTCTAGCCCCATATCCTAACCCCTAAAAATCACTGAACAGTTGTCAGCCACTGGAAAATTGAATTTTCAAGAGTGGGTTTCTTTCCTTTTATAATATAGATAATTGGGGCTGTATGTTTGAGATAGTGTCTATTTTCTTAAATTTATAGTAAATAAAGTTCAGTTTTCTTCTATTCCATGGAAGCATTTTCCTGAAATGTTTGTAACTTACAATCTTATATTTTTCCTGTTTCTTGGGCATATGTGTATATACCTATCAATCTCTTTCTCTTCATACATATATATGTAATTTCCTTTTGATTACTAATTTTTGAATGATTATTAAAACGGGATAATATGTTCTTCTGGGAAAGAAAGGAAAAGCCTGGATTCCAGGCTTACAGTAGATGTCTTATTTTATATAGTCTTTATGTCTTCCCCAGCTAATAAAGGTAGGAAACTATGAGTTTTCTCAAAAAGAAATATTTTCTTCTTATCTCTCTTGAAAATAGACTGCTACTTACAAATATGGCTTATTTTTGTGATTCCATATTTATATTTAACAGCTTATTTCTTAGAGTTAAAAAGTCTAGGGAAGATCCTATAGCCATCCCTGCACACTATCCCGATTTTTAAAAACATGAGATTTAGGCTTCCCACGTCCGGTTATATCAGTCCCCTTCTTAGAGCATACTTTGTTAGGTTTTTTTTTGGAGAAGCTCTTGTGGACTCTCTTATCTGCTCCTAACGACAGGAACCCCATCGTTCTCCACAGCTACAGCCAGCCCTTCTGCTTACCTATGGATTTGGTAAATCTGTGATCTACTAGTTTCTGCAGAAAGACAGTTTTCGTATGGGTTTTTTCTTGTCTTTTTATGTTTTGGAGACTTTTTGAAAACAAGGTGAAGTATAGCTTAACTTTATGCCCCAGCAGTCATACTGAAAAGAACAGATTCACCATTTCTCAAACAGCTTCTCTCAGCTTCCAAAGTCCCCTCAACAAGGGAACTAGAACTCACAAAAATATCACTCACATGTTGTAGTCTGACAGATCTTGTTTACAACACAATTCTTTCATATTTTTGGCTCATATTGCTCTTCAGGAAGAATATGCATAATATAAGCATTTCCATTTAATAGAATTTTGCCAACACCAGGCTCCCATGTTTTGTTTTGGTTTTAATCATATCCAGAACTAAGGAAAAAGCAGAGTGAACGCAGAGATGTGTCTTTCTCTTGCTAATCTGAAAGTATTGCATCAAATTCAATTTTCTTAGACATATATTTTTCAAAAACACTTAAGAGTTTTTGAAAACTCTCTGAAGCCCCTTCATGTACTCTCTGAAGCCCCATCTGAAGTATTTTATCACAATTAGGTCTCCTATTAATTTACACTATGTAGATAATGCCAGAATATTCAGATAACTTTTTAATTACAAAATGACTATAAGTGATAGA
Organism: Macaca fascicularis; assembly: GCF_037993035.2. Taxonomy (NCBI): domain Eukaryota; kingdom Metazoa; phylum Chordata; class Mammalia; order Primates; family Cercopithecidae; genus Macaca; species Macaca fascicularis. The sequence goes on along the minus strand of NC_088377.1, from coordinate 160,549,268 downwards.
TGATAAGCTAGCAGTTGACATACAGTAATTACGTTGTTATCATTGTTTTCCCCAAGATTTTTATGCTGGGAGATGCTGGAAAGTCTCAAGAACCCACTTTGTAACAGTATATGTGCAATGAGAACTAATTCAAATTAATAGAGATCACCACAGCAATTTCTTTCTTTTCAGGGGAATTATATGGTCTTTTAGTTAACGTATGTAGAAATCTGTAATTAGACTAAATTTTCTCTCTGCACAAGTCAATGATGACTTGGAATAATCTTCTGTTAGAAGACTTCAGATAGATGTTAAGGAAACTTTGAGGTCCTTTGCAAAATTATGAAATTCAGTGGTTTTCATAAGCAGTGGCCTGAAATATTATTTTATAACCATTCTGAAAAAACTCATCCTGTTCCATTCAACACAAATAGATATATGTATGTACATACAAACTTGCTTACACATATGTGCACACATATGAAAATACATTCATATACACAATACATGAGTATGTGTTAGAAAACTAACAGATTTCTAACTCATTTATATAAAGTGATATAAGCACTCTATATAAGTAAAAATAATTAGTTTCTAATTTCAATACAAAATTCTATCATATAAAATACTGAGAGTTGAGAAATGTGATTATTTTCTGTTTCATTAAGTTAAAAAAATATATATCCAGTGATTTTAGTACACTGGCATCTCATGAAATGGATTTTAAAAAATTAAATCTTTAATTCACACTAAACTGTTAAGGATTATCCATTCTCAGCTCCAACACTGGTACAATTTTATTCAACTGTTAATTTAATCAGGTCATTTTGTGTTACATACATCTTAAGCATCCTCCGTGCTATTTTCTATGCAAAGCATTCAACCACCAAAAGTTTCCCTCTTATCTTGCCAACCTCTTCTCTCATTTATTCCTCCTCACATCTCATCTCTAAACTCAACTCTGTCCTAAATCATTTTTCAAAGAGTTCCATGACCTGCCAACCTCTATGGTGTTGACCCTCTTGAATTACTTTAATATTTACAGTTTTGCAACTCATTGACACACTTTATACACACACACACACACACACACACACACACACACACATATATATATATATATATTTGATTTTTTTTGAGACAGGGTTTTGCTCTGTCACCCAGGCTGGAGTGCAGTGGTACACATACGGCTCACTGCAGCCTCAACCTCCTGGAATCAAATGATCCTCCTGCCTCAGCCTCCCAGGTAGCTGAGACCACAGGCTCACATCACCATATCACCATACCCGGCTATTTTTTAAATATTTTATTACATATGAGGTCTCACTATGTTTCCCAGGTTGAGCTTGTACTCCTGAGATCAAGCAGTCTTACCACCTCAGCCTCTCAAAGTCCTGGGATTACAGGCGTGAGCTACCATGCCTCATATATGCCCAGTACCTCATATATTTTTGTACCATTATCTTTTCATATGGTTTTCTTACAACTCACAAATACATTTTAATTATACACAAAGCAGAAATGGACTTGCTTATGTTTTAGTAATAAAATATTCAGTGCGTTCCTTTTATTAAATGCTGCTGACTGTGAACATTTTTTTTTCACACATTGCTTAACTGTTGATAAATCTTTAATGATGACATTTAAGTTAAAACTCTGAGTAAAACCATTTGGTCAGGAAACCTTTTCGTTTAGTCTCATATTCAATGATTTATCTATGCATATAATTAATCCTATACATAAATTAAAATATCTATTATAATAGATATTATTCTAGAAATGTATTTGATGTTAAGTTTTTGTTGATATTTTTAGTCTGAAAAAATGTAAGACTTATAAATATTTTTTTAACATTTTAAGAGGGCTTAAGCAGGCAGTATTGGCCACTGGCTAAATGAAAAGGTTTAGAGAAAAAGAGTCATGAATTTCTTACTCATTTTCTGTATGACCATGGCAAATCTCTACATTTATTTTTAGTTAGTTAGCTTAGAATGCTATAACAAAAGTACCATAAACTGGGTGGCTTAAGTAACAGACATTTTTTTCTCACAGTTGTGGAGGATGAGAAGTCCAAGATGAAGGTTTCAGCAGATTCAGTGCCCAGTGAGGGCCCATTTCTTGACTTGCAGATGTCCACCTTCTTGCCATGTTCTCATACAGCGGTAAAAGAGAAAACCCTGGTTTCTCCTTCTATTCTCATATGGTCACTAATCCTATCATTCGGGCTGAACATTTATGGCCTCATCTGAACCTAATTATCTCCCAACAACTCTACGTCCAAATACTGTAACATTGTGGGTGAGGGGTTCAACATATGCATTTGGGGAAAATACAAATATTGAGCCCAAACCAATATTCATCCGTTAAATTAAAATATTAGGAATCTTCAATCACATTATTAAATAAGACTTGAGACTTTCAGGTACAAACCTTGCCCAAGTATCTATTCCATGTCCTGTCACTATGTCCTCTGGTCAGTCTACTGTAGCCACAGTGGTCTCCTTTCAATTATCTTAAAACAATCTTACTCTTGTTATTCTCTCTGCCAGGAAGTTTCTACCCCAAGTCTTTAGTGAGAGTTTCTCTTGCCAATGCTACTAAAATACATTCTAGATACTTTATTATCTAGACCAATTTTTTTTTTTTACCTCCTACTTCTTGAAAATTTTTTATTATCATTACTTTCATACATTTTACTATTTGAAATTTTCCTGGTCATGCATTTATTTACTTCTGAATTGTCTCCACTAATAAAAGTTAACATTATAAAAGCAGAGACTTTGTATTTTTATTGCTGAATCCCCAGTCTCTAAATTGCATATGGTATAGCATAAGCATGCAGTAAATACTTCTGGAAGAATTAATCAGTGAATTAGGAAATTAGAATTTAGTATCTCACATGAAAACATTCAATAAATAGTACCTGTATTAACATATATAGAATAGAATAATAGAATTGATAGCTTCAAGTTTAAAAATAATCAAAATACCTGTGTTTTAATATGTAAGCTCAAGAAATATAATGAAAACTTGGAAATAATAAAGATATTTTATGTGATTCTATTGGGTTATTTGCATATTTTCAAATTGTTTCCTTTCCTATATTTGTTACGTATACATCCTACCATAAAACAAGCCTTCATCAATTTAAAATTATTGAAATAATATAAAGTATACTTTCCCACCACAGTAGATACAATTAGACACTGATAATATACACTTTACAAATTCACAAAATTCAAGAAAAAGACAACAAGGAAATTAAAGATAAATAAAAACAAAAACACATCAAATTAAAATTATGGAATGCAGTAAAAACAGTGCTATGGGGAAATGTATAGCTATAAACATTTGTTTAAAATAAGAGAAAAAAATATTCAAATCAATAACCCAACTTTCTACTTAAAGACAATGTGAGAAAGAGGAAAATAAACATAAAACAATTGAAACAAAAATAAATAATGATTTAAGTAGAAATATATAAAATCAAGAATAGGAAAAACCATAGAGGAAATCAAAATCAAAAGTTGATTCTTGGAAAGATTCAGCAAAGTTAACAAACCAACCTAGAATAACCAATAGAAAAAAAGAGAAGATTAAAGTTATTAAAAATAGCAGTAAGATGAGGACATAACTTCCAGTCTTACAGAAATAAAAATTATTAGAATATTTGCCAATAAATTAAATAACTTAGATGAAATAGGCAAATGTGTACAAAACTACCAAAACTGACTCAAGAAGAAATAGGAAATCTGTATACACCTATAACAAATTAAAGAGATTGAATTAGTAATCAAAATTCTACCCACAAAGAAAATCCCAATGCCCAGAATTCACTAGTGAGTTCCACCAGCAATTAAGGAATAATTAATACCAATTATTCACAAACTCTTCGAAAAATTAAAAGAGCAGTGAATACTTCCTAATTCATGCTATGAGGGCAGTATTATCTTGGTACCAAAACCAGGCAAAAATATCACAAAAAGAAAACTATACATTCTCTCTAATGACAATAGATGCAAACATCCTAAACAAAATTTAAAAATCCAACACGTTAAAAAAAGATTATTCAATACGACCAAGTATTTTTCCCAGGAATGGAAGGATGCCTTAATATTAGAAAACCAATTACTATGAGGTACCATATCAATAAAATAAAGGCAAACTACATGATCATCTCAACAGATACAGAAAATCATTCAACAAAACCCAACGCCGCTTCCTAATAAAAAGACTCATAAAGTCAGAATAGAAGGGAAATTCACCAACTTGATAAAAACCATCTAGAAAAACCTGTAGCAAACATCACCCTCAATGAAGAAAGACTGAAAGTTTCTGCCTAAGGTCAAGACAAGACAAGGATGTCTGTTCTCACCACCTATATTCAACATCGCACTGCAGAGACAAGGCGGTGCAATTAGGTAAGATGATAAAATAAAGGTCATCTAGATTTTTTAAAAAAAGCAGTAAAAATATCTATATTAGCAGGTAACAAGATATACAGAAAATCCTAAAGGATCTACTAAAAACCTATAAGAAGTAATAAAAATTTCATCAATGTTGCAGGATAAAAGATTATATTAAAAAAAAGCAATCTCATTTCTGTATTTGCAATGAATCTGAAAATGAAATTAGGAAAATAATTTTGTTTATAACAGCATCAAAACATTTGGAAAAAAAAATAACAAAATAAATGTAAGGCTTTTATTCTGTGCTATGACTTAATTGCTTTTGATACCCCCAAATATGGTATGTTGAAATCATAACCTGCCGGATATTAGGACATGGGCCTTTGAGAGCTGATTAGGACATAAGGGCAGCACCCTTATGACTGGGATTAGTACTTTTATAGAAGAGGCCCCAGAGACTATTTAGCCCTTTCCACTCAGTGAGAAGGCAGCAAGAAAACATCATCCATGAGCTAAAAAATGAACCATCACCAGACATGAAATCTGTCTTGATCTAGGACTTCCCATCTTCCACAAATACGAGAAATGAATTTATGTTGTAAATAACCTAGTTTAATTCAATATAAACATTACCAAATTTCCAACTGTTTCATTTGCAGTCATTGGCTGATATTAAAATGTATACAGAAGTCTGAGTGACCATACTAATCAAAGAATCCCCCCAAAAAAAGGAACAAAGTTAAAGCATTCATATTTCCCAACTTCAAATATTATTCAAGCTTCATTTATCAAGACAGTATGGTACTGGCATGAGGGCTGCTATATTGACTTTTTCTCTTATTTAAAATTTGAGGAATATCAACTTGAGCCAGCAGAGATATTGGATATTTAGAAACAAAATTAAAATAGTAAAAAATAAAGTAAATTTGCCTTCCAAGTGCAAAAAGATGTTCTGGAAACAAACTAAATTGACAGGAATACTCAGAAAAAATATAATAAAACTGAGGAAAATGTTTCAGTTAAATTTATTTTTATTCTCTTTCATCATTATTTAAATATATTAGAACACTTGTAATTAAAAGTAACAGCAGGATACAAATTTTTATTTAATTTTTGATAAATCAAACCTTGTAATAACTTGGGATAATCTTTCTAAATCCTTATAATTCCTTATAATGCTACCCCCTCCAGGGTCAATGCAGAAGATTTAAGGGGGTAGAGATGTGGGTAAGTACCAAGCAATTTTACTGTGCCTCAGAAACACCTGGAGGGGTCTTGTTATAACACAATCACTAGAATTTCTTATCTGGAGTATATCCAGAGAATATACATGCCTCATAAGTTTCCAGGTGATGCCGATGCTCGCAATCCAGGAAAAAAACCCGAGAACAAGTAGACTAGGTTATTATTTGAACTCTGAGCCTCCAAGAGAAGGAGCCAGATAATGTGCCTGTGAAGCCACACTGAATATTTCAGATAAACTCTGGATAAATACAGCTTACAGGGTTGTATTGTACAACTCTGCCAGCTGTATTTTATCCAGTGTTCTCAGTCTATATCACAAAGAGGAAAAGCATCATAAGGTTGAGCCAGGTCCCAAATTCCTGACCCACAAATCTGTGAAGTATAAGAGCATGGTATCTGTTTTAAGCCCTAAGTTTTGTTGTCAGTTGTTACACAGCAATAGACAGCCTGAATATCTAAGTGTCTGCATATGAGGACAGGCCCCATCTTTTTGATGCACTAGAATTTCAGCAGGTATCAGCATTTTTGAGAGAAGTCCAGTAAGGGCTCTGGGACATGATGTAAGAAGGACCAGAATCCTGCTCGAGGCTCTGACTAACTTTTTAGATTATTCTGTTCCTTGTGCCAAGGTCCTGCCAACAGCTCCGTGGATAAAGAACAAGCCACAGAGTAGCAATATTTTTACTAATCATAATGGTACTTTTATTTAATGATAATTTTAGTTCTTTAGTTATGGGTAGGGGTGAAATGAAAATACAGTCCAGATAAACTTGGTAGTTTTATATTTTGCTTTGTTTTATTTTTTCCAAGGAAGAATCAGAGAAATAAGTTTTAGATAATTGGCCCAAGTTGATACTTAAACTCAGTACTTAATTTTATTTAGCATATTTACCTATGTTAATATAATTAAAATCATAATTTTTGCTATAATGTTTTTTTTTACCTTATGTATAGGATAATTATGCTTCTCTTGTCTACTTTCATGTGAAACTTAAGTAAATTTTCTATAGGAAAGATATTGCACTTGGATATGCAAATATAATAATGAGAATAACATCTGATATCTAAACTAAACACTAAGTTCTAATAAGCAAAAGAGAATTCTATACCAGTTACTGAATTCAGTAATTATGTAGGAAGAGAAAGACTAGTAGTACTATGGAAGGTCATTAATTTCTTATTGAATAAAGGCCTCTGGAGACACCAGTTTACCAACCTAACCTTGAAGGCTGGATCTGTGTGTGTGTGTGTGCGTGTGTGTGTGTGTGTGTGCACATACACATGTGTGATGCTTTCTATGAGTAATTTCTTCTGTAAGTCAGCCACAAGTACCATGTTCTACATATAGAGAGACCAGTTAAAGCCCTCCAATTAGTAAAGACTTACATTCTTCAAAACAAAACTGAAAAGTATTATTTTTTGTTTTTGTTTTTCATTTCACAGCTTTTAGTCTGGACTCAAACTGCATCAGTGAAAACAGGGTCCCTCGTGAGTGGCAGGCTGGCAGCTCCGAATGAAACATTGACAAAGGTAGCCAACTGTCAGGATAATAAATACATACTATGAGCATCTACTTAGTCTCTCGATAATATTTTCCATTTTGTAAAATCAACTATTTATAGAGAAATAGCTCATTTGAACAAAAAGGGATAAATACAAGAAACATATTTCTCACCATACTGACGCTGCTGTCTCCAACAACGTAACCAGATATTATAAAGCACATACCAATAATAGCTTAAATATTCATGTAAGATACACTTTTGATCTAAGATCTTGAGAGGAACAGCTATAAGAATTGAAGTCAGATACAGATTGTGACAGAGTTTAAATACTAGCTGAGAAATCATATGGTTAGTCAAGGAATCAAGAGTCTGGTATGAAATATCAATTTCCAAATTCTGATAATTTATTTTCTATAGCTTTATTTGTACTAAGTTTGATTTTTATTGTTTACGTTCATGTTAGTTGTCCAAAAACGTTCTCTGATAATTTTAAGTGTCAGTGTCTGCCAAAAATCTTACCAAAATTGTTCATTTTTCTTTAATGACTCGAAGTGGCAGAGCTAACAGTCTTAGCATTTCAGAACTCTGATGCTGTTGTTTATCTTTTAGACACTAGATACAGTTGGCCTTTTGATCATTTCACACATTCCTCAACTTTGAATCTAAAAACCCTTGACTTTCTTTACTGTTTGCCATTTACTTTTTGCTGTTATTCAGATCCCTCATTCTTCTGACACGTGGTTCTCCTTGGATATGACTCAAAGTATGTCAACATACGTACAATGTCTTAATTTCAATCTTAAGTAAGCTCTTTTCCTGAAATCTAACCTCCTCTAATGCCAACCCTAACTTCTAATTTGGCACTGAAAGAGTCAAGTAAGAGTGAAAATGATCAAACATGAAGATCTTGGTATGTACTGATAATTATTCTAGCAGCTTCACATATGCCATCTTATTAATTCTTAAATGGCAACTTCAATGTAACACTGTTCATGTGTTTTACACATAAAGTCAGTCTCACTGTAGCTAAATAATATCAAATGAGTATAGAAAAGTTTTCTCAAAGGAGCAAAAACTCCATTTCATTGTTAGTCCACTTCTGGGAACTTTATATAAAATATGAAAGGTGAATACAGACTAACTGAAACAATAGTGCTTACTTTTTAAATACTAAAATGTAAATCAATGTAATTTAATGAAACAGGTATTTTAATCATCACAGACTAATACGTGAAATCTTATTTTTCATACCTGATATTCCATATTTATGGAGTTAATATGTGAAATTATCCTAGAAAGTTATCAAAGGTAATCACTGAAGACTAGGACTATAACATCCCAAGAGATAAGTAGAGAATGTCATTCCACTTTTCTCATATTGAAAATTAATATAAAATTCCATACAACTTGCATGTACATGTCATTGATTTACCAGCTTTTGACTAGTATTAATTGCAATGTAGAAACAAAGTATTATTGTATTACTATAATAATTTATTATGAATATGGCATTCAAATGCAAGATTTAGGTACAGAATTTTCATGAATAATGATCATTTTCATTCCTGAATGAGTATACATATTCATTTGGTGGTGTGTGTGAGTGTAAGAGCCAGCGTATACTGACATGTAAATGATAATTACTAAGTTCAGAATTTAAAAAGTATTGTTAAATACAACTATCATTAAAAGTTAAATTATACAAATATACGTAAATTTTACTAACTTTAAAAATAATTGATATTAAAAGATCATTTCCTGATTATTTTAACAGTCATATATTACATATATGCTTGAGAATTACAGATATTGCATCTGTATGGCAGAAATACTACATAATGGTGTACTTCTGTACTTCTTTGTCTTACTTTGATCAGTGATATTACATTTATAACTTGAAATTGGCCAAGGGAGGAATATGTCAACCACGAAAGTCAGCATACACTATGGATTGAGGCTACTTTTCCTTGAGACTCAATTGTACACCATTGTATATAGTTATATGATTATTTTCATTGATTCCCAATGACCATCATGTCAGTAACATCAACATAACTGATACACAAGTCAGGCAGATGGAGATAAAGAAATGACCTTTATTAATGATAAAGCTATTTGCAGAAGCTGCTTTAGAGTCTGCAGCCAATTGTGCTTTCTAGTTTTTTAATACATAATTAGGTAGATTTACTCCTTCTTTCCAACCCAGCTGACATCTGCAAGCTACCCTTAAGCAATCGGTTCTGAGTGCAGCCACTCTTTGGGCAGACAATTCTAAGGATCTGGAACAGAGAGAAGAAGGGCTGAGCCAAATATGCTCTGTAACTTCTCTCCAAGTCAGGGTATCAATTAGTTTATGTCTGACTGCTTGACACTGAAAAAAACCAAAATAACAACGAGTAAATAAGATAGAGCCCATGTCATGACAGTTTGGATGTATGCATTCTATGAGTGCTAGACTCGGTTTAACTTGCTGTTCTGCCATCCTGAAAAAGTCACTTCCTGGTCCAAGGTGACTGCAGGAGCACCATTTCATATGCATTCAGCCAGCAGGAAAGATAAATGAAAGAACTCATCTTTCCTTTTAATGGGACTTCTTTAAACACCATACAACATTTTTCCTTCTCATCAGTGAAAACTTAGTCACATGGCCACAACTAGCTGCAATGAAAACTAGTCAACAGAGTCTTTAGTTAGACACATGGAAGCTCAGAATAAATTTTATATTTGATACTAAAAATAAGAAAGGGAATATTGTATGGAGAATCTTTGCCATACTCACCAATTACATGATTAATTGAATGGGAAAAGAGGCCAGATATGTCAATGTAGCTGAATACTAACCTAGAAATATAGGGCATGGTAAATGTGTTCTAATACAACATCTGCATTTTCCACAACTTGAATCTTACAATGAAGATGGAAAACTCACTCATAAGAGTGCATGTAAAATGCAAAGCAACTGCAAGTGACTCTACAAAAACAAAGGACTATATACATGAACTAAAGAATTCTGCACACCTATAATCCCAGCACTTTGGTAGGCCAAGGCAGAAGGGTCACGAGGTCAGGAGTTCAAGACCAGCTTGACCAACATGTTGAAACCCTGTCTCTACTAAAAATACAAAAACAAACAAAAAAATTAGCTGGCATGGTGTCACACACCTGTAATCCCAGCTACTCAGGAGGCTGAGGCAGGAGAATCACTTGAACCCAGGAGGCAGAGGTTGCAGTGAGCAGGGATTGAGCCACTGCACTCTAGCCTGGGCAACAAAAGAAGGATTCTGATAACTTGGTTGGTAACATAGTGGGGAGAAATTACATATTCCTATAAAGTACACCATATATATAATTTAAAAGTTAATATTTTTAATATGTAATCATGACTCTAATTGTCACAAGTTTGGAAGAAAAATGTATATTACAGGAGGGTTAAAATATGGTTTATTATAAAGAAAAACATATTTGATTATACCACATTATCAATTATCTGCAAAATTTGATTAAAAGAACATGATAAATCTCCAAGAGTGAGCCATAATAAGCGGATAAAAAATAACTGAAAAACAAATGACTTTGAATTAAAACTGATTTCCTGAGGAAGTTTAGGGTGTTTAAAGTGAATCTTCCCAACTAGCTCTTTCATTATATTATACATTTGTATATCACACAGTTTCTTTATAGAGAATATAAGTCTATTTTCATTTTAATACTTGTCTAAATTTTGGTACATTCTGAAATACTGATGTTTGGATTAATGAGATTTTACTCTAAATTCTAATTTTTACAAAGACACAGAAAGTTTCACAATCAGTAAAATACTTTTCCATCCTTGATGAAATGCCTGAAATAAGTACTGTGTTATTATAAAGTAATTCCAACTAGAAGAGAATATTGAACGTGTCTTAATATTCCTTGGTAATGAGACTTTGCAGTACTTTTGTAAGCATCATTGCAGAGACACTTAACATTATGTGATTAAGTTAGCGTGTTTAAAACATTTATGTTTACGCAACTGGCAATAAATCAGCATGTTTGTTGATGCTGCTGAGGAAGAGTAATCTTCATCTACAGAACAGAAGTTTAACATTTGCCTAATGTCATGCCCTTGCTCTAGGATTTTTGTGTTCAACTCCAACATATGAATCATTTTTAATCGGAGAAAATAAGCATGATAATCAAATGCAAAGCAGCATACGCTGATACTGAATGGTTGTTCTAATGAGAACTTAACTTCTGCTTGTGTCAGACAATTTAGCTTTCAAAAATATGACTATTAAGCCAAGGAAAAGTCTAAGCAAATCTCTTAGGAAGTTAGAAAAATTTCCTAAGGAAGTTAGAAAAAGTCCTCTATAACCTTTGTACATTTCACCATCATTAGAGAGGTCACAGTCCTCTGGTGCCACAAGTACAGCCACAGCATATGCCTCATCAATTTTCAATCTGTGTATATACCTTCAATTAGTATCTAGGATCATGTTAAAAACACTAACAAAAATTCATTTCATCTAGCTTGGTTCATTTGTTGAGCCTGCAAGTTAAATAAGTTTAATTAAACATAGTGGTGAATTTTAAATGATTTTTGCATCCATTCTTCTATCCTCCAGACATTGTTCAAAAGACTTGAATGTTAACAGTCTCTAGGCTCATTTTCAATTATAGAAACCGTACATAGGGTGACTCAGCTCATGCAAGGAGGGGGGGGGGAAGAAACTAGGCAAATGATGTAATATAAGAAGTGATTATTATTTTTTTTTCTTTTGAGCAGGAGAACAGATAAGCTTTGGAGAGTTGCTAACTGAAGTTTCCTCTTAGTTTTCAGAACCTAAAAAGTAATACATCAATTCATGTATGGTTATGGAAAAAAGACTGATGGGTTTTAAAATATTGTAAAATGTCTATGACTTACTTTTACTCAAGTAGATTTAGACTGGTGATGAAAAATGGTACAGTCAGATCTCAAAGAAAAGAATATGACATGAAGTTGGGAATCATTTTTGAATTTTACTGAATTAGTCAGATCAACCACTTTCTTACTTCTCATTTAGAAAAAGTAGGATCCTCAGACACTAAATTTAGACAAAATTCCTGAGTGTTTGGTGTGGACATTGAGATGATACTAAATTGATACCATAGTTGCACAGTTGAATATGAAAGATAGAGAAAGCATAATATCAAAAGTCAGGTACAGACTTCTGGCTTCCACTTAAGTTATAGAAAGCAGAAAATATTGCTCCGAATATAAAAAAGAAAAACCTCGGTAATATATAAAATCATAACTTTTTGGAGTCTTTCTGAGAGCTGAGATTGCAGGTCAACCAATTAGCTTAAAATCTAAGGAAACACAAGCTCCTCCAAGAAGAGACAGCACATTAACATAGACTCATATAGTGTAAAGAATGGGAGGAAGACTAGGCCGCCACGCCAGAAGTTAAGAATTCATCTATTTTTTTTTAACAAATTGCTAAAAGTCAAGTGTGAATTAGTGTAGTAGCACGGAAACACTTGTATCTGAATACGAAAGTGTAATTATTAACCCAATCACGGGCTCTTCTCCACGAAATACCATTGAGTACTTAGGAAAAAGAATATGGGCAGGTGGGTAATGGACAAAGTCTCTATCAGTGATGCTGGATTGTGGGAAAGGGAGTGGTCACTACTCAAGAAAGGAATAAAGCCCTGCTGAAAGTCCTTCCTAGATTACTACTTCCACAGAATAAAACCATTAATCTGCTATGGAAAGGAAAACAAATCTGCTATATCCCAAGACAGGTGGTAAGACCCACTGTGGCCAGGAGAAGAGGAAGTGGCATGCCATATCCTGATGAAACAGGGTCATGGAACCACCCTTGTCCAGACCACAGAAGAACACTTCCCATTAGGGGAAACTGTGAAAGCCCTACTCCAAAGAACTAGAAACCCAGAGACTGCCTATGTCCGCCTCTGGATCACAGCAAAGAACATTCTCATTCTAACAAAGGCTACCAAGTGTTAACAATCTTCTACTGGGGGGAGAACAAAAGCATGGAGACAGACTCTGAGAAAATAGTGAGAAAAGTCCTAAAGCTGAGGGCAGAAAAGCATGAAAAACTCTTCAACAATCCAGCCCTCACTTTATGCACTAGTTAAAACTTCGTAAATTATAAAGACAGTGGTATGCCAAGGTAATCTAAGTAATAGCAACACCCAAATTTAGGTCAACTTCTGGCTACATAAATTCAATTCCCTGATAAAGTCGTAGGAGACAAGAAGTCACGCCCATACTCAAGCAACTAAAAGACTACCTCGGTCTCTACATTCCAATATGCAATGTCCAAGTTTTAACAAAACCCTGTTAGACATGCAGGAAAGCAAGGAAAAAAAAGACCCGTCAACAAGGGACAAAGTACTTAACAGATTCAGATTTAGATATGGTCCAATTGTTGGAACTACTAAAGAATTTAGAAAAAATATAATTACCATATTTAAGACATTGAAATAGGTACAATGTGTATGAACAGATAAAAATACAGATGGGAAATTGAAACTATAAGAAAAAAATAAAGTTAAAATGCTAGAAAAAAATTCCACATTAATAGATATGAACAATGTCTTTAAAGGATTCACTGTGTTACTTAAACAGACAACATGAAAATTAGTAAACCTAAGGATAGGTCAGTAGAAATTATCCAAACTAAAACACAAACTGAAAAATAATAGATAAAATACATCTTAAAATCCAAAAACAATAGCATTGAAGAGTTGTTGGAGACAATATCAAATAGTTTAGCATATGTATAATTGTTCTCCGTGAGAGAAGAGAGAGAAAATAGGTCATAAGAACTATTAAATGAGATAATGGCTTGGAATTTTTCAAAAATAATACAATATATTAATCTATGGAACTAAGAATATCAGAGATCCTAATCAGGATAGATAACACCACCCTCCCACACCAAATTTAAAAGCCCTAGATGCACGATATATAATTTCCAAACACAAAAGATAAAGATAAAATATTGAAGTCAACCAGAGATAAAGGCACACAATATACAGAAGAACTGTGATTAAAATTTTATCAGATGTCATATTAAAAATGTACGTCAGATGACAATGAAGTGACATCATTACTTTAAAAGTCTACCCACTTAGAATTCTCTATTCTGTGAAAATATTAAAAAACGAAGGAGTCATAATATCAATTTCAGACAAACAAAACTTTCTAGTATAGATAGTTACTAGCAGTATTGCTATTCAAGAAATAAAATTCAAGCATAGGATTATTATTAACAACATCTACATGAAGAAATGAAGATCTTCACAAACACTTAAAACCAATGTAAACATGTTAGACTTGTTTTTTTATCACTTTTTTTTCACCAAGCAATTATTTTCTGACTATAGAAAAATGAGGAAAAATGTGAGTATATATCATTCCAAATTAAAATATTTTACAAAAAGTTACAAAAAAAATTGGGAAAAAAGTATTTGCTTACTGATGTAGGATTCTTATACTACATATAAAGTATAATTTTGTTTGAGGAGAGCCAAAAATTAGTCAATATTACTTAATATGTTAAACATAACCATTACAATATATAGTGACCATAATAGAGTGTAAATGTAAATATACAAAAAAATCAAAACCAGGTGGAATAAAAGGAAAATGTAATAGAGAAATTATAGAACAAATAGATTTGAATCCAACAATGACTGCATTGAATGTAATTGATCTAAATACAAAATTTCAAATTTTTATGAAATACCGAGACTCAACTATATACTCGATAGAATAAATTACTTTAAATTTAAAGAAAACAAGTAAAAAATTAAAAATGAAGTGACTATATGAATACAAGGCAAAATAGATTTCAGAATTAGAAAAACACCAGAAATAAAGAGAAACATCGCATCATGATAAAGAAATATTATACCATGAACATGTACCAATTGTGAAGTGTATGGATCTAAATAGAGCTTTAAATTCATACACACACACACAAACTTGGCAGAACTCAAAGGAGACATTAAAAATGTAATTATCATTGGAGCTGCAACTCTTCTACCATGGTAATAGGAAATGTAGGTATAAAATCAGCAACGATTTAAAGGCCTGAATAATACAACCAAAAACAGACTTAATAGATAATTAATAACCCTGTGCACAATAACAAGTAAAATAGATATTTTCTCAGTAGCACATGCAACATAAACACAAACAGACAATATTCTGGGTGATCAAAAAAAATTCCCCAAAATAATACAAGACATACTATCCAACCATAGCAGAATTAAATTAGAAATCAAAAGCAGAAATATAGCTAGAATATTAACAAACATTTTGAAATTAAACACTTCCAGATAACTTATGATTCACAAAAGCATCAAAACAAAAAATAGAAAACATTTAAATTGAATGAAAATTAAGTATAACTTATTCAAATATGTGGGATGCAATTAACATAGTGCTTAAAGGAAACAACATCAAATATTTATGTTGTGCATATATTAGCAAATAAGAAAGGCCTCAAATCATTTTCTAGGGTTTTAGCTTAGAAAACTTTCAAAACAATAACAAATCTAATCCAAAGTGAACAGTAGGAAGAAAAAAAAATGAATAACTCTATGCATTTGAAAGAAATCTAAAGAATAGAGAAAATCAATATAATCAAGATCTGATCCTTTGAAAAAGAAGAAAAGTGATAAAACATCACAATAAAAAAAGACAAGGCAAAAGTCACCAATGTCAAGAAATAAAGATTTTACATTCACTGAAAACTCTACAATCATTTAAAGCATAATATAGACATTTATAGCAAAATAAATAGCAAATAAATACAATCACAAAAATGTATGCTTCAAATTTTGACAATTTTGATGAGATGGACAAATTCCTCAAAAGAATCAATCCACTAAACTTACTTATGGATCAACTGAACAGTACCATATCTCTTTAATTTTGTAGTTTGAAAACTTCCAAATAATTTTCCAGATCATTTCTTCACAGTGGTACTTAAAATTTACCCAGGTCAATTCAATGTACATTCAGATTTTAAAATTCCAGCCCTTGGCTCTACATCAAGAGGTGTGGGAGTTATTGGTGAGCCACGAGATGATTGTGAGGATTAATTAAAAATTCTGGAGCATCTGGGCTGTTTCATTAATCTCAAACAATGAAGAGTCAAGGCATTTGTTTAGGGTAGAAATTGCAGGCTGAATTAACAAGTGAGGAAAACCCAGGATATTCCTCTGGATCAATGATTCTCAGCCAAAATTCAAATGAATAAGAAACACTGGGGGTGAGACCCAGGCATCAGTAATTTTTAAACTTTCCAGGTGTTATCAATAAAAGCCAATTTTGAGAACCATGAAGCTGACAGGTGGAGATTCTTAATGAGATTAGTGTTAAATCTTTATAAACACAGATGAGTAAAGTGTCTTAAAGGGCAGTATTTTGTATCAGAAAGCTGTCTTTACCTCAGTTAGGAAAGAAATCAACTTGTCTAAATGCTTTGCACATATTAAGAAGGGAAGCCTTTCTGTCTATCTAAATATCCAGTCTGATTACCTTTGTAGCATCCTAGAAATCTCTTCATATGATTCTTGCCATGGATAAATACTCTATACATATTGTAGAAGAGGCAAAATTTTACCTCTACCTTCTGGGTGTTTTTAACTAGGACTGACAAATTGACAGGAAACATAACAGAAGAAAAACATACACATTTATTTAATATTAGTTTTACGTGACATGAAACTCCACGTAAGAAAATGCAGACTCGAAAGAGTTTAATGCTTAGATATTGTATTGGACTAAGAGTAGTAAGTTGTGAAAAAGTAACTAGTTTAAGTGGTAAGGCTAGAAGATAAGTTACTTTCTTTGTAGTATAGGGAGAACAACTTTCATATGGGAGTTATACCTCATGCTTTAAAGAACTAGTAAGAAGGTCAAAGTTATCTTATACCTGTTATTTTTCAATTGCTTTTAACACAAAATAGTCAATATACCAGAGTTACATATTTGTGGGTATTTGGGACATATGTGAAGGATATTCTTAGCTCCTTCAACATCAGGGATTCCATATCAGATACAATCAATTTAAAAAAAAAAAAAAAGATAGCAATGCCATTGTATGAACAGACAAAACAGATGATCTTGAAGGTAAAAAAGTAATGCAGAGAAAAAACAAAAGAACATACAAATATTCTAATCTGCATTTTCAGAAGTTTGTATTGAACATAAAACCATAAACAAGTAATTCCAGTAATTGGAAATGAGCAAGATCCACAGATTGTAAACTACATTATTACAGAGAGAAATGGAAGACTAAATAAATGGAGATATATACTATGCCTATAAGTCAGAGAACTCAATAATATGTAAATTTAAATTCACCTCCAATTTGCTTAACAGGTTGAATGTTATCCCAGTATAAATCCCAATAGACACTTTTGTAGAAATTGATAAAATGATTCTAAACTTTTAATGAAATGCAAAGGACCTAGAGTTGACAGAGTAACTGTGACAGAGAAAGTTATTGGATAGCACTGATTTCAAGATGTACTAAGAAGCTACAATAATCAGCCCAGTGTCATGTTGATATAAAGAAAGACAGATTAATTGAAGAAAATAGCGACACAAATTTGAGTAAGATTCAGTGCATAACAAGTATTTATTTTATTGTATTAGAGACAGTGTCTCACTCTGTCACCCAGGCTAGAGTGCATTAGTGTGATCCTAGCTCATTGTAACCTCTAACTCCAGGGCTCAAGTGATTCTCCCATCAGCCTCCGATAGAAATTTTGAAATGATACTTACCAAAGAAGATATATTAATGCCAAATACATAAAAACTATGCTCAAGAAGGGGCCAAAGAGACTTGTGGGGATAATGGGTAGGTTCATTCTCCTGATTACTGCAGTGGTTTCTTGGTTGTATATATATGTCAAACTTACCTAATTGTAAAAATGCTACTTTGTAGGGACTAATTTTGTAGAGAAATAAATAGATGGGGTGTTTAAGTAACTTTTTTTTATTATCTTGAACTGTAAAAGAAGTGATCACTTGATGTTGGTTATTGTGTCTAATACCTGACATCTAAGATTGTTCATGTAAATTATCTTAATTTTATCTAATTATATTTAATAAGAGAAACAGAATTTGGAGAAAATAAGCTACTGGAAGAAATAAATGTGTGAAAGATTCATTTGGTGCATGAGAATGTCCTCGATAATATCCTCAAAGAATGAAGTGTAAATCAGAAAATGTCTGAAAAGTATGATCATGCTAAACTCTTGTCAGTTACACACAGATGCTCCTCCCTAGTAGATATTCTACAGGAGAGTATCTAGAAATATAAAGAAGTTTTGGTTGAGGATGTTATATAATTTGCATCAAGAAAATAGAGCCAGTACAATTTGTGTCAATTATAACCTTGTAAGAAAATGAGTAAAATGTAGACAATTTATGACTAAACTTTTAACCAGCCAACTCTTCTCTGTACACCCTCATAAAAATGGCATTAACAAAATGATATAAAAACAAAGGAAAACCCCTACACAGTACATAAATTGGACACATCTTCTTAAGAAATTTTCTACAGCTTATAACAGCAAATATTTAAATTTTTTAATAACTAAAAGCATCTCAGAAAGTTTCTCATTCTACTCATGAAATGAGGTTAAAAATATAAAGAATGTTATTCTTTATTTTTTCTCTCCTCCTGAAAATCTTCAAATACTATAAACTCAGAATTTAGCCTTTTTGGTAAATTTCTTTATTTCTATAACTAACTTTTAGAATAAAAACTACTCTGTTCTGACGGGTGCTTTGTGAATTTGTTAAATTTGGAATAGAGCATCTTTACTGTTTCATTCAAACTCTCAAAATAATTGTACTTTCTACTTAAGAAATCATTCAGATAACTTCTCAGGGCATTTGTTCCTCAGTTAGATAGAAGTTATTGTTATCTAAATCACCAGAGATCTAATTTTAACCTTTGGCAGATGTAATATCCTAAGATTGTGAAGTAAAAGTGACAAGACTAAAATTTGTATGTTCTGTTTCGTTATATCCTGCCTATATTTAATTAAATATTTCTTTGTATTCCATACAAGTCAAATTCTAATGCAGTGAAGGAAATTTTTTCAAAAGTTTTCACATATAGAAGATTTATTTGTCTTTGCTATCCGTGATTCACGAAGTCAAATAAACCCAGGCTTATTTATGTTGCAGGCTAAACGTGCAAAAAATAATGTATCTTAAAAAACATTAAAACAGAATTTTTCCTCTCAAAATAGCTTGACACAGTCTGCATGACTACATTACATTGCAGTCTTAAATGCTTACGTTACATCTGAAGTGTAATTTTCAAATTCCTGAGAAAAGGGATTTGAAATATTCAAGATGGCATTATTTTGTCATTAAAAAGCGGATGTCACTTGCGCCCCTTACATATATATGAATAAAAAAGTAAATGTTAACAAAATAGCATCAGTTTTTACCAAAAAAAAAAAAAAGGTTTTTACCAGATGAATGAGCAACCGTTTTTAAATACTTATTTAGAACAATAGTATTTATGTTCCATGTGAACAATTATTATTTCTCTAATGTTAGAAATGATGTTTTATTAATTTTTTAATGCGCAGGTAAATAGCAATGAATAATGTAAGAGCTTTAATGCAGCCAACCTTAATTGTATTACACCTCCAGTAATCATTAAACCACTAACTGATATTAAGAATACATGTATTATACAAAACAACCCTGTAATATATGTAATAAGTATTTTACAATACAAATTTAATGCAGAGACAAATCAGAGCTTCCCTATGCTTATAATGTTTCTGAATTCTCTGACAGATTTAGTGAGAATAGGATAAAGACTGAAGAAATATTATATTGAGCCAAATTTTCATTCAATAAATATTGTTGCCATACTCTTTTTAGATACTGAGATATATCAATAACACATGCCCTCATGGATAGTATATTCCAGTGGATATACATTTGGAATACAGTATTAATTAGGGTTGTAAAAAACTGTAGAGAATACAGTTTTAGGAGCATAAGCAGGCATTTGGTTTGAGATTTGTTACACTGATAAAACCTATCAGTCATTAAACTGAAGTTGTTCAGTAAATATTTGTGTCTGGAGATGAAGTTTCAGGCAATGCAAGAAGTATACATTTGAGAGTCACTCTGATGGATGAATAAAATTTTAAGTGATGAGATCGGATGAAATAAGGGAATGAGTGTGAATAGAAACTATGATCTGAGGATCATGCTCCATGGCACTCCATGATAAGAAATCAGGGAGATATGGCAAAACTAGTAAAAGTGACTGGAAAACCACAGCCAGAGACACTTAAAGCTGACTGTATTAGTCTATTTTCATGCTGCTCATAAAGATATACCAGAGACTGGATAATTTATGAAGAAAAAGAGGTTTAATGGACTCACAGTTCCACGCGGCTGGGGAGGCCTCACGATCATGGTTGAAGGCAAGAAGCACATCTTACATGGCAGCAGGCGAGAGAAAATAAGAGCCAAGAGAAAAGGGAAATCCATTATAATACCTTCAGATCTCATGAGACTTATTGACTACCAGGAGAACAGTATCAGGGAAACCGCCCCTATGATTCAATTATCTCCCACCAGGTCCCTCCCACAACAGGTGGAAATTATGAGAGCGATAATTCAAGATGAGATTCAGGTGGGGACACAGCTGAACCATATCACTGACTATTCCCAAACAGTTTCCCCACTAAATTGTCTTCACGTCTTTACGAAAAATCAGTTATCACATAAGTTTGGGTCTTCCTACAGGTGGAACTATTTCCAGACCCTCTATTGTTTCATTTGTCAATATTTCCATCTTGTTGGGAACCATACTTTGATTACTGCAGCTTTTAATGATAATTGGTTTCAGATCTTACAGCTTCACTCTTTTTAAAAGTTGTATTAGCTATTCCAGAATATTTGCATTTCCATATGAATAGAATCAGCTTGCCAATTTCTACTAAAAACGAAATTTTTATTGGAATTAATTTAAATCTGTAGACCAATTTGGAGAAAATTAACATCTTAATATTAAATCTTCCAGTTGATGAATATAGTGTATCTCTTTATTTAGATATTCTTTATTCTCAGCAATACTTAGTAAGTTTTACCATGTAGGTGTTGCACATCATGTATAAGATATACCACAAAGTACTGACTATTTTATGCTATTGTGATTTTTAAAATTTAAGTTCAATATCTAATTTTTATTGTTTACACACAATACTTTTAATTATCCTGTGCTATACAAACTTGATAAACTTGCTACAAGATTTCTAGTAGAGTCCATGAAATTGCCTGCGTAGATAAATATGCCATCTGCAAGTAGTAAGAATTTTACTTTTTTCCTTTTAATATTGAGGGCTTTTGTTTATATTTTTAAAGAACCAGAAATTGTCTCTATTGAATTTCTCTACTGATATTTTTCTTTCCTATGTTATTGGTTTTTCCTGTTATCTTTATTATTTTATTCTCTCCTTTTGAATTTTATTTGCTCTTCATTTTCTATTTCCACAATAGAGTAGTTGAAGTATTTAGTGTGATAAATTTCCCTCTAAGTACTGCTTTTGATATATCTCACATATTATAACATTGTATTTTTTTATTTGCTTATTTAAAAATTCTTTCTTCTTCCTCCCTCTCTAAATTCTTTAACTTTGGGGTTATTTAGAAGTATATTACCTAGTTTTTGGCTGGGCACAGTGCTCGCACCTATAATCCCAGCACTTTGGTCGGCTGAGTTGGGTGGATCACTTGAGGTCAGGAGTTCGAGGTCAGCCTGGTCAATATAGTGAAACCCCTGTCTCTACTAAAAACACAAAAATTAGCCAGGTGTGGTGGCAGACGCCTGTAATGCCAGCTACTCAGGAGGCTGAGGCAGGAGAATCACTTGAACCCAGGAGGCAGAGGCTGCAGTGAGCTGAGATCGTGCCACTGTACTCCAGCTTGGGTGACAGAGCAAAACTCTGTCTCAAAAAAGAAAAAAGAAAAAAAAGGTAGTATCTTATTTAGTTTTAAAGTATTTTGAGATTTACCAGATATTTCCCAGTATTCACAAAGCAAAAACTAATAGATCTCTAAAGACAAATAGGCAAATCCCCCAAAACAGTTGAAAAATTTACCATCCTTTTCTCTCTGATTGAAAGAACAAGTAAACAGAAAGAACAGGATATTTTTAGTATATTTTTCTTATGAATTTTTTGTTTAATTGTATTATAGTGACAGAATATGCCCTGCATAAAATAAATCCCTTAAAATGTATCGCAAATTTTATGGCCCAGAATCTTAGCTATCTATAAATGTTTTATATTCACATTTAAATAATATATATCCTGCTTACATTGGGTAGCATATTCTAGAAATTATAATTGTTTGGTAATGTTGTTCAGGTCTTTTACAAATATTAACTTTGTGTCTACTTGTTCTATCAATAATGAAGAGAAAGGTGGTAAAATTTGCAACTACTGTTGGGGGATTTGTCTAATTCCCTTTGTGAGGTTTTGCTTTGCGTATATTGGACCTCTATTAGATGGTTTATAAACATTTATCATAGTTATGTTCTCTATTCCTTGTAATAATATGTAGTCTGAAATATGCTTTGTATGATATGAGTATAGCCATTCCATCTTTCTTTTTTTTATTTTAACATGGTATATCTTTTCAATACTTTTATTTTCAGCATATTTATTCTTAATTTTTAAATCAGTCTCTTATGAACTTCATGTATTTAGACCTTATTTTTAAAATTATATTGACAATGTCTTTAACTATAATTTTTAGATTACTTCTATTTAATATGATTATATTGTGTTAAAGTCTACCTTGTTGATATTTTTTCTATATATTTCTTGTTTTTTATCCTTTTTTCTGATACTTTTGAATTAATTAGTTAATTTTATGATATCATTTTAACTCTATTATTGACTTAATAGTTATAAGCTCTTCCCATTTTTCTATTTTAGTGCTTAATTTAGGGCTTATGAAGTATACGTTTAACTTATTAAAATCTACTGTCAAGCAATACTATGCCTATGCATCTATCATATGAGAATCTTACTATAGTTCCCTTTCAATTTTTTCTCTTTCAGTTTTTGCATGATTGCTATCATACATTTTATCTTGGCTTATAAGTTCTCAAATACAATGTACTGTCTTTGCTTTAAACACACATATAACTTAAAAAGATTTGTTTAATAATAAGTAAAGGTATACCTTGTTTTTACTCACATATTTATTGTTTCTGGTTCTCTTCACTCCTTCACTTAAATCCAGAATTCCATCTGATATTTTCCTTTTTCTAAAGGATTTCCTTTAACATTTCCTATAGTACAAATCTGCTAGTGATGAAATTCTATTGAGGACCGTGCCGGGGGTGGTGGAGAATGAACAGACACAAAAGACAAAGACAAACAGAGAACATAGCGGCCGCACCCAGAGCCTCCGCCTCACTTTCTTTATACTCCATAAACCCCACGTCAGCAGAAAGAACACAATGCAAAACAAACTTTCTTTACCCAGATGTAACCTTCTGCTTAGTTCCTTGTCTCTATGCTCTTCCTTATTTGTCCGCCTTCTTGGCGCCTACGGGAGTTCATTAAAAGTTCAATTGGAGATACTGTCCTTGAGCCCTATCTATTCTCAGCATACTGTTTTCAAGGGCCCCTGCAAAATTCGTCAGCTTTTATATATCCAAAATGGTCTTCATTTCACCTTCATTTTTGACATATACTTTTGCTGAGTTGATTATTTTTTCTTTCAATACTTTGAAGATAATTTTTCACTGTTTTCTAGCTGTATCCTTTATAATGAGAAATTAGCTGTCTTTCTTTTGTTTCTTAGTTTTTAATTTTTATCAGTACTTTTATTTTTTGTAGCTGATTTTAAGCAATTTGATTATGATATGCCTTTGATCTCCTCCTCCCCTTCTTCCTCCTCCCACCTCCTCCTCCGCCTCTTCCTCCTCCTCTTGTTCTTCTCCTAGGGTTTATTTAGTTGTTTGGATCTGTAAGTTTATGGTGTTTATTCAATTTGGACAATTTCAGCCATTGTTTCTTTAAATATATTTTCTCTACATTTTTCTTCTCTCCTTTGTGGTCATAAATTACATGTACTTCTGGCTACCTGAGATTGCCCAATGGTTCACTGATGCTGTCAAATTTTTCTGTCTGTTTTCTTCATGAGTTTGACAGTTGATAGTTTCTCTTACTGTCTTCCAGTTCACAAATCTTTTCTTCTGCAGGGTCTAATATGACGTTTTTCTCATCCATTATATTTTTCTTTTAACATATTGTACTTTTTATCTCACAGACTTTGGGTTATTGTGATATTTTACATATTTCTGTTTAACATGATCAATCTTTTTTATCTACACTCTTGAACATACGTAAGACAGAAGTAATCACCTGTGTCATTTATGTGTTTGTTTTCATTGAGTGCATTTTCTCCTCATATGTTCCAACTTTTTAATGCTATAGCTTTTTTTTGGATAGCAGAAATTGTGAATTTCACCACATTGTGTGTGGGATAGTTTCTGTAGTCTCATGCTTTTTTTTTTTTTTTTTTTTTTTGAATAGAGTTAAATTACTGGGAAGCAATTTGAACTTATGTTTTGTTCAACAGGAGCAAAGAGACCTTTAGGACTAATTTTGCCACAATACTGATGCAAAAAATAAATAAGTAAAATAAAAATAAATAAAAAACTTCTATGAATGTTATCCAATGTCCCATTAATTATAATGTTCATTTGTTGGTTAGAAACCTGGCCCTGGCCCTGTGTGATTGTAAGCATTATTTTTCCCCCTGCTCTTTTTGAGTAATAGTTCCTTGTCTTGTATACATTTCTCACATACGTGCACTGAGAGTGCTTAGTTGAAAACACAAGAGTGGTCCTCGGCAGATATCCACTTTGGACTACTCTGTCTTTCCTTTTCAGTGCTCTGCCATGTCAACTCTAATTGCTTTGGTCTTCTATGTCTTTTAACTGTTTCCTCAATTGAGGACAGCTGTCTCCATCCCCAATATTCCCTCTACTACCACCTGAAAATTCTCTCGTCAGTAAACTGTGGCAATTGTAGGATACATTTTATTTGTTTCCCTTCTCTCAGAGATCACTTTTCTGCACTGCTTGATGTCCAAAGTCTGAAAACCATTTGACATATTTGTAATTGTTTCACACTCAGGATAAATCTGATATAAGAAATAAACCCCTCACTCACCTTTCAGTAACTTACCTACAGTTATTTTTTAATTTTTATTTCCAAGGAGTGCTTTTACATATTTTTGCACTAAATGTGAGCTTTGTCTCTTTCGGGTGATTTTACTTCAATCTTGAGCCTTTTTTTCCCCTTCTTTTCTTTTCTCTATAGTTTTCATTTTACTTCAGACTCTACCTTGCTCTTCACAAGGTGTTAAAGTGAGAAGGAAAAGTATTTTGGCTTTAAATGCTGCTTATTTTTGTCTACTGCTAATAATTCTCTTTTAGTTACACTGAATGCATTAGATTTATATAGATTTGTTTATGCTTCCTATTCTGTATAGTTTTGGAGGGTTGGAGGATGTTTTGCGACATTCAGTTTTGTGTGGAACTAATATCTCTGGAAGTCTTTACTATATTTTTTAAAAAATATGTGACTGTAGAAACAATATAAAAGACACATAGAGAAACAACAGATTTGTTTAATGTTAAAAGAATGTCCTCAAGTGTCTGAGCATTTTAGAATAATTAAATATTCAATTAAAGTTAAAATATACAGTTGCATAGCTCCACATTTTGATTTCAAACTCAACAATATGTGTAAAATGGAAAAGACATAACTATAAGAAAATATTTAAAAGGATATTTACAGCTTCATTTGACTACAAACTCATACAAAATGGTTATTATAAGACAATGAGAAAATTTAAGATATATTCTTAACATCGATACAATAATATCATTCAGAGAATGTATCTCTCAAGTATAAAAGCATCAGTATTTAAAGATAAATTCAAAGATTTTATTTAAAACATACTTATAAATGCAAAAACCATGAAAAAAGCAAAAACTACCTAATTGCCTATCTATAGGAGAAAGACATTTGACTAAATATCAATATATTATACCATAAAATTTTATACAACTATAAAGTGAATCACATCTGAATTTTAGTAATTTTTGAGAGAACCTCAAGTTGAAAATTAAAACAGAATGTCTGCTATAAGTCAGTTTTTATTTTATAAGAATAATTGATTTTATTCATGTTTATATATGTGAAGAAAGTTAAATATGTGAAGAAAGTTAAATATGTGGAGAAAGTTAAACATCAGTCCTCAACAGGACATCAACATTAACGTCAGTTACATATATGCAGAAAATTAAAGATTAATACTCAATAGGCCATTGACATTAGGTCCAGCAGTAAGATTAGACCTTAGAGGAAACCATATATGCGGTTTTATTGTTTCACCTGCTAAAAAGTAAGTGGATACTATGTTAGAATTTTTCAAAATATATAAAAAGTAAAGAAAGGGACATGCATTAAAAAGTTGTATCTCACAACAAATATTAGCCTACGAAAATCAAAATACAAGGAAAGGATTATCGACAACATGTCTAGGACTCCTATTTGTTCAAAAGCTGAATTAAGTAGCTCTTTTGAAAGAAAAAAGTTTGCCTCCAAAGACTGGCACCAGAATATGTCTACAGCTCTTTGGCTTTTACCACACTATGAGTATGTGCACTTTCTCATTTTGAATCATACCTTATAATTGAAGGGATTTATAGAAATCTTAAAGGAATCATTTCAGGAAGCAAACTATCACAAGTGAGAAAAATTGAAAAGATTCAGAGCTAGTAAGCTTTGAAATAAACAGACAGAAAAGGAACTTAATGAGTTTCCACAAATATTTAAAGAGTGATTAGAATTGTACTTACAAATTTTTATTACTTTTCATAGAGAAAGAAGCAAGAGAAAATAATACTAAAACCACAAATTGTTCGGTTAGAATTTAAGTAGGATGTCTTCCCTGGAAAGACAATAAACAAATGAAAGATGCTAATTAGAAACGCTATTAAATAATTATACATAAAAATAAATTACATAATCCTTTATGTTAATATAACTTAATATTTGTCTTACACATGTATATATTACATTTTAGTTTTGTTTGCTTTTTAATCTTCAGAAATACTCTATGTCATCAAAAAGACATTATTATCTCCATATTTATCTATAAACATTTCTCTGTTGAACGATGTACACTATGTCACATAACTTCTTTTGGTAACAAAACACATTTTTATATAGATCATCAATTGCATATTTTATACAAAACTACAAGCATATTTTAACTCATTTTCCAAGAGTGAGATACTTGATTCTTCAAGAGCCAGCACATATTTTAAATGGACTCCCAGCAGAGCTTCAATAAATACACAGTAAAAAGACAGTATGTTTTAAAATAAAATTTTTGGAGTCTCTTTCCATTCTCTGATCCTAATAATGAAATAATCTATTTTAAAAGAGAAGCATTATTGAAAGAGATAAAATGTCTTTCTTATAGAATACATCTTCCCTGCACGGTACAAAGTTTGCTATGAGCATTCAGTATTTCAGTACATTTCCATTTCATTATTTCTCACCACAGAAAGAAGGTCTCTTGAATTTACATTTTAAGGAATTTCTTCTGTTATTTGAAATTCAATGAGATTGACTTAAATTCTTAAAGTATTTGTATCTGGGTAAAATAATTTTAAAATTATGTTTTGAAAAGTATACAATTTTCATATGCTTACTTAAGGAGAATTAAAATGTCCAAATTTTATGTCGACACAATAATTATCTATAAAAAATTATTTTGAATTATCTAATTAAGTCCTATCATATGTCTAGAAGATACATTAATTCAAGAAAATTAGATATGTGTTTACTTTAGATTGCTGAAGTTTACCACACATGCACATTTTTAAAACTAAGATAGCAGTTTAGAGAAAAGAGTTTTGTCCCAGAACAGGTTCTCCAGGAAGCAACATTTGAAATTAAATTCAATGTGCAGAAGGTCTATTAGGGCAGGGTCTTGGGATCAACAGCTACTTACGGCAGCAGCAGCAGCAGATTTGAGTAGCTGGAGAAGTGAAAGGGCAATGCCAACTGGGCAAAAGCCTCCTGTGATTCAATGGGAGGATCTGGAGTAAATACGGCTCATTGGAGTTGTCCTGGTTTAGTCTGAAATGGCTAAGACTTTATAACCTCTCCTATAAGTCATTAGAGGTGGACTTCTTAGGGAATGAAATGACTTTAAGCAAAGTAATCTTTGGCACCCGAGGTAGTCCCTGAAAGGGGCTGACACCTGAATGACATCTAATGCTCCCAGCAGCTGGTACAGTAAGCCCTTTCAGGAAGATAGATATGGGATGAACTTTACCATGTCAACGACAATCAGTTCTAGTTGTAAGGTATACAATCAGTTGTAAGGTATACAGCTTGAGTTATAAAACACAATTGTACTCGCAGAACATTATTCATACACTCAAATATTAATGAGAGATAATAATTCATTTTACCTCTGGAGGTTATTTTAAATGATATTGGTTTGAATGCATATTGTTGTGATGGTATATGGATTTTTAAATTTTGATTCTATTTTGCTTGGTCCTGAAGGGGTGGGTCCTATCTGTTGTCATTTTAACTTTGTTTTGTTTTTTCTCCTGAAACAAACCCCTTTATTCAACATGTCAGGTATGTAATTGCAGAAGAAAATTAAATGAGAGATGTTTATTCAGATTCTGAAGTGTTTATGTTAAAAATAACTAAGTAATACTCCCAGATTTTTATGCTGTGAGTTTTTTAAGTGGAATTTTAATGGCTTGGAGATAATTATTCACTAAAGAAGTATCACATATGTTTTCTATTGTTAGTTTTAATAATACCCAGGAAAATCTACATTAAAAATATCCTTTTATGAGATGTCTTCCTGAGGCATATTAACATAAATCAATTTGATGATTCACACTTATTAGATTCCTTTTAGTTGGAGGTAGGTAATAAATACAGGCCTTCTAACTGACAACATTTTTATCAGGTATAATATTACAATAATTGTAATTTTCAGGAGGAAACCTACTACATGTATCTTTATGGGCAAACAGATCCAAAATACTTTGATAGCACCGGTTCTCCATTCTCACTGCAGTCACAGATCTTTGTTCTTTGGGTGGTACGATGCCACCTTATATGAAAGATTCATTCACAGTAGGTACAGCCATATTCTAGAGATACAATTTATCTCAACTTTTACATAGTCATGTAACAAAACATGTTAATGGACACAGAACCTATTTAGAATCATAAACTTAAGGTATTATTTCCAGTGGAGTAATTTATACGGCTGAATACATTTTTAAAACTCTGTTGTTTCAAGGGCACATTACTATACAATATTTTAACAACTCACATGCTATGAAAACCACTCACTTTATCAATAAAAAAGTCATTTCTATGACATATTAGACTAGAACACTCTAAGGTGTTGAGTAGATATCATGTTAAAAGAAATACTTAATAGTAGCTTGCTCTGTTTTGTGGGCTTCTAAATAAAAATCACTTCAACCAGGGGTACCCAACCTCTGGGCCACACACCTATACCCCTTTGTGGCGTGTTAGCAACTGGGCCACACAGCAGGAGGTGAGCATCAGGTGAGCAAGCATCACCGCCTGAGTTCTGCCTCCTATCAGATCAGCGAGGGCATTAGATTCTCATAGGAGTTCAAACCCTATTGTGAACTGCACATGCAAGGGATCTAGGGTGTAGGCTCCTTATGATAATCTAATGCCTAATTCTATTTCATCCCAAAACCATACCCCTCCCCATCTGTGGAAAAATTGTCTTATAAGAAACCAGTCCTTGGTCCCAAAATGGTTGCGGACGACTGATTTAAATGCTAGCTGACATCCTCTCGAGGGTGCCTTCCTAAAGAGTACAGTTTAGAAATTAACTGTTCTTGGTGAAGGGGGATAGTTTACAACTAATTAATGCACAGACATATCTCTTAACCAGGCTGATATATGTTAAAGTAAATTATATATAATTTAACATTGGCATGAGAACATACAAGTAAGACTAAACACAAGAACATAAAACAAAATTAAAAAGCAGGATAAGGTTTAAAATGTTATTTTTTAAGTAACTTTTTAACTATAGTAACTACATTTGGAGATCATCAAAATGTACCACCAATATATCGTACATTGTTTTCAGTATGCCTGACAGCTAATGAATGACACCATGCCCAGGATCAAAACAATCTATTATGGCCCATACCTGTAATCCTAGCATTTTGGGAGGCCAAGGCAGGCAAATAGCCTGAGGTCAGAAGTTTGTGACCAGCCTGGCTAACATGGTGAAACCCCGTCTCTACTAAAAATACAAAAATTAGCCAGGCGTGGTGGTGGGCGGTCATAATCCCAGCTACTCGGGAGCTGAGGCAAGATAATCGCTTGAACCTGGGAGATGGAGGTTGCAGTGAGCCAACATCACGCCACTGCACTACAGTCTGGGTGACAGAGGGAGACTCCATCTCAAAAAAAAAAAAAAAAAAAGACAGTGTATTAGATGTTACTACCTAATTGAGGTCCATGACCAAACAGTATGATATAGACTCTAAAATATACCTAACATTAAACTCCAACATTTGATAACTTAGCATATTGGTTTAAATAATTAAAATTTTAAATATTTTCAGTGAAAAGGTGAAGTTAGAAACTGAATCCGAAGAGAAGGAAGTGTGCATGTGTGAGAGACATTATAAGAGTGTGTGAGAGACATTATATGAGTTTGTGAGAGAGTATGTGTATATCTTTATTTCGATAACAGGCAAACAAATTCTGGACACCAGATTGTCATGCATGTCATGAGGTCAGAATAAAAGAGAACAGAGTTTTAAGTGACCAGAAAGCTATGGGGAAAGACAACTTTTAATATCGTAAAAGTATCAACAATGTTAAACTCTCAAAGCTCTGCTTCAAGCTATTTGGAATGTGTACAAACCTGGGACAATCAATGCATGGCACATATTATTAGAAATGGTTTTCTAATGATGATTACCCTGATATACAGGATGGTGGGGCTGTTTACTTCACAAAACAGTAATTACTATCTTCTGTGTGATTCATGTCATTAAAATGTTGCCTGTGCTTGGAGAGCCCTGACAGAAATAACCCTAACATAATCAAATCCATGACTTTTATCCGAACAAAAAACTAACTCATCAGCCATGACAGAGCACCCAGTGTTTTGACAGAGTATCAGAAACTAGCATCTGGGCAAGTCATTTTAAGAACACCTCAAGTTTTCACTCCCCCAGCAGTGTAGAAGAATAAAGAGAAAGACAGTACAAGAAACACATAACTACAGCCTCTTAGAGACAGAAGGGTCACGTCGCCCAATCTCCATCTCAATGAAAGAACACCTTGCACAGCATCCTTCAGAAATGGCCTTTGGTCTCCCTTAAATGAGTCCCATGGCAGGGAGTATGTTGTGGAGAGGCTTCCTTATTTGGAAAGCTATTATTCTCAGAAAGTTCTTGATTATTTAGAGTGAAAAATGTGTCTGCTCTTTGTTTCTTGCTTTACAATTTGAAAGCACACAAAATAAATCAACTCCCTCTTCTAAATGAAAGTTCTTAAGATACTTTAAGATGCATTAATGCCTCTGGTTAAGCTTTTTCTGTCTAGGCCAAGACTTTGCAGTTTTCTGAACTTGTCCCTCACATAAACCCTTCAAATTTGTTTAGAGAGTATTAGTTGGTCAATCTTCTCTTTCTGTGTGGCACCTACAATACAATATAATGTGCTATTTGTAGAATAGCAAAGAATCATGGTCAGAGACTATGTTCTCATCTGGACACCACACTGCTGTAAATGCAACTGAATGTGGACATAATTAGAGTTATATGTGTATGTCTTCTTGCTTGCATTCACCAAGAATATCACACACTTTTTTCTGTAGAACTTATCAAAAATAGATATCCTATTTCTAATCAAGATTTCTACTTGATATGCAAATATATTATTTTACTTTTGAAAGCTTTTTAGTTTCTGTTCATCATTACAGCTTGTTCTGATCTTCACAGTCCAGGTATACTGAATTTTGTCACATACGTGTACTCTTATTCTCTTTTCTACTTCAAGGTCTGTGCAGCTCCTGTTTCTCTTCCCAAAAGGTTCTTCTCAATCTCACATTGCCTTAGTCAGCTTGGCTGCTAGAAAAACAATACCATCAACTGAGAGGTTTAAGCAACATTTATTTCTCACAGTTCTGGAGGTCTGAAGTCGAAAATCAGGGCACCAGTAGCATGAGTTTCTTGGTGAGGTCCCTCTTCCTGGTTTATAGATAGACATTAGTGCTGTGTCCTCACATGGCAGAAAGAGCTAGCTAGCTCTCTAGCTTCTTCTTACAAAAGCAATTATCTCATTCATGAGGGTTCCACCTTCATGATCTCATTATCCCCAAAAGATCCTCACCTTCAAATACCATCACGTTGGAATTACGGTTTCAACACATGAATTTGTGGGGGACATGAACATTCAGTCCATTGCATATACACACCGACTCACATTCATTGTTCTCAATTTCCTTTAGCTGGCTCACTAACTTGCATTTTCTTCCGTTCCAAATTTAAAATCCTCCAGGACGGTCTCAATGAACAGCCAGTTATATGTAATTTATATACTGAAGAGCTCCTTGTTAACACTCAATATTCTCACCAAACAGCCAGCTTTGGTTTACAGTGTTAAACACAGCATGCTGTGCGTGCAGCATCCATATTTGCCCCCTCTCCTGCTATAAGCCAGGCAGGACACAGAGGGCTTGGTACCTAGTAAGGGCTCAGTATGAATCTACTGAGCTAGGGAGTCAATGTGGAATTTTGATTCTACTCAGCAGTATGTCAGCAACCTCTATCTGTTTTCAGTCATCCTTTTTGATACCTGCTAGGGTAGTAAAGAATGTAAAATAGAAAAAGGCTAGGGTTGTGCTATGAAATTACATTGTAGTACAACTTTTATCTGATTTTTTACAAATTTTAGAGAATATTTTGCTTTAGGTAATATTTTAGGTAATAACATACTATGAATCTTCCTATTTGTATTGCTTCCTCCAAATTATAACACATTTTGCTAAAGACCAAAATAAAATGAAAATACAGTATATCCATGGCATCTTCCTAGTAATGCTACTTGAAAGAACATGGCAGAACTCACACAACTTCTTAGTGAATCTGTGTAATGGGATATGGGGTGAGCAAAATAAGAAAATCAAGGTGTCAGATTATTGCTAGCTATGTGAATTTAGGTTAGTATCACATTTTCTTCATTGGTAAAGTGAAGATATTAACATAATTATATCATAGACTTTGGTGATAAAAAAGTTAGTAGCTATCACCACCTCTAGCAATTTGTTGATTGATCTCAGTATTCAGAAAACCACTTGTCTAAAAATTTACTCTGGAATTTTACAAAGGATCAGTATTAAGGTTATCATATTATCCCCAGACTGAACATTTAAAACAATAGAAACTTAAACAAAAATAGTCATCTTTCTCCAAACTTTAACTCCTCTCTCAATTTTGATTCATGAGAGATTACAAAAGTAGATACCAAACCACTTCCTGCTGGGCGCTGTGGCTCAGGCATATCATCCTAGCACTTTGGGAGGCCAAGGCAGACAGATCACAAGGTCAGAAGATCGAGACCATCCTGGTCAACATGGCGAAACCTTGACCCTACTAAAATAGAAAAAAACAAAAAACAAAAACAAAAACAAAAAATTAGTAGGGCGTGGTAGCACACACACCTATCGTCTCAGCTACTCGGGAGGCTGAGGGAGGGGAATCGCTTGAACCAAGGAGGCAGAGGTTGCACTGAGTTAAGATCACGCCACTGCACTCCAGCCTGGTGACAGAGTGAGACTCCGTCTCAAAAAAGCAAAAACAAAAAAACCCCACTTTAATAGTTTAGAACTCCAAAAATTCATTTGTCTTAATGTATGCCACGAGCTGGCAAACTTTGTCTATGAAGGGCCAGAGGGCAAATATCTCTCACTTTGCAGACTCTACCATCTCTATCTCAGCCAATCAACTCTGCCTATAGAACAAAAGCAGATATGGATAATATATACGTGAATGAGAAGGGCTGTGAACCAATAAAACTTTACAAAAGCAGGCAGCTGGCTGGATTTGGCTTGCAGACGGTAGTTTGCCAACTCCTTGGCTATGATTTCAAACTCACTTAAAAATGGCAATTTGCATTCATATTTTCTGTCCTGTTTTAGCGTGCATATGTAACACTCTCATATTTGAATAGTGATATAGCAGAAAAAGGAAGAATATAGAAATTATAAATTTTGCCTTTAAGCGAATAAGTTTGATTATATTGACACATCCTTTCTTTTTCCATCTTATAACTGTTCCTTAGGTTTTACATACACTTTGTTGCTTGTAGTACTTTTCAAAACTCAATCTGTGTTTTAGACTTCCCAAGGCTATTCTTAGAGTCACAACAATGTACAATGTTTTTCAACGTTGATATACATTGCCCTTTCTGAAATTTGAGTATTTTCTTTCACAATTTGAGATTATAATATAGTGTTAATAATTTCTTTAGATTGCTGTCTTTTTTCTTCCTCATTGAAATTGTTCTCAATTGCAGAGTTGGAATTGTATTTTAGAAACTCTCATTATCCTTCATCTGTGAAGCCTTAACAATTTTTTTTTTAAGTATAAGCTCTTATATGAATGTGAGCAAGTCAGAATTGTGTGGCTTAATCATTTCTCACCAAGTAAGTATACAGTATAACCTTCTCCAGGTCAAAAAGTTAAAAAAAAGAGAGAGATATATATATCTAGAAATAGAGAAACTCCTAGTCTATACATGCCCTAAAACCAAACGTCATCCTTAATTATAATGCCATATGGTAGATTTATCTGCTTTTGTATTTTATGGAAATGAAATAATACATTATATATTGCCTTCTCTTGTTCATCATTATGTCTGTATGATTCATTCATTATGATAGAAGTGGCAGTAGTCATCCTTTCGTTCTCATTGAGGTATTTGGTTTTATTTTTAATACACACTGGTTATTTATCCTATGTAACTTCAATGAACATTTACATGATTTTCAGTTTGTGACTATTTCATATAGCTCTATGAACATTCTTGTACATTTCTTTTGGTAAACACATAGATAAATTCTGTTGGGTTATGCCTAGGAGA
Organism: Macaca fascicularis; assembly: GCF_037993035.2. Lineage (NCBI taxonomy): Eukaryota > Metazoa > Chordata > Mammalia > Primates > Cercopithecidae > Macaca > Macaca fascicularis. The sequence goes on along the minus strand of NC_088377.1, from coordinate 160,513,843 downwards.
GGAATTGCTGGATAATAGGTTATACCTATGTTCAGCTATAGCCAACCTGTTTTCCAAAGTGATTGTACCAATTCCCATTCCTCCCTGCGATAGATGACACTTCTAGCTTCTCCACATCATCACTCAAAATTAGTTTTATTAATAATAATAACAATTTGAAAAACCTTCATGCATGCTTAATGAAAAATAGAAACAAGGCAGTTTCTTTTTCTTTTTTTTTTTTTCACTCACCAATGTCTTGACACTGCCTTTGATTTATTTCCACACTGAAAGTCATTTTCCACCTGGCTTTTTTGAATTATTGCTTATGGAAAGACAGGTGCCTGCTCTTCAAGCTCTTACCCCTTAGGCTCTAGCAGGAAAGCTGGTGTGCATTTGCAGCATGCATAGTAGGTATCACCTCAGGCAAGGAACCCATCAGACAGGTCATTATGTTTCCATACTGTCTGAGTATCGCTATCTGTTGGAATCATCCACTAATTAGCCACTTTTCTGGGTCATAGTCACACACAGAGTTATCTACACATAACCAAAAACTCAGTCCACCCAGATCCAAGCAAGTGTGAGCTCTTGTGACATACAGTGAATAATTTGACTTCTCAGAGCTTCAATTTTCTTACCCACAAAATAGAAATCATACTGATCTCTCACAGTATCTGGCAGAAGAAAACACATATTAAGCATGTGATTAAGCATTCGGTGTTTTATATATACTAAATAGTAGTTATTTTATTGTTCTTTCATCTAACTTTTCTCAGTGTTCTTTATTGACTATGTGGAAAAATCTTCAAGGCCAGACTGAGTTTTAGAGTATATATACCCTTGTGTTTACTAAATTCCAGGCAGTCTTAGGGCAAGAGAAGTTAATTTCATTTCCCTCTTCCACAGAGCTCAATCTAGGATTTCAGAGGATAATAAATGTGCATTCTCAGTAGCATTCCTATTCTACATGCTTTCCGTGAGACTATTTAGCCTCTCTCTTTTGCTGCTAAATACACATACCATGTTTTGTTCATATTTTAGGATACATGGTGAACAGGGCAAAACTGTCTATAAATTTTTTCACAGTTCTTCTGGAAAATACACCACATCACCCAGCAGTATCCAGTGGGCCGCTTTTAAGTTACTTCTGTTGTGACTATGTCAGAAGTATTAACTTCATTGAGATTCTCCTCTACCTGTTTTTTAATCAAATACACTGGAACACAGAAAATTGACAAATAGAGAGCAAATGGCTTTCCTGACTCTGTGACACTGACAGCTTTCTAGCCATTCAAATGAAGCAAGCAGAGCCTTTTATTTTCACTTTAGGCTATCAACATTAAGTGCAACACATACTGGGCTAAACACCCATTTAACATTTAATTCATGTACAATCTTGGACACTTGCTTATCTTGCTTAAGTTTTTTAAAGTGTGATGTCTCAAGAACATTAGCCCATTCATATATCCCTTCTTTTGCCTATACTCTCTAATACAGGAAGAAGCTGGTCAGCAAGTATTTCTTGTGGATTATATAATGAATTGTTTAATAAAATAGAATGAAAGGCATGCAAATATTCAGGCACAATATATATTATATCTCAATAATGTATCCTTGAATATAGTTAATGCTGTTTACTTAGACAATATTCTCAATGCATTTTTGCTTATCTTCAACTATACTACTTCTATATTTTCATTGAATAATAACCTGCTATCTTTATGGAAATGTTTCACTAATATACCCAGAACCATTGCTAGTATTTATTTATTTACTTACTTTAAAGATACTGTCTCACTATGTTGCTCAGGCTGTCCTCAAACTCCTGAGTTCATCCTCCCATCTCAGCCTCCAGAGTAGCTGGGACTATAGATGTGTGCTGCCTTGCCCAGTTTGTTAACATTTATTGAGCATTGTTTACCTGTCAGACCCTCTTTTACATTTCATGTGTATTGTTCATTAACCTTCACAACATCTTTGTGAGATTGGAGTTATTATTACAGATGGAGAAATTAAGTCTTTTAAATAACTTACCAGAGATCACTCTGATATCTAGTGACAATGACTAAGATATGAACTACCTTGCTATGCTGATTCCTGATCCAGTGTATCCCAAAATATTTGAATATATAAAATACACTGTTAGAATGCTCCTTTCAAAAAGAAATAATGTCTACCTTGTCAGGCCTCCCAGCCCAAGCCAAGCTATCGCATCCCCTGTGACTTGCATGTCTGCCCATATGGCCTGAAGTAACTGAAGAATCACAAAAGAAGTGAAAATGCCCTGCCCCACCTTAACTGATGACATTCCACCACAAAAGAAGTGAAAATGGCCGGTCCTTGCCTTAATTGATGACATTACCTTGTGAAAGTCCTTTTCCTGGCTCATCCAGGCTCAGAAAGCTCCCCCCTTGAGCACCTTGTGACTCCCACTCCTGCCTGCCAGAGAACAACCCCCCTTTGACTGGAATTTTCCTTTACCTACCCAAATCCTATAAAACGGCCCCACCCTTATCTCCCTTTGCTGACTCTATTTTCGGACTCAGCCCGCCTGTGCCCAGGTGATTAAAAAGCTTTATTGCTCACACAAAGCCTGTTTGGTGGTCTCTTCACACGGACGTGCATGACATAGCTTACGGAAATATTATTGATAATATTGCTGCATACCACCCCCACAATAGCATTCTTTTAAAAAGCAGTAAGAAAACCCTACAACAGCTTGGTTATTTGTTGTTACTTCATAACTATCTCTAGCTTAAAAATCCTTCATCCAAGGCTGTACCAAAGTATCTGACAGAAAATCCGCTGACTGTTAGAGACAGTGGACTTTTTGTTTTGTTTCTTTTTTATTTTTATTTTTATTTATTTATTTATTTTTTGAGACGGAATCTCACTCTGTCACCCAGGCTGGAGTGCAGTGGCGCGATCTCAGCTCACTGCAAGCTCCACCTCCCGGGTTCACGCCATTCTCCCGCCTCAGCCTCCGAGTAGCTGGGACTACAGGCGCCCGCCACCGCGCCCGGCTAGTTTTTTGTATTTTTAGTAGAGACAGGGTTTCACCATGTTAGCCAGGATGGTCTCGATCTCCTGACCTCGTGATCCACCCGCCTCGGCCTCCCAAAGTGCTGGGATTACAGGCTTGAGCCACCGCGCCCGGCCCTCTTTTTTAAACATGCCTGTGAATTTGTCTTTCTCCCTCTCTAATCAAGAGTCATGCTCCCTGAATCAAAGATGTTTAACAATCAGCAAAGCCTGGAAACATGGATGCTCCAAGCCTACCTAAGGAAGGAGATGACAGGAAAGGGGATATTCCCAATGGAGTTTTTCCACATGCTCTACAGTCTTGCCAAAGTGTCCTCTGTGTACCAGTAGTATCCGCATCACCAAGCATTTTGTTAGAAATGTAGACTCTCAGGCCCTACTTCACACATAGCATGAGAGAACCAATTTCAAAATGATCCCTGGGATTTCCTCCTCTTGATGCGGACACTCTCTGTGAGCATCTCCCCATGATTGCGAGTGTGACACGTGAACATGACTGGATTTATTCCAATAATTTGGTTATATTACATGGCAAAGGTAAGAGGACTTTGGTGATATGCTAAAATTTCCTAATTAGTTGACTTTAATACAACCCAGGGGGAGATTATCCTGGGTAGGCCTTGGCTAATTGGGTGAACCCCAAAAATGAGAGTCTACAGGTTATTCAGAAAGATTTGAAGCAGGAGAGATACACTTCTGTTTGTTGTGAAGAAAGAAACTGCCTTATGCAGATGACCGCATAGCAGGAAATGGTGGGATGCCCCTAGGAAGTAAGTTCTTGGTTCCACAACCACAAGGAAATTTATGTTGCCAACAATCAGTGAACTTGAGGGGGGATACCAAGCCTCATGTGAGACTACAGCCCCTGGCAACAGCATGGTTCCAGCCTGCTGAGAGGCTGAGCAGAGGAACCAGATAACTTGTACCTATAATCCTGACCCAGTGGAAATGATAAGATAATAAATGTGTGTTGTTCTAAAGCATTTAGTCTGTGGTATTTTGTTTATAGCAATAGAAAACATACACATGCTAAATCAGAATCTGCATTTTTTATAAGAATCCCAATTGATTCTTATTCCCATTAAAGTTTGAAGCATTTCCCTATAGTCTACAGCGGAAGTAACACTGTCAACATCATCTGCAAAGGAAGAAATTACATATAACAGAGATAACAGGAATTATTTATGATGAAACTTAAAAGTTAGAAATTAGCCTACATGCTTAATATTTGAAATTTTATTTATTTTTAAATTGGGCACACTTATGATTGTAAAATATATTTTGCACATTATAAAATATACATGCAATAGAAATTTTAAAACTTGAAATAACATTTGACAATATTTTATTTTGTATTTGAAAATACTTTTTCTCATTGAATTTATTAGCAACAATAAGTTATTGTTGCTAACAATATTAACATATCTGTGTATTTATATTACTTACATAATCATGGTGGCAATTTACTCAATGCTCAGGGGATTTTCTAAAAATTTTTAGATCACATTATCATTTAGAAATTCAAATGTAAGGAATTAAGTTGAGATGTACACTTAGTTTTTATATGTGTAATAGCTATTCAATTAATATGTTTACATACAATGTAATATGTTATAACATTGGCCAGGAACGAGAAGCACATAGAGTGCACAAATTTTGCTTTCTACAAATACTATTCTCCAATAAGAGGAAGAGTGAATAAATGGCCCATTCTAGGCCTGTGCAGAACACATAAAAGACGAGCTTGGAGGTTTTTCTAGGCTAGAAAAAAGAGAAATGCTCAAAAAATAAAATAAAGAAAGAAACAAAAGAAAATGTACAATGATGGGCATATTCCTAAGGGATACGAGAGCCAATTGTGTCTCTTTACCAGTGGCCAATGCTGTAACAAATTTTGCAACAAAATAAAGAAAGCAGTACTGGAGTGTAACCCAAAGTATGAAATAAATATCCATGAGTCCATGCTAACATAAATAAACATGAGATAAATAAATAAATAAATAAATAAATAAATAAATAAATGGGACATATAAGACAAATATCCACTGCAGAATAAATCTCCACTCCTCAGGTGTGGGCTGCACATGGAGAGACTTCCTTCCACAGAATTGAGTATGGAAATGAGGGGAAAGAGTGATTTCACAATATGGAGTGACCCGACAGACACTACTTCAACTAGGGAATCAAGGTTAAGACACACAGTGATGTCATGTTGATGGATTTTATCTTTGATACAACATGATAAAAATGGCAGTTTCCCCTGTGTTCTTCCTCACTAAACCCCTTATCTCCAGTATTATCATGAGGAAATAATAATAATCAGACAAATCCCAATTGAAGATTCTATAAAATACCTCACCAGTACTCCTCAAAATGCTCAAGTACTGCTCGAAAATATAGAAGAAATGTAGTATCAAATATATGAAAACTCTCTGTATTATCTTTTTGATTTTTCTTTAAACTTAAAAGTATCCTAAAATAGAATATTATTTTTTAAAAAAAATTGATATGAGAAGTAGATACTAGGCAAAAAACTGATGTATGGACAGAGAGAAGAATCTAGTCCTTAGGACATAGGAGACGCTAGAAGGAGGAGGTCAGGTCAGCACATGAAGTTTCTTGTTAGAGAAATAAATGGCCTATTACCTGGCATTATTGGTGAAATAAATTGGTCCGAATTCTAAGGTAAGTCATCAGTCAGTCTAGCTATAGTTTGTTTTTGTCTCTGCTAATAAGCAAAGCAAAGTTCTAAGCCAGACCACATATAACAGAAACTCAATTTACATTTGTGGTAAAACCATAGGAATTCCACAGTCCTTTCTCATGGCAGCATCGAACTTTGTTAGGGGGTCAAAGCAAATACATTCAGAAATAAAGTAATCAAGGAAGCCAATAACAGTGTCATTTTATAGAATGTCTCCTCTTATGTGTCAAGAAGAATTTTAGCTGCTTTGCATACCTAATCAAATATCAATTTGGTAAATTGGATATTATTATTCTTACTTTAGTTGTAACTGGGACTCAGAAGGATTAAGTCATCTATGTTCAAGTTTGTGTCTTCATAAGGGCTAAGTGGCAAACTTGATGTGTGAACCCAGGAAGCAGGAGAGACCTTGTTCTTAACCATCAGTGTACCTATATAAAATTAACCACCCACACAAAATTGACTGTCAAATAAGGGGCACAGAAAACAAATGCTTTGAGAATTATGCTGTGAAAGTGCTTTTTTCTTATATAGGGAAATGTGCACATTATCTATTTGGTAAGCAGACAAAAAATTCTAATATATGTGCAAAGGCTACTTAAATCTCTACTTTGTTCTTGCTGTTGAAGAGGCACAAAGATGAGATGTTGAACAGCTAGAAGCTGATAATCAATTTTGGATTTGCTATGAATTGCTGGGTTCAATGGCTCTACCTTCCTTTACTTCCTAATGTGTTCAAGGATAAAGTTAAATGATCTATGACAAATGCTGGCATAAATTCCCCAGAATCTCTTCAGTTATGCCAAAATTTCTTATCTCTAGCCCATAGGTTTCCTCACCTCACTTCCCTCTCTTACTGTCATCTACCAACTATTATATTTATTTGTCTTTATCCTTCCCCATGAGAAAAACACAACAAAATAGAACTAGTTCATTGAATCCTCTTCTGATTTCCATATGGTTGATGTGTCTGAGAATTCTGGTAAGTCACTAGATATATGCTGCTAAACAGCTACTTTGCTTTGCCCCTACAAGATGACACTAGGATCCAGGTACAAAGTTGTATATAATTTACACGTTATCCAATCAGATTTTTAAAAGATTTATTCTCATCAATCATAATTTAAATTATTGAATCCTTATTGAAAATAATGATAAATTATAAAAGCAGCAACTACACAATAGGAAAAAAATATGGTGGCATGTTTGTACTTTATGGTATATTGCTCTTAGGTTGTGAACGCTACAGCATCTCCAAGTTGGATTTTAAAAACTAGTTTTAACAGTGCTCTTTGTAAAGGCAGCAAGACTGAAGGCACTTCACTTATGTGGAATATTTTGTGCTGTTTAAGCATTATATTTGTTGATGAATTAAAGTGCCATAAAATAAATTAATAAAGATATTTGGAAACCAAACCATATAACAAATAATGAAGAATGAAGGACAGGTCTGTTTAGTCTGGAAAAGAGAAAATGTATGAGAGTAATAGCAGCCTTCTTTAAACAGTTGAATGCCACTTCCATTTACTTCAATCCGTATGCAAATTATAGGAGACTCATTCTCTGCTTTTGTGTTAGGCCTTCATGCTCCTGTCTGCACTGAAGACAGTCTAGTCAGAAGTCTTTTCCTTTTGAAGGCTTTTTTGATATCCAACCTCACTGGTGAGTCGGGAGTTCTTTTATTCAGCTTCTGTAAGATCTTTGGCTGTACTTTCTTCACAGGATTAATCATATTGGCTGACTGTGAATTTGACTTGTACACTTTTCAAGGGTAGAGATTTGTAATGTGCATTTCTATATTCAAGATCTGATAGAAACTTTGACTGTTAGCTACGTGATGGATGAATGAATAAATGAATAGCATACAGAAAGAAGAGTAGACTTGCTCTCTGTTGCTTTTATATGCCTTTCACTGGCTGCAATTTATAGAGATGCAGAGGTAGGGTCAATATAAAAACAGTATGACTTTCAGAACTGATAAGCAGGGTGCAGATATCTCTATAAGGCATTAAGCTGACAGCCTTTAGTGTTTACACATAAAATCCATGTCTGAGGAGCTCTGGAAAGGATCATTGCATTTGGAGGAATTTGGAGTACATAACATCCAAAATACCTTTTAGTCACTTATGAATCAATTCTGATTTAGCAGGATATTTTGATAAATGTCTATATCCTATGAACTTACACATTTTGAGTAAATGTATCCCACATTCTAATTTTCATCCATATTCAAGTAGTTATTTTAAATATAAAAAGGATAACTGTCTGCCAATCACATATCTGTCAGCTTCTTTTAAAAAAATTAATGTAAAGTACATTGTATAAAGTGAAATTAAACTTTTTAAAATTTATCTTCAACTTAATCAAGAGTACTTAATTTTACCTTTGCCTCTGTTCTGAATATCAGAATATTCTTACATAAGTCATGTTGATGCTGCATCTTAACTATGAATGAAATACCATCATCTCCCTCACCTGGGTAACTGGTGCATTGTCAGATTAACTTTTTAAAGTTATTCAAAATTTTCTATGGTATGTAAAATTCAAAGGCATCAATACTATTACAGTCCTGTTGAGATACACCATTAAAGTCCTTCTTAACACGTCTTAACTTTTTAAAAATGAAATATGTTTTCAGAATAGGTTAATAAATTCTAAGAATTTTACAAAAAACTATTATCAATTAAAGTATTGTCCATGGAGAGATAACAGTAATGAAATCATGATATCAAATAATATGACAGGACTACGTAAAATTTTAATTAGCGAACACACCATACTTAATTTTATTTAAAAATAAATAACTGAAACATAGATGGGAAACATTGAAATCACATGCTGCTTCAGAACTCTAATGTAAATGTGATTTGATCAATAAATAAACAGAGATAAAGAAATTTAAATGCCATTAAACATATTAGTTGACATTAATTTGATGTAAGTTTCATATTGGCATGTGAAATTGCAAATAGCAACAATTTTTCACCATGCAAATGTTTATTTTAATTCCATAAAATACAATAAAAATAAAAGTCACTTTATTAAAAATTTACATAATAAATATGCTCTATTATTTTTATTTTTCAGAAAACATGATGTTCTTTAGAAAATCTAGCATTATATCTAAACTCAAAACAATAAGGGAGGTTCCCAAGCATAATGTTCTTTAAAATTGTTCTTAAAATAGAGAGGATAATAGTATAGTGCCCACCAGAGAATACCTACTAAATGAATATGAGTTTATAAAGAGAAATTAAGATTTTTATCTTACTGGATTAAGAAATTAAATTTTCAGCTTACCAATATAGATATATTATATATAAAATACAACCACACCTCGCCTTTTCCATTAACTTGTGTTCATGAAGCACTAGCTATGTGACAGGCAAGATTTAAAGCACACTAGTCTATTTAATCTTTATGCTTTTCTTTTTTTCTTTCCTTTTTTCTTTCTTTCTTTCTTTCTTTCTTTCTTTCTTTCTTTCTTTCTTTCTTTTTTTTTTATGCGGCTGAGTTTCCCTCTGCAGCTCAGGCTGGAGTGCAGTGGCGCAATCTCGGCTCACGACCGCTGCCGCTTCCCGGGTTCAAGTGATTTTCCTGCCTCCGCCTCTTGAGTAGCTGAGACTACAGGCGCGTACCACTACGCCCAGCTATTTTTGTATTTCTAGTAGAGACGGGGTTTCACCATGTTAGCCAGGATGGTCTTGATCTCCTAACCTCGTGATCCGCCCACCCACCTCGGCCTCCCAAAGTGCTGGGATTAACCACCAGGCACAGCCAGTCTATTTAATCTTAAGAATGATTCTATAATTATTCTACTTACACAAGAATAAACTGAAAGTAGAGGCATACCTAACTGAACCTAAGTAAAAAAACTAAGAAATAGAACCTGAGGAATTTATGGGTTCAGTCCTCAGAACAAACCCTTCTAGTTATTCTACTACCTCTCTGGGTAGAAAGCTATTCATAGGAAAGTTTCATTATAACTGTCAGAACAAATAATAGTGGATCTTCCTATAATTTTAATTTTAGTTAAAATTAATAACAAATTGATAGAGTTTTGACATTCATTTAGAATAAAAAATCATTAGAAGAAATGACATTAATAACAAATGACAAGAAGATGAATAATCAAGAAAATTATGAACTTTCTTGAGCTCATCAGAGAGGTGAGGTGACAGGCTAACCAACTAAACTGAACTATCTAAAGAAAGTGCTTCCCAGAAGAGGCGGACCTATGGTAGAGGGCTTCTACCATAAAATACAAGTAAATAATGAAACTAGACCCCCACCTCTCATCCTGTACAAAAATCAACTCAAAATAGATTAAAGACCTTAATATAAAACCCAAAAATACAAAACTACTATAGGACAAAACAAGGTCCTATAACACTCCCCCAAAAGACCAAATTAGATCCCTAGAACTGAATCCAAACCAGGAAGAAATCACTGAATTGCCAGGTAAAAGAATTCATGAGGTTGATTATTAAACAACTCAAGGAGATAAGGAGAAAAATGAAAACCAACTTAAAGAAATTTTGAAAAATACAGAATATGGATGAAAAATGCTCCAGAAAAATAGATATCATAAAAAAAATACAATCACAATGCCTGGAATGAAAGAAACACTTAGGGAAATACAAAAAAAAAAAAAAAAAAAAATGCACTGGAATTTGTCAACAATAGAATTGAACAAGTAGAAGAGAGAACTTCAGAGCTGGAAGAAAAGGCTTTTAAATTAACCAAATCATAGAAAGATAAAGAAAAAATAATTTAAAAAATAAACAAGGCCCCCAGGAGATTTGAGATTAGATTAAATGGCCAAACCTAAGAAAAATTAGTATTCCCGAGGAAGAAGAGAAATCTAAAAGTTTGGAAAACATGTTTGAGGGTATACTCAAGGAAAACTTCCAGGCTCTCACTTGAGATCTAGAACCCCAAATCAAAGAAGCTCAAAGAATACCTGGGAAATTCATCACAAAAAGATCATCACCCAGGCACACAGTCATCTGATTATCTAAAGTCATGACAAAGGGAAGAATCTTAAAAGCTGTGAGACAAAAGCATTAGGTAACCTATAAGAAAAAATCTATCATGTTAATAGCGGATTTCTCAGCAGAAACCCTACAAGCCAGGGGTCCTATCTTTAGCATCCTCAAGCAACATAATGGCCAGCCAAAATTTTGTATCCAGACAAACTTAGCTTCATAAATGAATGAGAGATAAAGTATTTTTCAGACAAATACTGAGAGAATTCGCCACTACCAAGCCAGCACTACAAGAAATGCTAAAAGGAGTTCTAAATCTTGAAACAAAACCTCAAAATACTCCTAAATAGAACCTTCTTAAAGCATAAATCTCACAGAGTATATAAAACAATAACACACACACACACACACACACACACACACAGTATTCAGGCAAAAACTGCCATGATGAATACAATAGTACCTCACATCTCAATACTAACATTGAAATGTTCCACGTAAAAAATTCAGAATGGTAGAATGAACAAAAATTCACCAACCAAGTATCTGCTGTCTTCAAGAGACTCACTTAATACATAAGGTAAAAGGATAGAAAAAGATATTGCATGCGAATAGACACCAAAAGCAAGCAGGAGTAGCTAGCTTAGCTTTTTTTTTTTTTTTTTTTTTTTTTTTTAGACAGAGTCACATTCTGTCTCCCAGGCTGGAGTGCAGTGGTGCAATCTCTGCAATCTCTGCTCACTGCAACCTCCACCTCCCAGGTTCAAGAGAGTCCTCTGCCTCAGCTGCCCAAGTAACTGGGATTTTAGGCACCTATCACCATGCCTGGATAATTTTTGTAGTTTTAGTAGAGACATGGTTTCATCATATTGACCAGAATGGTCTTGAATTCGTGACCTCTTAATGTGACCGCCTCAGCCTCCCAAAGTGCTGGGATTACAGGTATGAGCCAACCCCCCTGGCAGGAGTAGCTAGCTATTCTTATATTAGCAAAACAGACTTTAAAGCAACCACTGTTAAGAAAGACAAACAGTGACATTACGTAATAATAAAAAAAGACCAACAGGAGAATATCACAACAATAAATACATTTGAACCTAACATGAAAGCTCCCATATTTATAAAACAATTATTACAAGAAATGAGAGGAGATAGATGGCAACAAAATAGTAATGATGGATTTCAATACTCCACTGACAGCACTAGACAGATCATCAAGACAGAAAGTCAATAAAGAAACAATGGACTTGAACTATACCCTAGAACAAATACATTTAACAGATATTTATGGAACATTCTACACAACAACTGCAGAATATACATTATTTTCATCAGCAGATGGAACATTCTAAAAGGTGGACCATATGATAAGCCACAAAACAAGTCTCAATAAATTTAAGAAAGTCAAAATTATATCAAGTACTTTCTCAAACCATAGTGAAAAAAAAATAGTTCTAAAAGGAACCCTCAACACTATGCAAATATATGGAAAGTAAAGTTCTGCTCTTGAACAATTTTTGGGTCAACAATAAAATCAAGATGGAAATTAAAACATTATTTGAATTAAGCAATAATGGTAACACAACTTATCAAAACCTCTGAAACACAGCAAAAGCAGTGTAAGAGGAAAGTTCATAGTATTAAATGCCTACATTAAAAAGTCTGAAAGAGCACAAATAGAAATTCTAAGATCACACCTTATGGAACTACAGAAACAAGAACAAAACCCAAATTCAGCAGAAGAAAATAAATAACCAAGGTCAGATCAGAGCTAAATAAAATTTAAATGAAAAAATACAAAATAAATAAATAAATCAAAAAGCTGTATTTTTGAAAAGATAAGAAAAATTGATAAACTATTAGCAAAATTAACCAAGAAAAGTAAAGAGAATATCCAAATAAGCTTAATTTGAAACAAAACAGGAGATATTACAACTGATACCATAGAAATACAAGATCATTCAAGGCTACTATGAATATGTTTTCACAAACAAACTAGATATTTGGAGGAGATGGATAAATTCCTGGAAATATACAACCCTTCTATATTAAATCAGGAAGAAATAAAAACTCTGAACAGATTAGTAGCAAGTAGTGGGATTGAAACTGTAATAAAAAATTGCCAAAAAAAAAAAAAAGTCCAGGACCAGATGGATTCATAGCTGAATTATATCAGGCATTCAAAGAATAATTGTTACCAATCTTACTGAAACTATTTCAGAAGACAGAGAAAGAGGAAATCCTCCATAAATCCTTCCATGATTCTAGTATCACCCTAATACCAAGGCCAGGAAATAACATAACATAAAAATAAAACTATAGACCAATATTCCTGAATATAAATGCAAAAACCCTCAGCAAAACACTAACTAACAGAATTCAACAGCCTATCAAAAAGATAATACTCCATAATCAATTTGGGTTTAAATCAGTGATACAGGAATGGTTTAACATATGCAAGTCTATAATGTGATACATCACACGAACAGAAGTAAAAACAAAAATCATATGATTATTTCAATAGATGCAGAAAAAGCATTTGACAATCCAGAATCCCTTTATAATTAAAACTCTCAGCAAAATCAGCATAGAAGGGGCATACAAAGTAATAAAATTATCTATGACAAAACCACAGCCAACAATATACTGAACCAGGAAAAGTTGAAAGCATTCCCCCTGAAAACTGGAACAAGATAAGGATGCGTGCTTTCACTCCTTCTATTCTACCTAGTACTGGAAGTGCTAGTCAGAGCAATCAGACAACAGACAGAAATAAAGGGTATCCAAATGGTAACGAGGAACTCAAACTGTCGCCGTTCACTGATGATATGATTTTAAACCTAGAAAGCCCTAAAGAATCATCCAAAAAGCTCTTAGGTCTGAAAAATGAATTCAGTAAAGTTTCAGGATATGAAATCAATGTAAACAAACTAATAGCACTGCTATACACCAACAATGACAAACCTGAGAATCAATTCAAGAACTCAACCCCTTTTACGACAGCTGCAAAAAATAAAATAAAATACTTAGGAATATACCTAACCACGGAGGTGAAAGACCTCTATAAGGAAAACTGCAAAAGATTGCTGAAAGGAATTATAGATGACACAAACAAACAAATGGAAACAATCCCATGCTCACGAATGGATAGAATAAATATTGTGAAAATGACCATACTGCCAAAAGCAATCTACAAATTCAACTCAATTCCCACAAAAACACTATCATCATTCTTCACAGAACTAGAAAAAAAATCCTAAAATTCATGTACAACCCCCCCCCCCAAAAAAAAAAAAAAAAAAAAAGGCCTGCATAGCCAAAGCAAGACTAACCAAAAAGATCAAAAGATCTGGTGGCATCACATTACCCAACTTCAAACTATACTACAAGGCTACAGTTACTAAAACAGCAGGATACTGGTATAAAAATAGACACATAGACCAATGGAACAGAATAGAGAACACAGAAATAAAGCCAAATTTTTACAGCCAACTTATCTTTGAAAAAGCAAACAAAAACATAAAGTGGGAAAGGATGCCCTATTCAACAAATGGTGCTAGGATAATTGGCAAGCCACACGTAGATGAATGAAACTGGATCTTCATCTCTCACCTTATACAAAAATCAACCTCAAGATGGATCAAAGACTTAAATCTCAAACCTGGAATCATAAAAATATCCAGAAGATAACAACAGAAAAGCTCTTCCAGACATTGGCTTAGGTGAAGACTTCATGATCAAGAATCCAAAAGCAAATGCAACAAAAACAAAGATAAATAGATGGCACCTATTTAACTAAAAAGCTTTTGCACAGCCAAAGAAACAATCAGCAGAGTAAACAGACAACCTACAGAGTGAGAGAAAATACTCACAAACAGTGCATCTGACAAAGAAGTAATATCCAGAATCTACAAGGAATTCAAACAAATCAGCCAGGAAAAATAATAATAATAATAATTCCATCAAAAATGGGCAAAGGGCGAGGTGTGGTGTCTCATGCCTTTAATCTTGCACTTTGGGAAGCTGAGGCAGGTGGATCACAAGGTCAAGAGACCAAGATCATCCTGGCCAACAAGGTGAAACCCTGTTTCTACTAAGAATACAAAAAGTGGCTGGTCATGGTGGCACATGCCCATAGTCCCAGCTACTCGGGAGGCTGAGGCAGGAGAATCGCTTGAACCCAGGAGGGGGAGGTTGCAGTGAGCCAAGATTGCACCATTGCACTCTAGGCTGGTGATAGAGCAAGACTCCGTCTCAAAAAAAAAAAAAAAAAAAAAAAAAGAAAAGACAGAAAGAAAGAAAGAAAAGAAAATGGGCAAAGGACATGAACAGACATTCTCAAAAGAAGATATACAAATGGCCAACAAACATGAGAAAAAAAGCTCAACATCACTAAATGTCAGGGAAATGCAAATTAAAAGTACAATGAGATATCACCTTACTCCTACAAGAATGGTAAGAATGGCCATAATTTAAAAAATCAAAAATAATAGCTGATGTCATGGATGTGGTGAAAAGGAAACACTTCTACACTGCTGGTGAGAATGTAAACTAGTATAACCACTATAGAAAACAATATGGAGATTCCTTAAAGAACTAAAAGTAGAACTGTCATTTGATCCAGCAATCCCACTAGTGGTTATCTTCTGCTGTACAGGACAGAAGGTAGAAACTTCTCTGTCAACTTGGTTGTGCCTCAGTCTTAGGTAGGCCCTGTGTCCCATGGTGCCTGGGGTGAGGCTTTCTCAGTTACCCTGCCCCTGCTCAAGTAGCCAAATGTTGCCTTGTGCCTTTGGAGGCTCAGAGATAAAGGCTCTTTATCATTAATGTCTTTCAGTAATGTAAGGACATTATTGTTTATTGAAAAATATATGGAAGACAAAATATACCATTACAGATCAATTCATGTTCTACTTAATTAAATCCTAAATGTATTCTTGTATTTTGGCTACAAAATTATTGTAAATTATTTAAATTAAAATAAGGAAAATATTACTTTCACCCATACAATCTTGATGAATTTTTCTACTTCCACCCTAAATTTTGATTATAGAAATAATCTTTATGCTAAGTTTGAAATTATTTTTTACTTTCCAGCTACACATCAAACTCTATTTTGCATCTTATTACTTTCAGAAATAAAGTTTTCTAACAATTATGAATAATCCCTGCTTTACTTGGTGTTACACTTTATAAAATGTCAAGGGTGCTCTTGTTCACATCTCAGTTTCTCCTTAGGCAAAATCTTAAAGTCAACTATTCCAAATTGAATCTTGTGCGGTACATTTACTTATGGCATTTGCCATATTTTTGGACCCTGTCTGTATTATGATCTATTAAAAGGATCAAGGAGTCCTTCCAGAAATAAGAAACGAACCACTAGAATGTATATGGTCCCCATTGGGATGATCGTCAATGTGTGGTACTCTGTGAACGGTGAGAGGCTGGGCACCCACGTGGGTCATACAGGAGCTGTGTGCTGCATGGACAGTGACTGGGACAACAAGCATGTCCTCACTGACTCAGCTGACAACAGCTCAGAACTGATGTAGCTGTCCAGACCTGTGGCAAGGACTTTGGAAACAATATCGCTATATTCTCTACAGACAAGCAGATGGGCTACCAGTGCTTTGTGAGCTTCTTTTATCTGCAGGACCTAAGCCAGATTGACGGCAATGAGACATACATGAAAATTCTTTACAATGACTGTAATATCACCAGTGCTTTGTGAGGACTCCCCAGGGGAGTGCATCAACACAGGCCATAAGAGTGGAGTGTCCAACCAGTATAATGCCAAGTCTGGAGAGGTATTGGTGAGTGTTAAATAGCACTCCAAGGAGATCAGTGACATCCAGTTATCCAGGGACATGACCAAGTTCATCACTGCAACCAAGGACAACACAGCCAAGTTCTTTGATTCTACAACTCTTGAACATCAAGAGATTTTCTGGACAGAACATCTCATCAACTCAGCTGCGCTTTCCCCAATTATAGTGACCATGTGATACTGGGTAACAGACAGAAAGCCATGGATGTAACTGCAACCTCCAACAAGACTGGCAGGTTTGAGCCCAGGTTCTTCCATCTGGCCTTTGAAAAAGAGTTTGGAAGTCAAGAGTTACTTCACAACTGTCAACAGCGTTGCCTTCCCTTCTAATGGCAAGAGTTACAGCAGCAGAGGTGAAGATGGTTATGTTCACATTCATTGTTTAGGCCCACAGTACTTTGAATTTGAGCTTGAGAATTAAGAAGCTGGATCTACATACAGACCAGGCAGTCGTCTTAAGAAAGTTTTGAACCCTAAGAAATAAATTAGCTTGGTAATAAAAAAATGTGATGAAATTTATAGTGCTTTTCATTTTGGACTTGGGACTGGTTATAAAAGTATATGATATAAGAAAAAATCTGTCATTTCTATATTTGAAAACAAATTTATTCTGCTCAATTGCAAGTAAACACAAAAGCTCAGTAATTACCATGCAAACATATGTTTATGTCTCATCTTCATCCAATTATTTTCTCTTGATTTATGATCCCCATACCTCGTATTTTTCAGGAAATTATGAGTATAAAAACCTACATAACCTGAAATTTTTTAAACTGGAAAATATCAAAAATTGTAATTTTTCTTTGTTTTCCTTTTATAGCATTAATATATCTTCATGATTAAATTTGTGTTCAAACTAATTACCTAACAACATTTGTAGAGTATCTCTGGAATACTCTGGAATATTTTGCATAGCTTTCTTAAGTTCTTTTTAAAAACAAACTTTGAGAATTTTAAATAATTATTACGAATATTTAAGTGTTTTCTTTTTCAATGAGTGTGGTTGTTAACAACAGGAAAATGGTAAAGAGTTTAAAATAAGAAGCAAAGTGATCAGGCACAGTAGCTCATGCCCATAATCCCAGCATTTCGGGAAGCTAAAGCAGGAGGATCACTTAATCTCAGGAGTTCCAAACCAGCCTGAGCATCAAGGGACACCCCCATCTCTACACAAAATTTAAAAATCAGCTGTGCAGGAGGTGTATGGCTGTTGTCTCAGCTCCCAGGAAAGCTGAGGTAGGAGGGTCGCTTGAGCCTGGGAGTTTGAGACTGCAGTGAGCTGTGATTGAGCACTGCACTCCAACATGAGTAAGCCCTGACTCATAAATAAATAAATAAATAAGAATTAAAAGGCCACAATTTTTATTAAAGAGGAAAAGCAAGTCTTGAAGGATTTACTACTTTTTCTTTACATTATATATTTCTAACAAAGAACTGAAAGGAAATAAATAGAGGTCTTCAGGAATGCTGATTTACATTTTATTTACATAGCACATCATAATACTGCAAATGCTTGTAGAATAAATTTTTTTTGAGTGAATGAAAGTGTCAAAAGTGTTATATTGGCACAAAATTGTTCTGGGTTAACTCTGCCCTAAATTTTCTGAACATACACTGAATACCACTGAAAATGCTGCAGTCTCCTAAAGCAATTTGCTCTAAACTCTAATTAGAATATACCTCCTGAGATTTAGTTTAATATGATTTTTCATGACCACTTGATAGATAATTGTAAGAACTATGATTGCCCTTTCATAATAACACTCCTTTAAACTCATGTTCATAGTGTATTCCCTGTAACAGACATCTTAGTCCATACTCTTGAATCTCTAAGCAGCGGTCTGGAATAACACCCTCCCTCTTAAACTAATTGATAGGTCTGAAGATATGAAAATTCTCTGAAGAATATGCTCTATGTATTCTACTGATCCTGTAGAAAGAGCCCTGTGTCTCAGTTTAATGGCCAACACTGAAAATAAATGCTGCTAATTTAATATCTATGATATATTATTATTTAGTCTCATCTGCTAGGGAATTTTCAAGGGAAATTTCTTAATAGTTGTACACTTCAGAAATAGGCAATTTGAGAAGTACATTTTAAAGAAATTTATTGTAAAAATCTACGTGTAATACTATCAAGAACACATTCATTTAAGAAATTATCAAAATTGCAATGCTGACATAATTTGAGGAATAGCAGCTGATTTGATTTGAGTTTTGAACTTTAAATCTCTAATGACTGTCTAATCCTATATTATAGCCTTACAAAATTCTCAGATCAATTTTTTTTTTTCAGGATGAAGCACAGTAAAAGGTATCCTTGACACATGTTTACTTTTTATAAACTGTAAGGATCCTAACACATATCCAGTCAGGACTCTGCCCCGTGCTTGGTTTGATAAAAATGAAGGCTGTATATCTGTGATAAATGCAAATTTAGGAAGCCCAATCATCAGCATGAGGCTTTTCATAATCTTCTTGAGTTTCTATGTTTTCAGAGTCAATTAAACTTTAGGAATATTTAAGAGTAAAGTTATATATCATAATATTAAAATACATGTAAATTTATAAATCATATTACATATTAGCCAAATCACTGGCATTAAGCCACAAATAAATAAGAAAATGTGTTATTTCTTGTCCCAAAATGTATTTTCAGTGAGATAAAATAAAACACCTATATTAAATTATTATAGCAGTGTAAGAATTTATTGCTCGTAACAACAACAACAACAAAAAAACTGAACTGCAGTCAATTACACTATGTAGTTCTAGCAACTTTATAGTTTCTTGTCTGGAGTATTATATCAATACCACAGAATTTTATTCAAGAATGAAACCAATGTATCTCTGCTAGATTCAGCTTACATCTATTACTTGAGTTTATGCATTTGGTAATTTATCCAGCAAATATTTAATGACCATTTATTATATGCAGAAAAAAAAATAAAAACTTGTGATTCAATCTTTTCTACATACATGCATTAGTTTACTCGCCTATTACTGTTTACATTTTCACTTAGGAAGAGTATTACCAGTCTTTCCAAGCTAATATGATTTCTTACCCAAAGAACTGCCTGTCTATGCCAATATGTATGTTTACTATATTTTCTTATACTCTGACTTAAATTACCTCTAGAAATTCTAATTCAAAATAGAAAACACTTACATTTGCACAGTTTCACAACAAACTTTAGAAGTATATAAATAATTTTTGAAGTTAAATAGAAAGCAACATACATCTATAGAACAGCTATAGAATAGTATATAGCAACTATATTATGTATCAAATATTACATAACATGTATAGATATTATTTTCTTTGGGAAGCTATGCCAGCATCCTAACTATCCTTAATGTCTTTGTCAAAGCCTTTTTTTTTTTTTTTTTTGGTAATAATCATTGTGTAAATAGAATTTTTATAATGACAAGAGGTTATTCACAATATCGAGGCTAAGGGTTGCCCTAAGAGATGGAACCTGAAACTGGAAAACTCAAAAGATATCGGGAACCCAAGTATGACTATTTTTCGCTGTCTTCCTTTTCTCCCCCTCCTTTCCATGTTTCTCTTTGCATCCCTGAGTTATTATTTTACTTGTTAATACACTTTATAGAAAGGTCCTTCTGCAGCCAAAGCGACTCATTTATGTTCAAGAAAATAGCCCAGTCAAATATTTTTCAGGATGTAAGATTATGTGGTAAAAACACGGCCGACAAGGACCATCAGTGTGGGAAGTGAGAGGAGGCAGTGCCATTTTGAGAAAAGAAGGAATCTTCATGGGGTAAGTATCTGCTCAAAAAGTGGCTATTATGGTTATCAACATTACATTTTATAGATTTTTAAGGTCTTTTTCATTTTATATAAAATGTGTTTCTCTAGTTTAATTCTAATAGGAAGACAAAAATACGTTAATTTTACAGTGAATCTCCCAGAATTTAATCAGGGACCATGTAAGTTCAAGTGATTTCCAAAATATTTTAAAAATGACAAAATTGTTGTCAAATCGTCTGAAAATTACACAGCATGATAAAAAATATTAATAAATGTATACAAAAATATAAACAAATATATTAAAATAAAAACAAGGAACATATATTTATAGCAAAATATTTAAATTCTATCTTTTTTAGACTGGTAAGAAAACTTTACCAGAAGAATAAGCAAATGACATGGAAAGATTATTTATGTAAAGAAAATATAATTAATAAGCACATATAAGTTTTTCATTTATTATAATTTATCAAACGGTTTTCACTGTAGGGATAGAGTTGGTCTGCTGTCCAGTTGTTAGAGCCATGTGTCCACAGAAGTTTTGCCCTAAATGAGTCATGAGGACTTGTTATTGTCAGATAAGAAAAAAAAGTAGAATTTTTCAAATGCAGTATGATTGCAGTATTTTGCTTTAGCCTGCATTATATATTCATCAAACCAAGATAATAGACTTGAGTTCTACTCTAATTCCTCTAAAAATGCATTGTCTTTATATTTTCCAGCTTATGCAACAACAAAAAAGCTTTGACTTTGTGCTCATTTTGGAAAAATAGAAACAATTTATTGGAATGACATTTTTAAGCATTACACATTAAAAGAACATTTCCGATTATTTTATCTTCAGTAATGACTGAACTCTTAGTGACATTCTATGTCACATTGCCCATATAATTTTTTTGATGACACATAGAGAAAACAAGGAGTAGCTATCAGATTCTGTGAGATTTGCATGATCTATGCATATATTTATTGTTTTTATTTATAAAATTGGCATCTTCTATTTATATTATAGTTATATTTTTTCACATGTATATTTTAATGTATTTTCTGTAATAAGAGTTTATCTAAAGACAATAAAGACTTGGCAAATAATTTTTTAAATGTGATTTTTCTGAGGTTCAGTCAGACAAAAAATATTTAGTATGAGTGTTCATGATAAGGATAGACATTACACCAGTTGCTGGATATACAATGTGACAAAGACTCTCCCTGTAAGAATCTTATAATGTAGTAAGAGGACAGACAAATAACATCAAAATTTTGTAAAAGGAAACAAGACAATGAAAGTATAATATGGTAAAAAGCTAACAGGAGGAGCTATTGGGCTTTGAAGGAAGAGTTCTTTCAAGGAAATGGGGGGACATGTGTTAGAGAAGATGATGGTGAACTGAATTTTGCCAGCCATCTCATTTGGATAATCAAATGTGTGTGTGTGTGTGTGTGTGTGTGTGTGTGTAATTTTCTTCTGCAATTATCAGCTATCTTTAAGAGTGAAGAATCTGTTAGTGACAGTGTAAACTCAGAAACCAAGTGTAGCATATTAATCCTGGGTATGTGAAACCTAATGTGCAGCTTGATAAATGATCCAGGTTAATCAATAGCACCATTTAGAGAATATAAATATCATTTTTAAAACTTTTAATATATGAACTAGCTGCACTGGCCACGGTCACACGGAGTTCAATGATCAGTCAGCATTAAATACTAGCAGAATAATAAAATAAGTGATAAACTTTCCAAATGGAATTTCTTCATAAGTAGAGTCATGGAAATACTGCATACATTGCAAAAAATGTATAGAAATATTAATTTCCCAAAATATTTGGAAGTATGAATTCTCTTGAAAAGAAAAGGGAACTGAACTTGAAGCTTCTGTTTAACCAATGTTGATATACTGGTCAAAATTTTCACCAGGCTTCATGACTGAAAGATTGAACACTGATTTGTAAGATGCCACCTATGTGTCTCTCAGTGGGTGCCTACAATGGCTTACTTTGTGTTTTAGAGTTATGTCTTTTTCAGATTAACTAGATTATTCAGATTAACTAGATTTTTCAGATTATCCAGAACACGGTCTCCAAATCAATGTGAGAAAAGTTGAAGCACATTCACTTGCCAATCAGGTATCAAAAGAACCAGCAGATTATAAGCAGCAAAACTTCTGATAACAGTGAAAGCTATCAGAAAAAAAGAATATGAAATAAATTATAAACACTTAAAGACCATAAAGTAGAGACCGTTGTTGATGGTGACATGGCATCCTTGTTTCACAGCCCTGATTAGCAATTCCAGTCTCTAATAGAAGAACCAAACCATCAATATATGTTCTATATACTATTTTTAAAGAGACATGGAGATACATAATTCACTTTAGATAGACTTAAATTAAATTATAATTGTAAAGTGTCTATAAATATTTTGAAATAGAAAAATTATATTTACATAGAAAATTTACTTTATGTATTATAATTTATAATCTCAGAAAAAATTCTGTATATAATTCATCTTAATTTTAATGTTTATAGTAATTATACTTCAACAAACTATGCTTTAACAATTTCTGATGTTTAAAGGTAAGGATAACTTCAAAAATCTTATAATCAAGCTGACTAAAAATTTTCCCTCATGTCAAATTGCTTTTACACATACTGTCTCTTTGATATAGTATGAAACCATTGAAACATATTTTCCATAGGTATGCTCCAAAAGTTAATCACTACTTTCATAAAACTCAATATATTAATAACTTGCCCATCTTAAGTTTCCTGAGCCTAGAATGTGTTGCATTTTTAAGAAAACTTACTTTAGTATGCTTCAATAATTTGTTCTTCTAGTAATATGTAATCCTTGGCTTATAAGTGTAATTTTTCCATTTCTTCCATAAATGAAGGTCTCCTCTAAAACAAACTCATTAGTACCAACAGATATCAGAATGAAGTTTTTCATTTAATAAACACTTTTAATAAAGAGAAGTATTCAACACTCCTCAAAAATTTCTCTATATCTAGCTTTCCTTCCTGAAATTCAAAACATCTTAAATGTTTTTTATTTTACTTTAGCATCACATTATATACTCATTTGCTTAATTTAAATAAAATGTCACTTGTGCCTTCATTCTGACAATACCCATTTGCTCTAATCAATTATTTAATATTTATTATATTCTTCAAAAACTATTATGGGTTCAATTTTTGTACAGCAAATAAACAAAATGATATTTTTAATTTTGAAAGCATGCCAAGTACATAAAACGGTCCCAGTTTATTTATTTCTTCCACTAATATTTCTATATGCTATAGCAACCATAATCTCAGTGTTTTTTTTCTCAGAAACATCTTCTTTAAGACTAGCAATATACTGATTGATATATCACCTGAAAACCTCCCATTACTTTTAATAATTTTAAAAATAATTTTTAACACAGTTAAACCTAGATATTTACCCAACTGATTTAAAAACTTACATCCACATAAAAGCTCCCCATGAATGTTTACAGCAGCTTTATTCATAATTGCCAAAAACTGAAACAAACAGAGATGGTGTTAAAAAGGTCAATAGATAAATCAGTTGAGATATACCCATATTATGAACAATTATTCTACATTAAAAAATGTTACCAAACCACATAAAGACATGGAGGAATCTTAGAAGCCATTCTGAAAGTGCACATGCTGTATAATTTCAATTATATGACATTTTAGAAAATTCACTACTAAAAACATTATAAACAGATGATTGCCATGGGTGCATAAGAGGGAGAAAGGATAACTAGGTGAAACACAGGGACATTTTTAGGGCAAGAAAATTATTCTAAATAATATTGCAATGGTAAATACATGAAACTGAAAAAAAAATTCATGCCTAATGGATACAAATTTTAAAACGTCATTTACAAGGCCACAGAATCCTAGATAGAGTTTGTGACAAAGTAATCTAACTGTATTATAAATGTATGAGACAATCTCACTAAAGAAAATAGGGGAAAAAAACTGCTGAGCTAAGTAGCTTTGGAAATGAGACTTTAAGACTAAAGGGAAAGGAGCTGTGCGTAAGCACTGTACTGTACTTGATAAAGTTGTTTCCCACGGGGGTACAAGTGAACAACTCTGATATTATTATGCATATATACTGGAATTAAACAGTAAGTCAATGACTGGTAGTAGTGAAATGGGAAAAGTTCCCTTGTGCCCTCACAGGGCGTGGGATACAGGTGTGGCTTGCTTCTTGGGTGTCTCGCTGCTCAAACCTCTAGGGGAGGATACAGACGGGCAGGCTGTGGGGCTCTGACCCCACCGCAGGGTCTAAGGATGAATGTTTACAGCTGAAGCCCCCAGTGGGTGGTGGTTACAGTGTGCTCTTTTAGTTTAGCTGACAATAGGCAGTTTGTGTCAGCCAGCTCAGTTAGACCTCTGCCTTGTTGCAAGGACAAAGGGTTTTCTGTATCCCTGGGTTCTTGCCTTGGTGCACTGGAAGAATTGGTTCACACGTGGACATGGAGAATGAGTACAATATTTTATTGAGTGGAAATAGCTCTCAGTTGGTGGGGGAGGCAGAAAGGAGATGGTTTTCCCATGGAGTTGGGTGGCTCCGTGGCCCAGGCTCTCTCCTCTGACTGCTCCACCTGAACTCTGTGACATTTTGCTGGTCAGTGGCCTGCTGGTGTGCCAGTGCCTGCTGATGTGCTCCCCTGGACGTCCAGTCACCTGAATGTCTGCCTGTCTGGGTTTCAGGGGTTTTATAGGCACAGGACGGGAGCATGGCAGGCCAGGGTGGTCTTGGGAAATGCAACATATTGGCAGGAAAACAAGAATGCCTGTCCTCATCTAGGTCCTCTGGTACAGGCCTGGGGGTGGAGCCACAGCCAGGGACCATGCCCTCCTCTACCTAGCACTCCCCTTCTCCCTTCTGTATCATTTATTTATTTATTTATTTATTTATTTATTTATTTATTTATTTTTATTTATTTTTTTTTTTTTTGAGACGGAGTCTCACTCTGTTGCCCAGGCTGGAGTGCAGTGGCTGGATCTCGGCTCACTGCAAGCTCCGCCTCCCGGGTTTATGCCATTCTCCTGCCTCAGCCTCCCGAGTAGCTGGGACTACAGGCGCCCGCCACCTCACCCGGCTAGTTTTTTGTATTTTTTGGTAGAGACGGGGTTTCACTGGGTTAGCCAGGATGGTCTCGATCTGCTGACCTCGTGATCCGCCCGTCTCGGCCTCCCAAAGTGCTGGGATTACAGGCTTGAGCCACCGCGCCCGGCCCCTTCTGTATCATTTAAAGGGACTATACCCTTAGTATCATTTAAAGAGACTACACCCTTCTCTTCCCAGCACTTCCCTTCCGTGTCAGTGGGAGCCCAGTTTCTCATTATCTGTGTGAGTTGTTACAGATAAGAAAGGGGAGGAGGTTGGAATTCTCCGTGTAGATTAGGGTTGGATATAACAGCATAAACATGTTTTGATTAAAATAGATACGAATGAATGCATAGAGGAATATTTATAGATATGGATTTATGCTCATGTTATTATACATACATGTATCTCCTTGCTCTACCTACTGAGAAGGCTTAGAAGCAAAGTCATCCCAACATCAAGGACCACACTTAGCACATAGATCCTCGTTTCTAATAGCATTCTCCAGCAAAAGACACCAGGGATCCTTGAGAAATAACTAATTCTAGGACTGAGACATGAAGTACACAGAGAAGGCATTTTGTAATGCCAGAATATAAGAGAGTGCCAAAAAAAAAAAAAAAAAACACACACACACACACAAAATAAAACAAAAAAACAAATTTTAACATTCACATGCTTTTTTTTTTTTTGAAACTGAGTTTCGCGCTTGTTGCCCAGGCTGGGGTGCAGTGGCACGATCTCGGCTCACCGCAACCTCCACTTCCCAGGTTCAAATCTTCTTCTTCAGCCTCCTGAGTAGGTGGGATTAGAGGCTTGCACCGCCTTGCCTGTCTAATTTTGTATTTTAGTAGAGAAGGGGTTTCTCCGTGTTGGTCAGCCTGGTATCCAATTCCCGACCTCACCTGATCCGCCTGCCTCGGCCTCCCAAAGTGTTGGGATTACAGGTGTGAGCCACTGTGCCTGGCCCATATTTTTAATTAAAGGAGATTATGAGGTTTTTTTCACAACACCCAAATAGTTGATGCAGATAGAGTATATTTAATAATGCTGTCAACTTATTCAATGATCTTGCATTTCAGTTGAGGTTTATTGAATGAATAGCATGCTTTAAACCAATATCTTACCATATGTTGAATATTTATTATTAGTTGAAATGACTATTTTGTTAATGCAGTAAATACGTTTGAACTGTGACAATGATTTACATCAAAATATTCATATTAACTTAGTTAAGACAATCTGAAAGAACATTTGTTACTTCAAGGTGACGTCATTGAAAATTACATATTTTCAATCTAGGTACCAATGCCCCAAATGAGCCCTTTTTTTAAAAGCCTAAGTTTTAAAAAGTCTGTCAATAGGTTCACATTGTTTAAAAAATATTTTTTAATTTTTGTAATTTTAAAAATATTACTTCACAGAAGATGTTACAAAACTATGAAGTCATTTATTTTAACCACAGAAACAGTCTAAGGATAACTATCTAAATACTTATGGACACACTCATATATATCAGCACAAAGGCTAGCTAGCCATATATATTTACATTGGTGCATTCCAGAAAAATTCTATATTCTGTGAGGCTGAAAATACAGCAGTTTGAGGCTCAATACATATCACATTTTCAGGACTCTCTTAGTGAACGTAATTCTTAGACACTAAAGCCAGGTTGTCATTGATGAGAGCCAACTTTCTTCACTATCATTTGACAGATGTGTTTGGACAAGTAATGTCTAGATTTGTTATTAAACTCAGAGTACAAAGGAAAAAATCTAGATAAGATTTATAGGTATTATTTGAGGATTCCAAAATAAATGCTTGATGTGAAGCTTTCTCTACTACCACTCATCTACTCCTGACTATAATAACTGCACTCTTCCATTTGTATCACTTGTTCTATTAATTATAATATGCTATATCCATAATTATTTTGTGTGCAGTACTTTTTCCTATGCTGACATGATCTACAATTGGAGAAGGCAGTTTGTAACAATATTCTGTAACCAGGAGCTTAAACATAAGTTGCAGTTTGTAAAGGTAATGCTTTTATTTTATATATTGGAAGAATAAGTTGATGACTACAGAAACTTAGAAATAATTTATCTATTAATTCATATGCTCTAAAACAAAAATTTTCATGCTATACAATGCAAACTACATTTGTTATCCTTTGACAAATCTGTTTTACAAAAAATTTTATTGTAAACCAAGAATTTAAAATCAAAATTAAATCAAAACAAAATCTTTTTTTTTGTAAATCAGATTTGTCATTAATGGATATCTTCTTAATAAAAGCTGCTAAAATCATAGTCTTGTTCTTGAGGCGTTATTACATTTCCACAATGAACCATTTCACAAAACAAGAAATGTGCTAA
Organism: Macaca fascicularis; assembly: GCF_037993035.2. NCBI lineage: Eukaryota > Metazoa > Chordata > Mammalia > Primates > Cercopithecidae > Macaca > Macaca fascicularis. Next base: position 160,486,020 of record NC_088377.1, on the reverse strand, counting down.
GTGGTTAAGTGACTATATCCTTGCTTCCTGTGCCACACTGGTTTTATTCAGGGTCTTTCCTAGATTATGACAATCTGTAAAACAACAGAAAGTTAACTTCTCTGTAAAATATAAATTTTTGAATTATTATTACATTTTTATTGAAAAAGCAAAAGCATGCTTCTTGGAACAACTTCCAAAGAAAACTCTCCTTGTAGTAAAAATAAAATGTAGCTCCTGACAGCTGTGCTCATTCAGATCAATCACATCAATGTCAGCAGTCTGGACTATTGACAGTATCTCTTCAAGATAACCCAGAGATGCTCCAGATAGAGAATGAGCTCATCTTTGTAATATTATAAAATGAAAAGACTTATTGCACTCCTGCTTAGACATGTTTCTAATTTGAGTACACTAAACTATTTTATGAATAAAATTATTTGATCTGTTAACATATATTCACAGGCATTTTATCTATATTTATCACTAATATTGTAGAGCAACATCTGCTAACAATTTCTTATGAAGTTTCTTCAGTGCTCAAACACTTTACTAAAAATGTAATTATCTGTTTTCAACACTCTCTTTGGCCAATTAGGAGAACATATCAAAGAACTGCACAGTGAACACTTTCAGAAAAATGTCTAGTTCTTGTATTCTATTAATTTTTTTTGTAAATCAGATTTATTTAAATGATAAATGTCATGGTCCCTAAATGAAAGTAAATTTATTCTCAGATCATTGGTCAACCTAGAAACTTTTAGAATATTTTCAACATTATGCATTTGGAGGAGATGGTCTAAAGAATTTTTAATGAACAGTAATAAATATCACATGGAATTGTAACCAGGAATTGTGTTTATTCTTTCTGCAAGTACTTATTGACTGTCTTCTCTATTTGACACTATGAAGTTATGCTCTAGAAACGAAGATAAACAAGCTAAGAATGATTTTTTTCCTAGGGGCTTACACTGAAATAGGTAAAGGAAAAAAAAAAACAGTAAATTAATTAGCAAAGTTACTTTATTATGTCAGATAATAAATTTAAGCAGTTATTCTAGAAAACAATTTGTCAGAATTAGATAAATAAGATGCATCTGTAACTACACACAATTAACAGGGAGTCGAATAACTTAGATGTTCCTCATTAGTATATATCATCAGTAAAATGTGGTGGAACTTATCAGGAAAATACAATGCAGCGGTCAGATGCAACATAGAACTATTCTAAATGTATGTTGCCTCAAAAAATTAGGAAATACAATAAAAGTTATAGCACAATACCTCTTATGTACTTATGCAAATGAAAATGCATACTTAATCAAAACTGATGATAGCAGAGACACAGAGACAAAACCAAAAAGTGATAGAATAGCACAAAATAAAACAAGAGGGAAATAACACACAATATTGTTGATAATTTTCCATGGATTGAAAATATTTCTAACCAACTCTCTGCGTCTGAGATTTAGAAAATGTATAAAGAACAAAATCAGATGACTATATGATCAGAAAATTTGCTGAAAAGTAATACAAATGGGGATCAATAGCATCATATGTAATTAGGAAGTAGAATGTAAAGCAATGATAGGTTGCTTATTTCTTCCTTTATGGTGACAAAAATGATAAAGTTTGTTAATATCCAGAATTGATGAAAACGGAGGAAATGATAAATTCTGTAAAATGTTGAATGAAGTATAAGTATTGCCCTGAGCAATATTCTTTCAGGGCAAAAATTTTAAAGGTACATGCTTAATGAGTAGCTATTTCAATTCTAGAAATACATCATTAAAGTAAACATACTAGCATGGCTTTAAAGAAGAATGCCACATTTCTGCTTCTGGTATGGCTGTATTACTTTCTTAAGTACAGGCTATCCTGATAACAGCTAAAATTCTAGATAAAATTGGAAATTTTATTTTTTAAACAGGCAACTTTCTGAAAATTCTGTAGTGTAAACATAAAGAGGCAGATTGTTGAGGGGAGTCAAAAATTGGATAAGTGATTGCCAATTAGTTTCCTGTAATTTCTTTTTGATAGATATTTTCAGAGAGAAAGTCTAAGTCATGAAGTAGTATGAAGAGTTAAAACCATGACACAAACTCTGATGACCTTTTGGATGGGGGAAATAGAGGAAAAAAGTCTAGGATATCTTGGTGAAGTAAATACATGTATAAAAGGATCCCTTATTCTATGCATGAACACCACAGGTATACATGTGACAGATTCAAGGAAGCATTGCAAAGGCTTAAGGCATTGAACTGAGATTTTAAAAGAGATCATATACAGTAGGAGAAATAGTGCTTAAAGATTGAGCAAAATGTACATGTTAAATATAATTATAACATAATTAGATAAATAGATGCGTACATATGTGCTAATAGTATAGTGAAATATAAAATATATCATATTTAATTGAAAAATATATATATATATATCTCTAAAAATGCACAAACATTTCTTAAGAACAATAATCTCCAGGAAATGAATAGAAAATATGGTATACCAATGGAAAATCTATGAATTCAGGATAAAACTAAACTTAAACATTTTAAGACTTCTGCCTATTAATGGCATAGGATTATATAGCATGTCTATAAAGGATACAAGATACATAAACAATTAAATAGCTAGTCTTTTCATATCTCTTTCAGGCCACAGCTTTTCTCTATATATCATGAATTCCTTAATTCTATATAAAGATTTTTCCCCTTTCTACACATCACCTTGCACATGGCCAAATATAATTACTCCAGCCCATACACGTTGTTTCAGATTTCATCCATGGGTTCCCACCTATAGAGTATCAGGATATAATTTTGTAAGTGAGAATCAGATTGTCCTGCTTTACTCGCCTAAGATTGAACTGTTCTTAATTTGTCCACCTTGATCCAGGCAGATGTGACCAAAGAAAAAGTCATGTTTTACAATGCTAAACTGGCTCTTCAGTATTCACTGTTGAGGGGCATTTATTCAGGGAAATGGTCTGGACTAACTGCGAACTTCAGTCTACCGCTCCTTCATCATCTGAAGAAGACACTAAGTAGAAAATTTTATCCTCCAAAGGCATATGAGCAGATTTACTATTGTTTAAAAGGTAAACTGAGACACAGTACAGTTATAAGAGTTTATTAGGGAAAAGGGGATTCATGAATCAGACAGCTACAAACAAGAAGTGGTTCAGAAGCTCCCCCAGGAGGTTTTTATAGGATGAACATGGAAGTAAAGAAAATATTTAATTGCTTTGCAATTAGAAAGTTGCCTTACTTAGTCTATTCCACTGGAAATTCTCTAGTTATAGATTTATAACTTTGTTGATGTTTTCTGATTGATTGAGCTTCTGTGTTTTCCTTTACTATCAGAATTTACAAGAAATAGCTCAAGTTACATTTTGCTTATGTTTGCAAATCAAGCAACACCGAGGTCACTTTTGAGACCTAATTGGCTTTGTTTGTTCAGGGATTCTTCTGGCTTTGCCTCCCTCTTAGTTTAATTTAACGCTAGTTATGTTCTCATCTCTCATTTTCTTTACATATACTTTTACTGTTACTGTGAATCCCTAACAGACACCCTTATACTCAATGATTAAAACTTTTCTTTCACTGACTTCCTCCTTTTAAATTTGTCAGTTATTTCTTGACATTGTTCTCAACTATAATCTCTCAGTATCTAGAAGGGATTGGTACCAGGAACTTCCCCAGGTACCAAAATGCAAAGATGCTCAAATCCCTTGTATAAAATGGTGTAGTATTTGCATATAACCTACGCACATCTGTCTGTATACATTAAGTCATCTGTAGATGACTTATAATACTGAATAAAATGTAAATGCTGTATAAATCGTCGTTGTTGTGTGTTTTGTTTGTATTATTTTTGATGTATTTTTTATAAATTTTTAAAAATTTTACCTTCAATATTTTCTATCCACAGTTGACTGAATCCATAGACACAGGAACTGTGGATTTGGAGGGTTGACAATATCAATCAATGCTTTTTTTAGGTACCTTGCCATCTATTGTTAGTAGTCGTATCCTTTAAAAAAACAAAATATATTATTCCCAACCACTAATGCTTATAAACTTACAGTGTGCAGACGATTGAAAGGAGATGGATTTTATACTAGCAAAGCTCTAGTAAATTGGATTACAAACAACCAAGAGTGCCAAGAGCTGTCAGATCTAAAAGCAATTATCTTGTAAAGTACTTTTACTTTGTCTAATACAATGCAGTATATCATGCTACCTGAATGGTGCCAAATAACATGCAAACCTTACACAGGATAGAATACTCCTGTAATATACAGATGTGTTTCTGTATTTCTTATATATATATAAGCTAAAAAAAATCAGACTTTACAATGATAACCTCTTCAAGTAACATTGGGTAAAAACTCTGAGATATACTTGACTAAATTCTAACTGTGGCTTAAAATTAAAGCAAGAAAAATGTAAAGAATGTGAAAAATGAAGATTCAAATTATTATTAAAGATGTATACAATTTTTCAAGTTTATTTGTAAGTTGCAAATATTTTTATAGCATCATTTTCTAAAATAAATAAAAAATTATGTCTTTAAATAAAGTAGATTATGTCTTTGTACAATTAATTTGTTAATTGTTATTTTACAGCATTATACCCTGAGATACATAGCGTAGGGAAAAACTGAACTTAAAAACATTTTAGATCCATTTGAAGCAACTTCATATTTGCATACATGGCATAATGATTCAACTGAATCTGTTGTATAGTAATACTATACAATAATCTACATGTGATTTATAAAGTCAAGATAGCATTTCCATTTTAAAAATTATTTATAAAATTTTCATGACTAATGTATTTTGCTTTCTTGGTCTATGTCAGGTAATACAGAAATGAACTAAAAACAACCATATCTATGCTGGAATCGTATCATTGTTAAATATGACATTATTAATATCAGTTTTAGGGATTCTATTAGCTTTACATTAGCTTTAAGGATTATAATTCATATCTTATACCATTATTATTTGATTTCCAATGTTTAGTTGTCCTTTAAAATTGACTACTATTAATATAGCTGTTTCATGTGGCCAATACAGACATATAGGGAAACATGGTTTTTTAAATTCTTCAGGTTGTGTGGCTAGATCTGGACTGGATCTTACACAATTAGATTTTTGGGTGATGTAACAGAACAATATAACAGACATGATAGTGAAAATTATCTAGAAAAAGTCTGGCAGGCCATACAAAGGCATTTATTATCTTCAGTAAAAGCATTTACCTATTTTTATTAAATAGTCTTCTACCACCACACTATATTCTCTCAATATTAGGTGCAGTTTCTCTATATCCTTTCCCTTGACACTGTTGACTCTCATGTCACACTTTGTCACAAGTATTAAGTTAGCCTCTCCCTGTTGTGCTCCTTGCCACAGCACTTCTCGGAGTAGAGTACTGAGAGCATTTTCCTAATAAGTTAACCCCATTAGAGCCAAAGCATTGCAATTCTTAGAGTCTGAATGCTCTGATAGGGCTCACCCCTCCCACCAGGAATACCACACTTCAAAATACTTATTTAATAGATGTTAAAACATATAATAGTAAACATTATTGCTGAAACTGGATTGAACTTCCTAGTTGCAACAGATAATCCTTAACCAAATGTTTGTAGCCTAAGACAGACAAGCAGAAAAACTCCATTAGGCTTTCTATGAAATATTAGAGATTATTACGAGATTCCAAAGACAATCATTTTAAGAATATTTGTGAGAATCATAGTCTTGGCTTCTTTCAATCAAGTCCACTTTCTTCTTGAGATTCTAATCAAATAACTACAAATAATAAATTAGCCAGCATGTTTCTCATCTTTTATTATACATTTTTATACATATATATACAAATATACATTGCCTTTGGTTGAGATGTATTATGATAAAAAGCTAGTTGTTATTTGTTTTCATTTTTATTTTTTAATATACAGTGAGTTTTTTGCTTTGTTTTCATATTAATAAGCATTTAGCCCTTTAAGTTTTACTTTATTTTTATTGACACATAAAATTTTACATATTTATGGGGTACAATATGTGGTGTATTTTTCTCTAAAATATAGCATTAACAATTTTGGTAGAGAAAAAAATAGAAATGTTAACTATCATGTGTCATAACATTCCATTTCAAATGCATTGTAATAGTTTCAAGGAAGAGCAGAGCCTGAGGTCATTAAAACTTTGAAAACTCTGCCAGATGATTCCAATCATAGTGATCCCTTTATTGTATTCAAATTTTCTTTATTCGTGAACATTCACATGTCACTAGCAATAATTACTTTTTAAAACTAAATATTTAAAATTATTATATATTACACAATAAAGAAGTATAATTACAAGGGTACCTTTGCTTTCTTCTCAAACGTAGAATGTGTGAGAAGAACACTTCTTGTTTCTGTCAGCCTTTGTGTTATTGCACAAGTGATGCACTCTGTACTAAAAACACAGTGTACAGTGATTTTAGAGGTAAACTTTAACACACAGAAAGTTACTCTGACCATTTTAAATTCAGCTCTTTTTCACTTTCTACAAGGACAGTAGCAATTGTGTTATTCTTTTAAAGCATGTAATTGTAGGAATAGGACAGATCTGAGGGACTACTAATAAATACCACTACTCTAAAAGAGAGTTACATGGAAATCATTACAAAAAGTGAAATATCCCCTCCTTTTAAAAACATAAAACAGAGCTTCTACAAACTCTTTAACAACTCTGACTTCTAGAGATTCAATCATTCTCTGTCCAAGCACCCATCTTTAACGTAATTGTCTAATTTTTTATTCAACTTCAACACAGAATATTTTCATTTTAAAGAGTTGTATTTTAACTCCTCCCAGGCAAATTGTTCTAATTCATTCTAGATCATCTGTCACTTTGCTTGAGAAACTAATTCATAAATTAATTTAATATTAGTGTTTGGAGTGACTTAATTTTGCCAATTGCTTGGAACAATAGAACATATAAAAATTGTCTGAGAAATTAACACTCTTATGGAGGACAGTATGTATACTACATAAAAAAGCAATGAAAGATTTTTAAAAACCTGTAGAAGTCAATACAATCAATTTCTAAATACATATAATTCAGAAAAAAATCTGTAGGAAAAGTCAGGAATGTCAGAAGAAACATGTTGTTAGGAATTACTGAGGCTTGTTTCTTGAAACATTTAGAACTAGAAATAATTCTTCATTAACCAGTACATAATGTGTAAGGGAAGAGGAGGAAAGGATAACATTCTATGTGTGAGAAGAAAGCAGAGGTACACCTGTAAATCTGAAGAGATGAGTGATCATTTATTTCCATTTTTAAATCAGCATCTCTAGAATATTACCTAGCAGTTGAAGTTCAGTAGGACAGCTTCAGAAAACGGGGATTTAATATGATGAGGATGTAAAGTTTGAGTTTGATCCATAGGAAATGAAAGCTAATGGCAGAGATTTAAATGAGAAAGTCACTTCTATAGCAAGAATTTTGGCATCACTTTATAGATCTCATTTTAAATAATTTTCATGTAATTACAGTTAAACTGCAGTTTTTATTAAGTTTTGGTTATGAAAAATACTCCCAAAAGGAAAATTAATTTCTTTTCCAATTATCCTTTTAGTGATTCTGAATGAAGTATACTTGCATAATATGAAAGATACATGGTTCTATGCCAATTAATCTAGCACATAATCTTGTAAAAAACAGTTAAAATTCAAAAACTATATAAGGAAATACAAGATAACATTTTTCTTAAAATTGACAGAAAACTTGAAAAAGTATAAGTGTGAATGGTAGTAAGCAGGAAATGTAGAAGTGTAATAAACAAAATGTATCTACAGGGACTTCCTAAAGAGGAAGAACAGTTTCCTTCAGAAAAGTTGTACAAAGCATGCAGTAGATAAAAATTATTTTTCATTGTCTTTGGACATTACTGCTGTTCCTCTGGGACTATGGATTTTTTATTTAGAAAGTATTTTGATAGAATGATACGTTTTTAGTACTACAGACAATTTTGGAGTTTTATGCTATTTTTGCTCCTTTTGCAAAACTGTGGTCACATATTTTCTGTCATTATTTTAATCAAGTAATTTATTATTCATTTAAGTATTTTAAACGACAGAAAGCACATTAACAAAAACATATTTATATAGATATAATACACATATATTGACATATTGCTAAATGTCTCAAAAGAAGCTTGTTTCTAGTGAATCCTTTCTTAAGGTATGGTCCTAAGACTAGCAACATTAACCTCACTTGGAAACTATTGAATAAGAAACTCAGGGGCTGCACCCATCAATCTGTTTTTCCTTCCCTCAGGATGCTTCTGGTAGAAGTTATGAGAACAACTTAGATTAATGCAGTGTATTTATATGTTGCTATATAAGACACTCATAGTTTTGCATGTAATGATATTTTATCTTTTTCTGAATATTTATTATAATGTAGTTGTAACCTGTTCTTCCTTTTTTTATAATAATGCATATTATCTGCTATACAAATAACTCTTTTATAGCAAATTTAGAATGACATAGCACATATTGATTCTAAAATTAAATGAACAATAACACATTAAAATATGTAAGATACAAATTATATAAAACAATATATTTCCTATATAGACATGTATGATTCTATTTTATAGTAGCAGATAAAATTTAACTTAAGACAGCATATATATTTTATTATTAATTTTTATTTTTTTAGAAAACAAATCTGTTCTTTTTCTAATGTAAAATAAATATTAAAAAATAAGTGAGTGTAAATTACCCTTTCAGAATTAAAAAGAGATTATATCAAATTCCCTTTTGCTTCTCTCATCAACGAGCTGCTAGAAAGTTATCAGGATTTCTACTTCTGCTTTTTCACTCTTCAATTTTGTTTTTTAACAGAATAGAACTTCTAAGATCTGAAAAATAAAGAGAACTTTTAAAATAAAAACATACACCTATCTATAGTCTTTGACACTATACTTTTTATTTAGCTTTTTTTTTTTTTTTTTTTTTTTTTTTTTTTTGAGACGGAGTCTCGCGCTGTCGCCCAGGCTGGAGTGCAGTGGCCGGATCTCGGCTCACTGCAAGCTCCACCTCCCGGGTTTACGCCATTCTCCTGCCTCAGCCTCCCGAGTAGCTGGGACTACAGGCGCCCGCCACCTCGCCCGGCTAATTTTTTTGTATTTTTAGTAGAGACGGGGTTTCATTGTGTTAGCCAGGATGGTCTCGATCTCCTGACCTCGTGATCCACCCGTCTCGGCCTCCCAAAGTGCTGGGATTACAGGCTTGAGCCACCGCGCCCGGCCGCTTATTTTTTTATGAACGTGAAAAAAGCCCCACCTCACATTCCCCCTACAATAGTTCAGGTGTACGATAGTTGTCAAATTATCACTAATAGTTGTGTTTCTGTACTGTTATTGGGTATGTCTTAATACTAGAGATGCCTGAGAAACAATAAACATATTCTACAGTCTACATTAATTTAACATTTGTCACTCTCCTCCGTTACCATTTTTCCCAAAGTTTCTAGATTCTGTATTATCTCCCCCAGCTTTGCTGTCATAACTAGCGTATTTTCTTACAAGGGTTAAAACAGTGTGCTTAGTGGAATGCTGAAACATACAATGTAAATAATGCACATTTTTTTGTATTACAAAACAAAATAAAAAATATCTTCACGTTATGAAGGAGCTTTACACACAAATACATATTCTAAAAATAAAAAGTATTGTTGTGTTTGCTTTTATTCATTAAAGATGAACTGCTATCGGAAATTCTTCCTGTAAAATAATTACAAAATCCTCCAAATAGCCATTGAAAGATGTGCATTACAGGACAATGGTCTGTGATATTATGAAAACATTACGTGAGCCTTGTAACTGTCCCCCATCCCATTACTACAAGAGGCAGTTTCCAGATTGCAAAGTAGGGAGTTGAAACCCAAAAAGAGGCCAGTGATATCTCTGATGAAAGGAAACAGGGTCAACGTTTGAAGAGATTGAAGTGGTTAGAATTTGTAGAGCAGAATACCAAACAGGGAGCTGCAAAAAGTGGGAAATCCTATACGTCAGCAAAGCTGTCTCCTCAACATTTCAGCTGAAAGATTACTTGTACTTGTATGAGAAAACCTCAGTGGGACTGAGAGGAACAGAAGACAATAGAGTGCGTGTCTCTGAGCTCACACGGGACCAAGAAGAGGCTGTAGCCCCATCAGCTAGAGGATAGACGTTGTGACACATGGGGCAGTTGTTAGAGTTCTAAATTAACTTTAGACTAAAGACTCCTCTGTTTCTGACATAATCCTTGATTTTAAGGCTATTTATGTATCTTCCTTTTCAGTTCTGCTTAGAGTAATACTTTATTTATTTTCAGAGTCTTTGGGGACTTCTGCAAGGTAAGACTCATTCAGCATATATTGCTACAAAGGTAAATTTACTGCTAGAAAATTCAAAACACAATTCAAAAAATATCAGCAGAAATACTAAAGATTAGACTAGGCATTTTCCAAGAACTCGATGTATTAAGCCAATTAGTTTTAATTGTAATTAGCTACCGAGGAAGTAATAGAGCTGAAGCCTGCATAAATATCTAAGTACCAGATAGCATTTATCTATTATGTTTTGCCCTGTTAGACATTTGAGGAAACTTCTTTTTTTCCTGACTAAATTTTTTTTTATTATACTTTAAGTTCTAGGGTACATGTGCACAACATGCAGTTTTGTTACGTATGTATACTTGTGCCATGATGGTGTGCTGCACCCATTAACTCATCATTTACATTAGGTATATCTCTCAGTGCTGTCTCTCCAAATGTTGCAGCCAGGATACAGTAAAGAGAGGTGTTCAGAGGGCTTTTCAATCAATGTACTCTCCTGAATTACATGAAATAAATATGTCCAAATTCTTTCTGGAATCCACAGTTTTAAATATCTTATTAAGTGCCAATGACAAGCTAATATATTTTCTAAATTCAGATTTGCATCATTTTTTAATGAAGTTGGGAGTTGGGAGGTTTTTTAGATTTATTTGACTATTTGGGTATATTTATCTTCAAAATATGGCAACTGAGCTTATATAAAATGAACCCTAAAATTTATTCCATATTAATTAATCATAATGCTGTGTGTGCGTATTCGTGTAGAGAAAGAGAAAAACCCAGATTTTTCATTAGTTAACTTTATGGAAAGTACATCATTGTTTTCCCCAGTATTAAAAACACAATGGAATTATTATAAACAACCATTGTTAAATATTTTAAATTATTCTAATAAACCATGAACAGCTAAAATATCTTGTTGGCAAGTAAACAAAAGATAAAAACAAGTAGTATGTGTTATCATTCCTTTTTTTTAACTAAACTGAATAATTTGGCCTCATGTTTAAGTTTACAAGTTTTTTGTTTTATCATAGATGTTTTCCCTGTACCTACCATCAGGAAAAATTGTGAAAGACTTTGAAATAGGCATAGTGATAAATGAGTGTTCTGGCTTCCTTCCTTACATTTTCAGGTTACTTGCTTCAATAGAAGCCTTACAATACAGCTAATGCAAATTATTCTTTCCATAGAAATGCAAATAATTACATCAGATGGTGATACAATTGGCAATTGTCTTGTGGATTTGGACAACAGTTTCTTGTTCATTTGTAAATTTGCTTCAGTGTTCATGATTGCCTGTATGTGTGCCTGAGTGTGTCTGAATTATTTGAAATAGTTGTAACGTCTCACTGGTTCTGTCATAAACTAACGACTTAAATAATATCTCTGACATGTGTTCATTTTATATGTGTATGAGAGTTTTATCTTAGATTTTTAAAATATATTTTTAGCATTATGAGAAACTCATTTACCAATAGAAAGTAAGGGATCATGGGTCCTGATTCTTTCCTAATTTTCTGCAGGGGAAATATTCTTTGGTTCATGAATTAGTAATTTTCAGAAATTAATGGTCTTGAGTAGTTATTTCTCTTATATAGATATTTGACAGAGGCGGCATGCAGTTTTTTACACAGTTACTGTTATGCCCAGACCCTCTATTCCCCAAAGAAGACCACCAGAGTCCAGAGTCAAAGCCAAGCAGCAAGGATCTTTATGACAAGTTCGAACTTGGTCCCTCCATTACACAGCATATAAGAGGGCCCCGAACAATGCGAGTGTTTGCTTTTTATAGCCCAAAAGTTACAGGGGAACAAAGGAATTCTTTTGGTTCCCACGCTTTCAGTAAAACTTTGAACGGCTGCCTCCTTATCGGAGACTTTTCCAGGTGGTGTTTGTACTGGGCTCAGGAAATTTGAGAGATATATGGCGATATGTGGTGGGATGGGAGAATGGGATGTGTTTGTACTGGGCTCAGGAAGTTTGAGAGATATATGGCGATATGTGGTGGGATGGGAGGATGGGATGTGTTTGTACTGGGCTTGTTTGTTTTGAGCCCGGGGGCTGAGGAATGTGCCCGGCTCCTCTCATTACGAAAAGAAACGTTCCTACTTTTGACTTTCAAAAGCAACAAAAATTTCTATATCTACACTTTGCCAAATGTTTAATCCAATAGTCACATGTGGTTATTGGGTACTTGAAATGTAACTAGTTGAGCAAAGAAAATACTTTTTAAATTTTGTTAATCGTATATGGTCCCCTGTAACTAACAGCTACTGTTTTGGACAGATCAGTTCTAGATCAATCATCTTACACTAGAAAATGTACTCAAGAGGTACAGAACTTCTTTCCAAAGGGGCATACATGCATATGAACCAATGCCATATATATATATTTTTTTATTTTATTTTTCTTAAGACTGCTGATTTTCCTGTCTCACTTCATAAAACAAAGAAACTCTTTGCACTCATCCAGATATTACTATTGTACCTAGCCCCAGGGAATAAATATTTGCATAATGTTTGTTGATGCTAAAATGAGAAAATAATGTCATTTCTGTATAATTGTTTCCAACAATTTTAAATAAAATCTGATTAAATTTTACTTGATAGACAATGAAAATATACTTGTGACGGCTTTATTGATATGTTTTACCTGACAAAAAAATCACCACAGTGTGCAATTGAATGGACTTTAGTATATATAGAGAGTTATGGCAATAATTAGCACAATTTTTAAACTTTTTGTCACTCCAAAAATAAACCCCATGCCAGCAGTTGCATCCTATTTCATCCAATACCCCCAGCCCCAGCAAAACACCGAGATACTCTCTGTCTCTCTAAATGTTGTTACTGGCATTTCATATCAATGAAATCATACAATACATGATACATGAATTTTTTTTTTTTTTTTCCGAGACGGCATCTCGCTCTGTCGCCCAGGCTCAAGTGCAGTGGCGCGATCTCTGCTCACTGCAAGCTCCACCTCCCGGGTTTACACCATTCTCCTGCCTCAGCCTCCCGAGTACCTGGGACTACAGGCGCCCACCACCATGCCCGGCTAATTTTTTGTATTTTTTTAGTAGAGATGGGGTTTCACTGTGTTAGCCAGGATGGTCTTGATCTCCCGACCTTGTGATCTGCCCACCTCGGCCTCCCAAAGTGCTGGGATTATAGGCTTGAGCCACCGCGCCCGGCCTAATACATGATCTTTTATGACCATTGTCTTTCAGTTAGTCTACTGTTTTCAAGGTTCATCCATATTGTATCAATTATCAGTAATTCATTCCTTTTATTTGTAAGAATATTCCATATTTTATTTATTCACTTATCTTTTGATGAGCATTTGGCTTGTTTCCAATTTTTGGCTATTATGATACTGCTGCAAATATTTGTATACAAATTTTTGCATGGACAAATGTTCCTATTTTCTTAGGTATATTCCTAGGAATTGCTAGGTCATAATATAACTAACTCTATGTTTAATTTTTTTGAGGAGCTGTTTAACAATTGATTAGCATATCCTTTCAAAAAATGATGTGATTTTTTTTAAATGTGTTCACTTTCAACAATATTGAGAGATAATCTAATTGACTAACAGCCATTAAAATATATTTGATGGCATATCATGATGTGATTTTTGGCATAGGAGCTCAGATAAGTAGTGTTGTGGGTCAAAAAGAAAATAAACATACTTATCAGCAATTAAGAGAAATAATATTTTTACAAATAAGAGTAATGCAATGAATTATTAACAAAAAAAAAATCAAAATCTTAGAAAAAGAAAGTATTCTTTAACAGCTATGCAAAACCATATTGGAACATGAAGCCAAAGACCTAAGATCTCCCCAGAAATCTGAAGCAGTTACTTTTACTAAGTTTCTGTACTTTACACTGTAATATAATTATTTCTATAATATCATCAATATCTTTTTAATTCTTTAACCAGGATGTAACTTAAGTCTATTGTGCAACCAAGACCATATATGGAGTGTCATGTTTGAATTTATATGGAGCCAAAGTTTACAAAGTCCTGCAGAAAAAGTGGCCTAACGTTGGGAGTAGAGAATCCTACCCTTATAGATGGTAAGGAAGGTCAATTGTAGGCAGGCTAGAAAATTTAGAAAATTATGGAGGTCTCATGAAGGACATAGTTCACCCACATTACAAGTACTGCATTTAAAATCTGGTGGGCAAGTTTCCTGGAGGGTTTCCTATCAGCCTGATAAAAGAGCTAATAATAGAGGCTTTGAAAGTTCCATATATTCACACATTTCTGTCCTTATTAAAGCTTCTGGACAGAAATTTATCCTGTGGCCTTAGAATAAATAGTTTCTGGCTCTATCTTTGCAATGCAAACTCAAGAGGTATGTGGATACTAAATTTACTGCATGAATGAAATAATAGATAAAAATGAGTCTGGCCTTTTTGTAATCAAATAATTGTTCCAAATAATTTATTGTGTCAAGGGGAATGGCATTGCTTGGAAAATTTGCCCAATCTTTGGTAAAAAACAAAAGAGATTACCGGGTGTTCTTTCAGAGTAGCTCTGGTAATCTAGCAGATGCTCTTGGTATTAACAGATAGTATAAAAATGGGCATTCTGTTGCTCATTTGTTTAAATGAATAATAAAATTAATCAATCAACACTATGTTGACAAAGCTATTTTAAATCTCTGCTATTTTTTAAAATATCTAATTCCAGTTGTTCATTGCTGGCATATAAAAAAATAAATTTTGTATATCGACCTTTGAATCTAAAACCTTGCTATATTTTCTTATTACTTTCAATAGTTTCCCTGAAGATAGTTTTCTACATAGACAATCATGCCATTTGCCTGTTAAGACAGTTTTATTTCTTCATTTCCATTCTGTATTATTTTTAAACTTCTTCACTCCATTATTGACTTCCTGTTTACTTTCTGATTTGACAGAATACTTTGTATGATTTCAGTTCTTCTAATGTGTTGAGGTGTTTCAAGGTTTAGAATATGGCTTATCTTGGTGAACGTCTCATGTGAGCTTGAAAAATTTGTGTATCCTGCCCTCATTGAATGAAGTATTCAATAAATGCCATTTAGATCAACTTGATGGCTAGTGTTCAAGTTAACTATATCGTTACTGAGTATGTTCCTGCTGCATTTGTCAATTACTGATAGATGCTGAACTCTTCTACAATACCGTGACAACATTTTTAACACACACTTTTGTGCCTTTATCACTTTGCTTATCAAACACATATCTTGCTTTAGTTTATACAGTCTATATGCAGAGTTGTTTCTCTCATATCTAGTAGTTTTTAGCTTGTAGTGACTTTAATTTCTAGTGAAAATGATAGAAAGTAATTTTGAATTGTTTTGCATCAGTGTTTGTAGATAAAAACCATTTGTATGGTCATTATTTTTTTGTAAGGTTAGAGTAAGGGGTACACTCTTATTCTGGAATGCCCTGTTTATAGGAGAAAAACAAAACCTAATCTTTTCTAAGAACTACATGTTTCCTTAAAGTCTTAGTTTGATTACGACGCATTTAGCATGAGTGACTCCATTTTGGTTTGGTCTGATCTTTTGGGGCCTTGTTCAAACAAAACAAGGGAACTTTTGTTTAAAACTTCCCTAGTTAGCTTTACCTTAATGGTTCTAATGGATGTAAAGTTTTGTTTAAAACTTCCCTTGTTTCAGTCATATTCTCACTTAGGTGAGAGTATGACCAAAACTTAGGGTCTTAGTGCCACTCTAAGTTACCATCATTTTGGGTTTCTGGTTTCAGCATATCATTCACAGGTTATGGTTCCCTCATGGTCACACATTTCTTTCAGCTATTGTCATTCCAGTTGAAGACAGAACATCTGACATTCTAGAGATGGCTGAGCGCAAACATTTAAAACTTTCAAAAGGATACATGCACAAGGGAGACTTCTACTATAACTATCAGGAAGATAATACCAAGAGTTTGGAGTATGCTCCTTAGCTAGGGTCCCCATAAAATAAACCAACTAAAATCAAATAGATCCAAGAATTAGCTAAAGGGCCTACTCACTTTAACCAAGCAGTCTCTTCATCAGTGCATTACAACTAAATCTTTGTAATACCCAATGTAATGTGTTTCGCCATGGACAACAAGAAGTGCCAGCAGCTGCACCGATACATCTCAGTTTAGCCAGTAAGTAATCTGGAGCAATTCTATTATTTAGCATAACTTTCACAAGAGAATTTGAAGTCTGTTGTATAACCGTAGAATTTAGAGTATAATCTGCTATACAGCCTATTATGAGGAATAAATTTCTTTCTTTCTTTTTTTTTTTTTAAGACGGAGTCTTGCTCTGTCGCCCAGGCTGGAGTGCAGTGGCCGGATCTCAGCTCACTGCAAGCTCCACCTCCCGGGTTTATGCCATTCTCCTGCCTCAGCCTCCCGAGTAGCTGGGACTACAGGCGCCCGCCACCTCACCCGGCTAGTTGTTTTTTTTGTTTGTTTGTTTGTTTGTTTGTTTTTGTATTTTTTAGTAGAGACGGGGTTTCACTGGGTTAGCCAGGATGGTCTCGATCTCCTGACCTCGTGATCCGTCCGTCTCATCATTACTTCATTTAATCCAAACTATGGAAAAAAGGATCTAACAAACGATGCCCTTTTAGAAGAGTGAAGCCCTCCCAAAAATGTTCTTTTTTACCCTTGGTGTAGGTTAAGAAGGATGGACCAATGTTCTGTTTCTGACTATGAGGCAATATACATACCACTAAAATTTATCACCTACATTGGGACTTCATATTCCATTGATTAAGGCATGAGGTTATCCATGTATAAGGTTGACTGCAAAACCCTTCACAAACATAAGTATACTCCATGAGTGCAAAAAACAGACCTCCTTTTCACTTCTATATTTCATAGAGGTATAAGCAGTGAACAAAATTAAAGATAAGAGTCTCATGATAGTAGAGAAGTCTTGATATGTCATTTTGGGGAAAAGCTGACCACATCAAGGATGCTGTCTTCTTCTGGGGAGAAACTTCCCTGGTTAGCTTTACCTTAATGGTTCTAATGGATGTAAAGTTCGAAAAGTGTGGAGGGAGCCTTCTGAGTTGTGAGATTATGAACCCAAGGTTCAAGGTCTTGAAATTTTACTGCAGTGTGGATAACAAGGGCAGTGTTTTTCTGATGTTCTCCGAAGATCCAACCTTGGGGTTCTAGATTGTGAAGGGGTTACTTGTCCTCAGTCAGTGAACCAGAGGAAGTTTTCTTTTCCTGGTGATAATATACTGTGGCATAATGATCTACTGTTATAACATCAGCCCTCTAGCATGGAAAAGCTTTTATACAACCAGAAAACATGAATTAAAAATGACAACTGAATGAAATCCCTCTATAAGTGTTTAAATGGCCCATCAAGTAGCAGAATATACCCAAAGTTTTTATTGTCTTCCCAGGAATATGTGTTTGACAGAGTAAACATTGGTCATAAACTATTTTAGCAATTTAGAAGTCACCACACTAATATATACATTTAATTTGGATAATTTTATCTTTTCCATGAAGAATCATGGAATGCAGAACTTTTAATAACAAAAGCTTTAATGACTCAGGAAAACATTGGTCATAAACTATTTGAGTAATTTAGAAGTTATCACACTAATATATATACTTAATTTGGATAATTTTTCCTTTTCCATGAAGAATCATGGAATGCAGAATTTTAATAACAAAAGCTTTAAGGACTCAGGAAGGACAAGGTGGTCGTCCTGGTTCTTCCAGAGTTCATATTTACTACTGAACTTATGTCCTTTTGAATACCAGTTATTTCTCCAATTTAGGTGCATAGAACTGATAATTATGGGTTATCATAGATAATTTTACTTAGACCTTGGAGTTCATTGAAACTGTATATATAAACAATTTCAGTATTGGCTGATTTAGCAGGAAAATCTGGCAAAGTATTTTCCTGGTATTCTATTATTTTTTGTCTTGCTTGGGTTAGCAGTTTATAAACCAGTTAATCTCTTCATTCAAGTTTTGGGAATTCTTAAAGTCCAAATAATATATTTCTAATGTGATCAAAAACCCATATTCTAGAATGTTTCTCGGGGTCTTTTCCATCCATTCATGAAGGGACTTCCTCAAATACCCCATATTCTAGGATTTTGTGTGCTTGCGATGTTTTCAGAAACTGCATCTGAAAGAAGCAATTAACTGTGGAAATGACTTTAAACAGTCATAGTTAAAGACACAGTTGGCAAGGAAATTTGATTATTTCTGTGGTCTACAATAACTTGATGTAATAACCATAATTATGATTGATAGCATATATTCACACATATCAGAATTTTAGAAATCCCATACAGTTTTGGAACATATATTAATAACTTCACTAAAATATAATCTGAAGAAGGTTAAACATTATTTCTTATTTGACAGTGCACCGCATGTAAATGAACATGTCAAATAATCCAGTTTACCTCTCTTTCAAATGCTTCATGGGCCCTCTGTAACATCCCAAAGTTAGAGGTCAACAAAGACTTAATTTTGAAGAGGAAATTTGATTTTGGGAAGCCTGTCAAATATGTTAAAGTCTTAAAACATTGGACCAAAATAGGATCACAAATCACCATAAAACAATAGTCATTCATTCAACCAAAGTGATAATTAAAATATTTTTAAAAGCAAATACCTGTAAGCTTTGATAAAGGACACTCAGTTTTCCAATCAGAAGCCTTAAGACAGCATAAAATAGCATCTATCCTTTCTTCTTTCCTCTTTCTTCTTCATATTTTTGCAGTTTACTGAAAAGACAAAAATATTTTACTGTGTCTTGTTAATAGTAAACAAAATTTTGTTCAAAAGAGAAAAGTAAATTTTACTGTGGTATTAGTGTATCAATACTAAAACTAATTTTAATAAAACTTCAAAAATAAATTTATCAAATCTGTCATCTTTTAAAAACAAAATTTCCATAAGACTTTTGTTTTACATGTTTCCCTGACTTTCTATAGTCATTTTGATTTATTTTTTATTTCTTCAATTTGAAAACTTTAACTTCAAACCAGTTTTTAACACACACTTTTGTTCTTTTATAAATTTCTTCATCAAAAAATATATTGCTTTTGTTTATAGACTGTATACAGAATTGTTTCTTTCATATCTAGTAGTTTTTTAAATATTAGTTACCCTAATATGTAGTGAAAACCCTAGAAAGCAATTTTGAACTGTTTGATATCAGTATTTGTGGAAAAAATATTTATAATTTTTTAGAAAAATAGTTCTTCAAATTATTGTTTATCAACAGGTCTATATATATTTAGTTTTTAAATACCGTATAAAAATGTCAAAGTACCTAGACTTAAACTCATGTTTAATAATTAATATTTCAGTATCTTAACTTACAGATGAATCAGACATTTTATGATTATTTATTACTTAACCCTTTTCCCATTTAGAAAAAAAGAAGCACAGCTTGCTGGTAGCGCTCATTTAATTTTACAAAAACATGCTCCTTGAAGCTGAAGCAAATCTAACTGATTTTCAACATGACAATAAAACATAAAAACTGTTTTAGGAGTTCTTTCTAAACAGATCTAACATCAGAATCATCTGAATCATCAGAATGGTCTGTTTTGGAAAAATTGAATTCACCAAAGAATCTTTGTCTAACAACTGTTCAAAAATCATGTTAAGGTTACATGTAGTAATGCTATGTTTTCTAGAATTTGACATTTTCAGCAATTGAGAATTACTATATTTTGCACATGGAAATACCACTACTAAAACCAGAATGCTATAAAGAGAATGATGTTTTTCATTTGCAAAGTCAATATGCTTGAGAAATTTGAAAATAATAACAAAAGTGAGATATTTCATGGCAAAATCATGTCGGGGTAAATGCTGCATCTACAAGCACTACTGGTGAGTATACTTGGGGCAAATGGGGAAAAGGTTAATTTAACATAACATAATTCTAAGATTTTAAATTACTGAAAAGAGTGTTAATGCTATGACACAGGTAGCCTTCCTAATGTCTTTCTCCAGTCATTCCACGTTTCAAGGAGCCACGTGGCACCCAGGAGGACTATGAAAGTCAGGACTATAAGGACAGAAGACAGAGCTATGAAGACTATACCCGGAGGATACAACCCCTCTTAAAATATCTAGGAGGCGAAATCGGAAAAGCAGAGAAAGAAGGGGGCTAAATTTGGCTCGATTCTGGCTTATAGCTGCTGGTCTAGGCACTAAGAACCTGTCTCCAGACTTCATTATGGCCACCTATCCAGAACCCTGAATTCAGCAACTGTAAAGACTTAAGTTCACAGTCAAATCAAGCAAGTATCTAATTACAATTAACTGATAATTTTGAATCCATTTCTATTTTACCAATAATTTTTAAATTAGCTTTATTTACCAACTATCACATACATATAATATATAGAGACATACAAACACACAGGAGCAGATCTTATATCTCTCATAAAGGATTTCCATTTACCAGCTTTTAAATATATATATATATTTTTCTTTTCCCCATTCGGTCTATCAATCTTCCAGTTACCTGTTTCATTGCCATAAGCAATTGTTAACTAGGTGAAAAATTTGCATTTCTAAAAGAAAAACTTTTAGGTGGAACAAAAAAATTATGTTTCATAAACACAGAGCTAAGATTTCAGGCCTAAATATTGTATCATAATTTGCTCAAACCAAGGGGAAAAAAACTGCTAAAGTAAAAATTCGCTTAAGACAAGATGGCCAGAAAAGCACCTTAAATAAACATATGACTTAACATGTAAATTTAAAAGAATAGTAAGATATTTGAATATGCATTTGCAGATATCCTTAAAATTGGAGATTTCCTTAATAGATGTGAATTTCTTTTACGAAAGAGTTTCAAGATAGCCAATTAAATTTCAGAAAGGTGTATTTTAGTTTAGTAGGGTATTCTTTTTTAACTTAGATACTGTTTCTTAGATAAAATTACTAAGTTCAGTATGGAGCCCTTCAATTAGGGACAAGAAAGCATTCTTAATGCCTGGACTCAGGATGGACATATCTATAAAAGAAACAAGCCTATTCTGCCTGTGAGCCTACCTTTTATAGACACCTTATCTAGGATAGCTTTCTTTCCAGCTTTGGGGTGGGATACCAACTAAGCCAAAAGGTTAGCAGTTTTGATTTTTCTTATCAATTAGTTGCTTAAGCTTTTTATTTGCTCTTCAAAAAGTCTTTAAATAAAAATAAAATACTCAATAAAAAAATGAAATGTGTTTTGAAACTTCTGCATATCAATACAAGTGTCCCTGGAAGAGAATACTTTGGGAGTCTTCATTTTCGAATGTACTTCTTCAGTGCAGTGTTGTTTATTTGGAATGCTCCATTGTAACTTTATATTTCAGTAAGATTTTACTGTTTCTGTAAGCCTTGCTGCTTCTGGGGCCTAATAATTATGCATGCATAAGCTAGAAGGAATTCAGATCTTCAGAAACTATGCTTTCCATTTTTACTTCAAATATTGGCTTTGTCTCTCAGGTTCTCTTGATCAACTTAGCCAATGATATTTTTTTCCTTACTTAAGTAATATGGTTTGGCTGTGTCCCCACCCAAATCTCAAGTTGAATTGTAGCTCCCAGAATTCCCATGTGTTGTGGGAGGGATCCAGGGGGAAGTAATTGAATCATGGGGGCCAGTATTTCCCATGCTTTTCTCAAAATAGTGCATTAGTCTCACAAGATCTGATGAGTTTATCAAGGGTTCCCGCTTTTGCTTTTTACTCATTTTTCTCTTGCTGCCAGCATGTAAGAAGTGCCTTTCACCTCCTGCCGTGATTCTGAGGCCTTCCCAGTCATGTGGAAATATAGGTCCAATTAAACCTATTTTTCTTCCTAGTTTCCAATATGTCTTTACCAGCATCATGAAAACAGACTAATACACTAAGCATGCAAGAAAAATAAACAAATGGATAGAATACAAAAATTCCTGCAAAATTTCAAAAGACAATACTTATACCACCTGCAATATTTTAACTTACTGCCATTTTATTTCTGACCCATTCAGATGTAAGAGACCTCTAACTGAATCCAAGCTAATTAATTATCAGATCCAGTCCAATCCTGAGCCCAGTCCTATTTCTGTCATTACTTCCAAACCCAATTTGGATCAGAGATTTGCTCAAAGAAACTCAGAGAGCTCAAAACACAGATCTGTGAAGCTTCAGAATCCAAGAGAGCACTTACCACAATCCTCAGTTGCTCGGAGAAAACAATGGACACAGTGGGCCTGATGGGTACCTCATCACTTGGCACTCTTGAGGGTTGCTAAAAGCTCTACTTCGTATCCCACTTCTGACACCACCTGTTAAAAAAAAAAAAAAAAAAAAAAAAAAAAACTGTAGCTGAATTAAATTTAAAATAACTTAATTGAGCAAAGAGAAATTTGTGAACTGGGCAGTCTCCCAGGTCAGAATAGGCTCAGAGACTACAGCACAACCACATGATGGAAAAAGATTTATGGACAGAAAAAGGAAAGTGAAGTACAGAAAATAGAAGTGAGGTACAGAAACAGCTGGATTGGTTACAACTCAGCATTTGCCTTATTTGAGCATAGTTTGAATAGTTGGCCACCTTTGGCCAAATCTCAGTGATTGGCACAACATAGGCTATAGTCTGCTTATATCTCCATTGAGGTTATAGTTCATGATGTAAAGAGAAACCTTAGGCAAAACTCAAAATATGTAAGGAGGCAGCTTTAGGCTAAACTTGATTTAACAAGTGATGTGTCTATTACTCCTTTCAGTTCTATCAGTTTTTGTTTTCTCACATATTTTGCTGCTCTGTTGTTAGTTGTATATACATTAAGAATTATTATATCTTGTTGAAGAATTGACTCCTTTTATTATTATATAATGTACTTCTTTAGTCCTGATAATCTTGCTCCTTCTGAAATCTGTCTTTGATATAGCTCCTCCAGCTTCACTTAGTATTATTAAAGTATACTTTTCTCCATCCCTTTACTTTTAACCTCTTTAAGTCTTCACATTAAGTGGATTTCTTGTGGGTGACATATAGTTGCCCAGTTATTTAATCAACTCTGACAATCCCTGTCTTCAAACAGTTGTATTTATGCCACTCACATTTAAAATAAACTTTAAATATTTGGATAAATACCATTTCTAACAGTTTTATATTTGTTGTATTTATTACCCTTTTTTTCTCTTTTACCCTTTTTTTCTCTTTTACCTTTTTTTCTCTTTTCTGCCTTGTTTACACTTAATTGATCATTTTGTATGCTAAATTAAGATATCTTCTCTCTTAGAGTTTAATTTTTTTCTATTATTTTTAGTAGATATCCTAGAATTCACAATATATATTTTTCATTTCAACTAACAATATACTGCTCCAAATACCGCTATGTATCTTTTATGCAAGTACCTTACTATAGAATACTTCTAATTCTTTCCTCTCATTCTTGTCATATTGCTATAATTCATTTCACATGTCATTTTGAAATAATAATTTAATAGTTATTTATTGCTTTAAACAAAGAATTATGTTTCAGATAAGTTATAAATATGAAAATACTTAAATATTTTCTTTTTATTTATTCTCTGATGCTCTTCCTTTCTTTATTAGATCCAAGTTTCAGAACTACATGGTTTTCATCGTACCTGCAGAACTTACTTTAAACCTGTAGATGAGATTTACTAGCAATAAATTCTCTTTGCAGTCTAGTTTGGGATTTTCTATTAACCCATTTTCAAGTTCACTGATTCTTAGCATATCAAGTCTAATAATGAGCACATACATCTAAAACATTCTTTGTTTCTGCTACTGTTTTTTTTTTCATTTCTAGCATTTTATTTTATTATTTCTTAAGAGTATTCATATCTATGCTTACATTATCTGTTTTTACACGCTGTCTACTTTTCTCCAATATAGTCCTTAACATACTAATTGTAACTTTTTCAATACCCTGTTATATCTGAATTCTGTATCATAATTGAGTCGGGTTCTCGTGACTTCTTTGTATCTTTAGCTTATGTTTTATTTTTTTCTCATTTTTGACATGCCTTTCACATGCCATATTACCCATTCATATGGGTAATAGGGACTGAGATAGATTGTGAATATCAGGATTTAATTTATGTTAATCTGGCTGTGGGTTGTTCTGTACTTAATGTTCGTTGCGGCTATAGGCGCCAGAGGCTTCAAGTTCTATAGTGTGTTTGTTCTTGTCAACATTTTTGTCATAATCAACATTTTGTCTTTGGGCTTCCTTTTGTACCTCTCCTCATAGAAAGAGTCTGAATCTTACAGTTCTTTAAACTGTTATACTGGAGCCCTGTTCATGTGGTATTAAGTTTGGGGGATGAAATGCATTCTAAACTCATCTGAATAAATCTGTCTTTCATTGTGCCTGTGTCTTGAGCTTGTGACTTTCTCAAGTATTTGTTCGAAGGTATTGCATTATTTTCTCCCAACCCCCTATTCCTTTCAATGGCTGCAGCTTTTTTGATTTATTTTCTTGAAGAAAGACCTGACCTCTATGCACTATGATTTTATGCCTTTGGGAAGGAATCCCCTTCCCAATTGGGAATAGGTGTCAAAACTAAGCTCTGGTAGAGTCTTATTTTCCAGAGAATAGGAATTTCTCTGTGGAAAAGGTTCTTCATCTGTATTTCAATGGATATTCTTCCTGACAAGCATAATGACTACTTTAAAGACCCCCAAAAGGTTTTGTAGATACCTTTTAATTTCTTAAAAAAACTGAAGGAAATGTCCATTGTTCAGTCTTCAACATCACACAAAAATTAACAATTTAGTATAAGTTCTCACACATGCCTCATATAAGACTTTGAGCTCCTCAAGGCCACAGATTTTCTTGTTTTTCTTTTTCTTTTTTTTTTTTTTTTTTCTTTTTTGAGACGGAGTCTCCCTCTGTCACCCAGGCTGGAGTGCAGTGGCTTGATCTCAGCTCACTGCAAGCTCCGCCTCCCGGGTTCACGCCATTCTCCTGCCTCAGCCTCCCGAGTAGCTGGGACTATAGGCGCCCGCCACCACGCCCAGCTAATTTTTTTATATTTTTAGTAGAGACAGGGTTTCACTGTGTTAGCCGGGATGGTCTCGGTCTCCTGACCTCGTGATCCGCCCGTCTCGGCCTCCCAAAGTGCTGGGATTACAAGCATGAGCCACCGCGCCCGGCCTTTGTTTTTCTTTTTCATTGTCACACAACTAGTACCTATCATAGTGCTTGGTAGAGAACTCATGCTTTATAAATATTTTTTCTGAGCCATACTAATAAATAAGCATCTGATTTATTTTATGATGCTTTGGCAAGTAAATATCTATATTTGGTCACATATAGTACAGTAGAATGCAATAAGAATAAACACAAAAACTAAAGGAGCAGAAAGAAAGTTTTAAGTATTAAAAAAAAAAGTTTTAAGTACTGAAAGGGTTCATTCCATATCTT
Organism: Macaca fascicularis; assembly: GCF_037993035.2. Classification (NCBI taxonomy): domain Eukaryota; kingdom Metazoa; phylum Chordata; class Mammalia; order Primates; family Cercopithecidae; genus Macaca; species Macaca fascicularis. Next base: position 160,460,220 of record NC_088377.1, on the reverse strand, counting down.
ATTGATGTGAAAGTCAATGTTTCTTTATATAAAAATGCCTGTCTACGAAATCTACCAAAATTACAGAATAGTAGATAAAATTCCAGGGATTCTCAAGGTTATTAAAAATGTAAATCATGTTGAATTTGGTCTTTACTGGCATTTTGGTAGATTACTATTATTTATTAAACATTGCAACCTCTTACATTTTGATTCATAAATAATTTAATGTTCTTTATAAGATTAAATTTTTTCTTAAATGTAATTGCAAAATTAAACAGGTCATTTATTAAAATTATATATTATAACACTGTAGTAGAACCTGTCACACTTTTAATACAGGCCACTATAGCTAACTAATAATCTTAATATGCAAGACCAATAATTGAAGAATATATGCATACATAGTGTGTTTAAATCACTTGATATTATATAATGCATTGCTAAAATAACCTTTGGCTTATAGATTTGCTATCTGGACTATCAAACAAAGTGCTAGAGTGCCATCTCCTGGAAAGTATGATGATCCGGAAGAGGAGGTGTGATAGAATATGAATTATTTAGTTAATAGGTAGTTCAGTTTAATCAAACAATGAGGAGGTTTAAAGAGAAGGATAAGCTTGTAGGTTTCTCTTCTGAGGATAATAACTGTGTTTTAATATAGAGTAATAGAATATTAAATATTTTACTCATATATGTAACATTATTATTTCTTTATCTTTCGGAAGGCTACATCAATGTTAATATTCAGGGCATGTGCTGAGCTTACAAAACACGTAAGATAAATCATCTAGTTCAGGAAATTAACTTCCTGTTTAAAAATCATTTAGGACTCTCACTTTATAGGGGCCCCTCACTCCTTTTCCTGATCTTATGACCATTATTTAAAAAATGTTAAAATATGAATGGCTATACAAGGTATTCAAGTCATTTAGTGAAAGACTGTAAGTTCATGGAGAATACATTTCTGTACCTCCATATCAATCCCGGCCTTAAACTGTCTTTTCTTTATTTTTCTCATGTATAACAAAAAGATTTCAATGGTTTAAATTTATTTTAGCATATTTTTTATTAGAAAAATTATTGAGCTAGTGAGTCCTCTATGCTCAAAATTTAACACATTTCATCTTAAATTTCTTTTTGTTTCTTTTTAAACTTTTATTTTAGGCTCAGGGAAACGTAAAGGTTACTTTTTTTATATATACTTTATGTTCTAGGGTACATGTACACAATGTGCAGGTTTGTTACATATGTATACATGTGCCATATTGGTGTGCTGCACCCATTAACTCATCATTTATCTCCTAATGCTATCCCTGCCCCCTCTCCCCACCCCGCAACAGGCCCCGGTGTGTGATGTTGCCCTTCCTGTGTCCAAGTGTTCTCATCATACAATTCCCACCTATGAGTGAGAACATGTAGTGTTTGGTTTTCTGTTCTTGTGATAGTTTTCTGAGAATGATGGTTTCCAGCTGCATCTATGTCCCTACAAAGGACATGAACTCATCCTTTTTTAGGGCTGCATAGTATTCCATGGTATAGACATGCCACATTTTCTTAATCCAGTCTGTCATTGATGGACATTTGGGTTGGTTCCAAGTCTTTGCTATTGTTAATAGTGCCGCAATAAACATACATGTACATGTGTCTTTATAGCAGCATGATTTACAATCCTTTGGGTATATATCCAGTAATGGGATAGCTGGGTCAAATGGTATTTCTAGTTCTAGATCCTTGAGGAATCACCACACTGTTTCCCACAATGGTTGAACTAGTTACAGTGCCACCAACAGTGTAAAAGTGTTCCCATCTCTCCACATCTTCTCCCGCACCTGTTGTTTCCTGACTTTGTAATGATTGCCATTCTAACTGGTGTGAGATGGTATCTCCTTCTGGTTTTGATTTGCATTTCTCTGATGGTGAGTGATGATAAGCATTTTTTTCATGTGTCTGTTGTCTGCATAAATGTCTTCTTTTGAAAAGTGTCTGTTCATATTCTTTGCCCACTTTTTGATGGGGTTGTTTGTCTTTTTTCTTGTAAATTTGTTTGAGTTCTTTGTAGGTTCTGGAAATTAGCCCTTTGTCAGATGAGTAGATTGCAAACATTTTCTCCCATTCCGTAGGCTGCCTGTTCACGCTGATGGTAGTTTCTTTTGCTGTGCAGAAGCTCTTTAGTTTAATTAGATCTCATTTGTCAATTTTGGCTTTTGTTGCCCTTGCTTTTGGTGTTTTAGACATGAAGTCCTTGCCCATGCCTATAACCTGAGTGGTATTGCCTAGGTTTTCTTCTAGGGTTTTTATGGTTTTAGGTCTAACATTTAAGTCTCTAATCCATCTTGAATTAATTTTTGTATAAGGAGTAAGGAAGGGATCCAATTTCAGCTTTCTACTTATGGCTAGCCAGTTTTCCCAGCACCATTTATTAAATGGGGAATCCTTTCCCCATTTCTTGTTTTTGCCAGGTTTGTCAAAGAGCAGATGGTTGTAGATGTGTGGTATTATTTCTGAGGGGCCCTGTTCTGTTCCATTGGTTTATATATCTGTTTTGGTACCAGTACCATGCTGTTTTGGTTACTGTAGCCTTGTAGTATAGTTTGAAGTCAGGTAGCTTGGTGCCTCCAGCTTTGTTGTTTTGACTTAGGATGGTGTTGGCAATGCGGGCTCTTTTTTGTTTCCATATGAACTTTAAAGTAGCTTTTTTTTCCAATTCTGTGAAGAAAGTCATTGGTGGCTTAATGGGGATGGCATTGAATCTATAAATTACCTTGGGCAACGTGGCCATTTTCACGATATTGATTCTTCCTATCTATGAGCATGGAATGTTCTTCCATTTGTTTGTGTCATCTTTTATTTGACTGAGCAGTGGTTTGTAGTTCTCCTTGAAGAGGTCCTTCACATCCCTTGTAAGTTGGATTCCTAGGTATTTTATTCTCTTTAAAGCAATTATGAATGGGAGTTCATTAATGATTTGGCTCTCTGTTTGTCTGTTATTGGTGTATAAGAATGCTTGTGGTTTTTGCACATTGATTTTGTAACCTGAGACTTTGCTGAAGTTGCTTATCAGCTTAAGGAGATTTTGGGCTGAGACAATGGGGTTTTCTAAATCATGTCATCTGCAAACAGGGACAATTTGACTTCTACTTTTCCTAATTGAATACGCTTTATTTCTTTCTTTTGCCTGATTGCCCTGGCCAGAACTTCCAACACTATGTTGAATAGGAGTGGTGAGGGAGGGCATCCCTGTCTTGTGCCAGTTTTTAAAGGGAATGGTTCCAATTTTTGCCCATTCAGTGTGATATCAGCTGTGAGTTTGTCATAAATAGCTCTTATTATTTTGAGATACATTCCATCAATACATAATTTATTGAGAGTTTTTAGCATGAAGGGCTGTTGAATTTTGTCAAAGGCCTTTTCTGCATCTCTTGAGATAATCATGTGGTTTTTGTCTTTGGTTCTGTTTATATGCTGGATTACATTTATTGATTTGCGTATGTTGAACCAGCCTTGCATCCCAGGGATGAATCCCACTTGATCATGGTGGATAAGTTTTTGACGTGCTACTGGATTCAGTTTGCCAGTATTTTATTGAGGATTTTTGCATCATTGTTCATCAGGGATATTGGTCTAAAATTCTCTTTTTTCATTGTGTTTCTGCCAGACTTTGGTATCACGATGATGTTGGCCTCATAAAATGAGTTAGGGAGGATTCCTTCTTTTTCTATTGATTGGAATAGTTTCAGAAGGAATTGTATCAGCTCCTCCTCCTTGTACTTCTGGTAGAATTTGGCTGTGAATCCTTCTGGACATTTTTTGGTTGATAGGCTATCAATTATTGCCTCAATTTCAGAGCCCGCTAAGAAACTGCGTCAACTAATGAGCAAAATAACCAACTAACATCATAATGACAGTTTCAAGTTCACACATAACAATATTAACCTTAAATATAAATGGGCTAAATGGTCCAATTAAAAGACACAGACTGGCAAATTGGATAAAGAGTCAAGACCCATCAGTTTGTTGTATTCAGGAGACCCACCTCACATGCAGAGACACACATGACACACATAGGCTCAGTATAAAGGGATGGAGGAAGATCTACCAAGGAAATGGAAAACAAAAAAAGGCAGGGATTGCAATCCTAGTCTCTCATAAAACAGACTTTAAACCAACAAAGATCAAGAGACAAAGAAGGCCATTACCTAATGGTAAAGGGATCAATTCAACAAGAAGAGCTAACTGTCCTAAATATATATGCACCCGATACAGGAGCACCCAGATTCATAAAGCAAGTCCTTAGAGACTGACAAAGAGACTTAGACTCCCACACAATAATAACGGGAGACTTTAACACCCCAATGTCAACATTAGACAGATCATCTTAACTTTCTATCAATGGAATTATTATTTATAAATACATTGTATTTTTTACTTTTCATGTTTGTATGATTTTAGTAATTTTGTGTTAAATTTCTAAATATTTTAAATTATTTTCAAAAATACTTTCTTGAACTATTAACAAACACATAAAAAATTTTGTCTCACAAATTAATATTAGGTTTCATGCTCATTTATTTTTTAATAGTCAATATATTACTCATACTATTCTTATGATATTTTTGTAATATTACATGGGAAATATTATTTTAAAAGTTATAACTTAAACTTACCAAAATATCATATTAATAGGATTTATTGATTCACTATGAGTTACTAGTTGACACTCCATAAAGCTACAAATAAATATACTGTAAAAATACAATAAAATACATTGTAAAATAAAAATTAGCCCTATTTTCAACCTAAACTGTCCAGCAAAAAACCATAAATGTCAAAACTACACTCTTACTAGTTTTTTTTTTTATATATACCAGTTTCTATGTTAAGAAACTTTCCATGGCAGTGATTACCATATAAGAATTAGTGGAATTTAATGTTTTTTAAGTTTTCAATCTTTCTTTAAAACTTTATCAAATTCATTGTAAAATTATACACAACATACTGCATCCATTTAAAGTAGGCAATTCAATCAGTTTTGACAGCTGTGTACACCATTGTAACCATCAGCAAATTGGCAATAGAGAACAGCTCTCCAATCCCAGTCTATCACTTGCTTTAGGCAACAATTACTGGCAATTTTATCATCATAATTCTTTTTATTTTTATAAAAATGTAAGCTTGCAATATGTAATCTTTTTTCTCAGTTCTTTTAGTCAACATGTTAATTCTGACATTACCCTATGTGTTTGCATTTACCAAGAAAGTTTGTTATTTTTATTGTTTATTTATAGTAACTAATTTATTTACTGTTAATAAAATTTTCCACTAATTTTAGACTTGGATGCTATAGCTGATGTAAATAGTAGTGTATATATCAGTTTTCACTTTTTCTTGGATAAATAACCAGGGGTACAATGGATGTATCATACAGTAAATTTACGTTTAATGTAACTGCAAAGTCTCTCTTGTATGTATCAGCAAAAAGACCCTTCTTTTCCCCCATGAACTCTCATGGCCTGCCTTATGTATCTGCTTTCTGGAAATAATCATATCGTCTTGTGTATTTCTTAATGTACACATGCTTACTTTACTCTACATAAACTCTACTGCTAGAAACCACAGGAAAACAGAGACTTTTTCTCATTTTTCTATTTTCAAATGCAATACTCTCTCCATCAAAGAAGGTGTTTAACAAATATGCATTTCAAAAATGAAAAATCTTAATTTTAATACAGAAACCTTTTCATATACTTCACTTTGGTCCCACTCCCCTCGACATGAGGTACTCACCAGTCTACCTCCTGCTGTCTTCAATACCTATTAGTATTGTTTTAAAAGATAATTCAGTATTGCTTTTAAGGACATGTGAATGGTAAGAGTGCAGTCACATTGTTTTTCCTATGAGAGAAATGAGATTATGACATGTGATCAAATCACAGGAGTATTAAAAGCCTGTAGAGACACAGGTGTTAAAACAAATAAACTTGATACTTGGAAGAAACTTCTTCAAGGCCTATTTGAAATGACTGGTATGTAGCAGATTTAGTTCTAAGTGAGACAGGAATGAAGTTTAAAAAGGGGTTCTTGCCTGGCATAAATTATCAGTGAACTTCAACATTGATTATTCTTACTGCCTTCTTTGAAAGTCCAGATTGCTTGCTGACAATCTTGACTTTCAGAGACAAAGGTAAGAAGACAAGAACTTAGCCACCAGAAATGAGATTAAATATGATTTCATGAATGTGAAATACCTTTTAAAAAGTCAATGTGCTAATTAAAAGTGCTCTTGGACACGAATAAGACAGATATCTCAGCAATATTTATAGATACAATCACTGCTTTAGACAAGCCAAATGATACATCCCATACACTAAGAACTTTCCTCATCAGACATGAAGATATAGTAATTATCCACCCCCTTTAGAAAATGTATTCCTCATGCTCGATAGAAAGACTCTGAATCCACAAGAGCGTTTTAAAGGTCTTTTGAGAGAAAAGATACTACCATAAAAATTTACTATGGCTTGAAGAGTGACAGCACAGGGACACAATCATTGGCTACAAATATTTTAATCATAAAATTATTTTTAAAAAGAATTCAGTTTTACTCTTTTAAATAGCCCTTTGTTTTAAATTATTTTACTGGAATGATTAAAAATCAGTTGAAAATTGTTGAAAGTTGTGTCAAAGTATGTTAAATTTAAAAGTTAAATAGGTAATTACATATGGAATATTAAATATGTACTACAGAGGTAACATTTAGAAGTTAAATAGGTAATTACATATGGAATATTAAATATGTACTACAGAGATGATATTATCAAAGAAATAGATAACTGATTTTAAAAGATTATTTCTAAGAAAAAAATGAGAGAAAAATGATCAATCTGTAAATTCAATATTTCATAGCATTGATTTAGATTATTAAGGTAAATAACTTTAAAAGGCAAATTTTCCTGTAGTATTTCCTGTAGTATTTTAATTTTCCTGTAGTATTCCTGTCTCAATTTTAATCTATCAATCATTTACATCTGACTGTACATTAGTTCTGCTACAGATCACCTTACTCTTTATTGTATTTACATTTTTTCTTCTGGTCCATCGAAATTTACACATTTCTAAGGAGGAGGTCCTTCTTTGAAATGTACACCAATTCCCAACTAAATAAAATTATGAAGCTTTCAGGTTTACCTCTTGACAAGAGTCCTGCTCCCATTGGAAAAATCACACCAATCACTATACACCATTTGTGTTCAAGTTTAAAGCCAAAACGAATAAAGCCTAGGGGATATCAGTTCAAAGTCTGATCTGAATAATTCCTAACTATGTGATCTTTGATAAATTACTTAGCCTTTTGTGTATTGATACATAATAATCATACATATCTGGGGGACACATGCAATAATATATTTTGATATATAACATAATATATTTTTGATATATAATATAATATTTTGATACATGCATATAATGTGTAATGATTAAATCAGGGTGATTACAATATTCATTACTGCAAACATTTACTATTTCTTTGTATTAGTAACATTCCTAATCTTCTAGCAATTTTGAAATGTGCAATAAATTCTTGTTAATTATTGTCATGCTACTGTGGTATCGGTAAATATAATTTATTGTATATTATACAGTATCAAACACTAGAGCTTATTCCTTCTAATCTTATTTTTGCACCTGTTAACCAGCCTCTCTTCATCCCCCCACCCGCTTACCCTTTCCAGCTTCTGGTAACTATCAGTCTACTATCCTCTTTCACGAGAGCAATGTTTTTAGCCTCCACATATGAGTATGGGCGTGCGATACTTGTCTTTCTGTGTCTGGTTTATTTCACTTAACATAATATCCTTCAGTTTTATCCATGTTGCTGCAAATAGATTTTGAGCCACAGTTTCTATATTTGTAAAATGACATCAGTAACTATTTCTTTGTATATTTTTTTGACAATTACAGAATATTTATTTAAAAACCCTGAAACCCAGTAATGGTCCCATTAATAATAGTTATTTTATAATCAGATACTTCTAACTTGTAATTAAAAGTCTCTAATGTCTTTCAAAACTGCTGAGTGTTTGTTTTATATGTCAGAAAATTTTCATGATTTATCCATTGTACTCCATGTCTATTCAAGCTTCCTCCAAGATTTATGTAATCAATTTGAGGCTTAAAGGCATAGTTAGAGACACACCTTTGTGAATTGCTTTGAAAAAAGTGTGGTGGGTGAAGCAACACAGCATGTCATATACTGTTTGGACAGTCTCATCAGTTTGCCTCTGCAAATTAAATTGAGTGGCAGCCCCTGGACACAGTATGCAGAAGTACTCTTGGAAATCCTTATAGATTTTCACGTATTTAAATCATGTATCTTAATTTCTTCATTATGGCTTTTTCCCATCTAATTAAAATATAAACTACTGTGATAGTTCTGTCTTTTCTCCTTTATTTAATTTAAAATAAACTTGATGTATTTCTCCATTGTTCTTATTTTTGGTTTAAGCCACAAAATATTGACCTTCACAATCATGTTAGCCCATTAGGGTCAGAGTATATTGAAAATCAATGGGGTTGTAATGCCAAAATATAAATACATAAATATATATGTAGATTGTTGTCTATTAATTGAGACACAACTAGTAAATAATAAGATTGAACTATTAGGCCGGGCGCGGTGGCTCAAGCCTGTAATCCCAGCACTTTGGGAGGCCGAGACGGGCGGATCACGAGGTCAGGAGATCGAGTCGAGACCATCCTGGCTAACACGGTGAAACCCCGTCTCTACTAAAATACAAAAAAAAAAAAAAAAAAAAAATTAGCCGGGCGAGGTGGCGGGCGCCTGTACTCCCAGCTACTCGGGAGGCTGAGGCAGGAGAATGGCGTGAACCCGGGGGGCGGGGCTTGCAGTGAGCTGAGATCCGGCCACTGCACTCCAGCCTGGGCGACAGAGCCAGACTCCATCTCAAAAAAAAAAAAAAAAAAAAAAGATTGAACTATTAAATTAATTAATAGGGACAATTCGGTGTCTGGACGTGTTTATCCAGCATGTAAATTTTGCTATGTGCTTAACAAGTGTAAGACACAGCAATAGGTACTTGATATATATAAAGTTTAATAAAGTTTTTTAACTTTTAGGAGCCTGTAACATGACAGAATAAATGGAGATCTCAATAAATAATAAAAAATAAATAAGAATAGAGAAAGATCAGTGTTATAAAGTGAAATGCATAAGAAAAACTCTCACATAAATCTGAGACAAACCACATGCAATAAATCAAGTCAAAAATCTGAAAGAAAATTACAGAAGAGGACATTTTTTTGAGACCCTTGATTGCGCATTTAAGTTAGGTTTTATGCACTAGGTAATAAGAAAAATTCAAAAGGTTGAGCAAACAAGGATAAAATGGTCAAAACTGTACATTAAATCATTAGTCTTCTAAAACAATGAAGTTGAGTCTGATTTGAGAGAGGAGACAGGAGTAGATATCAAACACAAGGGGATAATTAGAGGTTTGTCGGAATGAGAAGTAATTATGGACACTTGATGGTAGAGCAATGCAAATCAATAGAAAGAGATATATTTGAGAGATGATAAGAAGGTAAAATTGAGAAGTTTTGAAAAATAACTTTGTACTAGCTATTAACAAAACCTTAATTTTATAATAAAAATTAATTATGAAAATATTAAATAGCGAAATTATACCCTTAAAAGGGCAAAGTGGTTGCAGACACTTACAGAAACTAAGCTAAGTGACTCTAGAGGAAGGAGTACATTCTTGTAAAGTGATTTTACGATTGCATTTACTTTCAGGAATTAACACACTACCTCTAGGTAGAAGATTCTTTGTAAATATTGTTTTAATTTTTAATTTTTATGGGTAGATAGTAGGTTTATATAATTTCAGAGTAAATAAGATATTTTGGTTCAGGTGTGCAATGCATAATAATCACATCATGAAAAACTATGTATTCATCGCCTTCAAGCTTATCCTTTTTGTTACAATCCAATTACACCTTTTTAGTTATTTGCAAATGTATAGTTAAATTATACTTGACTATAGTTACCCTGTTGTGCTATTAAATACCAGGTCTTATGCTTTCTAACTATTTTTTGTACCCACTAACCTTCCCCATCTCACCCCTGCCCCCTTCCCACTACCCTTCCTAGCCTCTGGTGACCATCCTTCAATTCTCTATCTCTATGAGCTCAATTGTGTCAATATTTGGATGCACAAATAAATGAGAACATGCAATGTTTATATTTCTGTGTCTGGTTTATTTTACTTAACATAATGAGCTCCAGTTCCATCCATCTTGTTGCAAATGACCAAATCTTATTTTTTTTAATGGCTGAATAGTACTTCATCCTGTACAAGTAGTACAATTTTATTGATCAATTCATCTGTTGATGGACACTTAGATTGCTTCCAAATCTTGGCTAATGTGAATAGTGATGGAACAAACATGGGAGTGCAGGTATATCTTCTCTATGTTGATTTCCATTATTTGAGGTATATACCCAGCAGCAGGATTGCTGGATCATTTATTAGCATATTTTTGTTCTTTGAGGAACCTCCAAACCATTCTCCATCGTGGTTGTACTAATTTTCCTTCCCACCCACAGAGTATGAGGGTTCTCTTTTCCCCATATCCTTGCCAGCATTTGTTATTGTCTGTCTTTGGGTATAAGACATTTTATCTGTGGTGAGATGATATTTCAGACAATTCTTATATACTCAAAAATGACCAACGTCTATCTAGAATTTCCTAATTATTTTCCTGATATTCTAAATTTCACAAGCCTCAAATTTAGCTTTTCATTTCCCTGTAATCTGTTCTTATTTCTGTGCTCTCTAGCCCAGTTAATGGCTTCACTATAAATCTGCTTCCCACACACATAGACAATAATAATAATAATAATAATAAAACTTCTTGTAATGAGTGATGATTATTACAGTGTTCCCTTGGACTTTGTCTTCCCCCTTTTAAATAACTCTGAAGGGTCTGAAATTTACCGTACTTTCAAGGTAACTGAAGTCATGTTTCATGCAAACCTTCGTGTCAACAGGAGACATTAGACTTCTGAGTTAGAGGGAAGAATTGCGTTTCTTATATCAAGGGAAGCAGCATGAGCCTCGTGTTCACATTTTTGATCCTTGCCTTTCCAACATAACAGGGGCCACATGGAGGGGCCCAGCTGAAAACTGCACACGCAGTGAGTTTGTATCACAGCTGAGAAACTCCAAACTTAGAAAATCCATTATCTTTATTATTATGGTCAGGAATCATATTTTCCCTCTTCCCTCTCAGTTTTCCAGAGCTGCTTGTTATACAAACACCCTGGACAAGATAGTTCAGAAAGCTGATACATACAGAAATGCTATGGAGAGTCACCTCCCAATACTCATTACCTGTCACATCTGGCTTCCAATCTTACTCCCAAACCCTTGGGAGCCACCATTCTACTCTCTGTTTCCGTGAGTTGAACTCTTTTTAGATTCTACAGGTACGTGACATTATACAGTTTGCCTTTCTCTGTCTGGGTTATTTCGCTTAACCTAATGTCCTCCAGGTTCATCCATGTTGTCACAAATGGCAGGACATCATTTCTTGTCTATGACTGAATAAAATTCCATTGCATATATATCTATATTTACAAATACCTATGTCTAGATATACCTCCAATTACCTGTTGATGGACACTTAGGTTGTTCAGATATCTTTGCTAATGTGAATAATGCTGAAATAAACAGGAGGTACAGATATCTCTTTGATATATGAATTTTATTTTCTTTGGATATATGCCAAGAAATGAGATTGATCATATGTTCCTTTTCTTTTTTATGTTTTTTATTTTTTGAAGAAACTCCATACTGTTTTCTGAAGTTGGGAGAGGTGGTATATCACTGTGGTTTTGATTTGTATTTCTCTGATGGTTAGTGATGTTGAGTACTTTTTCATATACCTATTGGCCATTTGTATGTCTTTTTTGAAAAATGTTGATTTACGTGCTACATCCATTTTCAATTAGTTTATTTGTGGAGATTTTGCTATTGAGTTGTATGCATTTCTTGTATATTTTGGATATTAACTCCTTATCAGATATTTATGAATGCTCGGCACAACATTCTGTATCTTTTTTTTTCTCAGATAACATTGCAGTATAAACATTCTCTTCCATCTCAATTACATATTACTAGTAAATATATTTTTAAGAGTTGCATATTATTACTTTGTATTGAAATGACATACTTTAATCATTACCAGGTGTGGAATATCAAAGTTATTTCTGTGTTTTCCTCATTATAAATAATGTTGCAATTCCTTTGCCTATCTCTTTATATAGATTCCTAAAATAGAATTACAGCATGAAATAATGAGAGCACTTAGGATATTGATGTACATTTCAAAATTTCTTTCAAATTATCCTGAAGGGTTCTAATTTAAACTCCTACCAGCAGTAGATATGCAACCATCTTACCGCAACTCCATCAGTATTAAATATTTTAAAAATATTTGTAACTCAATAAGTGTAAAATGTCATACTGTTGTTTCTTATGTTATTCGCTTTACTCTTATTACATTTGTAGTTAAACTTTAGTATATTTATTGATAATATATCTATATTTGTAACTTTTTAAAACTGTCTTTACTGCCTCTGTATTACTATGCAGGTTATTTCCTCCTATTGATTTATAAACTTTATATATTAAAAATATTAATTTTTGAGGCACATTGCTTTGCAATTTTATGTATTTACAACTACTTCTTTTACCTTTTGTGATATAAAGAAATAAATATATATTTAGAAACTAGTTCATTAGCCACCACTAAAGAGTCATCTGTGTTACTGCAAGTTTACATTTGTTTTATTCACTTGAAGTATACTCTTTTACATGAGTATGATTCCAAATATTTTTACTTGGATAATACCTTTTGTGGGAGGGAGCTATGAGTCCAGATAATTTTTCCAAGTTTCCCATATCATTTATTTAAAAAATTACCACTCCATTGTAATTATTATATGATTCTATGTGATTCTTCCTTTTTAAAAAAAATAATTTCCTACACATAGCTCCCACAAATTAATTTCATTTGTTTTTTGACTGTGTCTCACTCTGTCTCCCAGGCTGGAGTGCAGTGGCTCACTACAACCTCTGCCTCCCAGGTTCAAGGGATTCTCCTGCCTCAGCCTCCTGAGTAGCTAGGACTACACGCTGTGCCACCACACCCAGCTGATTGTTTTGTATTTTTAGTAGAGATCGGGTTTCACCATGTTAGTCAGGCTGGTCTCAAACTCCTGACCTCAAATGATCTGCCCCACCTTCTAAAGTGTTGGCATTACAGGAGTGACCCAACATGCCCGGCCACAAATTAATTTTTTATACACACCAGACACTATCTCAGAACTCTCTCATTAGATTGTTCATTCAGTCCTACACGTATTCAACAACGTATGTTTTCTTTATAATATTTTATGCTGTTATTAAGACAAGTTTCCACTTATTGCAATCTTTTCAAAAATTTGTATAACATTTGTCCCTTAATTTTTAAAATAATCATTTTGGTGACAGCCTATATTTTCTCTTGTGAAGGAACATTAACCTAAAACACCACAGAATCCCCAGGTGCTATATTTTTATGCATGAAAATATAGTTCTTCCTCCAGAGACCATATTTAAATCAATAAGCCATCTGTGCCTGATATGAGAGGCCTGTTTAAAGATGCTATAATGAATCATGTCTGAGGCTGGAGCAGGGAATATGGAGCCATTTAAGAATTTTTTTATTGAATATGGGGTTAATGTACACAAAGAAGCCCCTCTTGTAATGATGTAATATGAAATTACAATGGAAGTTTCTAATATAATAAAATGCTGGACAAAAAAGACACAGTATATACGGTAAGATCTTTTAATAACTTCAATGTTTAATAGTCACCAGTAGAAGCTTTGAAGAGCTGACCTTTTTGGAGCTCTGGACATGATGGAATCTTCACAAACTGAGACATGTCAAGGTTTTGAGCTCCCCTCCCAAAGTTAAAAGCAGTTTAGCCTCAAGCTCAAAAGATGATAACCAGATTGAATGCCAATCACATTTTATTTTGACTTTTAGAAAAATTCTGCCAAGATGAACCATAAAAATAAACACAAATGGGATTATATGATAGTTTCTAGGAGGTGCCTTTGGCCAACTTTCAAGATCAATGAATGTGTTTTTACTCTAATGCTTAGAATGACTCCATTATATACCTTGGAGTAAATAGCTTATCAGATGTTATTCTTTTGGAAAATGCAATAAATGGAATTTTCTTCATCAAAACTAAGTGTCTATTATTAGAATCAAGTTAAAGTTATGGATTCTTCTACACAAAGTTATTATAAATCCTGAAATAGATTTTTTACTGAATTGTGTAGGTCACAGAGGACTTCTTTCTGGAAATATCATATATCTATTTCTCCACTGGAGCATAATATCTAGAAATAAACTTTTACGAACCAGAAGGAAATGATAGAGGCTACACAGTCTAACAAAGGATAGTAAATTGCAGCAGTTTAGAATCACTCAAAGGAGAACCAAAAACAAATGTCACAATCCATTTTCATTTGACAAAAGATTTCTAAAATGCTTACAAGCTCAATGAAAAAGGCCAAACTTAGAGAAAAATAATTCTAGGGACATAGAATTAAAATCAACACTTATTCATACATGATTGTTAACACACATATATTACCACCACACTGTTTGCTATTAGTGCATGTTAGCATCAAAATCAAATACACTGTTCTACATATCACATATGTGAACCCAGTACAAAATAGAATTGGTATTCTTTACAGATTATTAAATCATTGACAAGAAGATATCAATGATACATTTATAAATCCATTCACTTATAATAGAGGAAATTACTAATATCATGCCTTATTGCAAACAACTGTGAAAATCTCAGGGTTTCACCAGAAATAAAATGTATTTGTTTGTTCACTGTTTAATAAACATGCATTTTGTACCACTATGCTCCCAGACGCTGTGCCGGTCCTACGGATGAAAACATCCATGAGAATTTGTCTTAAAAAAGACCTCACAGTCCAGGATAGACTGATGGTGAAGATTATACTACTGAGAGACAAGATTCTTTAATTTTCAAATGCATTAGGAATATTTATTTATTTGCAAAAGCGAAATTATTCTTGATAACCTCAAAATCGTAGTACTGAAAACTGAAAGCAACACCAAAGACCACTTGACATAGGAAAACACTGACAGATCACATAATGGGTTGGAGATATGTAACTAGTATGTGGTCCATCAGACTAGACTTGTATTCTTTTAACTATTCCTTCTGGAGGCTCCTAAGGTCCAGTCAGTGAGCATGTCCAGTTAATTCCAAACAGTATGTTTCATCTCAGTCATGAAAATGAACCTTTCAGACATTTCGTGGTAAACCTTTTATCAACATTAAAATTTTGTTTGTACTAACATTCAAATTCTGTTGTTACTAATATTGAAAATATAGGCCAGCTGGGGTGGCTCACACCTATAATCCCAGCATTTCATGAGGCAGAGGCAGAAGGATCACTTGATCTCTGGAATTTGAGACTAGCCTGGGGAATATAGGGAGACCCTGTCTCTGTAAAAAAATTTAAAATTCGCCAGGCATGATTGTGCACACCTGTAGTCCCAGCTACTGGGGAAGCTGATGTGAGAGGGTCACTTGAGCCCAGGAGGCAGACGTTTCAGTAAGCTAAGATATCGATATTGTGTCATTTCACTCCAGCCTGGGCTACAGAGTGAGACCCTCTTTCATAAAACAAGAAAGTGTATGCTGTCATACTGTAATAAAAAATATTAAGCAAACCACCACTTAATGTAGAAGAGCGTAGTATTATAGAAGAGGATACAACTTTCTGTAAATAAAAATAATAAGAGGCAAATGTAGAGAAATAGTTTTCAGTCTCTTCGCCAACTTTATCTTATAAACTAGGTGGTAAAATGCTGAGTGGGACTTTTTATTCCATCACAGAATTTCTGCCAAGAACAAAAGCTTAGGGCAGAGGTCACAAGTTATCCGCATGTTCTAAAGAGAATGACAAGAAGTTGCCAGAAACTCCCACAGGCATTTACTACAGGCATATTTTCACAACCTTCAGGTAGACAAAAAGTAAAAAAGAAAGAAAGAAAAATCAATAAATTGGATATTTTCAAGTTTAAAAATTTTGGCTCTTCAAAAGATACCAAGTGAGATGATCAATATGTTAATTAATTTCATTTAATCATTCCATTTTGTATATATAAATCAAAAACATCACATTGTACCCAATAAATGTATACAATGGTGATTTGTCAACTATAAATAATGTTAATAAAAATATATGAAAAACTCAACAATAAAACATAAAAAGGAAAGCCATAGCCTAGGAGAAAATATTCTCTCTAGTGTTGGTAGGAAGGTAAATTGTTGCAACTGCTTTGGGAGCTCATTTTCTATAAATGTCATCATACAGTTACTACATGACCTAGCTATTCCACTTCTTCATATTTGTCCAAGGTAGTGAAAAGTGTGTATACACAAAGACTTGTAAATGAGTATCCATACCAATTTTATTCATAGGAGTCCCAAACAAAAAACAATTCAAATTCAAAATATGAATAGGTAAACTAAACAGAGTCTATTCATACCAAAGGATACAATAGGATCAAACCAAACTAAATCAAAACAAACAAAGCAACAAAGCAAAAAGAATACTAGTGCACATAATAGCTCAGATGAATCTCAAAAAAAAATGTTATGGGTAAAAGAAATCAGACACAGTATTATTCTACTTACATAGAATTTTAGAACCCATGAAACTAATAAATAGTGAGTGAAAGCAAATCAGTGTGTGCTTGACATAGGGAGTAGGGGAGAGTGACCGAAAAAAAAAAAGGTAGGAAGAGTCTTTTGGGATAATGGAAATATTTCATATCTTGAAGAGATTACATAGTTTTATACATTTGTCAAAACTCATTGAAGTATAAATATGAAGTCCCTGCATTTTATTCTATGGAAATTATGCTTCAATATCATCTGATGGGGAAGAAAATATACTTGTAGGTAACAAACTATTAACACCTTGAAGTGAATGAGTTTACAAAATACCTGAAGTTCCATGAGACTCTATGAGTGGAGGAGTTCATTATTTAACCCTAACAAACATAGATGATATTATCTTCTTGTTCTAGAATATCCTATTATCCTGAGGGCTAGTTTTGTCTCTGAGAATGTGATTAACTTAATCACTAATAAAGAGAGGTAAGCTGACATATAATTGCTAATTTCTAAGTGTACTTTAACTGTTTGTCTACATAATATTTAAATGAAATAAAAACTATATAGGTCATCCTATGATTTTTTGTATGTACATGTAACTATATGACGCACAGCCTGACTGATAAACTATTAAATGGAACATTTTTGGAGTTTTTATCTAATATTGATATTTACTTTCTGATATACTCACAAATAAATTGCAGTGTGTTTTAGTCTCTTACTGTGAGCCAGTATTTCTAACAAGATGTAAAACTATAATACCACCTCCCATATGCCTCAAAACTATTGAAAATGTCATATATAGCAACAAAATAATAATAATAATAGACATTAGTTAGAGGGCTTGGTATGTGTCAGGCACCGTTCTAAGATTTTATATATTTTCCCTCATTTAATCATCATAACAACCCTCTGAGAAAAGCATTACTATCATTTCCTAATTCAGTGAATGAGAAAACATATGCTTATCATGGTAATTAACTTTATTCAAGGTATCTTTAGTAACAAAGAACTAATTTAATACAGTCCTTTGATTTCTTAAGTTTGAAGTATGTGCTATTTGGGATAATCCTCTGAGACAAGAAACTGATAACTGTTCTATAAAAGATTTTTAAAAAGATGTTTACACAATATTTACCTTGGCTACCTAATCAAGCAGCTTATCAGATATAAAAGTGGAATTCACAATATGGCACTTTAATGATCAGCCTCCTCAAATTTTACCCCTAGCTGCTTTTACCCCTTCGGAAACATGCAGTTGATTAGTTCTTTCCTTAGGACTCCTGGGAAACAGCGCTCACCTGAGGAGCCTTCCCAGCAGGGCAAAAGAGCTCGAGTTCAATCTTTCATTTCAACATTAGCTCCGAGGAGTCTGCTTTCTACAGTTTTAGTATGACCCCAACCTAGGAATGAGAAAATAGGAATACATTATGCAAAATAAAAATATCTACATAACAGGAAAAATTTGCAAATTTCAATGTGTCCTCCAACTCTTCAATACATTTACTATGATACGGATAGCATCAAGGCAATATTGACAAATTCAATTACAAAATATTTAGCAACTTTTACTTTGGGATTTTATTGGAAGAAAAGATATCCAAGGAGTTACAGTTTTAAAAAAAAACTAAGAAGGCTATGCAAAACTGCTATAGATATATTTGGGTTTTGTCCCTAATTTATTTGTTATTATTTTTCCTCATGAAATCATCATTAGTTGTGTCCATATTTTAGAACGCAAATGAAATAGCGTAGGTTCAATCCATTTAAAAATACTATCCCCTATTCAGATTGAGCTTTGGAGCAACAACTATGTGCCAAACACATTTTAGGTGATTTTTCATATAGTTATAATCTACAGGGATTTTTTTTCTCTTTTAAGTATTGAAATCCCCAGTTTATCATCTGTTTCCAAAAGAATAGATAGTAGGCCTGCTCTAAAATAATTGTTAAAGAAAGTTATTTGGAAAGCAGACAAGTAATACCAGAAAGAAACTTGTAGTATCAATTGATAAAAATATAGGTAAATATAATAAAATGGTTTTATTCTCTTGATTTCTTTAAAATATGTTTAGAAGTTGAGGGCAACAATTACAAAATTTCTGAAATTATTTTTAATGTATGCACTTGTAATATACGACAACTATAGCATAAGATTTAAAGAGGATTTATATAGTGGTAAGATTTCTACATCCAAATTGAGGTGCTAAAATCATGATTCTAAACAGACTGATTACAACAATATATATACTTTGTCATTCCTTGAGAAAACACTGAAAACATTCACTTAAATATAGTCAAAATTACTATAGCTAAATTAAAATGAGATAATAAAGCATGTACAAATAACCCAAAAGAAAGATGAAAAGATAGGTGGACTAGAAACAGAGACAACAGATAGAAAACAAATAAAATGTGTACCCAAATTCAAGCATATCAGTGATAATAAATGTAATTGGTTTCATCACACCAATTAAAAGATAGATATTTTAGGAATAATTAAAAATATGACCCAACTATGTCAGTTTTCAAGAAACTCATAAGAAGTAAAATTAAATGGAGAGGTTGAAAGAATAAAATAATGTAGAAAATCTATTTTATGTTACACAAAGAAAAAGAATCAGTAGCTATATAAATATACTAGAACTGTAAAATTGGAAATTGCAATAAATATACTGCCTACAATAGTTCTAATATCAAATAAATTCTTAGATATAAATTTAACAAAACATGTACAGGATGCCTATGCTGAAAACTATAAAATACTGACGAAAGAAAATTTTAAAGAGATCTAAATAAAATGAGAAGCATTCCACGTTCATTAATTGAAACACAAAATATGAATCATGTGACTTATCCATAAATCTATATTGCAAATCTTAGTCATAGATTGATCTATAGACTTCATGCAATACCAATCAAACTTTGAGCATATTTTCTGTGTATGTAAACAATTGGTTCTAAAATCTATTTCAGTAAAGGAACTACACAGGTAAAGTCAGATAAATTTGAAAAACAAAAGAACTAAAGTAGCTAACACATTTTGACAAAAATAAATTTTGTTTAAATAAGTAATACTACCAAATTCTAAGAATCACTCTAAAGCTATACTAATACTGTGTGATATTGCTTAAAGGTATATATGTAGATCAAAGTAATAGAATACAGAGTTCAGAAATAAACCCACACACATATGGCTATTTGGTTTTTGATCAACACGTAAAAGAAATTCAAAAAATAAAGGCTGATCTTTTCAATCAATAGTGTTGGATCAACTGATCAGCTATAAGTTAAAACAAATGAATCTCAAACCAAACCTGCTACTTTTATTAGAATTAACTCAAAATGAATGATTACTCTAAATATAAAACAGAAAACTATAAAACATTTAGAGAAAAATGTAAGAGAAAACTTTCATGACAGGGGATTATATGAGGAGTTCTGAGACATGATAACATAACAGTAAAAATGTTAAAAATATGAATTAATTGGACTTCGGCAAACTTAAAACTATTTCCTTAAAAATATCCTGTAAAGAGATAACATAAACTTTACACTGGAAGAAGATATTTGACAAGAACGTCTCCCCAGTGTATATACAGAATGTTCAAAATGTAATAATAAAAAGCCGAATTAATAACTGTACAAATGTCTTGAACAAAAACTTCACCTAAGAAAATACAAGGCAAGTAAATAGCAGATAAAAAGATATTTAACATCATTAGCCATTAGGAAAACACAAATTAAAGCCATAATAAGATATCACTACTCATCTATTAGAATGGCTGCAATTTAAAAATATAAACAATATCTAGCACTGGGGAGGATGCAGAGCAACTGGATTGCTCGTCTGTTGTTGATAGGAACATAAAATGTTATAGACACTCTGGAAAATGATTTGGAATTCTTTCATAAGTCAGTTCTTATCATATGGCCCAGTGATCTATCTCTTAGATATTTATCCTGGAGAAATCTTTAGACAAAAATCTAAAAAAAAAAAAAAAAAAAAAAAGTTCAAAGAAGCTTTATTTGTAGTAGTTCAAAACTGGGAAGAACTCAAATGTCCTTCTGCAGGTAAAGAGATAAACACTAGTACAACCATACAGTGGGATGCTACTCAGAAATAGAAAGAAATGAAATATTAATACAACAGCCTGATACATTTCAAAAGCATGTGCTAAATGATAAAAGCCAATCTCAAATATTACGTGTCATATTATTTTTTTTTTTTTATTTTTTTTTTTTTTGAGACGGAGTCTCGCTGTGTCTCCCAGGCTGGAGTGCAGTGGCGTGATCTCGGCTCACTGCAAGCTCCGCCTCCCGGGTTCCCGCCATTCTCCCGCCTCAGCCTCCCGAGTAGCTGGGACTACAGGCGCCCGCCACCACGCCCGGCTAGTTTTCTGTATTTTTAGTAGAGATGGGGTTTCACCATGTTAGCCAGGATAGTCTCGATCTCCTGACCTCGTGATCCACCCGCCTCGGCCTCCCAAAGTGCTGGGATTACAGGCTTGAGCCACCGCGCCCGGCCGTGTCATATTATTATATAATATTCCTGAAATGGAAAATATAAAGACAAAGAACAAATCCACCTTTGCCAAAGATTTGTGCTGATGGGAGGTTGGAAGAGGGGGTGCAAGTATAAAGGGGTACAATGTGGAAGTTTCTTTGGGCTGATATAACAGTTCTGCATCCTGATAATGCATGGTTACATGGTTACATGTTTTAAAATTCATAGAAATGCGTGCCAAAATTTTTAAAGTTATTTTTACAATATGAAAATGTTAAAACAAAATTAGAAAAATGAAATAGGGAATTGCTGAGTAAAGATGACCCAAGAAAAATAGAAGTCTTGAACAAGCTGATTCTTGTTCAACATTGCAAAGAACTCAGCAATATCTGTTATGGGGCCGGTCACACAGTAGTCATTTTAAGTTTGAATTGCAAAGATGTATGACCAAGAGTAAACTTGAAATGATCTCCAAGTGCAATAGCTGAAAACTCAAAAGCACAGGCAAATAATTTGACATTTCAACCAATTAAATATAAATTATGTTAAAATCTTTATTAAAATGGCATAATTAATATATTTTTCTGAAACTAGACAAAAATAAATTTTAGAAAACAAACATAAAATGGTTTTTGATTTAAGATATCTTTATACTTATATGAACATCACTAGCCTATAAAGGAAAACTGAAGCATGCACAATCATAATTAAACACATCCTATTTTAAAAATATTTTGCTAACTTTCATATACATAAAGACCATAGTTGTACATATATCTTATTTGGTCTTTATGAAGGTATATTTGTCAAGTTGAGAATGCATAGCACCATGTGAGTCAACCTTCGCTGCAGTATGCAATTTCACAAACAACTCTCAAATTTCAGTGACTTTATGACAAAAAGATTTATTTTTACTCACATTACAAATTACAGCTGCAAGCCGGATCTAGCTCTATAGCTCTGCTCTAGGCTGAGAATGAACTGTGAGTCTGTTGCTATGTGTTCTCATTGTTAAGAGTAGTTGTACATGTGAGAATAAGTTTTTTTCTGATAAAAATCTAGAATGCAGTGAAATTTTATTTCATTTTAGTCAGCCATAGAAATCTCATAATTGGGAATTATACATGTTTTGGGAAATATCTTAAATATCTCTCTGGGGTAAGCGATCAGAATAAAATAGCAAAACACCTAAGCCCCTTGCCAATGTACCAGAGAAGAAAGCTAAATTGTTCTCAGGTTTTCAGTTGTCATTGTTTTGTTTTGTTTTGTTTTGAATTAGGGGACGTGGGAGGGGAATAAAAGGAGAAAAGGAGGGAAATGGATAGAGGAGTCATTGAGATAATATAAGACTGAGTACTGTTATAATAAAGTTGGCACTAAAAATATTCCAAAATTAGAGGAATTTAACAGTTACCAGGTTGATGATATATTGTTCCACAATAAATACTCTGCAGTCTTCTTAATTCCTCAGTAAAATCTTCTAAACTCAAATGCCTCATGGAGAGAGTATTTTGGTGAGGAAGGTGGTGAGTTTCACCTTATAGTCAAACTGGCTTGAAAGAGAAACAGCAGCCACAGGATGGAAGACCTCCCTTATTATGAACAAACTTGCTGGGACATGTGTTTGATACCAGAAGTGACTATGGAAAATAGAAGTTCTTTCGGAATTCTCCAAAATCCAGGGAATGATTTTGAAATTCCATTGGCCAAAAAAATGGGGAATGAAAGTGGCATCACCAGGCAATCTTAAAAAGTCACAAATGGCAGGCAGGGACACTCCAGTTCCATTAGAGAAATAATTGACCACGTTTTCTCTAATGTGATCACAGCCATTAAAATAATTGCTCACTTGTAGCAAACATGTGGTCCATTAGTTTTTATGTTTTAAATCCCATTCTTGGTTCTACCTTAAAATGCTATCATAGGTTATCATTTTGCTTATGTTCCACTCTTTATTATTACTTCTTTTTTATACCTTAGTCTTGTGCTAACCCTCCTAAAATTGTGCTTGGAATATGATGAGGAAGGGAGGGAAGAAGGAAAGAAGAGAGGAAGAAACTAGCAGTTTTCCAAAAATGTTGGCCTTACTGGATATGAATTTTTTCTGTGATTTTACTTGCTTTTCATCAGGTTACCATCAACAGTTCTCTACCATCTCCATACCCCTTTTAACATGCATATATAAAATATAATTCTTATGATAAATGAATTCACATACATCTATTCATAAGAATGATGTAACGAATCTGCCATATAAGTGGGATCAATTTTCTCTGTTCTCTCGACACTCCACTACCCTTCTGGCAAACAAGAGCATACATTGACATGATCACTTTCAGGATTTAAAGTTCACTTTTTAGTCAGAAAACCAAAAATTCTATCAACTAGAGTGGGAATAAATTAACTACTTTGTAATTAGAGTAACAAACTAATCAAGGAAAAGCATTATTCTTACATTGTTCAGAGAAGTGCTGGGTAAAAGTTACTATTACTGTTTTCTGCCTTGTCCTTTTGAACATCTCTTCAACTTTTTGGTAGCCTAGATACTGTTTATCTTTCTGGTGTTCTTCTCACCTCAGAATAACTAGGTGCCCAGTGACCCCAAATGTTTAGTCTTCCCTAGCCAGTCCTGGTGCTTCATTGTAGACCTTATCTCTACTGGACTTCCCCTGCTCTCACCCTCCTCACTGACAACACCTGTTCATCTCACATTTTAAGGAACTAATTTCATTCTGTTATAAAACACAGAAGAAAATTAGAAACTTGTATAGCTTTAAAAGGGAATGAGGTATATGAGACATACTAGTAATGTTGTCCCCCATACCCAATTCTTTTTTTTCTTTTCTCTTCTCTTCTCTTCACTTCTCTTCTCTTCTCTTCTCTTCTCTTCTCTTCTCTTCTCTTCTCTTCTCTTCTTTTCTTTTCTTTTCTTTTCTTTTCTTTTCTTTTCTTTCGATGGAGTCTCACTCTGTCACCCAGGCTGGAGTAATTTTTGTATTTTTAGTAGAGACGGGGTTTTGCCATGTTGGCCAGGCTGGTCTCGAACTCCTGACCTTAGGTGATCTGATCGCCTTGGCCTCCCAGAGTGCTGGAATTACAGATGTGAGCTACCATGCCCAGCCCCATACTCAATACTTTTCTAATTTAAATTTGGTTCCAGTAGAAACAAAGCATAAACTAGATAATGACATAGAAGGCTTTTACTCTTCCACCCCTACCCCCAGCCAAAAAAAAAAAAAAAAAGTGACTTATTGAGGAAACTGCAATCATTGTCTCTTTGCTTTGCATCAGAAATTTACACCAAGAACTACAAAGGGAGCCCACAGGTGGCGTAGGCCCAGGTGTTGAAAGGATAATAAGGTACTACAAGCAATAATACCCTTGTAGAGCTTTGCAGAAGCGAAGAAAGCAAAGCAAGGTGGTTAAATAAGAGAAAGGAATAGACATAGAGAGATCATTGTAGATGTATGGTGAGCCTAGAAGCCTGGTGGCTCTCTAGCTCCCAGTTATTAGAAACCCAAACAACATCTCTTACCCTTGAGTTCTATTTCCATCAATCTAATAGAAGCTCTAATAGAAGCCGTTGAAGAATGATCTAGAGTAAAACTTCCTTTTCTATGCAATTAAAATAACTTTGACTGGAAAATGATAATAAATGATCCCTGGCTTCCATTAGCATCTGCTCCATTTTGCTTTTGTAATATCCAGGTCTACATTAGTACTTGCCACCTTGTAATTATTAGTTGGCATTCTCAGTTCCCCACCAGACAGTTTAGAGCACTGAGAGGGCAACATCTGTCATGTTGGTGTTAGTACCAATGCTAACATTTTACCTATAGCTAAAAATAATTATTTAATTGATTAATGGAAAATGATTCCATTTAAAAAACAGAACCCACTTCTCTCTATCCTCTTATTCCACCAACTTGAGGAAAAAAGAGCAGAATCATAACAATACAATGTCACTCACATCAATGGAGAAAGGAGAGAAAATGAGATTGCAGTAAAAGCAAAAAGAAGGAAAAGAATTTTAACTTCCCTTATGGCTTGAGAGAATGTTTAAAGGGGTGCAGGTGGGCAAAGAAGACACCAGGAGAGAAGCTTTCATTTGTTATCTGCCTAATAGCACTGATATTTAATACTGAAACCAAATGATTTATTTTCTAATAAAATAAATCCAGGCATTAGCTGGATTTAGACACACCCCTCTCTTCACCTGCAGGCCGTGGTATTTCCAGACCCTCAATTCCACTCTTCTCATTCTGGTGCAAAGCATAGTAGAAGAACGAGAATCTTCAAAGGGAGCAGGTCTTGCAATTACGGCACTAGAAGTGTGTCTCTTTTTTTGTATAAATAGAAATTATCCAGTGCTATCAGTAATTCGAGGGTGAAAGAGGTTGTAATCTATGTCTCTTGACCCTCTCAGGATCCAGGACACCAAGCTTTGGCAACTGGGTTGGGTGGCAGACTGGAGAGGGGGGAGTATAGTCCTCAGAGTTGTCACGGGAGATATAGAAACACCTTGAAATCTGAAGGCACTTTGACTGCCAAGAAAATTCCCTTTACTCAGTAGAATTTCTATCATCTTTAACAAAGTTTCTCTGAAGTGATTTTTTTTCTCAGTAATGTAACATCTGCATTATTCTCTTCTGACATCCTACGAAGGTCTCCATAAATATGCATTTTCCATTGAATTTATGATACAACCACACTGAGTGCATCCTTGACATCATGTCACTTCCTTAGTCATGCATTGACATTATAATGTTATTTACTACAGAGTAGCATTGACAGCATCTTGGGAACACTGTGACAGCATTTTAGCTGCCACGAAAGTGAATATTGGAAGGGCATTTGAACAAAAATCATTTGGATGAAAAAAAAAAAGGAAATAGAACCTAGAGACAGTGATCACAGTTTCCTAAAACAATTTTACAACCTAGATACTTGCTGGAAATCTATTCTAGTTCAGTGATAGATGAGAGACTAAATGTTGCTCCTTTTAAAAATACAGAAATAAATTCTGTTTGAACCAGGAGAGTAGAAAAAAATCCGGAAATTATCACACTAGTTTTTGAATGCATGGCATTTTCATTATCCACATTTTCAGTTTTTTTGTCAAATGATTTTATCAGTAAATTGACAATCCACATTAAAATAGACATTTTACAAGTATAAATTAAGGTACACATTTTAGCAGGAAAAGTATAGACTATCTCTAAAGTAAAGAAGGTCTGTTTTTTCCTTAACTTTTAGAGTAGGCCAAGAATCTGTTTAAACCCAGTTATTCATGACATTGACTATCACTACTATCTTCTATTTTGTTTGTTTGTTTGTTTGTTTTGACAGATTTCCCTCTGTCGCCACTCTGGAGTGCAGTGGTGCAATCTCCACTCACTGCAAGCTCCACCTCCCAGGTTCAAGTGATTTTCCTGCCTCAGCCTCCCAAGTAGCTGGGGCAACAGGTGTGCGCCACCACACCCAGCTAATTTTTGTATTTTTAGTAGAGACGGGGTTTCATCATGTTGACCAGAATGGTCTCAATCTCTTGACCTCATGATCCACCCACCTCAACCTCCCCAAGTGCTGGGATTACACACTATTATCTTCTACACTTATTTATAATTGCTCTTGTAGAGTTTAATAGACATCTGCAGGTAGTATTGGCAGAAAAGTGGAAGAAGAAAAAGTGAAATGATACAACTAATATTTATGTAGTGCCAATTCTGTGCCAAATGCTGCTTACCAAACATTTTACGTGCATAACTTCATCTAGTTATGATGAGAATCCTTTGGTATATGTACAGTTATTACTCACACTCTGCTTGGAAGAAATTGGCTTCAAGAGATGAACCACTTTCCTGCAAGCACAGAACTAGTAATGGAGTTGGGAGTTGAACATGTGTGACTCCATGTTACAGCGCCTCTTGAAAAAATAAAGGGGGAAAATAGGGTCAGAAGTTTCCACATAGTGGTAATGTTTGAGCACACCTACAAATGATCCACCTCATGAAGAAGGCAACTCCATTCCCCATTCCTGCAGAGAGGTTGGTGGAAGGCAGGTGTCTGACCTATAGCAATGTTTCATGGAGTCAGGATGGAATTACCAGATAATGTCTGAAAGGGACTGAAGAGAGGCTTCATTTCAAGAGTATGAACGGGTTCCTCTAGTGGCATCGTTCAACACTACTAAGTCTTTTGAGTTTTAGGCTGTTGCTACTGCTACTCTAGCAAATAATTTTGATGAATAATTTACATTTAGAGCTAAGCATAATGGAGTATCTATTAACAGTTTAGGTTTTCATTATCATGTGTTCAGAGACGTTTAAGACATTTTCATAGTCTATTTTATTTTAGTTGTAGCTTTTTATGGTTTAGTTAAAATTTAACTTCTTGTTTTGATTATCTTAAACACACTTTATGCCAAATTTTATTAATTTCCTTCAATTGTGTTATCACAGTGACAGGCACAAATTTATTAGCCCTCGAATACTGTGCTTCAAAACAGATTATTAGAGCAAGGGAGGATGCAATGCCTCTCAGAAGCCTTGTGGGTAGACTGAGAACCAGGGAAATATGGACATCTGGGCAGAAGTCCCTCTAGATAAATACCAGAGACAACAGTAGCTGTCAGCTAATCTATGCAAATTTATTTAAAGGTCAGTAAGTGTGTTATATTTTAGTAAAATTGCCATGGTTTGCTGATGACATAATCTTACATATAGAAAACCCTAAAGATGTCACCAAAAAACTATCAAAACTAATAAACAAATACAGTAAATTTCCAGCATGCAACACCAACATGTAAAAATCAGTAACAGGTTTATATACTAACAACAAACTATTCCCCACAAAATTTAAAAAAAAAATCCAATTATGATAGGAATATAAAAAATTAAATTATTAGGAATAAACGTAACTAAGGAGGTGAAGAATCCATATACTGAAAATTAGAAATCTTCAATGAAAGAAATTCAAGAAGACATAAATAAGCATAAAGATATCTTATGTTTATAATTTGGAATAATTGATATTGTTTAAACATCCATACTGTCCAAAATGATCAACAAATCAGTGTAATCTTTAACAAAATTCCAATATCATTTATCACAGAAATAGATAAAAGTGACCCTAAAATTTATATGAAACCACAAACACCATGAGCAGCCAAGGCAATATTTAGCAAACAGAACAAAGCTGGAGCTATCACATTACCTTGGCTTCAAATTATATTATAGTCATTAAAACACTATGGTTCCAAAATCTTTTTTTTTTTTTTTTTTTTTTTTTTGAGACGGAGTCTCGCTCTGTGGCCCAGGCTGGAGTGCAGTGGCGCGATCTCGGCTCACTGCAAGCTCCGCCTCCCGGGTTCACGCCATTCTCCTGCCTCAGCCTCCGGAGTAGCTGGGACTACAGGCGCCCCCCACGCCTGGCTAGTTTTTTGTATTTTACGGGGTTTCACTGTGTTAGCCAGGATAGTCTCGATCTCCTGACCTCGTGATCCGCCCGTCTTGGCCTCCCAAAGTGCTGGGATTACAGGCTTGAGCCACCGTGCCCGGCCCAAATTCTTTACTTACCATTAGTCAATATTGTTATCAGGATCTTCGGTGCACAGTGAAATCTTATCAAATAGCGTTCAAATGCGGTTCAGGATATCAATTTTTTTTTTTTGTTAAAACGCATTGTGTAGAGAGCATCACTGAGTAATGTAGGAACTTTTTAAATCTAACTTCCACTTTATCAGGACAACAGATAGATAATTAAATTTACTTCTTATTCTTTTATTTGGCCCTATGATGTGAATTAACTTATCCAACCACTGAAACCATGGCATACACTCGATGTGTTGAGGCAGTTTTTTGAGAGAATATTTCCACATATACAAAATCATACTCTCAGTTTTGAAATCAAATTGCCTTAAAACTTTTACTCCTTGATAGCCACTCTCCAAAAAATCATTTAACAAAATTCCTTTTTCAATTATGCACTTAGGAAGTGGAATAAAATGTATGTTTCCTGAGGACTTTTAACTAAATGGATTTGTCTGGTAATGTTCAAATAATTCCTAGACATAGGAACTGGATGTTTTTCAGCATAATCAAACTGCTAGCTTGTCTGCAGTTTAAAAAATGTTTAGCTTAAATAATTATCTTGAAGCTGACTACTACTTGAATCTCTGAATCCATTATTAAGAATTATTCCTGGAGATTTTGCCTTTTATTTTATGTATAATGTAGGAAGCATATG
Source organism: Macaca fascicularis (assembly GCF_037993035.2). Lineage (NCBI taxonomy): Eukaryota > Metazoa > Chordata > Mammalia > Primates > Cercopithecidae > Macaca > Macaca fascicularis. The sequence continues at coordinate 160,430,671 of NC_088377.1, read as the reverse complement.
ATTTTGTTTTGTTTTGATCATAGATTGTGCCTCTGACAAGTTATTATCTATATTGGTAGACCAGACCAAAACATGAACACACACCATGTTTCTAGCAATGCCCTACACTCTAATAATTTTCTGCTTCATTAGTTTTTTCTAAAAGATCAAAGTAATACATGTACATGGGTGTATTAAAGTTATTAAAGGGTTTTTAAAGAGTAAAATTATATAGGAATGTTTATAATGAAGAACAATTAATTCCTACCTCAATCTTTTCTTTTCACCCCCCGACTAATCCCTTTTATTCTTTTCTCACCGTCGACTTCTTTCAATCTTTGTTTTTTGTTGTTGTTGTTCATTTGTTTACTAACTCCACATCTCTAAATAATATTGTTACCAATATACGATGGTCTGTCAACTTTAGATATTGCTTAGTGACTTTCTGATATAGTAGATAAGATTATACATCATACCACTCACATACTCCCTCTGAAAATATTACTTTACCACTAATCTAACTTTACAACTCTAAAATTTCCAATAATATATTCAAGCCCCCATTTCCTTTGCTATTAAATACAGTATGAAGACATGAGAAGATAAAAGTTTATCACATTTTTGTTAACTCTTCTCAAATCAGTGGATCCATCGATTTGAAATTTCAAAACCAATATAATATTTAAATTATCATGGTTCATTTTTAAAATATTATTCTTTGCAAAGGGAAGTTGTATGTTGGAATTACATTTCCTACTCTTAAGTTCTATGTTAGTCGTGTACTCCAGAAAGGAAATGTTCATAATACGATGTTTAAATTGACTCCATTTTGTTCTCTACCAAGTGGTTTTATTATATTTTGGATTTATGAAATTGTTCATCATATTATATGCTCTATTGAATTCTTTTTATGTCACATATCTCTATTCTCCTAGTGAATCTGAGCTGTCCTGGGACTTCTAAATCCTCTCAATGTTTTCTTGACCCCTGTAGTCCTCTTTTTTGATTTATAATTTTTCTTCACTGAAGTGCAAGTAGCTTTCAGTTTTATGTGGCATCAGTAATTATGTGTTTGAAAATTGATTTGTTCGTCCTTCACACTTGTTTGTATTTTGTCTAGGTTTAGAATTCTAAATTAAACATCATTATTTCCCTCTACACTCTCAAAATCCGATTCGGTTGTTTTCAGCACCTATTGTTGCTGGTGGAAGATCTAATCCTCCTGTCACTTAGTTCTCTAGAGGTGGCCTATTTCTGATTTTTGAAAGTCATTGGGAACTTACATTTATGTTTGGCGTTCTGAGATTTCACAAACTATGACCCTTTATTTGGATCTTTATTTTTTTTAATTGATTCATTGTTCTGTAAGTAGTAGTGTGATCAATTTGGAAACACTCTTCAGGGTTGCTAAACTAACTTCTATTATTACCTTGATAAATGTATATTTTAGAAAAACATGAATATTAGTGAGAATGAAAATATTTGCAGAAATATTAGACTAGAGGTCAAAAACACAGTGAAAATAATATTCAACCAATAACACATAAAACAAAATTATTAAGTTAGTAATATAAATTATCAGAAGGAAATTATCAAGGTAATAATAGAAGATAGTTTAGGAATTCTGAAGAGGAAAGGTCTTCAAATTGATGACACTACTACTTACAGAACAACGAATCAATTAAAAAATAATAATAATAAAATAAAATTAAAAGATTCAAATGCAGGGTCATATTCTCTTGAATAATACATTCTACTTCTTTAGAGAAAGCCTCCCCCAACCAACCCTATGTGGCAATTTGGCAGGCAGGATAAGGAAAAGTATCAAGCCTTTTTTTTCATATGGACTTTATATATTTCCTTGTCTGTAGCATCTCTTTCTCTTCCTTCCTACACAGTGTCAACTTTCCAAAATTCAGAGCCTCTCTGAAAGTCTTACTCTCTATTGCAGATCAGCTCCTTTCTAATTCACGTGCACCAGAAACACACGATAGGTTGTGGCTTTGTCAGCTCTCATCTCTTTTGCAATCCACTCTTATCTCCCAGAAATGTGTTTAAATCTTTTGTCTGTTGATTATTAAATTCAAGTTATTTTATTTGTTAAGAGTTTTGTCTTTAAAATATATATATATATATATTTCATCATGTTTATGGTTTATCATGAAAGAAAATAATTTGTATATATATATGTATCTAGTCTGCCATCTTGAATGAAACATTTTAAAATCATTTCTAATATAATCAAGAATTTATACTTTTAAGTATTAATTCTAATTATATCTTGTAGCAATCTTGTGCAGATTGTAGAATTTACTAAACATCTTCATATATTGTACCACAATTAGATGTACCAAAGTATATATACATAATTTAAAGGACTTTACAATATAAAGTTGGCATAAATATTCCTCAGATTAGTGCTACAGTGTGAGTATTTTGGGACATTTTTCTTTTCATATAAGCCTACATATGTTGGCAGAAGTGTAGAACGAGTGGAGCAATAGACTTGGAGTCTTGTTAAGTAATTATCTGGCTACGAAATGTTAAATTATATCTTGAAATTCATCTATTTAGTAGTTGAACACATTAAACATTAAGGACATTTTAGGTTCTAAATTTCAATATGCAATGGTACATTTCTTCACTGAGTTTTACAGGTCCTTAAAAAATAATTAAGCTTCACTTGCAAAAGCTTTAATTTTTCATCAACTAAATGAAATTAAAATAAAATGTAATTTTTTTTTCAGCATTATGGAGCTTCTTCTAAACTGGTAATAGTAATTGTAATGCTTTTCATTTTCATATCCTTTACAAAAAAAGTATGTAATTAACAAGCTGATCAAGGTTACAGAGAAAGCCTAGGAGATTCATTACCTCTCTGAGCCAGGCTGGGGCACATGTTCTGAACCTTGTTAGACTTTGCCAGTCTTGCCATTATTAATTAGACCAGGGAACAGCAACTGACCTAAGGAAAGACAACAGGTAGGCTGGCCAGCACTGACACTCTGACCAAATATATTTAGGTAATTAGATAACCCATAAAGATTTTCTCTTTTGATAGCTCCAAGAGAGAAAATTGAAAAGTTGGTATAAGGAGTATAGGCTTAAATTATGCATATGAAGGCTCATGAAGTAACAGTGTGTTATACTGAGCCATGAGTGAAGTTTATATTGAGAGTGAATAGAAGCAGGTAATTAAGGCAAATGAAGCAGCTACATTAAATGTGTTACAGGTAACAATTATAAAATACCTACAAAATACATTTTAGAAAATCAGCTACCTACAGGCATTTAAAAGTGGCCAAAGCAAGACATAAAACAAATTAGATTTTATTTTTGAAACACCCCATTTGCAAAGTAAAGAGTTGTGAATTTGTGGCTTTCTTGCTTGGGCTGATTTTTCAACCCACATGCATGACTACAACAGTTGCGAAACCACAGAATTTTTAATTTAAGGTGACAGAGGAGAGAATTTGAGACCAGAAAAATAACTGAAAACTTAACTGAGAAATATTTAAAGCAAAAAAGCAACAGGAATGAGACAAAAATATGAGTAAAAATACTGCCCAAATTCCCACATTAATAACTAAAATATAGTAGAGGTAGCACCAGCGGTTCCATGAAAAAGAAGACATGTCCAGAGTGGAAATTAATCCTGAAAGACACTGACAAAAGATGAGGTTTCTGAGTTTCCTATATCTGTTTTTAAACTGTATGCATTTCCCTACCCATTCTCATATCAAGCAGCAGAACATTAAAACATTATTGGCTTCAGGTGTCAGAAGACTGAAACGTTCACGGCTTGCAGAACAACTGGTAATTTGAATAAGTATCCAAAGCAAGGAATAGATAGGTAATCCTTCCAAAATCTAATCATAAAACCTGCCCAAATTATTGGGTAATTATCAAACCAAATAGTCACAGCAACAATCCTTAGGGCCAGGATAAAACAGCAGTAGATGGAATCTATCTGTGCTAAGCAAAAGTAGCTGCTGTACCTGGGACAGAAGATATTCAAGTGCAAGCAAGTTAACTGACTATAGATTGAACAACAACAACAAAAAGTCATCAAAATCATATAACAAAATCCAGGGTTGATGCAATGTATTATCTAAAATGTCATGTTTTCAAACAAAAATTACTATGGATGAAAGATGTGAAAGTAGGACCCATACTCAGAAAAATATATCAAGTAAGAGAAACTGATGATGAGCAGCTGAATTTAACGTACTATGACTTCAAAACAACTACTGTAAATAATTTTCAAGAATATTAAAAGTTGTTTTCAAACAACTAAAAACAAAACAATCGTACTTTGAATAGATAAGATATATTAATAGATGATTTGTAATGACACAAAATGGGAATTCTAGAATTAAAAACTAATACTCAAATTAAAAATTCAGTAGGTGCCATAAACAGCATACTAGAAATGGCAGATAAAAAAATTAATAAATGAAAATATTATTATAGGTTATCCAATCTGAAATACACAGAAAAAGAAGATTTAAAAAAAATTAACAGTTACATATATGTAGAAAAATATCAAGAAGTTTAACATACATGTAAATTTAGTCATAGAACAAAGAGAATGAAAATGAGTAGCAAAATATATTTGAAGTAACTATCAAACACTTTCATAATTCGATAAACAATGCTAACTTACAGGTCCAACAAACAAAAAGAAGTAAAAATGTGAAAGAAAATTCTATAGTCTGAAGCAAAATGTCATCAGATATTACCTTGAATATGTTGGAAGAAATGAAGAGCACCATATGTGAGTAAATTAAAAGTATACATATATTTTTTTACTTCTCTAAATATCTTAAGAGAATATATGTTCATTTAAGGTAAGCCTTATCATAATTTATGTAATAATATATAATAGGTAATAATATATAATAATTTTTATTATAATGTGTAATGACACAATATACATGTCAATAATAGCTCTAGGTATAGTGAGTAAATGAAAATATATTTTTGTGAGGTTCCTATACTGTACCTGGATTAGCACAATATTAACTTGAACTAGATTGTAATAAATTAAAGATGAATGCAGTAATATCCAAGGCAACCACTAAAAATAATACAATGGGATATAGCTAAAAAATTAATATATGTTTTTAAAAAATACTAAAATTTCCTAATTCATTGAGATTTTATCATGAGATTTGTCCTGAGATTGCAACAATTAAGTCCCATCTTTAGGCTCCACTTCTGATTTTAGTTCTCTTGATATTTCCAATATATCTGCAGTTGCATCCTTCACCAAAGTCTTGAACACCTCAAAATCATTCACGGGAGTTGAAATCAACTTCTTCCAGACTCCTGTTAATGTCAATATACTATTTTAATTTTTTTTACCTTACTTTTACATTTTTAAATTTTTTATTGTTGTGGGTACATAGTAAGTATATATATTTTTGAGGTATATAGTATATTTTGATACATACATATAATGTCTAAAAATTATATCAGGGTAAATGGGGTATCCATCACCTGAAGCATTTATCCTTTGTGTTGCAAACTATCCAATTATATTGCATTAGTTGTTTTTAAATGTAAAGTTAAATTATTATTAACTACAGTCACCATGTTATGCTATAAAATACTAGATCTTATTCAATCTAACTGTATTTGTGTATCCACTTACCATCCCCATTTCCCTGCCACTACCCCCACTATCGTTCCCGGCCTCTTGTTACCATCATTATACTTTCTATCTCCATAAGTTCAATTGTTTTAATTTTTAGTGCACACAAATAAGTGAGAATATGTAAAATTTGTCTTTCTGTGCCTGGCTTTTTTCATTTAAAATAATGACTCTCAGTTCCATCCATGTTGTTGCAAATGACAGGATCTCATTCTTTTTATGGCTGAATAATAATTCATTGTATATTAGTACCATACTTTCTTTATTCATCTAATGATAAGACACTTGGGTTGCTTCCAAATATTCGCCATTGTGAATAGTGCTGGAATAAACATGAAAGTGCCGTATCTCTTTGATGTACTCATTTCCTTTATTTTAGGTATATACTTAGCATTGGAATTGCTGGATCATATGGTTGGTCTATTTTTGGTTTTTGAGGGACTTCCAAACTGTTCTCCATAGTGACTGTACTAATTTCCATTCCCACCAACAGTATACAGGGGTCCCCTTTTCTCCACATCCTCACCAACATTTGTTATTGCCTGTCTTTTGGATAATAGCTACTTTATCTGGGAGAGGAGATATCTCATCGTAGATTTGATGTGCATTTCTCTTATGATCAATGATGTTGAGCACCTTTTCATATACCTATTTGCCATTTGTATGTCTTCTTTTGAGAAATGTCTATTCAGATGTTTTGCCTATTTTTAATTGGATTATTAGATTTTTTCCTACAGAGGTGTGTGAGCTTCTTATATATTCTAGATACTAATCCTTTGTCAGATGGGTAGTTTGCAAATATTAAATGATTTCTCTTATTCTGTGGGTTGTTGCTTCACTTCTTTGATTTTATCCTCTACTGTGCAGAAGCTTTTTAACTGGATGGGACTCCATTTGTCCATTTTTGCTTTGATTGCTTGTGCTTGTGGAGTATTAATTAAGAAATCTTTCCCTCATCCAATTTCCTGAGAGATTATCCAATTTGTGTGTGTGTGTGTGTGTGTGTGTGTATATATACTTGTGTATGTTTGTGTGTGGTAGTTGCATAGTTTGGGGTCTTAGCTTTAAGACTTTAATCCATTTTGATTTTATTTTTGTGTATGGTAAGAGATATGGGATCTAGTTCTATTCTGCTACATATGAACATCTGGTTTCCCCAGCACCATTTATTGAAGAGACTGTCCTTTCCACAATTTACATTTTTGGTTGCTTTGTCAAATATTAGTGTAATCTAGATGTATGGATTTGTTTTGGGGTTCACTGTTCTCTTTCATTGGTCTGTGTGTCTGTTTTTATGCCAATATCTTGTTGCTTCAGTTAGTATACTCCATAATATTAATATAATTTGAAGTCAGGTAGTGGGATTCCACCAGGTTTTTTCTTTGACTGGGGATAGCTCAAGCTCTTCTTGGTCTTTTGTGGCTCCATATAAAATTTAAGAATTTTTTCCTATTTCTGTGAAGGATATCTTTGGAATTTTGATAGGGATTTCATTCAATCTGTAGACTGTTTTGGGTAGTACAGGCATTTTAACAATATTGACACTTCCAATTCATAAACATTAAATATTTTTCCCTTTTTTATGTTTTCTTCAATTTCTTTCATGAATGTTTTATACTTTTCATTGTAGAGATCTTTCATTTCTTTGGTAAGTTTATTCCTAGGTATTTAATTTTATTTGTGCTATTGTAAATGGGATTATTTTCTTGATTTCTTTTCAGATTATTCGCTATTGGCATACAAACACATTACTGATTTTGTATGTTGATTTTTTATCCTGCAACTTTACTAAACTTGTTTATCAATTGTAAGAGTTTTTTGGTGGAGTTTTTAGGGTTTTCAAAATATAAGATCATATTATCTGTAAACAAGGATAATTCCACTTCCCTTCCTATTTTGATGCCCTTTATTCATTATCTGAGTACTCCAGCTAGGACTTCCATACTATGTTGAATGATAGTGGTGAAAGTGGGCATCCTTGTTGTGTCCCAGATCTCATAGGAAAGACTTTCATTGTTTCTCCATTCAGCCTAATACTAGCTATGGGTCTGTTGTACATGGGTTTTATTATGTTGAGATATGTTCCTTTTTTTGGTTTGTTTTTTGTTTGTTTGTTTGTTTGTTTTGTTTTTGAGAGGAAGTCTTTCTGTGTCGCCAGGCTGGAGTGCAGTCACTTGATCTGAGCTCACTGCAACCTCCACCTCCCAGGTTCAAATGATTCTTCTGCCTCAGCCTCCCAAATAGCTGGGACTACAGGCATGCACCACCATGCCCGGCTAATTTTTGTAGGGTTTTTTTTTGTTTTGTTTTTAGTAGAGACGGGGTTTCACCATGTTGGCCAAGATGGTCTCAATCTCTTGACCTTGTGATCCGCCCACCTCAGCCTCCCAAAGTGCTGGGATTACAGGCATGAGTCACCACGCCCAGCTGAGATATGTTCCTTCTATATCCAGTTTTTTGAGGATTTTTATCATTAAGGGGTGTTGAATTTTATCAAATGCTGCTTTAGCATCAATTGAAATTATGTGATTTTATCCTTCATTCTGTTGATACAATGTATCCCACTGATGGATTTGTGTATGTTGAACCATCCTTGTATCTCAAGGATAAATACCACTTTCTCATGATGAATTAATTTTTAATGTATTGTTGAATTCAATTTGCTAGTATTTTGTTGAGGATTTTGCATTTTTGCATCAGTGTTCATCAGAGATAATGGCCTGTGAGTTTAGGTGGGTGGTGGTGGTGATGATGATGATGATGTGCCTTTGTCTGGTTTTGGTATCAGGGTAATAATACTGCCCTTATAGAATGAATTTGGGAGTATTCTCTCTAAATCTCTGATTTTTTTTGGTGGGGTGGGGATAGTTTGAGTAGGACTGGCATTAGTTCTTCTAATGTTTGGTAAAATTCAGCAGTGAGGCCATCAGTTCCTAGGATTTTCACTGCTAGGGAATTTTTTTATTTCAGCTTCTATCTCATTGTTATTCATCTATTCATATTTTGGATATCTTCATGGTTCAATCTTAGTAAGTTGTATGTATCTAGGCATTTATCCATCTCTTCTAGATTTTCCAATTTTTTGGCATATAATTGCTGATAGTAGCCACTGATGGCCCTTTGAATTTCTGTGGTATCAGTTGCAATGTTTCCTTTTTCATCTGATTTTATTTATTTGGGTCTTCTCTCTCTCTCTCTCTCTCTTTTTTTTTTGGTCTGGCTAAGTTTTTCTATTTTTGATATCTTTTCAAAAAACCTTTTCATTTCATTTATCTTTTATATTATTTTCTTTATTTCAATATTATTTATTTCTACTCTGATGTGTTTCTACTAATGTTGGGTTTTTTTGCTTTTCTAATTCTTTAAGATACATAATTAGGTTGTTTCTTGAAGTTGTTATTCTTTTTGATAGAGGCATCTATGGCTTTACACTTTCCTCTTGTTACTGCTTTTGCTGTATCTCATAGGTTTTGGTGTGTTTTGTTTCCATTATCAATTGTTTCAAGAAAGTTTTAAATTTCTTTCTTAATCTCTTTATTGACCCACTGGTCATCCAGAAGCATATAGTTCAATTTTCATGTATTTGGATACTTTCAAAAATTATTCTTGTTGTTGATTTTTAGTTGAATTCCATTATAGTCTGAGAAGTTACTTGAAATGATTTCAACTTTTTAAAGTGTTTTAAGACATATTTTGTGTCCTAATATATGGTATATCCTTTAATGACCCATGCGATAGAGAAGAATGTGTATTCTTCAGCCATGGAATGAAATGTTCTATAAATATATATTCATTCCATTTGGTCTCTAGTGTAGATTAAGTTCAATGTTTTCTTGATTATTTTCTGTCTGAATCTGTACAATGCTGAATGTGGGGTTTTGAAGTCTCTGGTGATTATTGTATACGGGTATATCTCTTTAGCCCTAAGAATATTTACTTTGCATAACTGCATGTTTCAGTGTTGAGTATGTGTATACATTTACAATAATTATGTCCTCTTGCTGAATTGACCCCTTTATCATTATATAATGACTGTCTTTGTCTCTTTTTATAGTTTTTCTTTTGAAATATATTTTGTCTGATGTAAGTATAGCAACTCTTGCTCTTTTTTTTTTTTTTTTTTTTGCTTTCATTTACATGGAATATATTTTTCCATCTCTTCATTTTTAGTCTATGTGTGTTTTATGAATGAAGTATATTTCCTGTAGGCAACAGGTCTTTGGATCTTGTTGTTTTTATCCATTTAGCCACACTCTATATCTTTTGAATGAACAGTCTGGTCTATTTATTATACATTCACTGTTACTATTGATAAATAAGAACTTACTTCTACCATTTTGATTATGTTTTATGTCTGTTTTGTGGTCTCCTCTTCCTTCATTCTTTCCTTCTTCTCTTTCTTTTAGTGAAGGTAAATTTTTTCTCTTGGTATATTTTTAATTTTTGCATTTATTTTCTGGGTATCCATTGCAGTTTTTAAATTTGAGGTTACTATGAGACTTGTAAGTAATGTCTTATAACCCATTATTTTAACCTGATGGGAACAATACTGATTTCATAAACAAACATACTAATAAACAAGCAAAAAGAAAACTAATAAAAATTCTATGCTTTGACTTCATGTCCCTGCTTTTTAAATTTTTATGGCTGCTATTTCTTAGTGTTCTGTCTATGTCTTAAAAAGTTGTTGAAGTAATTATTTTGGATCAGTTAATTTGTTCATTTTTTGCTGAAGATATGAGTAGTTTACATACTACAATTACAGTGTTACAATAGTGTGGGTTCTGGGGTGGGAGGGAGTTCAGTTTCATTTATTTATTTGTTTTGGAGACAGAGTCTCACTCTGTCGCCAAGGCTGGACTGCAGTAGTGCAGTCTTGGCTCACTGCAACCTCTGCGTCCCAGGTTCAAGCATTTATCCTGCCTCAGCCTCCTGGGTATCTGGGGTTATGGGCACTCACCACCGCATCAGGCTAATTTTTGTGTTTTTAGTAGAGATGGGGTTTCACCATGTTGGCCAGGCTGGTCTCAAACTCCTGACCTCAAGTGATCCACCCACCTCAGCCTTCTAAACTGCTGGAATTACAGGCATGAGCCACTGCACAGGCACCTGACCTAGCCTGTTTTTTGTGTACTTACTATTACCATTGAGTTTGGTGCCTTCAGGTGATTTCTGATTGCTCATTAATGTTCTTTTTTTTTTTTCTGAATTAATTTTCATGAATTTCTCAGAACTCCCTTCAGCATTTCTTATAGGACATGCTTGGTGTTGATGAAAGCCCTCAGCTTTTGTCAGGAAAGCCTTGCTTCTCCTCCTTGTTTGAAAGATATTTTCACTGAATATATTATTCTGGGGTAAAAGTTTTTTCTCCTTCAGTGCTTTAGATATATATATATTCCACTCTCTCCTGGCCTGTAAAGTTTTCACTGAGAAGCCTGCTGCTAGACATAATGGACATCCATTGTTTATTATTTGTTTCTGTTTTCTCTTGCTGCTATTAGAAATCTTTGTTTATCCTTGACCTTTGGGAGTTGATTATTAAATACCTTGAGATAGTCTTGTATACTATACTTGAATATTGAAAAATTTCTCTAGATTTGGGAAGCTCTCTGTTATTATCCCTTTGAATAAACTTTCTACCACTGTGTCCCTTTTTACCTTCTCTCTAAGGCCAATAACTTAGATCTGCCCTTCTGGGCCTATTTCCTTAGATATTGTGGGCATGCTTCATTGTTTTCTATTATTTTGTTATTTTGTCTCCTCTGACTGTGAATTTTCATAGTCAGTCTTCAAGCGCACTAATTCATTCTTCTGTTTGTTCAATTCTGCTATTAAGAAACTCTGATGCATTCTTTAGTATGGCCATTACATTTTTGAACTCAAGAATTTCTGCTTGATTCATTTTAATTACTTCAATTTTCTCTTAAATTTATCTGATATGAATCTAAATTTCTTCTCTGTGTTATCTTGAATTTCTTTGAGTTTCTGCAACAAATATATTTTACTTTCCCATCTGAAAGGTCATATATATGTCTCTGTCTCTCCAGGATTGTCCCCTGATGCCTTATTTAGTTCATTTCCTGAGGCAAAATTTTCCTGGATGGTCATGATGCTTGTGGATATACAATGGTGTCTGGGCATTGAAGACTTAGGATTTCCTTGTAGTTTTTGCACTCTGCTTTTATTTTTAATCATCTTGCTTGGGAAGGCTTTCCAGGTATTTAAAGGGAATTAGGTGTTGTGATCTAAGGTTTTGGTCACTGCAGCCATATCTACATTAGCGGCCACCCCAACCCCAGTAACACTGTAGTTCTTTCAGACTCTTTGATGGTCTTGGAAATGATCTGGAAAATTTTTCTGGGTTACTATTCAGAAACTCTTGCTCTCTTCACTTACTTTCTCTCAAACAAATGTGGTATCACTCTCTGCTGAGCTTCCTGGAGCTCAGGGAAGAGTGATAAAAGCAGTCCTTGTTGCCGAGACAGCCTTTTTAGGTTTATTTAGAACCTCAGATTACTTTAGCCTGAGGCAGTGAAGCTTAAAAACATTTAGCTTTCAACTGTTGGTATGGGCACTTCCCTGCTGGCTAGGGCTGGCCTAAAGTCACCCTCCGTAGGCAACAGCTGAGTTCTTACCAGGACTGGCAGCACTTAGTTTCAATACAAAGTTCCCCAATCACTGTGCTCTCCCTCTCCCAAAGCACACAAATTCTCTCTCAATGTCATGCAACCGTGGCTGGGGGATGGGGAAGGGGTATTTTCAGCAATTCAAAAATGTCTTTTCTACCTTCTTCAGTGCTTTTTTCAGCAATATGGAGTTAAAACTGCATATGTGATTGCTTACCTGTTGTTAGGTTCTTATGAAAGTGCTTTTTGTGTAGATAGTTGTCAAGTATGATGTTGCTGCAAGGAGGATGATCAGTGAAGCCTTCTATTTGGCCATTTTGCTCTGCCTTTTCATTCAAAGTTGATATTTTGACCTCCTCCCATGAATCACAAATATTGTTAATGAAAATCTAGAAGGGTAAATCATTTTTAGGAGGTTTCCACTTAACTTTACATAGACCTATAAGAGGAATTAATGTCTATGACAGCCTTACAAAATGTATTTCTTGATGAGTAAGACTTAAAAGTCAAAATTACTCCTTGATCCACAGGATGCAGGATGTGTTACCAGACATGAAAACAGTATTAATTTCCTTGTACAACTCTATCAGATCTCTTGAGTTTCTAGGTGCATTGCCAGTGTGCAGTAATATTTTGAAATGGACTTTTTTTCTGATCAGTAAGTCTTAACAATGAACTTAAAGTGGTCAGCAAACCATGCTTTAAACAGAGGTACTGTCATCCAGGCTTTGCTGTTCGATTTATAGTGCATAGGCCGGGTAGATTTAACGTAATTCTTAAAGGCTCTAGGATTTTCAGAATTGTAAATGAGCATTGGCTTCAAAGTTAAGTTACATTAGTTCCTTACAAGAGAGTCCGCCTGTACTTTAAAACTTTGGAGCCAGGCATTAGCTTCTCTCTAGTTATGACAATCCCAGATGGCATCTTCTTCCAATAGGAGGCTGTTTTGTCTACATTGAAAAGCTGTTTAGTGGAGCCACCTCCATCGATGATCTCACCTAGATCTTCGGAATAACTTGCTGCAGCTTCTGTATCAATTGGCACTTACTGCTTCACCTTTCACTTTTATGTTGTGGGGGTGGTTTTTGTCCTTAAATTTCATAAAGCCACCTCTGTTAGCTTCACATTTTCCTTCTGTAGTTTCCGTCCCTTTCTCAGCCTTCATAGAAATTAAGAGCATTAGGGCCTTGCCCTGGATTAAGCTTTGGCTTAAGGAAATCTTGTGACTGGTTTTATCTTTTATCCAATCCACTAAAATTTTCCTTATATCAGCAATAAATCTGTTTCAACTTTCTTATTATTTGTGTGTTCACTGGAATAGGACTTTTAATTTTCTTCATAAACTTTCTCTTTGCATTCACTACTTGGTTGTTTGGTGCAAGAGGCCTAGCTTTCAGTCTATCTCTTCTTTCAATGTACCTTCCTCAATAAACTGAATCACTAGTAGCTTTTGATTTACAGTGAAATATGTGTAACTCTTTTTTTCACTTGAACACTTAAGAGACCACTGTAAGGTTATTAATTAACCTAATTAAAACATTGTTATGTTACAAGGGATAAGGAGGCCTGAGGTAAGGAAGAGAGAAGGGGGAATGACTGGTAAGTGGTGCAGTTAGAACACATACAAAATGAATTAATTAAATTCATCATCCTATATGGGAGCTTTTTGTGGCACTTCAAAACAATTACAACAGTAACATCAAAAATCACTGACCAGTGGCCAGTTTATAGTATGTGACTTGGTTTAGCAATGCCTGGTCCAAGACACACAGGTCTGAGCACCCTGAAGTCATTGACTTTGATCTCTGGTCTCTGGGATACATCACTGATGTGTTCAAGGAGGCTCGCGAGAGTCTAGCCCCTCCACTGCTTCTCCCTTCCCTCTTTCCCCATTCACACACTTTTTAGGAGGGTCATCGGCTAGTTCCCCACTTGTGGCACCACTTACAACAAGGCCTGGAAACTTAATGTGCACCTGTAATAACATGGGGAATAAGCCATTTGTTTATGACTGTGAAGGATGTGGCAAGACCCACCTCAAGAGGCTAACATCTGAAGTTGTCATGTCCTGATTCGTATGGCAGAAAAGCCATATATTCGTGCAGCTAGTAGCTGTGATAAAAAATTCAACACAAAATCAAACTTAAAGAGACATTTTACGGGCAAACATGAAAACTAGCAAAAATATATATATACATATGCAATTTTGAAGGTTGTAAGAAGACCTTTACAAACATCAGCAGCTGAAAAACCATCACTGCCAGCATACCAATGAACCACTACTCAACTGTGCCCAGGAAAGATGTGGGAAGCATTTTTTCCCCATCCATCTAGGAAGCAGCAAGGACCATGAGGGCTCTATATGTCAAAAAGGGTGTTCTTTTGTGGTGAAAACATGAACAGAAATTTTGAAACATGTGAGAGAAACTTATAAAAAGGTAATAACATATGAAGCAGGCCAGAAAACATTGAAACATTCTCTTAGGCAACATATGAACACTCATGCCCCAGAAAGGGATATTTTTGACATACAAGAGAAGTCTGTGGAAGAACCTACACAATTGTGTTTATTCTACAAATCCATGTCCTTTCCATGAGAAAAAAAGGTGCCACTTTGCATGTGAACATGTTGGCTGTGGCAAAACATTTGCAGTGAAGCAAAGTCTTTCTAAACACACTGTTGCACATATTCTGACAAGAAGAAAATGAGGCTCAGAGTAATAGCTAGGAGAGTGGATTCTGAACATTTTTCACACAAAAAATGATACATGTCAGAGGTGATAGATATGCTAATTACCCTGATTATAGAAATTGTATACACATATCAAAATATCACACTTTACCCCATACATATGCAGAATGTATTCATGCAGAATGAATGTAGTATGTGTCAATTAAAAACATAATAAATGCAAAAAAAATCTCACTAAAAACCTAGCTTGACCTCTCATCTCAGTGGATATATCCTTCCTAAAACAAGAGAAAGGCTTATTTTTGTCTCCAAGTGGAAGGCCTCTGAAATGTATGGAAGATAAGGGTGGGCTCCACAGTCAGGGTACTACCCCTTAACCAAGTATCATATTGCTTTTTTCAAAGGACTATAGACCAATGATCTTAGCTATTTTCCCTCAGAAGCATATTTTTCTTTATTAAAATTGTTGATGCAGAAAAAGGAAGATCACTAATCACAGATTGTCATAACAGATATGATAATAATCAACAAGTTTAAGTATTGTGAGAATTACCATGTAACAGAGACATGAAGTAAGCACATGCTGTTGAAAAAATGGCGCTGATAAGCTTGCTAGATATAAGTTTCCACGAAACTACAATTTGTAAAAAATGTAATATTGTGAAGCACACAAAAGCAAGGCACAATGAAAAAAAAAAAAAAAGTCATGCCTGTATGTCACAGATGATATTTACTTAATCCCAACATAGTGCTAAGACTGACTGAAGACATTGGCTCACAAGAGCCATTTTATTTTTTAATTTTCAGGAATTTTTTCAAGCAAATTTTTAAACTTTTAATAGTTTGAATATGGTGATGAGGTAGTTACTTATACTATGGAGGCCTGCAAATTCTTCAAACCAGACTCCCTCCCTGAGGCCAGTTCTTAGATATTCACGGCACATCACTACTTAAAACTTAAAAACTTAATTCATAGTTGATATGGTTTGAGTGTGTCCCCATCCAAATCTCATATTGAATTCCCACTTGTTGTGGGATGGACCTCATGGGAGGTAAATGAATCATGGGGGCTGGCCTTTCCTATGCTGTACTCATGATAGTGAATAAGTCTCATGAGATCTGATGGTTTTATAAGGGGGAATTTCCCTGCACAAGCTCTCTTCTCTTCTCTGCCACCATGTGAGACATGCCTTTCACCTGCTGCCATAATTGTGAGGCCTTCCCAGCCACATCAAACTGTGAGTCCATTAAACCTCTTTATTTTGTAAATTGCCCAATCTTGGGTATGTCTTTATCAGCAGCGTGAAAACAGACTAATGCAATAGTATTACTGCAAATGTTGACATTAGTGCCAGTAAAACTAGGCTACCTACAGCCAGCTCTCTTTTACTTTAATGCATGTAAATTTTACATTAAAATGCTGTTTTATTATTAATCACAAGTGAAGTTCATGAATATATTGTGAGACAAAGTAGCAAACGTTACAAACCGTGTTTGCGCATTTCTGCTTGCTAGCAGTTCTGCTTGCTAGTTTTGTGAAAAAACCCC
The DNA here is from genome assembly GCF_037993035.2 of Macaca fascicularis. NCBI lineage: Eukaryota > Metazoa > Chordata > Mammalia > Primates > Cercopithecidae > Macaca > Macaca fascicularis. The sequence goes on along the minus strand of NC_088377.1, from coordinate 160,414,170 downwards.
TGACTTTGTTACCATCTGCAGCTCTCTGAAGGGAGGCTTTGAAAACAAAACAGGATAGCATGCACAGCCTCCAATGTCTCTTGCCTGAGCTACTATGTTTTTCTTAAAAGATAAATGACCGTAGTCCTTGCCTTTCCCTGCACCCAAGATAACCTCTGACAGGGGCAGTGATTATGCTTCTGTAATCTATAACCAGATGTACCCTTACACCCAAACCTTGATGTGATTCTGCTTTAATGTAACTCCTGAGCAAGTCTGATGTGATTTTGCACTTACTGAACCCCCACCACTTGTATATAAGCAGTGGCTGAAACACTAAGCAGGAGCAGTCTGGCAGAACTGCCCTAGGGCTATAGGCTTCAGTCTACAGTCCTCAGTAAGACTTCTAAATAACACTAACTTTAATCCTTCCAAAGCTTGAGTATGTTTTCTTTAGTGAGCAATATATATATACTTTTGTTATAATTCACAAAATGTATTGATAACAAAAAGAGTATAGACTATGTAGTTTCCAAGTAAGCAAAAATATTATAACAAATATTACAATTTTAAAAATATAGTATTAATATAGCATCACTACATTGTTAAGACATCAATCAGAATATAGAATATACTATATGATCCAGAATGACTCGAGGCTTCCAAAGAGAAGAGTAGCAACATTTTGTTTGATCCCATTTGTTTTTCAGTGAAGTGGTAAAGTGGGCAAACAATCATCAACGCAGCAATGATTCAAAAAATAAAAATCTAGCATTTTCATGCATATTTCCAAAATAAATCTGTAGTTATCCACTGAGTCCAACATATCTTATTTATAAAAGTAGTTTGACAATAACATAATTACTTTCTTTGGAAAAAGCTTTTTTCTAAGACCTTGAAATCAAAAGCAATTCACTATAGATGAAGAACAGGACCCACTAAGAGGAATGTGGGAATAACATTGATTGAGCATGCTATGTGACAAGCAATATATTAGGCTCTTTTCAAAAATCTATGTAGCAATTTTTAAAAGAATATTGTAGCCTTGTTGCCTTGAAGAGAAAAGAACTCAAAATTTTATGGCATATTTTTAGTTTTAAATATTAAGTAGTTTGTTTTAAAATGTGCTTATTTGGATAAATGAATTAATTAGTTACAAATTTAGTAGAAATTTACTTACTAGTACAATAATAAAAAAAAATTTCAGCCAAAAGTTATAAGTAAAATGCTCTCAGCACTTACTATCTATTTAGAAAATCTCTGAAACTACCCCCAAACACTCAGTATTTCCTAGACAGGATCCTTGGCAGAGAGGACCTGAGTTTTGTATTGTCTTGATCTCAAGAGAAGTTAATAATATACCAGCAGTGGCCATCCAGAGACAAATATTCAGGCCTTGAAACTCTCCTGCTTTTGATGAAGGGTGAGAGAATATGGGAAAACACCAATCCCAGCTCATTTTCTGTCTAAAATATCCAATAAATCTACCCCTTTCCTTCCTCCCTTCCTTTCCTTTCCCTTTCCTTTTTCCTTTCCTTTCCTTTTTCCTTTCCCTTCTACTTCCTCTTCCCCTCCTTCCTTTTCCCCCTCCTTTCCCCTTCTTCCCCTTCCCCTTCTTTCCCTTTGCCCCACTTCCCCTTCTTCACCTTTCCCCACTTCCCCTTCTTCCCTTTCCCTGCCTTACTGCAACCTCTGTCTCCTGGATTCAAGCAATTCTCCTGCTTCAGCCTCCTGAGTAGCTGGTACTACAGGCTCGCACCACCACTCCTAGCTAATTTTTGTTTTTAGTTTTTTGGTTTTTGTTTTTTTGATTTTTTGTTTTTTAGTGGAGACGAGGTTTCACCATGTTGACCAGGATGGTCTCAATCTATTGACCTCATGATCTGCCTGCCTCGGCCTCCTAAAGTGCTGGGATTACAGACGTGAGCCACTGCGCCTGGCCTCCTTTCCTTTTTTAAAAATATAGACATACATAAATGAGATCGGTGGGGTAAAATATAATCTTTCCCATAAATTACAATTTACCTCTAATATTTAAGGATTCCTTAGAGTCACAACTTCTGGAACACTCCTCACAATCTATGCATAGGTATATGACAAGAAGGCTGAACTAATTTGCCAAAGTGATAGTCTAATAAAGGGCAAGACCAGCAAGATATGGAACTCATGAGAGCCTAACTCCAAAAGTCATGTTCTCACAGTTCCTGGTAAACTTGAATAGCACAGAAAATTATGAGACTATTTAAATAAGGAACAAATGTTTCCTTTCCTCCTGTCATCTCGCTGAGTTTGTTATAAGATGTTACCCTTCGTTTACACTTAATCTTATATTCTGTTGTGTTGCATACAATTTTTAAAAAATATGTAGCATTCATTCACATTATTCTACAGTCAAATTCCCCAAAGGAGAGTTTTCTCTGTGTCCATGGCTTCTTTTGAACTCACTCTAAGTCTTCTGAGAGGAAATGGCAGAAGATAATGTCCCTGTGGGACTAAATTAAAATGTCAAGTCCTACGCATGAGCAAAGATAGAGAAAAACTAGACTAGGAATAATATGATGATAAATATCTCTATTTTCTGAAAAGCATTGCTTCTAATAAGTTCCAAGTACTAAACCTTCTATACATTAGATATTATATTACAGAAGAATGGCAAGTACTTTAAAATTGATCACTCATCACATTATGAAAAATGAATGCTATAGTATGCATCATAAAGTTGTGCATTCCAGTATTAAATACTGAAAGCTTGTTCCAAAGAAAAGGGAAAAAAAAAGTATTAAGCGCTGCAAAAATGGCAAGAAAAGGCATAGCATTTTAAAAAATATCCAAGGATATATCAATCTCCTGGAGTCAGGGATAATGGAATTTTATAGTAAATCTTCATCCATATCTAGTATACTTAATTCAGGTTTTAAATTTAAACCCTGGATTTATGCCTACGGAACTGACAAAAATCTGATTGCTATTCTACACCACTTTCATCTTGGCTACAAAAACACAGTGATATTATAGACAAGATGCAAAAGTCATATTCAAGAAAATTGATTTTCTCTATTGAGCAATGTCGACTTTGAACAAGTGAAAATGCAAAAATCACTTATTTTGCCTTTTTGTTTGGAATTAATTGCGCAAACGTCGTTATAGACACATGATTAATTGTTAAAAGTATCATGAGCTATTTCCCTTCTGGAGCTTATAAGTGACTGACACAAACCCAAGACTACCCATCAGAGGTTATTCCAAAGGTTAGACGATTCTGACCTACTGTCCTCCTGAAGAGAAGACAAGCTCATTATTCTGTAATTCTATGCAATAATGTTCAAAAGTGTTAATTTCTAACATACAAATGTTATTTTCCTATTATATTTTAGGCTGATAAATCAGAAAAAAACTCTCTCTTTTTGTTTAAATGTGACTAACCAGGTTAAAATAATTGAGAACAAAGTTTTGAATAAATACCAATGTCTTAAAGAGTCTATATATTAAACATTTATATTTACCACTTCTTTTTTGATCATCCAAACTGTGTCTGAAAAGATAATTGATAAAAATGGGTGGGAAACTTGTTTAATTTTTGTAGAAACCATATAAGAAGTGGCCATCAAATTATAATACAAAAATGCAGTATTCTAAGGCTAAGCATTTATTGTTGAGATTTTAAATCTGCTTAGACATTATTTATAATTTTTGAGGATTTATTAAAATAAAATAAATTTGCGAGAGAAGCTAACTTTTTGTACATTTATTTGTTTTCCTTCATTTGTGATAGCAATATAGGTTGAGTGTCTCTTATCCAAAACACTTAAGACAAGAAGTGTTTCCATTTTTATTTATTTATTTATGTATTTATTTATTTTTGAGTTTGGAATATTTGCATATACAGAATAATATATATTGGGAACGGGACCCAAATCTAAACATAAAATTTATTTATATTTTTACTTACCTTATACAAATAGCCTGAGCGTAATTTTTATAAAATATTTCTGCCAACTTATCACATAAAACAAAGTTTTGGCTGCATTTTGACTGCAGCCTGTCACATGAGGTTAGATGTGAAAGTTTTCACTTGCAGAGTCATGTCAGCACTCAATAAGTTTCAGATTTTGGAGCATTTTGGGTTTCATATTTTTGGATTTGAGATGCTCAAGCCGTATTTTCATTAGCAATTTAAGAATCCTAAATCAACAATGAATTGTACTTAATTAGCTTCATTTTGAGATCACCAGCTTAGCTTAGTTAACAGAGGGAATCTCTTTTATACAAAATTATTTTTTTGCACGGAAAATTAAAATTATTATAAATTATTCAATTTAGAAAATATAAGTGACTTAAAAAGGTCCAATCAAAATATAGGCTACTTTATTTAGAAATAATTTTTAAATACAAAAACTAATTACTAATTATTTAATTTTAGAAAAATAGGTGTCATTTTTATTTTCTACACATATATCTGTCAGGAACTCAGCCGGGCTGGGAGAGAGAGAACTGAGCTGTCTGGTGTCAAAGTCGCCAATTAAAGAAACAAGCCATAAATAAAAAGCTCAGCCTTTAGTACCTCACTGTGATGATGTAAGCAAGAGTCTAAAACAAGAAGAAACACTCATTCCCCTGCTCCATTTTCCCCCATAGACTGTCACACAGAGTGAGAGTCAGGAGGATTAAAGCAAACATAGGGATTGTCTCACTCTTCAGGGATCTACAAACAAAAGTATTTGTCAGTTTTTTGGATTCAAGTGGGGCTAGAGGGAAGGTGGAAAGGGGTGAGTTTGAAGCTAGGAACGGAAAAGTACTGAGTACTGAATCAGTCTGGGAAAGTATCCTTAAGGTTTCTCCCTTCTCCCCTAAAAAGAGACCTCTGGAAACACCTGAAGAGGACCTTTGCTAATGTCCTCAGATAAAGCATTAAACTAAAAATGCAAATATGTGAAAGATTATGACCAGCAAAGAGAGTTTGTACTCTTGACTGCAACTCCCTTGAGAGAATGCAGTACCCTCGACTGGGCACCGAGTCTGGTGCGGGTAGGGCAGTTTCCCTGGTGAGGCCTGTCAAATAAAGTCTTTGTAGCTGCACCTAGGTCAGGCCTAAAAATCACACATAGGTTTTTAATCAGAAGCAGAACTCCTCAATATCCTCCTACTAAAATTTGATATGGACAATAGCCACACTAAAATATCTGCTAGTTTAACATACCTACATGACTAACAAAATAGATTATTTCTACAAATTGACTTTGAAGCATCTCTGTATTGATAAACCCATGGATATGTGGCATATAAGAAAAAAATGCATGTAGTTGAAGTAATTGCTTTATTCACCAGGTAGGAGTCTATCGTCTTGTATAGACTCTCTCTCTTCCATGCTCCTTTTATTACATTCTCACTTCTCCAAACACAGGTAGGATAAATAATCATTAAAAGGAGACTTAGTCTGATGTCAGTGAACATCCATTCGCTGGGAACTGGATATATTTTCCTGCCTTCTGACTGTGGATATATTAATAACACAAATAAATGCAACCATTAAGTCTAAAAAGTAGCAATAGAGAAAAGGGAAAGAAGAGCGTGAAGAGTCATGAAATAAAATCAGCAATGTGTCTTGAAGAAATTCCTTTTAGAGAGTTCTGTGAAAAGACTGCATGGAAGTTGGTGGCTGGAATCAAATTTCCAACTCCAAAAGTCACAAAATATAGATATGGGTTGAATCTGAATCAGAAAAAAAAAATGCAGATAAATACTACTTGCAACTACTTAAAGTCAGGTGAAAGCAATAGGCAGCTGGATGTTGACCAGTGAAAGAAACAAAAAGGAAGTCAATGCGGGTGAATAAATATTTGGCTGTAACAGAAACAAGGGTATATTGTGAAACACATGTGGCAAGGTCAGCCAGGTAGGAAGAAGACAAACGTCTGACACACTGTGAAAGAAGAGGGTTATCTGAAGACTGGCTGTTCAGCTGGCAGGACTTTACAAACTGCCTGTGAGTCACAACATGCCCAGGAAATGGATGTTCCTCATCGAGCCATTTCAGGAATTCTTGCTTAAGAATATTTACTTATCTCTTTGATATACCGATTTCCTCTCTTTGGGGTATATATCCAGCAGTGACATGTAAGTTTCTTACGTAAATGCTAACCAAATTCTAAATGACAACTGTAATAGCCAAAAAGTCAACAAATAAATAAATAAATAAAACCTAACTCAGTAGGAGGTCTTCACTTAGCAGCAAACACATTACATCAATTAATTTCTAAAAGTGTTCATTAAAAAGGTTAAAGAGAACACTTGGACACAGGAAGGGGAACATCACACACCGGGGCCTGTCGTGGGGTGGAGGGAGCAGGGAGGGATAGCATTAGGAGATATACCTAATGTAAATGACGAGTTACTGGGTGCAGCACACCAACATGGCACATGTATACATATGTAACAAACCTGCACGTTGTGCACATGTACCCTAGAACTTAAAATATAATAATAAAAAAAGGTTAAAGATAGCATGGAAAAGTTATGCAAAGGTTGCATAGATAATAATAATTTGTCCTTTATACTTTTTTCATAGCCCTCATACTAAGCTTTATATGGCTATTTAAATATTATATAAGTAATGGTAATAAAATACTAATGTTTATTTCTCCCTTTCTACATACCAGAAACTGCGCAAGGTATATTAATATTAAATTCTTTTTAAGAGAGCTTCCATGAAAACTATCTTTTCTCATCCCACTGAAACCGAAAGATAATAATTTGAAGCAATTCATGATGCTAGAGAGACCTGCGCACTAGGGGATAAACCGCTTGTTGTGACCATGCTGGGTGTGCCTGCCTATCAGACACCCGGTATTGCAAGACTGTCACTAAAAGTCTCACTTTCACTGTCCTTCAGGTCTTTGAGTCCATTCTTTCAGTTTGGATGGGTGAGTTTGTTTCTCACGAAACAACTCTGCTTTATATATGCTCCCAACTCTGGCCAACTCTACATTCATTATTCACAAAATCCCTGTTCTTATCTTAGATGCATTTAAGCTATCACTTCTTAGCAGCCAAGCATAAGTCAGGAATGTAAAAAACAAATTAGTTTAGATTGAACTAACTGGTCATGAATTGAGATTAATTAAATTACTTAATTTTGCATCATCTTAGCAAAACCATGGGGAGTAACGCAGTTAAACACAGCAAGAGAATAAGCTATGATTGAAATGGATAATAAGTATGGTCATCTGTATTCAACGAAAATTGTCTGCGGCGGTTATGACCAGATTTTAGTCACAAAATTAACCTTTTAAAGACCTTGCCCAACTGGGTCCTCCAGATCTAATCCTGAATATTTTCTCATTTGGTCCCTGGGCCTCTGCAGAAATGCACAGGGAGTCTCTTTTTCTTGTTGGATCTCGAATGCTTTTGAGACATTCTGTGTCCTAGGAGTGGACTCTTTAATTCCCCTAATTATTATCTCTTTAAGATCTTGCATTTAGACCCGATCTCTGGGGTTATTGTTATCCCACCCGGGATTTGCATTTGGGAATTTCTGCTCAGCTGGCAGGACTCTTTGCCCCAGAAGATGCTATCTTCCTCAGATGGTCACAGCTGCCCTTTTATAATCATTCCCCTCTCTCCTCCAGTAAACAGAACATTCATGATTGACACTGTCTCGGCCCAAGAATAAAAACTGGCTTTTAAAAATTGATCAAGCTGCTAAACTGAGGGGTTTTTCCAAGAGTGGCCTCATTTCCTTTTTAAAATTCCTAACCTTGGTACTTGTTAAAGGCACACTCACAAATCCAACTTCTCCCTGTCCCATAGGGACTTCTCTAAGAGAGTATACATGTTAAGACACCTGCTGTTTAGAAGGAATAGGGAAATTCTCAATGTCCTTCTTACATTGTTCTAATTCTTTCCTCAAGTTTGCATAAGTATTTAAGGGAACACTGGGTTTAGCTCCTTCATGACCCCCAGATTCCTTTTCCTCTGGCCTTCCTGTTGCCCCCTGGTCTACCTGTCTTCTACTTTGTGAGATGTATGGTGCAGCGGTGGGGGTAACCATGGTAGGGGATCCCAGGGCTTTTCACTGGGCAAGGGCTCCTTACTCTGCTCTTTTTCTTCCTCTTTAAGGTGGAATATGGGGCCAGTTCACTAATCCAACAAACCAACAAAGAGCATAACCCATCTCCTCTTGTCAGAATGGAGTTTAATCATTGACATAGAGAATTAAAGCTTGGCACATTCAATCCTCATCTGAGCCAAACTTAGGCCAAAAGACCAAAGGCTGATAAATGGGCTGCTTTTTGAGTCAGATAAAACAGCAATACTTCATCATCTTTTGATTTTCCTTGTCCCTGGTTTGAGGATTATACCTTCAAACCTGCAACATTCTCCCCAGCAGACTATCTGGGAGAATGACAGAGGGGGTCTTTTTAGTTCCCTCTTTCATTTGTTCCCTAGGCCTAGAATTCTCGTTTCCCATTTTCAGTTAGTCTCTGTGTCTGAGCTTTCCCCTGTGTACTCAACCCCCCTTACTGGTGATTTCTTACACACCCTAAGACCTCTGAAAATGCCCAGCCACCAAGGTAGTACTTAGAGTCCACTTTTCCTACCTTGCTTGACTCATGCACAAGGTTGCCTGGTTGCCCCAGTGCCTGCTTTTCTCCCTGTGTCACTTCTGCTGCCTCCTGAACAATAGTTTCAGGTTTGGTTAAGGCTTCTGCAGGGAGCTAGGACACCTGCACAGGGTGGGCCACTTAAATCGGGTGGAACGCACCTCCCCTCTTGGCTGGAGTCTCACTCCACGCAGGCAGAGATCCTTGTATGGGCCACCAGGTTGTGAGAAACAAACTCACCCAAAGAAGGGACTCAGAGACCCAGAGAACAGTGAAAGTGAGACTATTTTTTGTTTGTTTGTTTGTTTTTTACAGAGTCTCACTCTATCACCAGGCTGGAGTGCAGTGGCAGAATCTTGGCTCACTGCAACCTCCACCTCCCGGGTTCAAGCGATTCTCCTGCCTCAGCCTCCCCAGTAGCTGGGACTACAGGTGCATGCCACCATGCCCAGCTAATCTTTGTAGTTTTAGTAGAGACAGGTTTCACCATGTTGGCCAAGATGCTCTCTATTTCCTGACCTCGTGATCCTCCTGCCTCAGCCTCCAAAAGTGCTGGGATTACAGGCATGAGCCACCGCACCTGGCTGAAAGTGAAACTTTTAATGATGGTCTTGCAAGATAGGGTGTCTAATATGCAGGAACACCCAGCACAGTCACAACGAGAAATTTTTTCCCTAGTGCAGAGGTCTCTCCCCCGTTCCTCATAGGCTGGGTACTATGGGGTCACAATCTTTCTGGACATCGCCTACTGATTATTGAGTAGGGGCTTTAGGTGTTTTCTTTAGGACTGTCTTGCTGCATTTTGTCGCAGCCCACAGTGCATTTCAATCCTAGTTAGATCAGGAGCTCTTTAAGTATTTGACTTATGACCTAAGTAGCTGGGCAGGCTGATAAGAACAGACAAAGTGAGCTATTTTGCAGGCTAGTAAACTTTCATTTTAGACTAAACTTTTTTGGTTTGGGTGAGGACAACTAAGGCAGGGAGAAGGGAGTGAAAAGAGGGAGGCTGACAAGCAGGTGTCAGCTGTCTGAGCAGAGGCCTAGTATATCCTGTTTCTTCTGTAGTTTGCTGACCTAAGCCAATTCAAGGCACTTTGTCTTGGAAATGGGCCACTGTATACATCATTTCCTCCATAAATACAGAGATTTTTATCTATCAGTTAACCAAATCAGTTCACATAACCTATATAAAAGACTTTCATCCTCAGCTATTTAAATGTGTAGCTGTGCATATTTGAGATGTAGTCTGCAACCCATAGCCATTTTCCCTTACTTCCTCACTTTATTTGCCATGATAAAAAGAGTTCCTTCATGATTATATGCACTGTTGTTGTCATTTTCCTTTTTTAAGAAATAAGCTTTATCTGAAAATGAGAACAGTGAATCAGAAGCTAGGGTTTATTAATCTTATATTCCACTGAGTCACTTATATAATGCATATCTTGAAAGTTATTTTTGTTTGCTTATTTTGTATAATATATATATAACAATGCCTTACAATAATATTGGAAAACAAGTTTTCTTCCTCATCTTTTTACCAGAGATTATTTTTTAAGTGAATTCTACATAATTAGTTTATACAGCAAGAGGGCAAAATAAAATATTTCTTGGAGCCACATAATTATAGAGAATAGATTTCAAGGTAGGCAGCACATAAGAATCAAAATAAACTATATGGCTTATATCATTTGGGAGATAACTCATTTCTCTCTCTCAAGTACCTTATTTTAACCTCAGAGATCCTTTGTGTTTCAGTTATTTATATTGTAAATTTCCTGCCTTCAACCAAGAGGACCAAAAAATACAGGATGACATCTCATAATACTTCTTTAAAGTTTATGCTTAGCAGAACCCTTTGTCCTGAGGTCAACTAAAAATAATTATTGATAAAAAGAAGGAACTGAGGCTAAGGTCAACATTCACTGAATTAGTGATTTTGACTTTTAGGATTATGTGAATGCTTTCTGAATTCTCTTTCTTTCTTTCTGTCTTTCTGTTTTTCTTTTTGTCTTTCTTTCCTTTCTTTCTTCCATCCTTTATTTCATTTTTCTTTTTTGAATACTGCTTTGATGAACCTCTGAATATTGTCAGTTTTTGCCATTGGTATCTCAAGTATGGCCAAAGCTTCGTGTTGAAAGACAAGGTAAAACAAAGAGAAAAAAATGACCTGCATAATTAAGAGGAGAAATTTAAATTTCTGAGAACAGACCAAGAGGGAGGAGAGATTAGCTCAGTAGAACCAAAACAAATCCTTGAAATACGGGGAGATGAGAGGAATATTCTAGGGGATATGACAAATGACAAGTGGCTTCTTTGGGGTAAAAAGTATTGCTAAGAAGAGTGGTGAAATATTAATTTAAATATTGTTTTCTGGAACTCTTTTATCGCCAAAACTTCAATAAAATTCTGCCAGACATGACAACCTTGGGAATATACTGTGGAAAATAACAATGTGCTGGGATACATGAGTACAGAGGCAGTAAACAATTTATTGTTCTGAGCTATCTTTCTAAGGATGTCTGTATAGCCCACATCCTTGAAGACAGAAATAATGTCTCTCTCCATAGTAGACGGCAGGTTTGTTTGCTGTTTAGTGTAATAAAGACAATGCTGTTCTCTAGGGGCAAATATTCTGCATGTTTTCTTAAAGTGTATTGAAGAGTTTGGGGTTTTCTAAACTCAGGGTTCCTTTCTATAATCCACTCTATTTGTTATGTGGCATTATAGATATCAAAGCTTAGGAAAATGACAAAATACTGACATTGGTAAGGGATAATGCTTTGCAAGGAATAATGCTTTGTCCTTTGTCTCTGACCCAGGAATCTCCTGTTGCCTATTCGAGTTCATGAAACTGTGGCAGGCTAACCTGTTAGTTTTCGAATAGGGTAAATCCGAAGTCTCTTCACAGCTCTATAGACGGGTGATGTTCAACATGGGATGCAATTGGCCAGTGAGAAATGACAGCAAGTAGCAGGTGCTCAGAGTTACAGCTAAGAAAGACAAGAAGGGAAACAATGACTGACATATATGGAATGTGACCTCTACTCCATGTTACTCAAGTGCCAAAGATATTAAGGAGGTTACCACGAGAATTCCTCATGTAAGTGTTGTGAATATGGATATATTCTATTGGGATCTTAAAGGAAAAGATGGCCTGAATAAATTAAGAGGCCTGAATAAATTTCTTACCCCTATATAAGAGGGGTAGGAAATATTGGAAAAATCAAATTTACATCTTTCTTCTGGTACCTAATTGTTTATTTTTCATCAGCAATGACTATTTCAAATATCTATTTGGCTATAAGAAAGAATTTTGGCTGAAAACTTTCATTATGACAACATATGCTGCTTTGAATAAATTACATTAATATACTATGTAATTAAAGAGAACATTTCCAAATCTTAATACATATTTGCCATATTTCATTATTTAATAGATTACTATTCTCTAGAATAAATACTGGAGCACAGTATAGATAATACCTATATTAATGAGAACTAACCACAATTATAAAAATATAATTATGGATCATATTTTTTCTACTTTTACAAGTTTGGAATTTGTGGTAACTTGAAAAAGGGTGTAAACCAAGGTTTACATTTGTCATGACGATCACAAAGAGTCGGTAAGAAATCAGCATTGAAATAAAAATTTTAAAATGTCATTTCTTACAAAAAAAGTTCCAGGCATCATGGAAATATTTTGAGTATTGCAAATTCAAAAATATTCCTGCAGTAGGAATTGAAACCTGATTATATGGATTGATAGCTTAATATACTGCTTCATGAATCATTTATATCTACTGATAAATAAAGACATTTAATAAAACATATTAAGTTAATCTGAGTAATTGTATGAATTTAAAATGAACAAAGCTGCCATTCACTGGATGCTTTTTGGAATTCAATATTTTCATTCATTTGAACCAGAGTTCTTCCAATTATCTTTCCTAGCAAGCTTCTATAAATATTTTCAGATTTGAAGCATCTTTATTTTTAATATAATGTTCACTCTCAACTTTGGTCCCCCATTTTTCAAGTGAACTCCAGGTAACAGCATATCTGGAAATCAAGAAAACAGGAAGCTGTCATGTATCAGCACTCTGTGAAGGTTTCATTTCCATTACCATCATAAAAAAATTCACCCATTAATATTTTCCTTTGGTTACCAAATGAGTCTCTCAGAATAATAGCTTCTGGGAGAAGTGTTCAGCTTTTCTACTTACTACATCTAACTTGATGTGATAGGAGTGGAAGTGATGTTCCTTGGTGGCATTCATTTATTTTCTCAGAACACAATCCTTTCGCTGTGAATTCAATTACAATTAATAAGTGTTACTAAACTTTTTTAATTCTCTTCAAGAAATCAAAAAAGGCAATGGTTCCTTATGGTTTTTTTTTTTGTGTGTGTGTGTGTGTGTGTGTGTGTGTGTTTCCTAGGAGCTATAGGATAAGACGGGTAATCACCTACCCCTTAAAGCCTTCAGTAAAATTGATTATTATTAGTGTCATCTACCACATAGGGGTAAGGCAGATAAGGCTGCAAGAGACCTATTCACTACACAATGGTGTGCACTTTGTCACCCAGTGGAATGGGAAGCTCTAAGGAGGCTGTTCTATTAAAAGTATCGGGGAATACATTGCTTTTGATATAAGCATTTTCTTAAATGTCTCAAATAAATTAATCTAAAAGCAAACTCCACATTATTCCTCCTTTTAATTTCAACATTTTTCTTATTTAAAAGCATTATCTGGAAACAAATAAATCACATACATGAAATGTTATCCACTCCTTTGGTTTGTTTAATCCTATCTTACTAAGGAAATGTTGGTAGTATAATTGGTAGAATAAACACATACACATATACAAAGACTTACTATGGGAGACCTTAATGTATACAATTTTTTGAAAAACCAGGATGAAGTGGCAAATCTACTGGAGGATTACTAAGTTTACATAATAGTAACTAACCCTAAATAAATCTTGCTTTAAACCATGAATCTTCATGAATATCTAGCCAAAATAGGTATGACACAAAAAGGAATATAAAATGCTAATTCCAAGCCAATAATTAGGCTTTTAATTCTTTCTGTCTTATGGATTAAGTTCCAAATTTCTGTATATTTTCTTTAGTCAACAGAAAAAACTTTGCTTCAACCAGTGTTAAATGCCACAGATTCCAGTCAATACATGAACTCACCAAATGTACTAGTTTCTTATCATTCTAATTCTAATTCTGTCTTATAAATATATACATACACAATCCTATCTTATCAATTGTCCCCATGCCAGCATTTAAGAAGCAGATGATTGAGGGAAGAAAGGGAGCACCATGGTAGAGAAAGAAATGTAGAGAAAGGATCAGGAATTGAGGGACCTCTGAATAAAATTAAAATGAACTGTAAATAAACGTTGATATTCTAAAACATCTATGGCAATATTATTAATATTTATGAATATGTTATATAGTTATATAAATATATGTAATTATGAAGTTCCTAAAAATATTTTCATGACAGCCTAGTGTGGTGGCTCATGCCTGTAATCCCAGTACTTTGAGAGGTCAAAGTGGACAGATCACTTGAGGTCAGGAGTTTGAGACCAGCCTAGCCAACATGGTGAAACCTCATCTCTACTAAAAATACAAAAATTAGCCAGGCTTGGAGGTGGGTGCCTGTAAACCCAGCTACTGGGGAGGCTGAGGCATGAGAATCGCTTGAACTCGGGAGGCAGAGGCTGCAGTGAGCCGATATCATGCCACTGCTCTCCAGCCTGGGTGACAGAGTGAGACTGTCTCTCTCAAATAAAAGGGACATTTTTATGACAAATTATTCACTAAGAGATAAATTGTACCTAATGTTTTAATATTAGCTTTTAGATAAATAAATATATCAATCATATTTTAATATATAATAAAAATATATTCAATATATTTATAAAGACTATATTGACAAGAATTCTCTGTATCCAAAAACATGTTCCTCTGCCCTACAATCTCTCTTTTTCTCCCTTCCTTGGTCTCTAGATAGAGTAACATGGAGAGGAATCAGAAGCACCTTAAAAACTTTTGAAGATTTTACGTAGAAAAAAGGAAAACTGGTCAACTAAAACTAAAACATTTAAAAGAAACCAGTGAACTGGTCATTTGGTGAATTGGCTTTTGGCTAATTGAACTACAGCCCAGTTCTGCTTAAGCCTGGATCTTCTAAAGAGATGATAGCCAATACTTCATTTGAAGCTAGCTGGAGCCTAGCCATGATAAGTTTACATAGAAAATGGTCTTCTCATCTGTTCCCTATTATACTGTGTCTCAAACATAATCCTTATTTGTATCAGTTTATCTGTTCAATCTACTTTTCTGCCCGGTTTCTTTCTTGTTATCAACATTTTCAGAAACCCACCGCCCCCTAAGAAATCATGTACATCTAAATCAAATCAACAGAATGCACCCATTAAGCATACAGGTCTTTGTTTAGAGATTTAAAATTTGTTTTGTTTTAACATTTAAACTTTTATCATAAGTCATGTTCTATTCCTAGGTTGCTGAATATTTGCTTCTTAATGGTCCTTTTCATTATTCTGCAGAAATTCTGCTGAATCTTCATTGCACATAGTATTTTATTATAGCCATTTGCACATTTATATATATCCATCTTCATTTCTTCATCTCTGAAATTCATGATCAATATACTATATCCAATTGCTCTAAAATAAACCCTGTGGGATTCCATTAAAGCAGTTCCTTTTAAACTTAAATACACTATGTTAATGAAAACATATTATTTTGATTCTTCTACTAATTTGCATTTGCATTATATTTTTCCCCAAGATTTTAGGTGCCATATATTTTTTAAAGTGCTTGAAAGTGTAATAGCCTACATATGTCTGTTACAAGAAAAAATCCAATATGCAGATCAGGTTTTATTTACAGCAAAACTATGGTGTTCACAATAGTGAAAAAAAATAAACAAAGCATTTCTACATTATAAATAAATTCTGCATTTTCATCTAAAATATATTTTATCGATAAATATATGAAATTCATAACTTGAAATGTTTCTACTATTCTAATGGAGTTAAATTTTAAACACAACTTGATATGTCACAGTTTTAATATTGTGTTTTATAAGATACCTGAAATGTCTATATATCATCAAAGTAGCATAAATATCTTACAAAATCAGAGGAATTAGAACAACTGTTTGCAATAAAACATTACAGAATTTCTTTCTCAGAATTATTCAAACTGGACTCCCATTTCATTCTTGTGCTTCATTTTTAACAGACTTAAGAGTCAGTGCTTTAAAAAATCCTGTATTAATGAAATTTTGCTCCAATTAAATAAATCATTTGTATTTATAAATGTTAATAGCTTCCCTATTTAAATTTAATGCCCTTTGGATTGTTCAGTGCACCACACACCACATCTGTTCACTTTCCAATGTGATAAGTTGCCAGCTTATATTAAAAAAGTACAAATGGAGTAATACCAGGAAAGGGCATGTGGGGAGGCAAGCAGTAGATACAATTACTTTCACGTAATTTTTAAATCGCTTTATCAAACTCCTCCTGGAAATTTTGTAGAGATACTTCCTTTCACCTGGGGAACTATTGTTGGACCATGTGTCCATCATGATATAATGTAAGTCTCTGCTCATAATAACAGAGGCAGAGAGAAAACCACAGACAGGAATAAGAACAAGACCTAAGGCAAGTCTGAACCCACAAATGTAAGATGCTAGGCAGGCTTTCCTCCTAATCAATATTCTTTGAATATTTTGTTCAACCTTTGTTAATGGGAGCAAGTAGAAAACTGATTTTCCATTTATTAAAACTATATACTTCTTTACATTCAAAATAATTAACAGTTCTGTTATATGTATTGAATGTAATATTCCATTTTAATTTACTATATATTTGGAATTAGGTTTCCATAATTGTTTTCCATTGTTCACAAAATGGATGGCATAGTCACTAAGGCTCATGGTTTAGAAGAACAGGCATTTTCTTGCTTTCATACCTCTAGAATGGTCAAAATTATGAAATTAAAAAATAGGATGGCCAATTAAAGTTGAATTTCTCAATAAACAGCAAATAAATTTTTGTAGTAGTAAATCCTAACTATTGCCCATCCCATATTTTAATATAAGTATTATATGTCTTAATTTTTCAGACATATTTATATTTTAGATTCATTGTTTGTCTCAAATTCAGATTTAGCTGGATGTTTAGTGTTTTTTATTTAATTTTTCTGGCAACCCTGTCATGCACACTTTTGAACTACAGAACCCAATTTTAGCTGAACTATAATAGCCAAACGTGATTATGCCCAGAACTCTTCATGAAATATACATTTTTAAAAGGACGAGTTTCCTGGGCAAAGAATGCTTCTGAGTAGATGCAGCTGGAGTGTCGAGGCTGTTATGTATTCTGGACAGGAGTTGAAGGAGACTTGCACTAAGATGATAAAAGAAAAGCTAGAGAAAAGCCGATAGAATTATAGAATATGAAAGTGATAAAATCAACAGGGAAGGCTCTTTGTCTAAACTAAAGGAAGCTAAAACTTTAGGGTGCTAATGTAACGAGGCTGTTTTCTGGACAAAACTGGCAGTATCTAAACCAGTTCACCTGCATCACTCTAGCCCCCTACTGTCAGTTTTCACATAGTAGCCAAAAGCAAATATGATTTTGTCACTTCCAAGCTTAAAATCCTTCAGAGGCTTCCTATTGTCGTTAGGACACATGAAGATCACTTCTTACGCCGTCCTTGTCTCATTCTCCAGCTATACCTACTACTCTGCTAGCCTTCCGGCCACACTGGCTCCCTTTGTCCCTCAGATATGGTATGGGTCCCTCTGCAATAGGGCTCCAAATGGGTATAGGGATCTGTTCTCCATACTCCCATTCATTCTTCCCGTCTAATGTTGCATCACTTCCTGTCAGAGACCATTCTTGACTTCCCTGACATTATGAAATCCCTCTATTATGTGCTGTCAGCAAACTGGCTGTCTTTCCTTGGTACCACCTGTCAGAGTTGAATTTTCATGTTTATAAAGTTTTTAACAGAAAATATCAAAGATATACACAAATAGAGAGAAGAGCACGATGAAGACTCATTTACCCATCTGAGATCCAGTGCTGTGGTCTGAATGTGTCCCCCCAAGTTTATATGTTGAAATACTAACTCCTCAAGGTGATAATACTAGGAGGTGGCCTCTGGAAATTGATTAGGTCATCAGGGCCTAGTAAACAGAACTAGTGCCCTTATAAAGAAGGCCTTAGGGAACTCTTTTGACCTTTATGCTATGTAAAGACACACTGAAGAGATGACTGTCTATAAACCAGGGCTTTCATCAGAAACCAAATCTACCAGCACCTTAATTTTTGGTTTTCCACTCAGCCTCCAGAAGTGTGAGAAGTATATTCTCATTGTTTCTAAGCCACCCAGTTTATGGTATTTTGTGACAGCAGCATGAAAGTTCTAAGACATCATTGTGGTCTTAATGTTGTGTCCTCCCCAGATTTATACTTTGCAATCTTCACCACCAAGGTAATAATATCAAGAGGTGGGGTCTTTAGAAGGCGCCTAGGTCCTGAGGCTGAAGCCCTCATGATTGAGATTAGTGTCTTTATACGAGAGATCACAGAGAACTCCGCCTCCTGAGTTCATGCCATTCTCTTGCCTCAGCCTCTCAAGTAGCTGGGACTACAGGTGCCCGCCATCACGCTCGACTAAATTTTTTTTTTTTTTTTTTTTTTTTTTTTTGTATTTTTAGTAGAGACAGGGTTTCACCGTGTTAGGCAGGATGGTCTTGATCTCCCGACCTCATGATCCACCCGCCTAGGTCTCCAAGAGTGTTGGGATTACAGGCGTGAGCCACAGCGCCTGGCCTAGATTAATTCTTTATGAAATTTCATGAGAGTGTCTTTTTAGCCTCTCACTAAACACATACAGGATTGAGAAATATATTCTCGAAAGAAATAACTGAATCCATTTATAGATGTATTCTAGTTATTGGAAATTATTTTATGTTAAGTTTTTCTTCCCCATCATTTCCACCTTTCACTCTAGTCATATCCTCTAGAACTTCTCAAAATGAATCCAAACTTTCCTACACATATGAATCTTTAAATAATCAAAAAGAGCTATCAAATTCCTCATACCTTCCTTCTCCAAATGAAACATTCTCAGCTCTTGCAGGTAGCTTCTCATGTCGTGATTTACAGTGAGCAGCAATGTTCTCACTACTTGTACTAGAATATACTTCAATATGATTAAAAGACCTCCAAAAGTGAGCTTTCCAAAAGAGAGCGCAGTACCCTAGTGAGGTCTTCCCAGTGCAGAGCAGAGAAGCCCCATCCTAACCTCACTTCTATTAATGCAAGAACACAGGACACCATTGGCTTGTACTGAGCCTATTAACAATGAAAGCTAAAATCCTCTCACTAGTCAATATGAGTTAGCATGTTAACAAGCAGTGGTATTGGCTAGCAAACAATCAAAATTTGTATGTAAACACTAAGAAGTTCCTAGATATCCTTTTGGGAAATAAACAGAGTATAACTCAATCAATAAATAATGGGGATTAGATTTTATTATTCCCACTTTATAAATGAGAAAACAAAACAGATTAAATGACACATTCAGACTTATAACCGAGGGGCAACAAAAATTAGCCTAGAGTTACCCAAGCCTTGTGCATTGCATATTGTGCTATACCATGCTACCCTCTAGTAAGTATTTTCCATCATTTTTACCAAGAGCACTATTTATAATAAAGTTCTTAAAAATAGTAATATGTAGAGTAATAAATAAATGGAAATGTATATTCTTCATTGCTTATCTTTTTATCTCCCTCTGTACATTTAAAAATATGTGAACAAAAGGTTTGTGGTTGTTTAATACTTTTGAACAAGAGAGGTTTCTCTTAAAATATTTTTGAAAAACTACTTTTAATTCAAGCTGACAGGTAATTTTTCTTTAGGGCCTAGAATGATGAGCATAGCATTTTATGTTAACACTCAAGACAGTAAACAAAATAAGAATTATGTGCTTAAACCAAACTTACGAACTATGGATTCAAAATTTATTAGCATGGACCTAAAAGCCATTTTAAACATTGAAAATGATACAGTTTTCATCAGCTTTTCAGTTCCTGTCCAGAAGTGAATTGAACAAATCCATTAGAGCTACAAACATAATTTCAGCAGAGAGAGTTCAGGTGGGATCCTGCCTAAAAGACTGTAGCTGATTCTCCAGGAGCACCAAGGGGTCCTTGAACTGGGGTACCTAAAGATACTTAATATGTGTAATTTGTGTTACATCTCTCAGTAGCCCTGGTGAATGTTTTCTTTCTTATATTTCCAGAGACCTGTAGATGTATCTGCAATTAAATATTTCCACAATTTGCTGTGATATAGGATGTCACAAGGACTATTTAACTGAGAAGCACATTTTCTCTAAATTCACTGGACATTCTGAATGTCTTTCCAGTGCAGCTTGGGGAAGATAAGGTGAAAGTTTGTTATCTGCAACTACTAATTATCTCCGAAGAATGGGGACATCCTGGTCTGAGTACGTCAGGGAAATGATCACAGCTGTACAAACAATGCTCATTTGGTAACATGGCCAACTACAACAACTCAGTCTCCCATCTTTCCTGGTGGTAAACACTCTTCATGACCATATGAAGGTCTGCCCTGTTATCCTGTCAAAATTTACTGCATTCTGTTGCCTCTTGCTTTCTGGAGCCTCATTAGGCCCTGTTTGGCTTGAATCACACCCTACAACCTGAGAAAGTTTTCACCTATAAAATATTCATTAGATCACGGAACAAAATGTTTCCTTCATTCAAGGACAATTAAGAGAGAATTTCTCGTCTCCTCTTGGGAAATTCAATCACTTATCTTTTGTCTAAAGACATGGGGCTTGTAGCAAATGCAGTAATTCATTTATTATTTATTTTCAATCTATTGTGGATTATTATAAAATAATGGAAATACCACTAGGTTTAAAAATTTGCCATTGAATCTAGGCAATGCCATATATTAGGGCAGTAACGTTACTTCTCTGAGTTTGAGTTTCCTCACAGGAAATAATGAGATGTCCATCTCCTAAAGGTATTTTGATGATAAAATTCGGCAAAATATGTGAAAACCGCAGGCCCAATACTACCATTTAGTAGGGATGCTAAATTTTTGTTAAATCATAAGCAAATGATTCAAATAGTATGATACTTTTCTCACCCAGATATGTAACTATTTAGACAAAGACTGTTCTCTAAGCCCCAACTGTATTGTAGGAGTTCATCAAACCAATAAAAATTGTTAACCAGAGATGCAAGATATATTATGGTAACAGAAGGTGATAAAATCTCTACAGAGTAAATTAAATGTGTGCTACTAACTACACTTTACATATTGACAGCATCATTAAAAAAATAACCCAGCAGTATTATTATGGCACAAATTTTATTTTCATAACAGCCCACAGCTTTATTTTCGAAGTGATACGCTTTACATTCTTAGTTTTCTAATTTCATGTCAGAAATAAAGACTGAAAAGTCTGTGGTAATCAGAAATTCTTCAGTGGAATTTCACACATATATGTCACAGAAATCTGAAATTTGATTTGGAGACACTTTCTTACCTCTTGCTCCCTCTTCCACACCCCATTCTTTCCTTAGTGGTTACCCTTACCATAATTGGTTCTTGATAGATATAAAACAGCATAATGATATTAAATTTTTAATCAGTTGGCTATATTTTGAATATAGAAATGGAATGTTTTTGAAGTCAAGAAATGTCTGTGTTAGCTTTCTCCAAGTGTTAAGAGCTTTTGCAATTATGCCACTAAGGAGAACTGGTTGAAAATGTTTGGATAACTTTTAGATAATACTCATTTATTCACTTCAAATATTAAAGCTTCTATTACAACAATACAGTGATTACTTCAAAAATGTGACTATAGGGTTTATATAATTAGATCCACAGATATCTTTTAGCATTTCTATAACACAGTAAAAAAGTAATTTCTAGAAGTTGACACTAAGTTCATGGAGAGAATATTTTTCATGACAGAATATAAATGGAGCCAGTTCTTGGGCCTGGTTTTATCAGTTTTCAGAGAAGTCACAAACCCATCTTGACAGTGGACCATTTAATAGAAATGTAATATGTAAATAATAATATATAATATATGTAAAACACTTAATATGAGAATAACTTTCTTTGTCTATGCATTTATATAAAAGAAGACTAGTTTGGAGGACTTTTGAGGGATCAAGGCACATTTGTAAAATATATTGTCATGATTGGGGGAAATTTTTACATTATTTCCATAAACTGTCTTCAGGATAAATTATCATCTTTCTGAAAAAATATAAGCATAAAACTACTGAAAACTTCCAAGTCTCCTACAGGTCATAAATGAAGTTTGATACCTGCTAAGATTTAAATTTTAAAGAGTCCAGGGTGATTTTCTCAAATACTGTCACACCTTTTGATAAGTGTGAGGGTGACAGGAAACTGAAGTCCTAAGGAGACCTAGAATGGGTTAGCTCTGAGAAACTTCCAATGCAAACCTTGTTATGTCATTAATCTGGTCTTCTGAGCCATCAGGCTGGAAACACAAATTACCACAAATCCATTCAAATTACCACAAAACAATGATGTTTTCATTCAAATTTAAAAGTAATTGTTATGCCCCCTAAATGGTCATTACCTCTTTCACTATATGCTACCTAGAGAGTAGTATCAGTTACAAAAAGAGTCTACAACCTGTTGACAACTGACTTTGTTGACAACTGACTTTGACACATCCAATGTTCGTTAACAGCTCCTCATCACAATGAGTCTTTCTTTCTCTCCTTCTTAACATATTTCAACTTAAGTAATGCAACTATATGCTGTCTACTTTCTTCTAATTTACTGTAACTCATATGTATCTCATTCTTGTGTACAATGTGATGCCATTATTTGCTGTCTGTAGTTTCCTCACTGTGCTATGCCTTTTCTTCAAATTTTAGTGCATACTTATCTTTCTATTACACACCATCAAAACATCCACAGGGAAGAATGAAATCACACATCTGTCATATTCAAGGGAAATGAATTGATGAAGATGATTTACTGAAACTCATGATGGGTTTGAATACCATTTCTATTGTATCTGTTCACATAATACGTTTAGCATTATATTTTATTCATTATTAAAAGCTTTATCATAATAATTTAGAACAATTTTCTGTTGCAATGAAAGGTTTTGATAGTAAAATTGATGAATCGTGTTTCATGTCTGCTCAAATTTTACAAAAAGAAATAGAATCCATTTAAAATCCCCTTCTAGAAAATGTTTTATTTTATTTCTAACAATAGCATGATTTTCTAGACACTGGATTTTTTTTTTTCTATTTTCTTGGTTATTTCCTTTAGGGAACTCTTACATCTGGCAGTCTCAATTTTTATTTGTTAGTTCAAAAACAAAATGTAGTTTGATATAGCAAATTTTGGTCACTGTAACTGGAAAATTTGAAAGGAAGACAACAAAACTCAGCATTTCATGATGATATCCATGAAGGTATTTTTCTTTTAGTTATGTAAAGCCCAGGATATAACTAAAACCAAAATCAAATATATATACACATATATATATGTATATATAAATTATATATATACACACATATATACACATATATGTGTATATATATTATATATATGTAATTATTTTAATAATAAACCTCCATAATATGCCCACTAGACAATATAGATTATTGGGAGCAATTAGCATCTCTTGAAACATTTGTATAGATCATTCAATTCCCCAGGATCTGAAAATAAGCATATATATAAACATATGAATATATATAAGTTGCATTTTTATGTATACATCAATAATAAGTGTAATTGGCAGTGCCATTATTTCCCTTCCCCTTAGTTTTCTTTGGTTTCTCCTGTGTTCAAATATTTCTGATGTTGTCTTTGAGTTATATATGCATATATTTCCAACCACCAATGCTTTTGAATAACAAAATCAGAAAATGGATAAACAAATGTATGAACCCATACATACAAACTCGAGGGCCAAACCATTGTTTAGAGTAGTAAAAACTGACCCCAGCTGTCATCTAGACTTGAGAATCTCAAGTTCATCAGATTACTTGAAGAATTTTTTTTTTCCTCCTCCTCTCAGTAAAAGGCACGGAAGAATTAGGCAGAACAAGGTGGGCAGACATTCTCTGTAAAGGTCCAGTAGTGAATACTCATTCAATGAGTTTGATGCATAGGCTACAAACATTGTTTGTCAAATAATTTTGTGTTTGTTTAAGCCCTTTAAAGATTTAAACAACATTCTTGTTTTGTTTTGTTTTGTTTCGTTTTAGAAATTATATTAACAACACAAAAGCAGTTTTCTCATAAATTATAGAAATTTGTAATGCTCTTGATAATTATTCAACATCTTAGTTTTTAAAAAAGGAGAAAATAAATTTAATTCTTCAAATTTACTTTTTAGACAGTGTTAGTAAGATATAATTGATATACATATAACTAAGCATATTAAGTATATACAGTTTGAAGTGTGGACATATGCATCCACCTGTGAAACCATCCCATAATCAAGGTAACAGACATAGCCATCACCTCCAAAACTTTCTTTGCATCTTTTTTTTTTCAGTGTTAAGAACATTTAATATAAGATCTATCCTCTTAATTGATTTTTTTATTACTATACTTAAGTTCTGAGATACATGTGCAGAATGTACAGGTTTGTTATATGTATACACACACCATGGTGGTTTGCCACACCCATCAGCCCGTCATCTACATTAGGTATTTCTCCTAATGATATCTCTCCCCTAGCCCCTCACCCACTGACAGGCCCTGATGTGTGATGTTCCCTTCCTTGTGTCCATGTGTTCTCAACTCCCATTTATGAGTGAGAACATGCAGTATTTGGATTTCTGTTCCTGTATTAGTTTGCTGAAAATAATGGTTTCCAGCTTCATCCATGTCCCTGCAAAGGACTTGAACTCATCCTTATTTATGGCTGCATAGTATTCCATGGTGTGTATGTGCCACATTTTTTTTATCCAGTCTATCATTGATTGGCATCTGGGTTGGTTCCAAGTCTTTGCTATTGTGAATAGTGCTGCAATAAACATGCCTGTGCATGTAAAACACCATTATTAGCTGACAGTTGTATAAAAATAGGCCCTGGCCTACTTTGTCCAGCAGGCACTATTTTGTGAAACTCTCAGGACGATGCTAAGATACTTTGGGGCTGTTTCTTTCTCCCTCAAGGCTGCCTCACCCTAGAACAGTGCATTAATTCTCTAGAAGCCTGTTCTCCTGAGTTGATTCTCTCCCTGACAATCTAGTGGCAGATTAAGCTAAAATTCCCAGTAGCTCCTCTCTGAAATGCTCCCTGAGCAGGATTCTGTAAGCTGTGGCCATGAGATGGAAGTGGAAATGATCACAACTTATAAAAGCCAGTGTCGTATGGCCAAGGCTATTTCTTTGTCTCAGCAGCTGGCTGGCTCAGTTATACTTAATCAGAACCCTTTGTGCTCACTGAATTTGTCATCTGTTAACACTTATTCAGGCAAAACTATTTGTTTTGGCGCTAAGTCAAAAATCCCAGAGCATGACACTAAGGAAATCTACCTAAAAGGATATTCTAGAAGCCTCACACTCACCCACCTAAGACCACCTCTTCCCTAAACTAATCCTAAGAATGCTTGGTTTGAGTATACAAATGTAAGGAGATTTTGTCAAAATAGTACTCAACATAATGTCAACAACTGATAATTTATGTCTTTGCAAGAAATAGTATCATAACATTATATTTGTATCAGATTAATGAAAAGTTGTATTTAATTTAAACACTATCTTTAATATAATTTTACACCTTCTTAGATTATTTCTCTTAAACGTGGTCATCAAATGTTACAAAGAAGGTCACATGCTGTTAAGATCAGAGCAATAGCACATAAATAAAAAAATATATATATAAAAACAATTAAAAAACCCTACTTCATTCTGAAATTTCACTTCCCTTATGATTGCAAACATACTTGGTTTCTACCTCAAATTATTAGTTTCCAAGCCTATAAAGAAATCCTTTTATGCTGAAATTCCTGGCAGGTAGTCTAAAACTGTACTAACAACAAGTATTAATGGTGTTAGAAAATATCAGATTCTTTCTTCAAACTCATTACATAAGACACAATGTGCTTCACAGGTCTCTCCAGTTGTATGTTATCACTGTGTGCAAAATTCTTCATCATATCTCTTTGCTTTTTTACTCCATAATCAATTAATCAATATTTCTTTTATGGAGCCCTCAGTATTGTACTGGGCCAGGAATTTTCAACCCTGATTTTTGCATTTGCATCTCCCCTAGGAATCTTTCAATATTATATAGATTTCTGGGCCCTGTGCTAGATTTCCTGTGGGGTATAACTTTGTCATATTTTTATAAACACTTTCATATATGATTCTGATATGCATGTGGGATTGATAAACTCTGTGCTTGGCCTTGTGGGAATACAGAAGAGCAAATAAAAGAGACTAGTTAGGAATAACCTAATAAGTGTTAGTCTTTTGATGAGTTATTGTGTTGTAATTTAATTCTCATTACTATTCTATAAGGGATTCAATTTTTCTCCTAGTATCAAAAAATACTCATGAAATCAAAATTGCTTTTAAGATGAAGTCATATCTCCCAAAGCCCATAACCTTTCCATTAGGCAAAGAAGCAAGCCACAGCTAAATTGAGGCAATGAAGCAATCAGCAACTACCAGAATCCTTTTGTCCTGATCCTTGCCCAGATCATGGGGCGTCTAGTGTCTCAGTTGCTACACTGGCTCCACTCAGCTGCAGGTACCTAAGAACATAACTTGCAGATTCAAGTCCACCAAGGGTTAAATTGTTCCTGCCTGACTAAGCCTTACAGAAGTAAAGAAAGTCGTATTCTCTAAGTGAGGTATAAAATACATTTTTTATCTCAAGCTTGGTATGTCTGGAAGAAGGCTTATAACATCTTTGATTATAAATGTTAAATAAGATATTCTTTATAAAATATCCAGCAAAGTGCTTGACATAGATATAAGTATTTTAACCGACATACCCTTCCTCTTCCTACTACTCTCTACCCTGAAGAGGAAAAATATGAAACAAAATAAAAGTATTTCGAGGCTTTCTAAATGCCAGCCCATTAGACTAAGACATTGATGTCTTATTTACTTCCACAGGCAGGTGTCTTGTCCTATATGTATGACCGCAGTCAGCACTTCTGTCTTGAAATTCCAGCTACTGCATCACAGCCCAGGATTAGCTTCCCTATATGAATATTAATTGCTATGATAGAGGTTGGTGAGCCTCTCTCCCTTGCATATAATGATTTAAATGTTTGGCTATTTATTTGCAGAGCTATCCTATAGGATTAGAAGCCTTGCCCTGACCCTAACCACCCATATTTCTCATTTAACTTCTCCTAGTCACATTATGCCACACTTTCATTTTGTGGGTTTTGTAAATTATAAAGCTATGAGAAGAAGGAAAACTCCTGATTTGTTTACATTTTTACTTACTTCCTTTAAAGGTCAAGATAAAATATCCATTTTATAGAACCTTGGCATGAAAAGGGAGATTATTATTTAGTACTACTCAATATCAGACCTGATATTAATGCTTCACATACAACATGTATGGAAAAAAAAATCTGAAAAAAAGTTGGGATTTTTTGTTGTTTTTTGTTTTTTTGTTTTGCTTAAAATGTTTTCCAGACCCCAATTCCAATGAAACAGCTGATGTCAACCAGTCTGAAGACCTCTCCACAGAGGAAAAAATAAGCATGAGAAAACAGTTTCTTCAGCTTTCTATCCTATGACTTCACCCTACTCTTCAACCAATCAATGATTTCCATTCTTAAACCAAGTCTAAAAGCCCTAAAACTCCTCTCTCCAAACTCCTTGAAGAGATGGATTTGAGGTTTCCTCTGTATCCTCATCCAGCATCCCTACAATTAATCTTTTCTCTGCTGTTGTCTCTACATATTGATTTCCCATGTGCTTCAGGCAAGGAACTAATTAAGGTTACAAAATGAGTATGAAAATCAGTGTAGAGGAAGAAACAAAGGAAAACAAACAAACAAACAAACAAAAAACACTAGGTTATTGTGTGATGTAGTCTAGGGAGAGAAGGTGGACAAGAAAAAAAAAAGTCCCAAAAATGAGACAACAAGTGTTCCACCATTAATTATTAGGAGAAGAGGAGCCAGTAGTGAAATCTAGAAGGAAAGGTCATTTAATAAGAGAATTAAAAAGTGAGAGAAGTGAATGACAGAAACTAAATGGAAATGTTGTTTTGGGATGGAAGGATGAGCTAACTCTCAGATATGAGAAACTTCAAGAAGGGTGCCTTCAAATAAGGGAAAATGATGTTACATAAATGATCACACTCTTTTTCCTTTCTTCTCTTTTTCTTTCCTCTTTAAATTAGAATTTCAGAGCTCATTCTCAGAAATTTTAATTCAAAATGTCTGCAGCAGGATCTCTAGAGCACAGATGATTCCTATTCAAGTGATCTGAACTCCACTTTAAAAAACTTTGTGAGAGAATTATTAGAAAATAAATTGTTCCTTAAAAGGAAAAAAAATGAAAAAAAAAACATTAATTTACCTTAATCCCTAGGTAATTTGTCTGCTTACTAAATTTTCTATAATTCCATGGAAAAGATGACCCAACAGAAAATAGAAAAGAGGAGTCAACCCTTGGTGTTCACCTTTTAGATGTTTTATTCTCTGATATAAAAGAAAGGAGCTCATGTGTATGGACAAAGAGATAGTGAAACATTTGATGAGTAAAAGCAAGTCTTCCTATTCATAAGAATAGAATTATAGGGGGAACCAGCCCCCAATATTTCAACTTAGGTTCTTTTCTATTTTCCCTAAGTGTCAGTCAGTCTGAGAAATAAAGAGAAAGAATACAAAGAGAGAAATTTTACAGCTGAGCCTCTGGGGGTGACATCACATGTCAGCAGGTTCTGTGATACCCACCTGAGCTGCAAAACCAACACGTTTTTATTAAGGATTTCAAAAAGGGAGGGGGGTACAAATAGGGAGTGGGTCACAGAGATCACATGCTTCCTAGGGCAATAAAAGATCACAGGGCAAATGGCAGAACAAGACCACAAGGTCAGGGTGAAATTAGAATTACTGATGAGGTTCCATGTCCCACTGGGCATGCGTTGTCATTGATAAACATCTTAACAGAAAACCAGGTTTGAGAGCAGACAAACAGTCTGACTAGAATTTGCCAGGCTGGAATTTCCTAATCCTAGCAAGCCTGAGGGCACTGCAGGAGACCAGGGCATATTTCATCCCTTATCTTCAACCGCATAAGACAGACACTCCCAGAGTGGCCATTTTAGAGACCTCCCCTTCAGAATGCATTCCTTTCCCAGGGTTATTCCTTGCTGGGAAAAGAATTCAGTGATATTTCCGCTATTCGCTTTCTGCAAGAAGAGAAATATGACTCTGTTCTGCCTGGCCCCACAGGCAGTCAGACCTTATAGTTATCTCCCTTGTTCCCTGAAAATCACTGTTATCCTGTTCTTTTTCAAGGTGCCCAGATTTCATATTGTTCAAAAACACATGTTTTACAAGCAATTTGTACAGATAGTGCAATCATCACAGGGTCCTGAGGTGATACACATCCTCAGTTTATGAAGATGATGGGATTAAGAGATTAAAGTAAAGACGCATAGGAAATTATAAGAGTATTGATTGGGGAAGTGATAAATGTCCATGAAATCTTCACAATTTATGTTCAGAGATTGCAGTAAAGACAGGCATAAGAAATTATAAAATTATTAATTTGGGTAACTAAGAAATGTCCATGAAATCTTCACAATTTTTGTTCTTCTGCCATGGCTTCAGCCGGTCCCTCTGATCGGGGTCCATGACTTCCCACAACATAGAATAGACTTCCTAGGGTAAGTGGGAAGGAAACAGAGAGGGATGCAATTTTTGAGAGCCGAGATGAGGAAACCAGACCTGAAAGCACCATGTGGTGTGGTAGGAAATTGAGACAGCATTCACTATTGCCAACCCTTACTCCAGTGAGCACATTCTGTTGCTAGTCACCAAGAACTGTGTGCAAACCCAGTTAGGACCAACAGGCCATCTAGCCTTCCTTTAAGAATATCACTTATTATCTATGAAATGCATCATCTGAACTTCCAATTGTGGTTCACCAAAGCTCTTATTTGACAATGGCAATATATTGATAAGTATCGCATGACTTCCTGATGGGAGTGATGCTCTGTGGCCTTGAAGTTCACTGGTACCTGCTCTGACTGGTCTCAGACAACCTCTAATTTGACAACCTTGGGAATTTTTAGCTCTTGAAGACTAAGGGAAGGCTATGGAAATTCGCAAATAACACCGTAAGAAAGGAAAAGTTACCCACACATGCCTGAGAAGAATTAAGTGGAATTAGCTAGAAACTTACACTCCCCCAATCTGGGAAAGTACAAAAACTGTCCACTGCATATTCAATTACATCCTTTAATCATTCAACACATATTTATTGAGTGCTCACAATCCAGCAGACACTGTTCTGATCTACTCAGAGTGAGATGAGAAGCCAGAGGTGATCCCTGAGAAGAGAACTAACAAGGTTGGCCTTACCTGAAGTGAGATTTTCCTGGGCTCTATGTTGAAACAAAAACAAAGGCAGGGGTAGGATCAGCTGATTGGATATTGTCATCATCCAACCAAGAGACAATTGAGCTTTGACGATGGTGGCAAAGCTTACTATCTCTACTAGGTATAGAGGGGTTGTTGGATACTGGATTTTTGCAGGGTGGTAAATATTAATGAAATGAGGAAGGTTAAATAGGTATGAGAGGAGTTGGCAAGACAAGTTAGATCTAAGCATACAGGCTTAGGACGTTCTAGCTGCCTTCAGCCTTGGCACAGAAATTGCCTAGCCCATTTTCTTGGGGTCTTTGACTAAGAAACAATCTCTTCACCTTTTGTTAACTATCTGGACTCATAATAATTGGACAGATCACTCTCATTTTATCTATGCAGGGTCCTATGTCCTAAAGAAAGGAGCCATGAGTGAACAAATATGTAGATATAAATGCTAGAATGTGTTGTACTGACTGTGTGAGCAAAGCAAAGAATTTAAAGAAGGTCTGAACATGATATCCAAGTGTTTCGTGGGAAAAGTGCTCTTGATCAGGAATACGAAGGAAGCACAATTTATGAGGCGGGGGAGGAGGAGAAGTTCTGTAGTTGCTCAACAGGCAGACTAAAACTTCTGAGGCAGGAATGGCTAGGGCAAGTTCGATGGACACTCTGCCCTCCCCTGAGATCCAAAATCTTATAAGTCTTTAGAAGAGTAAATTTAATGAGAGTAGGAAATGGGGCTTTTAATGGGCAAATCTTCTTCAAGAGAAAATATAAAAATTTCTGTCAAAGATGTAGAAATTGAAAAAGAAATCTATCAAATACATACACTCAAGAGACACATATAAAGTTACTGTTTCTTATGATTTCTGAAGAGGTACAGAGAATTAGGCTACAGAATTAAGCGAGTTAGTTTCTATAATTAAAAGAACATGCTTATTCAATTGTTTATCAAAGGTGACATTATACAAAACAATGAAGGATATGTTATATCATTTGAAATTTGTTAAGCAACTGTTAATACTACCCTACTAGACACTTTACATGTGTTGAGAAAATTGAGTCTATATGAGATTAAATAACTTGTCCAGGATATAAATCTTAGATTCTAACCTAGCTCTGTCTTAGGATCTTTTTCATTGCTAATGCTTTTTCACAACAGGCCTGGGTCTGTCAGCATTTATGTAAGAGCTTATTCTCCAGTTTTATTTGCTATTTTAAAAAATAGATAGATGGACTTATCCTTTCAACTGAAAAAAAAAAGAAAAAAAAAAACAAACAAACTAGGACCTCTCCCCTAAAAACAAACAAAAAAACAAAAAGGACACATATGCTAAATAACAATAGACACTAGACATTGGGAATGAACAGATATCAGGTAACATTCCCTAGGTGATGATAAACAAACAAAATGAGCCATATGATTATCCTAGCTTACTGCCTTGATAGAGTTTTCAGGCAATGACTCAAGTTTGGAAAATTTCTTGAGTTGAGTGCAGAGTTGAGATTCCAAGGAGGCAAAGGGGAAGGTAGGGATCATAGGACCGACTGTCAGAGATGAGGAAACTGCACACAGAAAGAACTCGAGAAACCTGAGGAGGAAACAGTAGCCAGCACACATACATGTCTGGGAATTGTGATGTTCTAATTATTCAGACTGGAAAACCTCACAAGCCACAAGGCATTAGGTAGATTACAAAGACGATATTGTCTCAGTGTTAGGAAATAATTAGCCTTAGACAGAGTACTGCTCTGGACCCGTTGAACAAAAAGGTGAAAACAAGATGTGATAGGATGAAACTGCTTTTAAGCAACATAAATGAGTCTCAGAAAAACTTAAGAAAATGTATAGGCATACAAAAATATCTAGCACCCAACATGGTAAAATTCACAACGAAGGACATTCAATATGACATGCAAGGAAAGGAGGACAATGTGACCCAAAATGAAGAAAAAAAGTCAATTAATTGAAAACAAAAACTGATAGAAATGTTAGAAATAGCAGACAAGAACATTGAAATAGTAAGTATAATTGTACTCCAAAGGGTCAAAAATTCAGAGTCCTGAAAGATATAAAAAACACAAATATAAATTCTAGATATAAGTTGTAATGACTACAATATATGAAATGGTAAATACACTGACTGAAATAAAGTCAGAGTAGATATGTTGCCAAAAAATGAATAGTGTACATGAAGATGTAACTATAGAAACTATACAAAATAAAATTCAAAGAATAAATAAAAAGCATCAGAAAGCCGTGCAATAACTTTAAGCAGCTTAATGTACTTAATGTGAAAGAGATGCGAGAAAGGGTTGCAGAACAAATATTTAACAGAATAATGGGCATTTTTTCCCAAATTTCAAGAAAACTATAAATCCACAGATCTCAAAAATACAAGAAAGCTCAAGTGCAGAAATAAAAAGAAAACTAATTAAAGGTACATTCTAATTAGCTAGCAAAAGTCAGTGAAAAAAAATTATTAAAGTTTCTGGGAAAACAGAAGACACATGATCTACAGATGAATAAATAGCAGATAAATGACAGCAGATTTCTTATCAGACAAAGATGTAAAAAGTCAGTAGAGCAACATTTTTAAAATACTGAAATAAAAGGATCTACAAACCAAGAATTCAATGTCTAGTAAAAATACCTTTCAAAAACAAATGTAAAATAAGGTTGTAATTCTTAGACCTATAATAGCTTAACTAATTTATTATCAGCACACTTACAATACAAGGAATATTAAGGGCAGTCATCCCAGATGAAAGAAATTGACACCAAATCAAATATGGATCTTCACAAAGGAAAGAAGAACACGAGAAATGGTAGCCCATGAGTAAAAATGTAAGGTTTTATATTTTTATTTAAATATATATTTAAATATTTTTATGTAAATATATTTTTATTTAAATATCTTTAAAATATTATTCACTGTTTATAAATAAAAAAATAAATAGTATGGGACTTCTGACATGAAAGTAAAACATTCAGGAGAGGAAAAATTTTAGTGTACTATTTTAAGGTTCTTACCTAATGTTAGTACAGTGTCACTTATCATTAGACTGTGATAGATAACTATAAATCAGAAAACATCAGGTAAAATAAGAAGAGAGAGAGAAAATGACAATAAGTCAATGTGAGAAAAATTGGACCCAAAAATATTAATAAATCTAAAAGAAGGGAGAACAGGAAAAATGGAACAAAACCCACAAACCTATAGGGACAAATATTTTTTAAAAGCAATATTTAAACCTAGTTATTTGGATAAATCACACTAAATATAAATAGTGTCTATGTACAAATTAAAGAGGAGGTCATATTGAATAAAAGCAGCAAAATCCAACTACATGCTATCTACAAAAATGTATTACAAACAAAGTAACAAATAGGTTAAAAGAGTATTATAAAAATATACTGTATTAACACTAATAAAAAGAAAGGAATGTCAACTACATTAACAACAAAGTAGATTTCAAAACAAAAAATATTACTAGGAACCAAAAATAAGCTAACACAGAATTAATAAAAAGGTCAATTCATAAAGATAACATACCAACCCAAAATGCTTTCTGGAGCTTCAAATTATATAAAGAAACACTGATGAAACTTCAACAAGAAATGAACAAACAAATAAATACAGGCCAAGATTTTAATACCTCTTTTTCAATAACTGATGGAAAAAGTAGGCACAAAATCAGTACAAATATAAAAGATGTGAGGACCACTACCCACCAATTTGATCTAAATAACATTTTTGGAATATTACCCCAAAGACAGTAGAACACAGATTCTTTACTAGTGCACAAAAAATTTACCATGACAGACCATATTCTGGGTCATAAAATAATTCACAATACAAAGAATGTTCTCTGACCACAGTGAAATTATGAATATAATAGACTATCAATAACAAAAAGAAAAAGCAAAAGTATATCAAAATTTAAAAAACATACTTCTAAATAACTCATAAGTCAAAGACAACATTGACAAATAAATTGAAATGCATTTTAGCTTAATGAAAATTAAAATACAATACATTTGTTTTGGTATGCCACTCAAGTATTATTAGGGTGTATTTATAACAATAAATATTTACAGTGGCAAAAACAAGAGCTCTAGAATAAATAACCCTGGCTTTCACCTTAAGAAACTAGAAAAATAAGTCCCGAAAGTCCTAGCCAGAGTAATTAGGCAAGGAAAAAGATAAAAAGTATTCAAATTGAAAAGGAAGAAGTTAAATTGTACCTGTTTGCAGATGGCATGTTCTTATATAAAGAAAACCCTAAAGACTGCATTAAAAAACTGTTAGCACTAATAAATAAATTTAAAAATTTGCCAAATACAGTCAACATCCCCAAATCAACAGCATTTCTATAAACAAATCACAAACTAGCTGAAAATTCAATCAACAAAACAATTCCATTTAAAATAGCTACAAAAATGCAATCCCTATCAAAATATCAATGTCATTGTTTTCAAAGAAATAGAATACCAATCCTGAAATTCATATGGAACCAAAAAGACCACAAATAGCCAAAGCAATGTAGAACAAAAAGATGGTAGCATCACATTACCAGGCATCAAAATATGCTACAAAACTATAGTGAACCAACATATAGGACAATTGAATAGAATAGAAAGCACAGAAATAAATCCATGCATTTACAGCCAACTGATTTTGAACGAAGTAGTCAAAAACACAAAGTGGAGAAAGGACAATCTCTTCAATAAATGGTTTTAGGAAAACTGAATACCAACATACAGAGAATGAAATTGGACCTTTATCTCACACTATATACAAAAATCAACTCAAAATTAACAATTTGAATGTAAGTACTGAAGCTGTAAAAATACTCGTAGAAAATGCAAGGGGAAAGTTCCATGGTATTGGCCTGAATGATAATATTTTTGGATATGACCCCGAAAGCACAGGCCACCATAGCAAAAAGAGATAAATGGGATTACATCAAACTATAAAGCTTCTGTTCAGCAAAAGAAACAGTCATCAGTGAAAAGACAATTTACAAAATGAGAGAAAATATTTGTAAACCATATATCGTATAATGATTTAATGTTCAAAATATATAAGGAACGAAAACAATTCAATAGCAATAACACAACTTGATTTTTAAAATGAGCAAAGACCTGAATAGACATATTTCAAAAGAAGACATACAAATGGCCAAGAAGTATATGAAAAGATGCTTAACATCACTAATCACCAGAGAAATGTAAATTAAAACCACATTGAGAAAGGACCTCACACCTGTTAAAATGGCCATTATCAAAAAGAAAAAAGATAAATGTTGGTGAGGTTGTGGAGAAAAGAGAACCTTTGCACACTGTTGGTGGGAATGTAAATTAGTATAGCTATTATGGAAAATGGAAAGGAGGTTTTTCAAAAAATTAAAAATGGACTTGTTCTATTATCCATCATTTCCAGCAATCCCACCACTGGGTATGTATATCCAAAGGAAATAAAATCAGTATGGTCAAGAGATGTCTGTACTCCCATGCTTATTGTGGCATTTTTCATAATATTAGGACATGAAATCTACTTAAGTGTCCATCAGTCGATTAATGAATAAAGAAAATGTGGTATATATACATAATGGAATAATATTCAGCTATCAAAAAAGAATAAAATCTTGTCATTTACAACAACCTTGATAAATCTGGGGGACATTATATTAAGTGAAATAAACTAGGCACAAAAAGACAAATACTGCATGATCTCACCCATATGTAGAATCTAAAAATGTTGATCTTATAGAAGCAGAGAATAAAATGGTGGTTACCAGGGACTGGGGCAATGTTGGGGCATGGGGCTGTGAACATATTGGTAGAAAGTTACAAAATTTCATTTAGATAGGAGGAATAAGTTCTACTGTACAACATGGTGACTATAGTAAATAGTGATATATTGTAATCTTGAACATTGTTTAAGAGAATATATTTTAATTGTACTCACCACAAAAAAATGACAACTTTGTGAGATAATACATATGTTAATAAGCTTGATTTAGTCATTCCACAATGTATGTGTGTGTGTGTATATATATATATTTCAAAACATCATGTTATACATGATAAATATATACAATTTTATGTCAATTAAAAAAATTAGGCCAGTCATGATGACTCACTTTCAGAGGCTGAGGCAGGTGGATCACTTGAGCCCAAGTATTAGAGATCAGCCTGAGCAACATGTTGAAACCCTGTCTCTACAAAAAAAAAAAAAAAAAAAAAAAAAAAAAAAAAAAAATTAATTAGCCAGATGTGATGGTGTATGCCTGTGATCCCATCCACTCAGGAGGCTGAGGTAGGAGTGTTGGAAGTGGGTCAGTTCAGGTTCGTTTTTGTTTGTTTGTTTGTTTTGTTTTGTTTTGTTTTTTATGACGAAGTCTCGCTCTGTTGCCCAGGCTAGAGTGCAGTGGCCGGATCTCGGCTCACTGCAAGCTCCGCCTCCCGGGTTCACGCCATTCTCCGGCCTCAGCCTCCCGAGTAGCCGGGACTACAGGCGCCCGCCACCTCACCTGGCTAGTTTTTTGTATTTCTTAGTAGAGACGGGGTTTCACCGTGTTAGCCAGGATGGTCTCGATCTCCTGACCTCGTGATCCACCCATCTCGGCCTCCCAAAGTGCTGGGATTACAGGCTTGAGCCACCGCGCCCGGCCGGTTCAGGTTCTTGATTCGGCTGCACAAAATAGTTTGAGAGTGAGTCCAAAGTGAAAGTCATTAAAGACGTTTACTGCAAAGTGGGAGTACACTCAGAGCTGATCAGAGCAGGCTGCTGAAAGCAGGTGCAACTGGTGAGACAGCACCATATGGCACTGTAGAACTTCTTTTTATAGGAATTTTACATGATGATTCATAAAGGGGTGGGAAAGGGTGTTGCTACTCAGCATGGTATGGGTGATTTCTTAAACCTGCATGCACAGAGGCTGCACATGCTAGTACATACATCACATATGTCATTAGCATCTAAAATCTCCACCCCAGGTGTGTTTTTACTGTTATAATGAACACAGGTCAGCCCAAGGACACTAATCGTGGGTTTCTACACTTGCAAAATTTGGGAATTTTTCACTTCTGCTCCTCTACTTCTTTGCTGCAGAATGTTCTAACCATGAGCCCATGATGATGTTTGTACGTTGTTGGACAGTTTGTTTCATCCATCCATTTTACGTGTGTTTTCCTCTTTAAGTGAGGCTATATGACCACTCTGTCCAATTTACCTCAGGAGGATCACTTCAACCTGGAAGGGTGAGGCTGCAGCAAGCCGTTATCACACCACAATACTCCAGTCTGAGCAACAGAGCAAGACTCTTGTTTACAGAAAATAAATAAATAAAAATTCAAAAAGAAACTATTAAAATAAAAATAAGACTCAAAGTAAGGAGGGTTGAAATAATAAATATTCAAAAATAAACCAGTAAAATAGAACTCACACAATAATACAGAAAATCAATGAAACCCATTAGAGAAAATTAATAAAATTGCTAATCCTGTATTTAGATTGGCTGGAAAAAGGTAGAAACCCAAACTATCAATTTAGTTTCCAGTGGCACCAAAAGCTTAGTAGGGAGACATTATGAACAATAGGGAGATATTATTGGAACAATTTTTTGGAACAATAAATTTAGTAACTTAAACAAAATCGACAAACTTACGGAAAGATACCAGCTACTAAAGGTTACTCATGAAGAAATAGGTATACTGAGCACCCCCATATCTCTTTTTAAAACATGACTGTGTATTTAAAAGCCATTTCAGAGAGAAAACTTGAGAAACAAATGGCTTCACTAGTGAATTCTATCAAACATTCAAACAAAAAATGATACCAATGTTACAAAAAATGTTCCAGAAAATAAAAATACAGAAAATACTTCCCAATTCTTATGGAACTAGAATTAATGTACTACCAAAGAGATATAGATATTGTTAAAAAAAGAACAGAAATTTAAAAAACAAATTAAAATAATTTAAAACAGAAATTTAAAAATTTAAAACAGAAATTAAAAAAAAAAAACCTAAACAATATTTTAGCAAGTTGAATACAATGGATAATAAAGACAATATATCAAAGTAAGTAATTCAAGGTTGGTTTAACATAAAATAATCAATCAGTGTAATTCACCATTTTAACAATCTAAAAAAAAAAAAGAATATCTCAATAGATGCAGCACAATCATTTGACAAAATCCAGTGTTCACTCCTTTTGAAAATATTCAGCAAACTAGAGACAGGAGGAACTTCCTCCAACCTGATAACAAACATCTTTAAAAAAACCTACAGCCAATATCAACTGAATGTTGGCGTATTAAATGTTTGCCTAAGAGGAAAAAGGCAAGAGAGTTGGTGCTGACCACTTTTACTTAATATTTTACAGAAGATTCTAGTCTCTAGTCGCTGTGATAAGGCAAGCAATTAAAAACGAAAGAACTAAAGCTTTGTCTGTATCTTTAGCCATAGAAAACATAATTGTCTATGTTGCAGTACAATGACTTTTACAAAATAGTCTCTAAGACTAAGTGAGTTTAGCAACATTACAAGACAAAAGATCAACGAAAAAATCAATTACATTTCTACATATTGGCAATGAAATATCAGAAACTGGAATTTTAATGCAATTAAAACAGCATCCAGTAATATGAAATACTGTCTGACAATAGGTGTGAAAAATCTGTAATCTGGAAACTACAAAACTTTGAGATAGAAGTTAAAGAAAGAAGTAATAAATATACAATATATACTACTTTTATGATTTGCAAGTCTTGGCATTCTAGTATGCCAATTGTCCTCTAATTTCTCAAAGCATTCACTGCATTTCAAACTAAAATCCAGAATATTTTCTTGTAGAAATTAACAGACTAATCGTCAAATTCAAATGGAAATGCAAAGGACCCAGAAAAGCCTAAAACACTTTTAAAAAGATTAAACATGAAGGACTAAAACTATCTGATTTAAGATTCGTTACACATTTATAATTATCAAAACAGTGCATAACTGGAATAAAGATTTTTTAAAAATACATTAATAGGACAGAGTAAATTGCCTAGCCATAGACCTCCACAAACTGCTATATAAAGTTGAGATCTTAATATTTATCTTTATTAATTTTATCTTCAATGAGTACATGTGGTATTCTGGATCAGAGATAGAATACTTATTGTTTTTATAATCAAAACTGTTTCACCCACCCATTGCCCGAGTTGTTACCCCTGTGGTAATGTAATGAAAGCAAGGTAGAACATTCCCTTTATGCCAGGAATCAGACCCTTGATAGGTGACTAATGGTTTGAATGGATTCTCTCTGCTCAGACACAAGAGGCAGAGGAGCTACTGCCCCTACCCTCGTGAAACAAAAACAAAAACATTTGCTCATTGGAATTGGAGTGGACAAGATTATGGACCCTCACTCCAATCATTCGGAATAAAAATACATCTTTTTTAAGGGCTAAATAAGCCTGTGTTCTGTCTTTTATGACCCAGACATGTCTCCAAGGTCCTAGGCACATTTTCTCTTAGAACGTAAACAGGTGCCTACAAAGTTAAGTAAATCTCTCTGGAGCTCTCACTGTAAATATAAAGTTGTAAATTAATTTTCCAAGATTTCCTTTAGCCCAGAATCCCAAGTGTTCAGCAAATTTATTTATAAATCCTCATCTGTGAAGAAACACAAATATATGCCCTGTATATCTCACAATATATACAATGAAATACTACTTAACAATAAAAGAGAATTACTTTGCAAAGTAATTATGCTAAAGAAATAAGCTAGACAAAAAGAAATACAAACTGTATAATTCTATCTGTATTAAATTTTATAAAATATAAGTAACCCACAGTGACAGAAAATCAGTGGTGACCTGGGGAAGGGGCAGATACGCTGAAGGGAACTATTACAGAATTGTGCAAGGAAACTTTCGGTATTGATGCATATATTCATTATCTTGATTAAACAGTGACAGTTTCATGGATGGGTTCATAAACCCATGCATCTATCTATATCAGTGTATATTGGTATATGTGTGTGTGTGTCAAAACCTATCAATTTTGTACTTAGATGTGTGCAATTTGTATATTAATTATAGTTTCATTAAAATACAAAATAAAGATAGAGATACAGGTAGTTGTAAATACAGCGATCAAAGAATGAATTTTTAAAAATGTGATCTGGAAAACCTAAGGTACAGAATATTGCAAACCATCATTTTATTTTAGTCTCAAGATTCTTTTTAAGATATCATCCCCTTTTAAATGACAATAGGAGTTTATAGAAGACCTCATTTCAGCACATCATTGGTGAATATTAAATGTTCTTTATTACCTACCACTATTTCTGCTTCCTCTTAATATTATGTCATATACAAGATTGATTTCACACTATTAATCATATTAGGGATACTTAAGGGGAAAGTGTTGTATTTTGGATAGCCTACTTCACATCATGATTCCCAGAATGTGAAATGGTAAAAGTACAATATAATTTAGTTTTATAAAATATTTTGAAAAATAAAATCATGCCTACACTTGAGGTTATATTAGAGACAAATGGAGACTTTGTCTTCTGAAAGCATCCTTTAAGAGAGTATATTAATCTCTAGAAGAACACTTAGAAATGACATTGCTGTCACTAGGAACACCAATCTACTACTCACTTTTCTTTAATCACCTATCTGTCCTTTTCTTCCAGTCTTCTCTATAAATGCCTCCTCATGCCTTGGGCCTAACTTTTCATTTTTTTAAACATCTTCTCTCAGAACGAACTCCACATCATATAGACCTTAATTATATTCAAATTTCCATCTTATTTTCTAGTCCCAATTAATATGTTCAGCATTGAGACAAGCAGGAAAACTTGTTCCCTTTTCGCAGATATTTTGCGAATAATGGTATTTTGGTTGCTCAGTTATCTAACCTAGTGCCAAGATCCAAAGCTCTCTAAATACCATGACACATTCTCAGATACTATCATATTTTAAATGTGTTAGCTTCCCTATAAATGCAGTGACCTCTTTATTCACCTATTAAAATTTTCCATTATATATCTTACTTTCTTTTTCATTTTTTTAATTTATATACATCTACCATATTCTAGTCTGCTCACGTTTAGGCATCTTTCCAGTTTCCGTGTTAGAATGTTCTACATTATTGTTTCATAACAAAATATTACTCTATCAGGCTTAACAATATTACCATTAAAATTTCTTTCTAACATTTTCTTTTTTTGTTTCAGGGTGAAACCTTTCTATCATAATTCAAAAATCAATTTTCTATGAGGTAAAAATAACTCTGCCTTATTATAAGAATGCACATAATTGCAAATATTGTCATTTTGCATAGTATTGGTAAATCATACATACAGCAATACAGAAACAGCGTGTTTCTCGCTTTGGGGACACAACAAGAGTAATAAAACTATTCCTGGATGCTTCAGCCCTAAAAAATTCAGAGATCAATATTGAGAGATGTTGATCTCGATATAGAGACCTATGAAGACTGGCCTATATTTTGATTCTTTAAATCACAGAGAGATGGAAATTTCAGCAACCAGCCAACATGGTTCAACTATCGCTTATTACACCTCGAAATAAGAAATGATACTTAGATGTTACCTACTATCTTTCCAACTCTCTGCTGAGGCAGGATTCTGCCATGGCCCTAACTGTTACTGACCTCGAGTTGACAGGACATGACTTGGTTGGTGGTAGAGAGTGAACCCAGATTTTGTCTGCAGCTCTCAGTAAAGCAGCCTAGTTTTACCATGTGAAGGCTTCAGAAAAAAAGGAGTTGTCCTTTTTAAATGTAACTTAAGGACAGAAATGTCAGGGCATTGTTGGAACCCTGCCACTATTTTCATGACTCTTTCAGGACAGTGAGGACTGACTGTCTTCCTATTCACCAAGAAAAGTTTAAAACATATGGTAAGTATAATTAAAATTATTTTAATTATATTTCTTTTTAAATGTTTAACAGAATCTGTTCTACCTATCTTCTAAAAGAAAAGTATACATTATTTTTCTATTGTTGCTTAACAAATTACCACAAACTTAGCAGCTTAAAAAATACCTATTATTATCTCACTGATCTATGAGTCAGAAGTTTTGCTGGCCAAGTCAGAGTGGGTCAGGGGTCACTCTCAGGTTCTAGAGATTGCTCACGTACCTTGTCACATTGTCAATTCATGTTCAAGCCATTGTCAGTCGTCCTCATTTTTCTCAGTTTCTCTGATTTCCTTTTTGCCGCTAGTCAGAGAAAAGGAACTGCTTTTAAAAGGTGCGTGTGATTAGATTAGTTCCACCTGGATAATCTCCATTGTTGCTTGAATTCAATGAAATAGTAACGTTAGTTACAGCTGAAAAATTCTATTTCCCGTGTTACATAGCACAATATTTAATCTTTTTCACAGTCCTGGACCTTAGTGTGGGAAATATTAAAGAGGACATTTTAGAATTGTTCCTCCCACAAAAGAGAAGGTAGATCTTCCTGAAACAGGATTAGAAACATTAGAGCAATAACTTCATCAAATTGAATCCCGTCAATTTCCCGAGGAAATTAAGGTTTACAGAATTGTTTGGGGAGGCAGGTGTCCCATATCTTATAACAGATGACAAAATCTTTCATATTTTGATGACTGGTTTGGTTGTGATAATGAAAAAGCAAGACAGAATTATGTGTTGATCAGATTCTATAATATACAGCAGAAAATAACACATACTGAAGATTTGAGTAAGGATTAACTACGAATAATCATATTACAGGATCTTCTGATGATCATTTGTGCTCTGCATCAATAAATTCATTTCTGTGAGAAACACTGTTGATGGTTCATTATTTTGCTTAATTTTTCCTAGGATTATAACTTGTTCTGAAGCGACTT
Organism: Macaca fascicularis; assembly: GCF_037993035.2. NCBI lineage: Eukaryota > Metazoa > Chordata > Mammalia > Primates > Cercopithecidae > Macaca > Macaca fascicularis. The sequence continues at coordinate 160,371,002 of NC_088377.1, read as the reverse complement.
CAGTTTAGTGACCTGAGCACCCTGGGAAGACAGAGTTTCTGTTGTTAAATATTTTCCATTAATTCACACTTATTTATGTGTATTTGTAATGAAATCACTCTGCAAAAAGAGTTTTTAAGATCATAGTCAATTTAAAAAAGCAAATGGTACAATAAATATGTTGATTCAATGATTATAAAAACCAGAGGGCTGAACAACTAATTTAGTCACTAAATATAAAAATGATTAATATTTAAGTTATACTGAGCTTTAAATGTATGAATATGCTATGTCACATACTTGTAAGAATTTTACTTGTAAGAACCAAATATTTTTGAACATGCAAAAATGTATCAATGACATAGTTATTAAAATATAAATTAGTACACATTCCAATCAAACATTTATGGTATAGTTTATACCTGAGCATAGTGGACATTGCCAGTAAAATAAATTTTGAAATATTTAAAATACTAATATACCAGATAGGTTTTCTCCACCTTTTACTAAGCACATAAATATTTGTGGTTGTCATACCAAACATTAATTTAAAAAACATGTTCATTGGTATTTATAGTCCCAAGTTTCTTGTTTGCATTTTATAAAAGGGTACAAACAGATTGTTCCAAAAGTATGTGAGATAAATGAAGCTCTCTATAAAAACAACAAAAAATGAACATTTGTCTAGATGCCTAAAGGCCTTTGATATAATGTACTTTTTACATAATTTAATACTTTTTATTATGCTGAAAAAAGTCCTTTTTAAATATGTATTGAAGGATATATCTCCAAAGGCCAAGATCAACGATATATTTAAAAGTGAAATACTGAAGCACAGATGATTTGCATAGAAGTGTAATTCAAAGAAAGTGTTCATAGGCTTAATCACATTTTTGGAGGGATCAATGAATTACTGCACTACCAGTAATTCCAATAACAAAAGGGCAAAGTCATAGCTATCATTCAATATTCATCTAGAATTTGTAGTCATAGCAATAAGATGTGTGATTTTTTAAAAACTTTTTTTCATTTACTCAGTTCCTGGAAATAAAATCATTATGATTTTTATCATATCATTATTTTATTGAAAAACTAAAAGAATCAACTGCAAATTTACTAGACCTAATAAGAGACCACAGGAAAGTATGTAACAAAATAATTAAAAATTCATTTCCATGACTTCTGCTTTAAATCATGGTAGAGTAATGGGCCAAATTTACCTTCTTACCCAAAACAACCAAAAATGAACAACATATATTAAATGATAAGTTTCAATGTACTAGACATCAGGCAGTGAAGGGGAGTGACCCTCAAGACATGGGGAAGTAATGAAGGAAAGATGCAACTGGTTTTCCTTTCATTTCTGAGCCCTTTCCCCAGGCTGGATTCTTTTTCTCCTAAAAATGTGAATTAGAGAGCTTTTGGTGCTGTGGGTTTTGTTTTTTGTTCTTTTTGTTTGTTTGTTTTGGTTTATTTCATAATGTTTGTTTTTGGTTTTTGTTTTATTGCATTTTGACACCAAGATCTGATAATCATTTCCCAGATTGCTTACACATTTTAATGCTTTAAGAGGAAGAAAGAACATCAGATTACTTAACTTTTCTTTATAAATAGAGATTTTTCTCAAATGTCACTTGGGATGTAGATATGCAGCAATTGACAGATATCTAACAATAGTTAGTATATTAATAGTTTGTTTTAATATTTGCCATACAATTTTTGACTCCTTTATTAATTTAACAGATGTTATCGCAATACTATAGCGATACTCCAACATAAAAGTAACAGTTGTTGAACTTAAATATTATTGCAAAACTAAGGCATTAGCCAGTAACTGCATTTGACTTTTAATTCATAGCAACAAAAAAGAAGCAGTATTCTAGCTAAGGAGAATCTAAAATATATATGCAGAATATGAAGGGCTTGAGGTTACACACACACACACACAATATGTAATATATAAATATATGCACATGCACATATATGTATACTATTGTATTTTAGTGTAAACCTATAGCTATGATTTATAAATTGCTTTATTTGAAATTCAGTTAAGCAAATTTTGTTTAAATAATTAGTAACGACACCAAAAATAGTATAAAAATACTAACACTATAATTGATTTTTTTAGTCCTTCAACATGACTACCTTATAACTAAAAAACTCAAAGGACAGCATTTATATGAAAAAAAAACTGAAAATCTTATAAAACTTCTATGATCTCCATGAAATTTTGCTCATATATAAAAATCATTTTACATGAAAAAATAAACATTCAAAAAGCCATAGGGTGAATAGTAAATTTTTATTTTGGTGAAAATAAAATATTTTACAACTATAAATAATCTTAACCATAACTAAAGTCCCCCCTTTTATATATTTTTCTCCACATTAGGAATTAAAATATGAAAAAATATTAGAATAAATAAATCAGACTTTTGCCATATGTGAGTCTTAAGTAATATGTTATAGTTTTGGGTGTTAGTAAATCAACTTGAGTTATGCTAAAATGTACATTTGGTGGTCTGAAATGTGCACTTTCTATAAAGAATGGGATTGCTAAATAAATTAATCAAAAATATTATCTCCCTGTCAGATGACCTTCAAATACATTTTTAGCTGTAAAACAGCATGTCCAATTTATTCCTTTTAAGAAGATGAAATTTTATAGATCAAAAAAGCCTTAGCATTTAAGTCAAGGTCAATACAACTTTTCAAAATGCATTTTATCTATAGATTTTAGAAATCTACTGAGATTTGTCACTAAAATCATGTTAAAAATTTATATCACTTGATGAGATTAAAAGCAATAAAAATGCGTTTGTTTTAAAAGGTTCTCCAATTCATAATTTTTATTTTAAAAACAAAACAAAAAATATCCTTATCCTCAAATCAATAAAAGTTTCTGTAGTGTTCCACTAACAGGATAAATATTAAGTATTTAATATATAATTTGCATTTAAAAGTGTACTCTTTTCTTTTTCAGATTTAACAAGCTGCAGAGTTTGTCAGAAACTTGATTTCTGCTTTAAGAATTTTTTTTTTCCAAATTTGAGTCCCTACATGGCTATAGTCTTTCTGTCAAGAATGAAGTTTATAGCCAGAGGTAATAAAGTTTTGGGATATGATTTAGAGAAATGAGTGCCAGATTTTGACATTACAAACTTCAGGGAAAAAAAAGTATAGCTGATTTTAAAGGCACAATATGAATAATGATAATTAGTTGTATAATTATGTTTATCTTCTCTATATGAAAATATTTCTCAAGAGCATAATTTCACAAAAGCTTATTGCCTAAACAATTTATTTCATATCCATTTTTGTCAACTTTAATTAACTATTTTTGTAATAATTTATATTATGCTATTTCTTGAGAAAATAGTGTAAGTATTCTTTATACACAATTATTCTTGATTTGTTTGCTTTAATTACTATAGAATATTTTAATCATTTCACAGGCTCTAAAATTATAACCATTTGATTTTAATGTACTCACTTCATTTGCTTTTTTATGTTATTCATAATTACATAGGTTGGTTAAGCCCATGTAAAAAAATAATACCCCTAAGTGGTCCTAAACTCCATAACCCGCCGTGTCACACTCTTTCCTCCTATTTTCCATAGTGTTTCTGTCCATTTTGAAACTTGGAATTGGACAATGTTGGAGCCTTCACAGATACTCAGATTTACTGTAACTATTTAGACTCCTTAAAAATTTTAAGGCACGCTGTTTCCACTTGTGGCTCAAGTGCTTCTCAGTCACTCCAGAGATGAAGTGGTGTAATTTACAATTAACACACATATTTAATATATCTCTAGGAGACTCTGAGATTGCTCTTGCTTTAACATTTAAACAAATGGCTCTGAATAGAGTTGGTTACAACCAGTGCTACATGAAAACATAAATGAATAATTAAATGAAAATATTAATGAGAGAATTTACTAATTTGCTTTAAGGTTGACATTCAGTATGCTCGCTACCCTTAGATTCAAGAAAAAGCATGAGTTTCTATTCAATCATGGAATTTTATTTAAAATGGGAATATTTAGAAAAAAGATTCCTACTGAACTCCCAAGTACGAATACAGTAAGAACACAATAGAAATACAACTATTTCGATTTAGGAATAGTTGAATTCCTAAGTAGGAATACAACTTTATCTACACTCTTATTTCAAGTTTACTCCTTCTAAGCCATAGCACATAGTAGCATTCCCTAGTCTATTTTATTCAATAAAGTAAAAACTCCTTAGTATGCACAGATGGTAAAACAATTTATTTGAAGTTACATAGAAGATATAGGTTACAGATTGGGAGAAAATGTTTGGAAATGTGAGGTATTCAAGATATTTCACCCATCTGGCCCCAACATAACTTCCTAAGTACTTTCGCTTTCTACCCTATACTCCAATCAACTACTCTTCCTTCCTTTTTCTATGTTTTGAGCATTCTATTTCTTCCATTACTTCCTAAGCCTTATCTCATCATTAAAAAAGAAAATCTTCCACAATGAATTATATTGAGAATTAAATGAGATAATATGTAAAACAATGAACAGAGTGTCTGAGACTCAGGAAATGCTCTATAATGAATAGATAGGTGGCCATTAAAGTTATCATTGTTAGTGTGGTTTTTTTTTTTAATATGAAAAGGATTCATAAGCTTTCACAACTCCCAGTCAGAATAACTCCTCCTTTCTGTACTCCCTTTGCAAACTGTCATTTTAGTGCAGTTATTTTGTCCCTTCTGTCATGACTATTTGTGCATCTCGTGTTTCTCTCTAGAATATAAGTACCTTAAGGAAAGGAGCCATGCTTAATTATATTTTTCTTTATTAATTCCTCATAACCTCTACCACAGAATTTTGGGCATCTCAGGGGCCCATAAGTATTTATCAAAGCACCTCTTTCCTTCTTAAAAGAAAACCCTGTCGACCTATTCCTAAGTGGTGTGAAATCTTCTACCTTTGTAAATTGGATCGATGCTCATGAGGCTTCTAAGAAAGCTGTGCTGCTAACTATATCTGCCAAGTAACGGCAGAAAATAAAAACAGGAAAAGGTCTAAGACCTATGCTTTTGAAATACAATACTAATTTATTTTTAGAGGTATCAGGAGGAGAAGAAGGATATTCTCAAAGGGAGATATGTATAGGTAAACATTATAGACGTTCAAATGGCACAATCAACTTTAGAAAAAGTTTTTTAACTGAAAAAGGGATCTCCACTTCATTAAGAAAAGTATTCATTATTCTACCTGACTTCAATCAATTGGGATTTTCGTGATGCTCTTTCCAAATCAAATGCTTCTTACATTCATAAGAATTCAATTAGCACTTCTCAATGTTGAGAGATAAAAATACAAAATAAATTCATTAGTAAATGAATCATGGTTTACTTCACACATTTTTACTCAAGTTTGTTGTTTCTTTTCAACATTTTGTAGAGAATAAAAACATTGCACAACCATTTATCCATTTAAAAATAATTATGGAGCACTGGACTCCCCTGTGTTAAAGGAGGTGGTAATCTAATAATTATGATATAAGTTTATATTTATGTATTTCAGAAAAAGGGAAAATCAGTGTTTGACATTTAAAATTTTAGAAAGAGTACAGCTCACTACATTAATTCTAAAATTTAAAAATTAATATTAAAATAACAAGAATAGAATTTGCATCATATCCACCTTTTTTGCAGTTTAAACAATATTGTTATTGTTACTTCATTACTATCGTTATTATTATTATTATTATTATTAGGTTGTTTTGGAGAAAGTATTGATGGTGGCTCCAAGATCATATATAGGTCTCCAGTCCTCTGTACACTCTTTCTTTTAACCAAATTATTATAATAATATAGATTATATTAACCATTGCCTGAAAAAATAGCTAGAAATAATTTAGCTCTGCAAATGGAACAGACAGGTTTTAATTTTAGTCTTACTCAAGTGGTATTTGTCTTAGAGGAATATCTAAGGATTGTAATGCAAGTTTTAAGACTAGCCAATTCCTTTAACTATGTCCTATGAGGAACAGGGTTAGGTTGTGCCTGTTCTATGTGCTGGTGATCAGGTACAAGTATTTCTACAAGCAAACACTTAACTATTAAACTTATTTATTTTCATATTTTTCTTCTGAGTTGAAAGTAAAATGTTATTCCCTGTAATTTTTTAGATCATTCTATTACAAACTCAATAATTGATAAATTATAAATTTTTATGTTCTCAGAAATCAACAAATGAATAAGAGAGAGTAATTGGGAACAATAAGATCCTCTTGACCCATGTGATTCAGATATATATGAACAGCAGGCACTAAGTAAACCTAATTGATAGACTAGGGTAAGAAATATGATAGAACAGTGAACTCAATCCGAATGAGTTTCTCAAATATAAGCATTCTCTCACTTGGAGATCTATTATTAAGGATGAAATGAAAAAGAAAACATTACAACTGATACCACAGAAATACAAATGATCGCACACAATTACTACAAACAATTATATGTCAAAAAAAATGGATAAGCTGGAGGAATGGATGAATTATATGTCAAAAAATGGATAAGCTGGAGGAATGGATGAATTCCTAAAACATACAGCATTCCCTGACAGAATCAGGAAGAAACAGAAAATTTAAACAAACCAATAATCAGTAAAGAATTGAATCAGTAATGAAACACCTCCCAACAAGGAATCAGACAAGACCAGATGGTTTTATAGTTAAGTTATACCAAACATTGAAAGAAGAATTAATGTCATTTTTAAAGTATACCAACACATTTAAAAAGGGGGTGATATGGTTTGGCTGTTTCCCCACTCATATCTCATCTTGAATTGTAGCTCCCATAAGTCCCCGCGTGTCATGAGAGAAACCCAGTGGAAATTAATTGAATCATGAGGGAAAGTTTTTCTCATGCTGTTCTCATGATAGTGAATAAGTATCACAAGATCTGATGGTTTTATAAAGGGGAGTTGCCCTACACAAGCTCTCTCTGTTTGCCTGCCACCACGTAAGATGTGACTTTGCTCCTCATTTGCCTTCTACCATGATTGTGAGGCCTCCCCAGCCATGTTGAACTGTGAGTCAATCAAACCTCTTTTCTTTACAAATTACCCAATTAGCAGCATGAGAATAGACTAATACAGAGGGTACACTTCCAAACTTATTTTATGAGACCAGCATTACTTGTGAATCAAGTTCACTGTGTACTGGTTATCAACATGTCTGAATTAGGTAAGACAAAACACATTTATACACAGCAAGGTACGTGAAGCAGATTTATTACTTAGAGAACAACAAGGCAGCAAGGAACAACAGAAGTCTGGGATTTATCATAGTCCCTCAAAGCTCGGGAAGGCTGCCCTGGGTGGATGGAGTTCTCTACTGCACCTGCCCCATTTGGATCATAGCTGAGGAACTCCAGGGTGTTTGCGCTGAGGTTATAACTCGGGAAACAACATGATGTAGTGGGTTAAAGCACTTAAATATATCATATTTCTACTGGTCGGGGGGTGGTGGCTGAAATAGAGCCCAGTCTGTTCTAGACAGTCTCTCCCTGTTACAGTATCTTCCATTCCCGGCACATCCTACAGTTATAGTTGAGAAATACAACTAAAAATCAGAGAACAAGAGAGTTGGCCCAAGACCACCAAAAAATTGTGCTGCATTAATCTCATATCAAAACTCTCAAGGAAAGAAAGCTACAGGTCAATTTCTTTGACAAACATAGATTTAAAAAATCCTCAACAAAATACTAGTCAATCAAATTCAATTGCACATTAAGAGTCATAATCAAATGAGATTTATTCTTGGGATGCAAATATGATTAAACATATGCAAATCAATAAATGTGATACACCACATTCACAAAATTAAGGATAAAATTATATGATCATCTCAAGAGAAGAAGAGGTGTTTCACAAAAGTTAACATCATTTATTACAAAAATTCTCAACGAATTAGGTATAGAAGAAATATATCTCAATAAAATAAAGGCCATATGTGGCAAACGCACAGCTAAAATTATGCTCAATGATAAAAAGGTAAAAGCTCTTCCTCAAATATTGGAAAAAGAATAGGGTGTCAATTCTCACCACTTCTATTCAATATGGTATTAGGAGTCATAACTAGAGCAATTAAGCAAGAAAAATAAATGAAAGAAGCTGAAAAATGATCTCATGGAAGTAGTAAATAGGATGATGATTACTAAATACTGGGAATGCTGGCAGGTGAGAGGCAGGGGGTTAAAGAGAAGTTGGTTAATGGGTACAAAAATATAGGTAGATAGAAACAATAAGATTTAATGTTCAGTAGCAAAATAGGGCAACTATAGTAAATAAAAATTTATTGTATATTCCAAAATAACTATAACAGGAGATTGGGAATGTTCCCAACACAAAGAAATGACAAATATTTGTGGAGATGGATATCTCAATTATTCAGATTTGATCATTGAAATAGTTTGGCTACTTGCCCCTGCCCAAATCCCCTGTGGAATTGTAATCCCCAATGCTAGAGGTGGGACCTAGTGAGAGGTGTTTGTGCCATAGGAGCGGATTACTCATGGCTTGGTGCTGTCTTCACAATAGTGAGTGAGTTCTCCTGAGATACGGTCATTTAAGTGTGTGGCTCCTGCCAACGCCTTTGCTCCTACTCTGGCCATGTCACATGCCTGCTCCCGCTTCATCTTCCACCATGATTGTAAGCTTCCCCAGAAACAGATTAGATGCCAGCACCATACTTCCTATAAAGCCTGCAGAACCATGAGTCAATTAAAACTCTTTTCTTTATAAATTACCGAGTCTCAGGTATTACTTTATAGCAATGCAAGAATGACCTAATTCAGTCACAAAATATTGTATACTTCAATCAAAATATCACATGTACTTCATAAATATGTACAACTATTGTGTATCCATAATTTTTTCAATTAAAAAAAGACATCCAACTTGGAAGCAAGGAAGTTAAATTGTCTGCTTGCAGAGCGTATGATCTTGTATACAGAAAAACCTAAAGACTTCACCAAAAAACCCTGTTACGTGCTCGCTTCGGCAGCACATATACTAAAATTGGAACGATACAGAGAAGATTAGCATGGCCCCTGCGCAAGGATGACACGCAAATTCGTGAAGCGTTCCATATTTAAAAAAAAAAAAAAAAAAAAAAAAAAAAAAAAAAAAAAAAACCCTGTTACAACTAATAAATTCAATAAAGTTGCAAAATCAACATACAAAAATAAAATTGCTTTTCTAGCCCTAACAACACACTATCTGAAGAATAAAGAAAGCATTCTTAAATGCAATAGTATCAAAAACAATACATTTATTTATTTATTTATTTATTTATTTATTTAGATAGATAGATAGAGTCTCTCTCTCTCTCTCTCTCTCTGTCACACAGGCTGGAGTGCAGTGGCGTGATCTCGGCTCATTGCAACCTCAGCCTCCCAGGTTCAAGCGATTCTCCTGCCTCAGCCTCCCAAGTAGTTGAAACTACAGGCACGTGCCACCATGCCCAACTAATTTTATTTTTTTTTGTATTTTTAGTAGAGATGGTGTTTCACCATGTTTGCCAGGATGATCTCAATCTCCTGACCTCATGATTCGTCCACCTTGCCCTCCCAAAGTGCTGGGATTACAGGCATGAGCCACCACAACCAGTCAAACAATATCTTTAAGAATAAATTTAACCATGGACTGAAAGCTATAAGACATTAATTAAAGAAAATATAAAAGACAAATATAAGTGGAAAGATATTCCATGTTCCCAGATTGTAATAATTAATATTGTTAAAATGTCCATACTACCCAAAGTAATCTATAGATTAAATGCAATCCCTATTGTAATTTCACAGAAATGGAAAAAGAATCCTGAGAATCTTAGAGAGCCACAAAAGACCTTGAATAGCGAGAGCAATCTTGAAAAAGGAAAACAAAGCCAGAATGAGCATCACTCTCCCTATTTTAAACTATGTTGCAAAGCTGCAGTATCAAACAGTATGGCACTGGCATAAAAATAGACACATAAACCGTGAAACATATTTGAAAGCCCATCAATAAACTTATATGTGTATAGTAACTAATATTTGACAAGAGCATCAAGAATACACAATGAAAAAAAAAAAACAATCAATTATACTTCTTTCATCCTGATTTTGATGTCTTTTATTTATTTTCCATGACTAATTTCTGTAGCTAGGATTTCCAGTACTGTGATGAATGGAAGGGGTAAGGGTGGGCACTATGGTCTTAGAGAAAAAGCTTTCAGTTTTTCACCCTTGACTATAATAATATTAGTTATGGGCTTGTCATATGTAGCCTTTATTATGTTGAAGTAGAAGCCAACTATACCTAATTTGTTGAGAATATTCATCATAAAACAATGCTGAACTTTGTCAAATAATTTCTCCTTGCATATTGAGGTGATTATGTAATTTGTATCCTTCATTTTGTTAATGCGATATATTACATTTATTGATTTGCCTATGTTGAACCATCTTTGCATCCCAGGGATAAATCTTACTTGATTATGGTGTATGATCCTTTTAATGTGCTGTTGATTTTGGTTTATAGGCATTCCATTGAGGATTTTTACATCTATGTTCATCAGATATATTGGCCTCTAATTTTATTTGTAGCATACCTATCTGGCTTTCGTGTGAATATATTGTTGGTTTCATAAAATAAATTTAAAACTGTTCCCTTCCCTTCAACTTTTTGAATAAGTTTGAGAAGGATTGGCATTGATTTTCCTCTAAATACATGGAAGAATTTACCAATAAAGACATATGATTTTGGTCTTTTGTTGTTAAGAGGTGTTTGATGACTGATTTAATTTCCTTAGTCATTATTGTCCTGTTCAGATTTTCTATTTCTTCATGATTAAGTCTTGGAAAGATGTATGTTTCCAAGAATTTATTCATTTCTTCTAAGTTATTCAACTTGCTGGCATATAATTTTTCACAGTAGTCTCTTACAATCTCTTGTGTATTTGTGGTATCCTTTGTAATGTCTCCTTTATTCATTTGTAACTATATTGACCTGAACCTTCTCTGTCTTTTATTAGTGGTTAGTCTAGCTAAAGTTGATAAAATGTATTTATCTTTCTAAAAAAACAGTTCTTATTTTTATAGATCTTTTGTCTTTGTAGACTCTGTTTCATATATTTTTGCTCTAGTCTTTACAATTGCCTTCCTTTTGCTGATGTTAAGCTTAGATTGTTCTTTTTCTAGTTCCCTGAGGTGTAAAGTTAGGTTGCTTAAACTAGTTTGTTCTTTTTCTGGTTCCCTGAGGTGTAAAGTTAGTTTGTTTATTTGAAGTCTTTATTTTTTGTTAATGAACTAATTAATTTTAACAGACAAATACAAATTATATAAATTTATGATGCATAACATGATGTTCTGGTATATGCATACATTGAAGAGTGGCTAAATTAAGCTACTCAGCATATCCATTACCTCACATACTTATCTTTTTTTTTGTATTAAGAACACTTAAAATCTACTGAATTAGCAATTTTCAAGTATACAATACCTTGTTAATACATATAAACACTATGTTTTACTGTAGATTGCTTGAACGTTTTCCTTCCATCTCATGAAATTTTGTATCTTTTGATGAATATATTCCCAGTCTCCTCCCCACCCCACCAAGCCCTGGTAAATACAGTTCTATTCTGTGTTTCTATGAGTTTGACTCTTTTAGATTCCATGTATTAGTGAGCTCATGTGGTATTTATTTCTGTGACTGGCTATTTCATTAACACATTGTCTTCCAAAAGCATCCGTGTTGTTATAAGTAACAGTGGTTCCCTCTTTTTTGTGACTAAATGGTATGATATTATGTGTATATCCCACATTTTCTTTGCCAATTCATCCAGTGATGGACACTTAGATTGATTCCATGTCTTGGGCATTTTGAATAATGCTGAAATAAGTACGGGAATACAGTATCTCCTCAACATACCAATTTTATTTTCTTTGTATATACTCTGCAGTAGGATTGCTAAGTCATATATTAGTAGTTCTATTTCAATATTGTAAGGAAATATTATACTGTTTTCCATAATGAAAGTACTAATTTACATTTCTACCAATCATCAACATTTATATTTTGCCTTTTTGATAGTAGCCATGCTAACAGAGCTGAGGTAACATGATTTTAATGTGGATTTTCCTGATCATTAGTAAAGTTGAGCACCTTTTTGCGTATTTGTTAGTCATTTGTGTAATTCTTTTGAAAAAGGCATATAAAAAATGACCTTTGCCTATTTTACTTAGATTTTTGTTGTTGTTGTTGTTGTTGCTATTGAGTCATTTATATAGATTATGGATATTAACCCCTTATCAGATACACATTTTGAAAATATTTGCTGTACAGAAGCTTTTTAGTTTAATATAATTACATTTATCTAATTTGCTTTTGTTTCCTGTACTTTTGATGTAATACTCAAAAAATTATTTCAAAGAACAATTTAATAGAGATATCCCCCTGTATTATTCTAGCAAATTTACAGTTTCCACCTTACATGTAAGTCTTCAATTTATTGTGATATATATACACACATACGTATATATGTATATATGTATATTGTGTGTATATACATACGTATATATGTATATATGTATATATACATATGTGTGTGTATATATATCACAATAAGGATTCAATTTTATTCTTTTGCATGTGGATATCTGGTTATTCCAGCACCAATTGTTAAAGAGAATGTTCTTTCCCTGTTGCTCATTCTTAGTATCTTTGTTGAAAATCAGTTGACTGTACATCTGTGGATTCATTTCTTTCCTCTTTATTCTATTCCACTGATCTATGCATATGTGCCCTTAACATTATCAAAAATATTCTCCTGGAACTTAGAATCCAAAGTTTAGTAATATAATCAATCCAACAAGAAACATAGGAAGAATATTGATTAAAGGTGTTTGTTTTTCCTTCTCTATTAGTAACTGCAAATAGTGCACACAATAAAATGATCTCTAAAAGGCACTTGAAACTGGAACATGCAATAAAAAATATATACTATATTTTATTATATCTATATCATTATAGTTATATTGTGTATAAATACACATACACACACAGAGCACAGAATGTATCATCCCATTTCCTCTCTCTAAGAAAAAATAGAAAGATCTGGCAAAAAAATGAATCAGGAAAATTAAAATGTACCAAATTCTCCACAAAATTAATTTTTTTAAAGTTACTATTAAGGAAATATTATGCAAATTGAAATTTTGGATAAGTGCACAATGTCTGTACTTGTTGCAATGTAATATCTGGGAGTCATTTATAATACAATACAAATCCACCAATAAAAGTACTACTATTTCCTTCTGTTAAATATAATTGAAGGCTTAAAATGAGAGGTCAAAAAATTCTGGCTCCAGAGTGACTATGGAAACATTACAAACACTTGGCTTTTAGAAGCAATATTTCATAAGATGTTTAAAAAGTCACATATTCCTGATTACTATTTCTTATTATTTGAGAATTAGGAATCATTTTGAAAAGTTATAATAAGCCAGAAGTGTGAAATTTATTAAATGATAAGCTCATCACATGGTTGACATGGGAACAAGGCTGTAAAGCCTGCACCTAATGAGAATATGTCAGTCAAAGAAACACCTTGTTCCTGTTCTAAAATTGGTCTTCGTTTCCCAAACTTTTCAATTATTTATTATCACATAATGAAATTACCAAATTAACTTCTTGAATCATTTTATAACCCATTATTTGTGTGAATCATATATTTCTATCTATTGTCACAATGGGAACCATGCTTTCACCTGATTATGATTGCTAAATATTTAGTTAGAACTTAATTTCTGCTGATCTTAAACCACACTGGCTTGTTATCTACTTTAAAAAATGATGAAGAGTCTTACATTCAGTGTGTTTTTCCCTGGTGACATTCTGTATCCAGATCAAATGGTACATCACTACTGAATAATTAGGTCCTACTAAAATATCAGTTTTTATGTATGTTAAGCTGAAAAAAAAATCAAATATGTACAAATCCTGGCTACTTCTTAAAAATGTGGGTAAAACACATTCTAGGCTATAGACATACAGAAGTGTTCTAAGAATAGCTCTCTGAAAAGATTGAAGGGGGCCATGTTAAAGTTAATTACTCTTGGGGTTTTTTGTTTTGTTTTTTTTTTTTTTCTATAATCATGTAAATTCAACAACATCTCAAAGAAAAAAGAACAAGACTTTTACTTCCAGCTTTGGTGGAATGTCTTACATCAGACTAAACATCTGCCAAGAATAAATACAAGATGAGTAAAATACCAAAATAAACATAAAATTTGTAGCAAAATACAGTTTTTGAGACTTTAAATATCAATCAAGGCAGCCAAAATGTGAAGAGCCAAGATACTAAAGAGAAGCAAAGGGTTGGGAAACGCTGTGAAGGTTTGGCATGCAAAGCACACATGTAATTTCCACTTCTTTATATCAGATGCTGTTTTTATAGCAAAAAGTAGCAGAGTGGATGTACATAAAATAGTCATTAAAAATGTTTTTAAAATGCCTATCTTTTAAAATAAAGCATTTTTGGAAATAACTAAGCACTTGTTTATAACATCCCTTTACAGAATTTTTAAAGAATGGATACTTTTATTAGCAGATTATTTTGGGCAGTTAAAAAGTTCATTGTCTTAAATTTGAGTAAAACCCTACTTAGGTACATCTTAAAGATTTTTCTACTGGGGGAAATCTTATTTCCCTCTATGTGAGACAAACTAATCCAAAATTCTGACATTTTGAATTTTCCTACACAAATTAATTACTGAAAAATATTACCTAAAAATTGGCATGTTGTCTCTCTAGTATTACTCCTTAAACTAGGCTGCACTTATTTGCTGGAATTTCTCCTCTCATATACAATAGAACACCATATTTATATATAAATATATTCACATAGAAAATATGTGGACTGTATTTATATGCAGTACTCTTTAAACAAAGAGATGCCCCCTTTAAAAGACCATCCCCCAGGTTCATTTCAGCAGACAAAAAAGAAATTTCTGTAATACAGAAAACTGCCACTGCAGTTTTCCAAATCTAAATGAATTTTCTTACAAATAATAGAAATTATGATGTATAAAGGAACAATACACAACTCCCAAGATTTTTTGTGCATATAAAAATAGATCTATAAAGAAATTTTATGGTTAGTTAACTGTCAGCATTTTCTAGAGTAAGAAAAAACACCAAATTTTGAAACCTATGGAATCCATTAAATACAGGCAATAAAATAGCTGATGAAAATGGTAAAGTACATCATGATATATAGAGTGAAATGATGGTGATACTGACTGTTATAGACCTCTCCACTGTCACATTAATTTGTGAGCTTCCTAATTCAAAAAACAAGGAGTTGAGAATTGTTTTTAAAAATGTTAGCACCATTCAGGAGTTGATGAATTTTATCAAAAAATAAAAGTTAGAACCATCCTTGTGGGTTGAGGACAAAACATTTCTGAGCTGCACTGTAACAAGAAACATAAACAGGTATGATGCTTGTGAGCTACTCTTCACACACAAATTATCAATTGACTTTCCTTGCTACGGGAAATAGGACAAACAGCCTCTTTATCTAACTGTGGAGTGTAGGCACTGTATAAAAGCATCCTGCTGAGGTGGTGCTGGGAACAGAAATGTAGCCTGGGCTCCACCTGCCAACCACGGTAACCTACTGCAGAATTGGGCCCAGAAAGAGCACCCTGTGTGGCCACATCTGCCCAGAGATGTTACTTTTCTGAGTCATCAATTTAGAGGCTACATAAAGGCTAAAAGGCAGTCATGGTGCAATGCTTATTCTCTGTACAAAGACAGGATGCTGAGTGAGGAAGAGAATACAGACATCAGAGAGAACTCAAATTCATTAGCTATGACAAACAATTCAGGAGGTACTCCAGGTGTTTATGGTCCCACTCTGGATAGAACAAGAGAATGCGGGTGGTAGGGGAGAGGTAAATGGCACCATAGGGGTCTGCATTATGTTGAAGGTTATGGTGCTTTGTTGCTACAGTTGCAGATGAGTTTTTCTCACTTTTCCTAGCTACCTACTTGTACTGAAAAGAAGCAAAAACTACAGAGTGAGCACAGTGGAGGACCATGAGAATGTGCTTTGCACATCTCCAACTAAAGAGAGTAATGGATCTCAGATCCCAGCTACTGCACTCTGAATCTACTGCTGCATTTAGGTCAAGGTCATGCTTTCCACAGGGTGCTGCCAAAGGCAGCAAGCACAGCAGGAATACTAAAGCGGGTCCATCCCTAAGACACCTTGGACTCTTTTGACAACCATCTTTGTCTTGAGGCTTACCAGTGCCTGGCTGAACCTTCCTTAAACTTTATAGTAGTCTAGAAAACCTCCACCCACCTTCATTTCCTCTCCCCTTCATTCTGGGTTAGACATCCATCCCACTCTGATATCACTCCCAGCCTTTGTCACTCCCATCTCCATTTTCTATTATAGGCATTTCCCTTAAAAACCTTGCATGTTCAATCCCACTTTTCTGTCTTTTTTTTAGATAATCTAGAAAAATGACACATATTCAAGTTAATATTTTACTAGATTATGCTTTTATATATAGTGTGTAATGTATCTTTACTATGTGTGCTCTACTAGTTGGTAAATGCAGTTACAGTCACACCAATATATAATTCTCATTACTCCAACCATCGACTTGTTTGACTACCGAAAGTTTAACCTTTGTTTCAAACCCCTAAATATTTGTGTGCCTGTATTAATCACTCAAAATTGATTTCACTATGCCAAAATAGTACTGAGGGCTATTTCAGATCTGGGCATTACACATATTGTATGCGTGTATAAAAATGTCACATGTACCCCATAAATAAGTACAATTGTTATGTATCAATAAATAAATTTAAAAATTTTTAAAAGATAAATCTAAGTATTGATCTTTTAAAAATATAAGCAAATGCTCATTTTTTTGCAACCTGGGATTACAGTTCCATCTTTTACTGTCACCACCACTAACATGCTTCCCAGGGAATTTGAAATTTTATTACGTTTAAAGTTGACTAAAGTGCACTCGAACACCATTGCCACTATCACTGTCGCTCTAGTTAACAATGCTGGCACTTGTTCTTCTTAAAAATTGAAGAAAGCCACTTCTGCATATAGACCTCAAAGAATTGAAAGTAAGGACTCAAGCAGACATCTGTACACCTATGTCCATAATAGCAGTACTCACAATTGTCAAAAAGTGAAAAAACTCAAGTGTCCATCTATGAGTAAATATGTGGTATATACGTATAATGAAATGTTATTCGGCTCAAATGTGTGATACCACTTACACTCCCCTAAAAACTCAAGCTCCCCAATTTCTAGGTCTGGTTAATTTCACGGTACTCTATTTCTTTGTCTCCCTCACCCTCAAGAAAGTCAACCATAAAAATGTCTAAACCTGAGGATAAACAAGATAAAAACCTTTTCCCCCAGAGCTCCATTAACCTCTATGCAAATGAAAACTTGGGATTGGAACGTCGCCCAAGTTCACTTGCTAGAAATATTAGTCTACACTACAAATCTTCAAACAAGAAGCCTCTGATTCTCAGCTCATCTAGTTCTTAAGAAAGTTTTCAAGTATTCTTAAATGGAAATGCTGTACAAGTAAGGTCATAGCTGGCGTTCAAAGTAGAAAAAGTTGGATACGTATTACTCATTACAGCAGGCTACTTTGACAAGATTTATTTTTGTCTGTTTCTTTTCAGGCTTCTTATCTTTTACGTCACCTCCCTTACCCACTCCCCATCCATTCATCCTGTAATCAAGGAGATATCTCTACCCTCCCTCTACCATAAACATCATATCAGCTTGTTAGCTATAGTTTTTCAGTTTTGGAATTGGCATCCAGATTGGTAAGATTAATAGAAAATACAAACAACTTTTATCTTGATCACCTAGATGTTCGCAAATATAGGTTGTCCACTAACGCCAATAAAATTATGCTTATCTTTGCACTGGATCATTTCATATGCACACTTATTGCCACTGCTGATTTATTTGCCATATAACTGCGTTATTCTCTATATGTAGCAGGTCTGGAGATTTATTAGACATTTCCCAGTGCAGATGAGATATGCTGAGCTCAGCACTGTGGTCAAACAAAAAGAAACATGATATGAGAACAACTTTTTTTTTTTTTTCCGTACAATGTATCTAAACATATTTCCCTGTTGTAAACATATTCTTGCAGAAATAATTTTCCATCCCTAAATGAAGAGTAAAGGTTTCTGCAGTTTACTACTGCAGA
Source organism: Macaca fascicularis (assembly GCF_037993035.2). Taxonomy (NCBI): domain Eukaryota; kingdom Metazoa; phylum Chordata; class Mammalia; order Primates; family Cercopithecidae; genus Macaca; species Macaca fascicularis. Next base: position 160,352,718 of record NC_088377.1, on the reverse strand, counting down.
GAAGATAAAAACCATGTTTTCATAAATAAAAAGTAGCAGACCGTGACAATAACTTCTTTTAGCTTTAACTTTTCTGTGTTTATGTGTATGGAGAGAGAGAGAGAGAGAGAGATGTTCTCAGTTTACCCTTGTCAGAGGAAGTGAATATTGATGGAATTTGTTGTTGGTAGGTGAACTATTTCAGCAGGTTTACTTCGATTTGGCCAGTTAATTATTAATATAGTGGCAATATTCAGATTGCAATTAAGGAAGACCCACACTAGTGAAAATCTACCTATAAATGAAACGTCATGGGCTATTTATTTTTCAACCATATTCTCTCTGATGCTAGAGTTAGTGCTGAAAGCCATCCCACGATGAGAGAGTTATGTAATCTCTTTGGTGTATAATTCTAAATAAGTTAAAGCAATTTAGTAAAACTTACTGTTAAAAATCTAAATATGGGGGGCGGAGCAAGATGTCCGAATAGGAGCAGCTCCAATCTCCAACTCCCAGCGCGAGCGACACAGAAGACCGGTGATTTCTGCATTTTCAACTGAGGTACTGGGTTCATCTCACTGGGGAGTGCCGGACGATCAGAGCTGGTCAGCTGCTGCAGCCCGACCAGCGAGAGCTGAAGCAGGGCAAGGCATTGCCTCACCTGGGAAGCGCAAGGGGGAAGGGAGTCCCTTTTCCTAGCCAGGGGAACTGAGACACACAACACCTGGAAAATCGGGTAACTCCCACCCCAATACTGCGCTTTAGGAAACAGGCACACCAGGAGATCATATCCCACACCTGGCCGGGAGGGTCCCACACCCACGGAGCCTCCCTGGTTGCTAGCGCAGCAGTCTGTGATCTACCGGCAAGGCAGCAGCGAGGCTGGGGGAGGGGCGCCCGCCATTGCTGAGGCTTAAGTAGGTAAACAAAGCTGCTGGGAAGCTCGAACTGGGTGGAGCTCACAGCAGCTCAAGGAAACCTGCCTGTCTCTGTAGACTCCACCTCTGGGGACAGGGCACAGTAAACTAAGACACACAGACACCTCTGCACAGACGCAAACGACTCTGTCTGACAGCTTTGAAGAGAGCAGTGGATCTCCCAACACGGAGGTTGAGATCTGAGAAGGGACAGACTCCCTGCTCAAGCGGGTCCCTGACCCCTGAGTAGCCTAACTGGGAGACATCCCCCACTAGGGGCAGTCTGACACCCCACACCTCACAGGGAGGAGTACACCCCTGAGAGGAAGCTTCCAAAGCAAGAATCAGACAGGTACACTCGCTGTTCAGCAATATTCTATCTTCTGCAGTCTCTGCTGCTGATACCCAGGCAAACAGGGTCTGGAGTGGACCTCAAGCAATCTCCAACAGACCTACAGCTGAGGGTCCTGACTGTTAGAAGGAAAACTATCAAACAGGAAGGACACCTACACCAAAACCCCATCAGTACATCACCATCATCAAAGACCAGAGGCAGATAAAACCACAAAGATGGGGAAAAAGCAGGGCAGAAAAGCTGGAAATTCAAAAAATTAGAGCGCATCTCCCCCGGCAAAGGAGTGCAGCTCATCGCCAGCAACAGATCAAAGCTGGACGGAGAATGACTTTGACGAGATGAGAGAAGAAGGCTTCAGTCCATCAAATTTCTCAGAGCTAAAGGAGGAATTACGTACCCAGTGCAAAGAAACTAAAAATCTTGAAAAAAAAGTGGAAGAATTGATGGCTAGAGTAATTAATGCAGAGAAGGTCCTAAATGAAATGAAAGAGATGAAAACCATGACACGAGAAATACGTGACAAATGCACAAGCTTCAGTAACCGACTAGATCAACTGGAAGAAAGAGTATCAGTGATTGAGGATCAAATGAATGAAATGAAGCAAGAAGAGAAACCAAAAGAAAAAAGAAGAAAAAGAAATGAACAAAGCCTGCAAGAAGTATGGGATTATGTAAAAAGACCAAATCTACGTCTGATTGGGGTGCCTGAAAGTGAGGGGGAAAATGGAACCAAGTTGGAAAACACTCTTCAGGATATCATCCAGGAGAACTTCCCCAACCTAGTAGGGCAGGCCAACATTCAAATCCAGGAAATACAGAGAACGCCACAAAGATACTCCTCGAGAAGAGCAACTCCAAGACACATAATTGCCAGATTCACCAAAGTTGAAATGAAGGAAAAAATCTTAAGGGCAGCCAGAGAGAAAGGTCGGGTTACCCACAAAGGGAAGCCCATCAGACTAACAGCAGATCTCTCAGCAGAAACTCTACAAGCCAGAAGAGAGTGGGGGCCAATATTCAACATTCTTAAAGAAAAGAATTTTAAACCCAGAATTTCATATCCAGCCAAACTAAGTTTCATAAGTGAAGGAGAAATAAAATCCTTTACAGATAAGCAAATGCTTAGAGATTTTGTCACCACTAGGCCTGCCTTACAAGAGACCCTGAAGGAAGCACTAAACATGGAAAGGAACAACCGGTACCAGCCATTGCAAAAACATGCCAAAATGTAAAGACCATTGAGGCTAGGAAGAAACTGCATCAACTAATGAGCAAAATAACCAGTTAATATCATAATGGCAGGATCAAGTTCACACATAACAATATTAACCTTAAATGTAAATGGACTAAATGCTCCAATTAAAAGACACAGACTGGCAAACTGGATAAAGAGTCAAGACCCATCAGTCTGCTGTATTCAGGAGACCCATCTCACACGCAGAGACATACATAGGCTCAAAATAAAGGGATGGAGGAAGATTTACCAAGCAAATGGAGAACAAAAAAAAGCAGGGGTTGCAATACTAGTCTCTGATAAAACAGACTTTAAACCATCAAAGATCAAAAGAGACAAAGAAGGCCATTACATAATGGTAAAGGGATCAATTCAACAGGAAGAGCTAACTATCCTAAATATATATGCACCCAATACAGGAGCACCCAGATTCATAAAGCAAGTCCTTAGAGACTTACAAAGAGACTTAGACTCCCATACAATAATAATGGGAGACTTCAACACTCCACTGTCAACATTAGACAGATCAACGAGACAGAAAGTTAACAAGGATATCCAGGAATTGAACTCATCTCTGCAGCAAGCAGACCTAATAGACATCTATAGAACTCTCCACCCCAAATCAACAGAATATACATTCTTCTCAGCACCACATCATACTTACTCCAAAATTGACCACGTAATTGGAAGTAAAGCACTCCTCAGCAAATGTACAAGAACAGAAATTATAACAAACTGTCTCTCAGACCACAGTGCAATCAAACTAGAACTCAGGACTAAGAAACTCAATCAAAACCGCTCAACTACATGGAAACTGAACAACCTGCTCCTGAATGACTACTGGGTACATAACGAAATGAAGGCAGAAATAAAGATGTTCTTTGAAACCAATGAGAACAAAGATACAACATACCAGAATCTCTGGGACACATTTAAAGCAGTGTGTAGAGGGAAATTTATAGCACTAAATGCCCACAAGAGAAAGCAGGAAAGATCTAAAATTGACACTCTAACATCGCAATTAAAAGAACTAGAGAAGCAAGAGCAAACACATTCGAAAGCTAGCAGAAGGCAAGAAATAACTAAGATCAGAGCAGAACTGAAGGAGATAGAGACACAAAAAACCCTCCAAAAAATCAATGAATCCAGGAGTTGGTTTTTTGAAAAGATCAACAAAATTGACAGACCACTAGCCAGACTAATAAAGAAGAAAAGAGAGAAGAATCAAATCGACGCAATTAAAAATGATCAAGGGGATATCACCACCGACCCCACAGAAATACAAACTACCATCAGAGAATACTATAAACACCTCTACGCAAATAAACTGGAAAATCTAGAAGAAATGGATAATTTCCTGGACACTTACACTCTTCCAAGACTAAACCAGGAAGAAGTTGAATCCCTGAATAGACCAATAGCAGGCTCTGAAATTGAGGCAACAATTAATAGCCTACCAACCAAAAAAAGTCCAGTACCAGATGGATTCACAGCTGAATTCTACCAGAGGTACAAGGAGGAGTTGGTACCATTCCTTCTGAAACTATTCCAATCAATAGAAAAAGGGGGAATCCTCCCTAACTCATTTTATGAGGCCAACATCATCCTGATACCAAAGCCTGGCAGAGACACAACAAAAAAAGAGAATTTTAGACCAATATCCCTGATGAACATCGATGCAAAAATCCTCAATAAAATACTGGCAAACCGGATTCAGCAACACATCAAAAAGCTTATCCACCATGATCAAGTGGGCTTCATCCCTGGGATGCAAGGCTGGTTCAACATTCGCAAATCAATAAACATAATCCAGCATATAAACAGAACCAAAGACAAGAACCACATGATTATCTCAATAGATGCAGAAAAGGCTTTTGACAAAATTCAACAGCCCTTCATGCTAAAAACGCTCAATAAATTCGGTATTGATGGAACGTACCTCAAAATAATAAGAGCTATTTATGACAAACCCACAGCCAATATCATACTGAATGGGCAAAAACTGGAAAAATTCCCTTTGAAAACTGGCACAAGACAGGGATGCCCTCTCTCACCACTCTTATTCAACATAGTGTTGGAAGTTCTGGCTAGGGCAATCAGGCAAGAGAAAGAAATCAAGGGTATTCAGTTAGGAAAAGAAGAAGTCAAATTGTCCCTGTTTGCAGAGGACATGATTGTATATTTAGAAAACCCCATTGTCTCAGCCCAAAATCTCCTTAAGCTGATAAGCAACTTCAGCAAAGTCTCAGGATACAAAATTAATGTGCAAAAATCACAAGCATTCTTATACACCAGTAACAGACAAACAGAGAGCCAAATCAGGAATGAACTTCCATTCACAATTGCTTCAAAGAGAATCAAATACCTAGGAATCCAACTGACAAGGGATGTAAAGGACCTCTTCAAGGAGAACTACAAACCACTGCTCAGTGAAATCAAAGAGGACACAAACAAATGGAAGAACATACCATGCTCATGGATAGGAAGAATCAACATCGTGAAAATGGCCATACTGCCCAAGGTTATTTATAGATTCAATGCCATCCCCATCAAGCTACCAATGAGTTTCTTCACAGAATTGGAAAAAACTGCTTTAAAGTTCATATGGAACCAAAAAAGAGCCCGCATCTCCAAGACAATCCTAAGTCAAAAGAACAAAGCTGGAGGCATCACGCTACCTGACTTCAAACTATACTACAAGGCTACAGTAACCAAAACAGCATGGTACTGGTACCAAAACAGAGATATAGACCAATGGAACAGAACAGAGTCCTCAGAAATAATACCACACATCTACAGCCATTTGATCTTTGACAAACCTGAGAGAAACAAGAAATGGGGAAAGGATTCCCTATTTAATAAATGGTGCTGGGAAAATTGGCTAGCCATAAGTAGAAAGCTGAAACTGGATCCTTTCCTTACTCCTTATACGAAAATTAATTCAAGATGGATTAGAGACTTAAATGTTAGACCTAATACCATAAAAATCCTAGAGGAAAACCTAGGTAGTACCATTCAGGACATAGGCATGGGCAAAGATTTCATGTCTAAAACACCAAAAGCAATGGCAGCAAAAGCCCAAATTGACAAATGGGATCTCATTAAACTAAAGAGCTTCTGCACAGCAAAAGACACTAGCATCAGAGTGAACAGGCAACCTACAGAATGGGAGAAAATTTTTGCAATCTACTCATCTGACAAAGGGCTAATATCCAGAACCTACAAAGAACTCAAACAAATTTACAAGAAAAAAACAAACAACCCCATCAAAAAGTGGGCAAAGGACATGAACAGACATTTCTCAAAAGAAGACATTCATACAGCCAACAGACACATGAAAAAATGCTCATCATCACTGGCCATCAGAGAAATGCAAATCAAAACCACAATGAGATAGCATCTCACACCAGTTAGAATGGCAATCATTAAAAAGTCAGGAAACAACAGGTGCTGGAGAGGATGTGGAGAAATAGGAACACTTTTACACTGTTGGTGGGATTGTAAACTAGTTCAACCATTATGGAAAACAGTATGGCGATTCCTCAAGGATCTAGAACTAGATGTACCATATGACCCAGCCATCCCATTACTGGGTATATACCCAAAGGATTATAAATTATGCTGCTATAAAGACACATGCACACGTATGTTTATTGCAGCACTATTCACAATAGCAAAGACTTGGAATCAACCCAAATGTCCATCAGTGACAGATTGGATTAAGAAAATGTGGCACATATACACCATGGAATACTATGCAGCCATAAAAAAGGATGAGTTTGAGTCCTTTGTAGGGACTTGGATGCAGCTGGAATCCATCATTCTTAGCAAACTATCGCAAGAACAGAAAACCAAACACCGCATGTTCTCACTCATAGGTGGGAACTGAACAATGAGATCACTCGGACTCAGGAAGGGGAACATCACACACCAGGGCCTATCATGGGGAGGGGGGAGGGGGGAGGGATTGCATTGGGAGTTATACCTGATGTAAATGACGCGTTGATGGGTGCAGCACAGCAACATGGCACAAGTATACATATGTAACAAACCTGCACGTTATGCACATGTACCCTACAACTTAAAGTATAATAATAATAAATAAATTAAAAAAAAAAAAAAAAAGAAATTGCCACAGCCACCCAATCCTTCAGCAACCACCATTCTGGTCAGTCAGCAGCCATCAACATCAAAGCAAAACCCTCCACTAGCAAAAAGATTACTTACTGAATGCTCAGATGTTCATTAGCACTTTTTGGCAATAAAGTATTTTTAAATTAAAAAAAAAAAATCTAAATATTACTAAATCATTTTTATATGTATTTAACTAAAAGTTATGGATAATATTAAAATAAAAGCAAAAGAAAATGTCAATGTAGTTGAAACATAGTTCTGTAAGCCTCCTAAAATTTATCCCATATTTCCTGCATAGAGCAAATTCATAGTAAATGCTGAGAAGCTACTTAGAGAAGCAATTATTCTACCTTCACAGTGTAAAGGATCCTAAATTCAAATTGCATATGTCTTAGGCAAAACATTTTTCTCAGTGCCCTAGAACTGGCATCTAAAAATATGGCTTAAAGATAACAGCCATCTTAAGTGTAAACGATCTAGAAACATCCCCGTCTTCTCCTATCTTTCTATTACAATACATTTAAACTTTACAGAGAATATAACTCCTGATTAAAGAAATTTAGGTAGAATAAGTCTTGAAGAGTATATAAATAATAACATATATAAAATATGTGCATTAATTTGTATTAAATAAAAAAACTTAAATAAAAAAATTTAAAAACCATTATGTAATCTAGATGCAAAAAGTTATTTAAGAATTATTTTTACAAATGGAGAGACATTTATTCTTTTTCTAAAACTATTGTATATTCAGATTGTGCTACATACTTGAACGGGCACACATATAAAATATATGTCTGTGTGTATATATTTATACATATATGTATATGCATATTATACCTTTTATCTCATCTCTCTTAGCGTCCTTTTCCATTTACCCATTGACTGCCCCTACCACGAGCGTCAGAACTAATTTTAACATACCAACATCATGTTGATAGGGCTTCAGCAGACTATTCCAAATTTGGAATTTTGGTTCCATCTCTTTTGCTGTCACCACCACAGAAATCATTTGCAGGGTTATTGGAAATTCATTTGACTGAAATGAAATGAATTTGACTGAAGTGGCACTTACAATATTGCCATCATTACTGCAGCTATAGTTAATAAACAGGTAGCAGTTATTTATTTAAAAATTAAGGAAAGCCACTTCTGTATATATACAGGATAGCAGGGACTCAAACAGATATTTGTGCACCCATGTTCATAAGAGCATTACTCATGATAGTCAAAAGATATAAACTACCCAAGTGTTCATCTATGGGTAAATGGTAAACAAAATATAATAAATATAGATGTATACATGTAATTAAATAGTATTCAGCCATAAAAATGAAGGCAGTTCTGACACATCCTACAACATGGATGAACCGTGTGTACATATTTGTATATATGCATATATATTTAAATGTGTGCATACAGACTATGCATACCCCAGTACACAAATTAATCTTAAAAAGATATAATGAATGGCCGTAAAACTGTTAAATATCTAACAAACAGTATGTGACTTCTGCCAAGTAACATTGTTTTCGTCTTTAGGTTTTGAATTGCACATTACTTCAGCATTGACTCTCTAGGCAACTCTCTCTAAGGTGTCAAAGCCTGCCCAGCACCACTTACCTCTGCTAAAGGATATCGCTACCTTCTCTAGTGAAGAATCCTTATCACGATACTTTCTTACTCATCTGTGTGCCCTGCTTGTCCCAACTCCCACCTCACAGATCTTATTTTCCTTTTCTGGTCAAAGAGAATGAAATTGTGACTATACAGAAAATACCCATGCTGAGCACAGACTTCTAAATAATTAATATTTTCCAAACTGTAAAAAAAATCTTTTCCAAGAAGAATAGGGAAAACACTTTCATTTGGTTTGGTTTTCTTTTCTCTCTCTCTCTCTCTTTTTTTTTTTTTTTTTTTTTTTTTTTCATTTTCAGAAGTTGACAATTGCAAGCTAAGTACTAGAAATTTTAAAAATTCTCTTTTTTATAATAGTTTACATTCACTGACCAATGGAGCCTGATTGTTTCCCTCACCTGGACTAGACTTTAGACAGGTTTCTCCCTGACTGTAGCCCCATGATCCTGCTTTCCTTAGAGCATTCAGTTTACAAAAGCTGCTTATGTACATTTTTTTCTGCTCCTCCCTGGAGATATGATCTTCTACCAGCCTCTTGCCAGTTTTACAGTCTAGAAATGTCTTTTTCAAGAATCTCTCTACTATATGTTTGTCAAGGAAGACAGAGCTCCTATTTCCCAATCTCTTTGATAGGGCAGGGGCCTAACTTCAATAGAGGTTAATTAGATGGTCTAATCACATGAAACAATCTTCTCTCTAATTTATTCCAATACTATTATTCCTCTAGCTCACTACCTTTTGTTTCAATGTACTTGAGTTCAGTCTCTCTGCCATGCTGCAATAGTCTTGAATGAAGTTGTACTTGCTTGTTTAACTATCTGATAAAATTTTTCTTTAGCTTTAAAAACTAGCTTATTTTAAAAATATTTTATTTTTAAATGAAGACAAAATCTGAATATAATGCCTGTTATATAATCTTCACATATATTATTTAATCCAAAAATATTCCACAACAGATTATGTTATAGATAAAGTAAGACTCCCATTTAGAAACTTGGCTATTCAGAGCTAGAAAATGGCAGAGCTGGAATACAATCCAGCCATCAAAGGTAAAATCTGAATCCGGTTCTGCTACGCATTTAAACAAGATTGAGTGTCTTTTATCCTCCTGAACTGAGGGGCCAAAGGCTAAAGGCCAGGGCAGTCAGATAAAGGTGGAATGTAGCTTTCTTCCTGATTTTCCTCTAAAGGGTTTAGGGGCAGACACACATCATGAAACAATGGCATCAAAAGACACAAATTCATTCAGGGTAGCCTAGTTCTGAGGCAAAAATAGTTAAAACCTCTTATGGTTAATGATTTTAAACGTGTAACAACAGGTATAATCTTTGTTTGTTTAGTAATTAATTCATTTTTTTCTAATTGGATTAGGGTTAGTTAACAAAAACAGTGACTGAATACATGAACTATATATATGAATAAAATAGTCTCACCTGGAGTGGTTTGTGAGCCTTCAGGTTATTAACATCCCTCAAGAAAACAAAGAATAAGCTTATATCTAGAATTGGAAATAAGCTTTACAGGCAAGGGACAAGATAGGAAAGCAAGAGAAAAGATCACAGATTTTGAAGTGAGGCGTTCAGGACACAAAATCACAGACTTTTTTTTTTTTTTTTTGAGACAGAGTCTCATTCTGTTGCCCTGGCTGGAGTGCAGTGGTACAATCTCAGCTCACTGCACCCTACACCTCCTAGGTTCAAGTGATTCTCCTGCCTCAGCCTCCCGACTAGTTGGGATCATGGGCACCTGCCATTACACCCAGCTATTTTTTTCTATTTTTAGTGGAGACGGGGTTTCACCATGCTGGTCAGGCTGGTCTCAAACTCCTGACTTTGTAATTCACCCACCTCAGCTTCCCAAAGTGCTGGGATTACAGGTATGAGCCACTGGACCCAGCCAATCATAGACTTCTTTCTCAAAGGCACTTTCTAACAGATTGCTTTTGAAATATATATATTTTTTATATTTTGAGTTCTAGGGTACATACGCAGAATGTGCCCGTTAATTGATGCAGTTTCTTCATAGTGTCAATGGTCTTTACAGTTTGATATGTTTTGCTGAGAAGAATGTATATTCTGTTGATTTGGAGTGGAGAGTTCTGTAGATGTCTATTAGGTCTGCTTGGTCCAGAGCTGAGTTCAAGTCCTGAATATCCTTGTTAATTTTCTGTCTCTTTGATCTGTCTACTATTGACAGTGGGGTGTTAAGGTCGCTCACTATTATTGTGTGGGAGTCTAAGTCTCTTTGTATGTCTCTGAGAACTTGCTTTATGTATCTGAGTGCTCCTGTATTGGGTGCATGAATATATTTATGATAGTTAGCTCTTCTTGTTGCATTGATCCCTTTACCATTATGTAATGACCTTCTTTGTCTCTTTTGATCTTTGTTGGTTTAAAGTTTGTTTTATCAGAGACTGGGATAGTAACCCCTGCCTTTTTTTCTGCTTTCCATTTGCTTGGTAAATATTCCTCCATCCCTTTATTTTGACCATATGTGTGTCTTTGCACATGAGATGGGTCTCCTAAATACAGCACACCAATGGGTCTTGACTCTTTATCCAATTTGCCAGTCTGTGTCTTTTAATTGGGGCATTTAGCCCATTTGCAATTAAGGTTAATATTATGTGTGAATTTGCTCCTGTCACTGTGATGGTAGCTGGTTATTTTGCCTGTTAGTTGATGCAGTTTCTTCATAGTGCCAATGGGTCTTTACAGTTTGATGTGTTTTTGCAGTGGCTGGCACCAGTTGTTCCTTTCCATGTATATTGCTTCCCTCAGGAGCTCTTGTAAGGCAGGCCTGGTAATGACAAAATCTCTCAGCATTTGCTTGTCTGTAAAGGATTTTATTTCTCCTTCACTTATTAAGCTTAGTTTGGCTGGATATGAAATTCTGGGTAGAAAATTCTTTTCTTAAGAATGTTGAATATTGACCCCCACTCTCTTCTGTCTTGTAGTGTTTCTTCAGAGAGATCCACTGTTAGTCTGATGGACTTCCCTTTGTGGGTAACCCAACCTTTCTCTCTGGCTGCTCTTAATATTTTTCCTTCATTTTAACCTTGGAGAATCTGACAATTAGATGTCTTGGGGTTGCTCTTCTCGAGGAATATCTTTGTGGTGTTCTCTGTATTTCCTGAATTTGAATGTTGACCTGTCTTGCTAGGTTGGGGAAGTTCTCCTGGATAATATCCTGAAGAGTGTTTTCCAGCTTGGTTCCATTCTCCCTGTCACTTTCAGGTCCACCAATCCAACGTAGATTTGGTCTTTTCACATAATCTCATATTACTTGGAGGCTTTGACTGTTTCTTTTCATTCTGTTTTCTCTACTCTTGACTTCTCGCTTTATTAAATCATTATTTTCATGCTCTGATATCCTTTCTTTCATTGGTTTGATTCAACTATTGATACTTGTGTATGCTTCACGAAGTTCTCATGCGGTTTTTCAGCTTTATCAGGTCATTTATATTCTTCTCTAAACTGTTTATTCTAATTAGCAATTCCTCTAACTTTTTTCAAGGTTCTTAGCTTCCTTGGATTGGGTTAGAACATGCTCTTTTAGCTTGGAGAAGTTTGTTATTACCCAACTTCTGAAGCCTACTTCTATCATTTCATCAAACTCATTTTCCATCCAGATTTGTTCCCTTGCTGGAGAGGAGTTGTGATCCTTTGGAGGAGAAGAGGCATTCTAGTTTTTGGAATTTTCAGCCTTTTTGAACTGGTTTCTCCCCATCTTCATGTATTTATCTACATTTGATCTTTGATGTTAGTGACCTTTGGATGGGATCTCTGAGTGGACATCCTTTTAATTGATGTTGATGTTATTCCTTTCTGGTTGTTAGTTTTCTTCTTAACAGCCAGGCCCCTCTGCTGCAGGTCAGCTGGAGTTTGCTAGAGCTCCACTCCAGACCCTGTTTGCCTGGTTATCACCAGTGGAGGCTGAAGAATAGCAAAGATTGCTTCCTGTTCCTTCCTCTGGAAGCATCATCCCAGAGGGGCACCTGTCAGATGCCAGCCAGAGCTCTCCTGTATGAGGTGTCTGTCAGCCCCTGCTGGGAGGTATCTCCCAGTCAGGAGACACAGGAGTCAGGTTCCCACTTGAGGAGGCAGTCTGACCCTTAGCAGAGCTCACACACTGTGCTGGAAGATCTGCTGCTGTCTTCAGAACCTTCAGGCAGGGACGTTTAAGTCTGCTGAAGCTGCGCCCACAGCCTCGCCTTCCCCCAGGTGCTCTGTCCCAGGGAGATAGGGGCTTTATCTTGCTTTTGAAATACATTTCTGACAGTCACTCTGGCTGTTTCCCACCAGAAATAACTTAAATTAAATATTTACCTTGCATATATAAATGAAAGCCTTTTGTTAAGCAATGTTTACTTAATATAGAATAAGGAATCCAGAAGCTATTAAGAAGTGTTTTGGATTTAAGGTTTTTTATTGTTGCTATTAACAAACAGTATTTAATTTTTTGTATGCCTTAATGAGATTATATTCCAGGAATAGAAAAAAATGCAAGAATCATCCGGGATAGCCATATCATTTTACAAATAAACTTAGGCTCAGATGTACCATATAAGCCATAAAACAAGCTAATGACAGAACAATGTTTACTCTTTGGAAACATGCATCCTAACTTTCAGTCTAGTATTTTTTCTAGTATCTTCCACTCCATTCTACTCATCTGCTAATATAAGTAGGTACTATGAAGATGAATTTTGCTACAAAACATTATTATGTAGCATTTGTAAACTGTATTTCACATCGAATTATTCTACAATTCCAAATAATGTTATCAAATTTTAAGACTAACATCAAACACATTGAAATTTATTATAGGTAACATATACAACATAAGTTTAAGAGAAAAATATTCTTTTTTAAAATTCTTTTTTCTTTTTTACTATACTTTAAGTTCTAGGGCACATGTGCAAAACGTGCAGGTTTGTTACATATGTATACACGTTCCATGTTGGTGTGCTGCACCCATTAACTCGTCATTTACATTAGGTGTATCTCCTAATGTTATCCCTCCCGGCTCCCCACACCCCCCAGCAGGCCCCAGTGTGTGATGTTCCCCTTCCTGTGCCCAAGTGTTCTCATTGTTCAATTCTCACCTATGAGTGAGAACATGCAGTGTTTGGTTTTCTGTCCTTGCGAAAGTTTGCTGAGAATGATGGTTTCCAGCTGCATCCATGTCCCTACAAAGGACATGAACAAATCCTTTTTTAGGGCTGCATAGTATTACATGGTGTATATGTGCCACATTTTCTTAATCCAGTCTGTCATTGATTGACATTTGGGTTGGTTCCAAGTCTTTGTTATTGTGAATACTGCCACAACAAACATACATGTGCATGTGTCTTTATAGCAGCATGATTTATAATCTTTTGGGTATATACCCAGTAATGGGATGGCTGGGTCAAATGGTATTCCTAGTTCTAGATCCTTGAGGCATCACCACACTGTTTTCCACAATGTTTGAACTAGTTTACAGTCCCACCAACAGTGTAAAAGTTTTCCTATTTCTCCACATCCTCTCCAGCACTTGCTATTCCCTGACTTTTTAAGGATTGCCATTCTAACTGGTGTGAGATAGTATCTCATTGTGGTTTTGATTTGCATTTCTCTGTTGGTGAGTGATGATGAGCATTTTTTCATGTGTCTATTGGCTGCATGTCTTCTTTTGAGAAGTGTCTATTCATATCCTTTGCCCACTTTTTGATAGGGCTGTTTGTTTTTTTTCTTGTAAATTTGTTTGAGTTCTTTGTAGGTTCTGGATATTAGCCCTTTGTCAGATGAGTAGATTGCAAAAATTTTCTCCCATTCTGTAGGTTGCCTGTTCACTCTGGTGGTAATTTCTTTCGCTGTGCAGAAGCCCTTTAGTTTAATTAGATTCCATTTGTCAATTTGGGCTTTTGTTGCCATTGCTTTTGGTGTTTTAGACATGAAGTCCTTTCCCATGCCTATGTCCTGAAGGTATTGCCTAGGTTTTCTTCTAGGGTTTTTATGGTTTTAGATCTGACTTTTAAGTCTCTAATCCATCTTGAATTAATTTTTGTATAAGGTGTAAGGAAGGGATCCAGTTTCAGCTTGCTACTTATGGCTAGCCAGTTTTCCCAGCACCATTTATTAAATAGGGAATCCTTTCCCCATTTCTTGTTTTTGTCAGGTTTGTCAAAGATCAGATGATTGTAGATGTATAGTATTATTTCTGAGGGCTCTGTTCTGTTCCATTGGTGTATATCTCTGTTTTGGTACCAGTATCATGCTGTTTTGGTTACTGTACCCTTGTAGTATAGTTTGAAGTCAGGTAGCGTGATGCCTCCAGCTTTGTTCTTTTGGCTTAGGACTGTCTTGGCAATGCGGGTTCTTTTTTGGTTCCATATGAGCTTTAAAGTAGTTTTTTCCAATTCTGTGAAGAAAGTCATTGGTAGCTTAATGGCGATGGCATTGAATCTATAAATTACCTTGGGCAGTATAGCCATTTTCACAATATTGATTCTTCCTATACATGAGCATGGAATGTTCTTCCATTTGTGTCCTCTTTTATTTCACTGAGTAGTGGTTTGTAGTTCTCCTTGAAGAGGTCCTTCACATCCCTTGTAAGTTGGATTCCTAGGTATTTTATTATCTTTTAAGCAACTGTGAATGTGAGTTCACTCATGATTTGGCTCTCTGTTTGTCTGTTATTGGTGTGTAAGAATGCTAGTGACTTACAGCACTAAATGCCCACAAGAGAAAGCAGGAAAGATCTAAAATTGACACTCTAACATCACAATTAAAAGAACTAGAGAAGCAAGAGGAAACACATTCAAAACCTAGCAGAAGGCAAGAAATAACTAAGATCGGAGTGGAACTGAAGGAGATAGAGACACAAAAAACCCTAAAAAAAGGAATGAATCCAGGAGCCGGTTTTTTGAAAAGATCAACAAAATTGATAGACTGCTAGCAAGACTAATAAAGAAGAAAAGAGAGAAGAATTAAATAGATGCAATAAAAAATGATAAAGGGGATATCAGCACTGATCCCACAGAAATACAAACTACCACCAGAGAATACTATAAACACCTCTACGCGAATAAACTAGAAAACCTAGAAGAAATGGATAAATTCCTGGACACATACACTCTCCCAAGACTAAACCAGGAAGAAGTTGAATCCCTGAATAGACCAATAGCAGGCTCTGAAATTGAGGCAATAATTAATAGACTACCAACCAAAAAAAGTCCAGGACCAAATGGATTCACAGCCGAATTCTCCCAGAGGTACAAGGAGGAGCTGGTACCATTCCTTCTGAAATCATTCCAATCAATAGGAAAAGAGGGAATCCTCCCTAACTCATTTTATGAGACCAACATCATCCTGATACCAAAGACTGGCAGAGCCACAACAAAAAAAAGGGAATTTTAGACCAATATCCTTGATGAACATCAATGCAAAAATCCTCAATAAAATACTGACAAACCAAATCCAGCAGCACATCAAATAGCTTATCCACCATGATCAAGTGGGCTTCATCCCTGGGATGCCAGGCTGGTTCAACATACACAAATCAATAAATGTAATCTAACATATAAACAGAACCAAAAACAAAAACCACATTGTTATCTCAATAGATGCAGAAAAGGCCTTTGACAAAATTCAACAGCGCTTCATGATAAAAACTCTCAGTAAATTCGGTATTGATGGAACATATCTCAAAATAATAAGAGGTATTTATGACAAACCCACAGCCAATATCATGAATGGGCAAAAACTGGAAGCATTACCCTTGAAAACTGGCACAAGATAGGGATGCACTCTCTCACCACTCGTATTCAACATAGTGTCGGAAGTTCTGGCCAGGGCAATCAGGCAAGAGAAAGAAATAAAGCGTATTCGATTAGGAAAAGAGGAAGTCAAATTGTCCCTGTTTGCAGATGACATGATTGTATATTTAGAAAACCCCATCATTTCAGCCCCAAATCTCCTTAAGCTGATAAGCAACTTCAGCAAAGTCTCAGGATACAAAATATTCTTATATATTATATAAATTATAATATAATCAAAGGGACAGAATGGCACCATGAAGTCTATAGATGACTTCGAGTTTTGGATACAGTGCTATTTGCATGCCTCATCTTAAAATAAGTAAAATTATGAAAGTTAATTTTGGAAAAATTATGTCACTAATTTATTTCTAATATTAATTAATAATTGAAAACATTTACATACTATTTGATATTATTATGTGTGAATATGTAACATAAATTTTAAATTAATTGGAAAACAAATTATATTTTTAAGTAAAAGAGCATGAATCATCAAATTTATTCGTGAAATTCAGATGCCATCTATTGCTCAGAAAAAAGTATACCTTCATTTAAAAAAACTTTTTTGTTGTTATTAACAACATGAATATCTACAGGAAAGTATATGTGATTTATACATAAAGTGGAGCCCTGCTGTCTAACTCACTAGTTTCTGTGGAGGTGTTAGGGGAAGAAAACACTAAAATGATGGGTTTAGAACTTGCATTAGAGTAGAAAATGTATGATTCACTTCAGTAGCCAGAGATTCAGAAAGTCCAGTATAGTATGCTTTCTTCTGTTTACTTTTGATGTGAGTTTATTGCTCTCACTGAGTCAAATGAGAATCCAGAGACTGAGCATTATTAAAAGAAGGCAGTTTAAAAGTAGACTGTCTTGGTCAAGCGTGGTGGTTCACGCCTATAAACCCAGAACTTTGGGAGGCTGAGGCTGGCGGATCACAAGGTCAGGACATCCAGACCATCCTGGCTAACATGGTAAAATCCCATCTCTACTAAAAAACACAAACAAAAAATTAGCCAGGTGTGGTGGCAGGCGCCTGTAGTCCCAGCTACTTGGGAGGCTGAGGCAGGAGAATGGCCTGAACCTGGGAGGCGGAGCTTGCAGTGAGCTGAGGTTGCCCCGTGGCACTCCAGCCTAGGAGACAGAGGAAGACTCCCTCTCAAAAAAAAAAAAAAAAAAAAAAAAAAGTAGACAATCTTAAATGAATTCAATAAAAATCAAAGATATCTTTAAAATTTGCAAGGCTAGATTCAATTTTTAATTGAAATCCTGATGAGAAACAAATTTTGTGTAAGGAATTAAAAAGATATTTTAAAAATACAAAATTCTAAACATACAATAAAGTGGTCAATAAGTCTTTGCATGACACCTGTTCTGTGGTCTTAAGGAAAGCCACAGTGAATTTGGGTGAAACAATAAGAGGAACATAAGCTCAACGATAATGTTTTTATCCAATTCAGATGGAACTTCTTATCCCAAAAGCTAACAGTTCTTATTTTAAAAATAAGAATATATATTTTTAAGTTTTCAAAATAGAAACTTAAAAATGATATAAACATAGAGGAAGATTTGTCATATTACAATTCAATTCAACTATTCCCATATTTATGAGAATATACATTTGCAGAAATTTTCTGAGCTACAGTTTGGAAACAAGTATCAAATTATTAAAAATGTTCATCCTATCCAATCCATCAATTCCACTTCAAGTAATATGCATAAGTATTTGAAAAAAAAAACTATTTGTATAATTATTTTAAAAGAAATGTGTTGATAAAGGCTTATAAAAGTGTTATTAGTCATAGTGAAAATTTCAAAATAACCTAAATGTTTTACAACATAAGGCTGATATAATTATGGCACATACATTCATACTATGTAATATTATATAGTCATAAAATGTATATTGTAGAAGAATACATCATGACCAGGAAACCTGTTTATAGCAGATTGTACAGTGAAGAATCAGATTTCAAAACAGCACATAGAACATGACATCCATTTTATACACACTCATATGTACACATAAGCACACAATTTAGAAGAATATGTATGACAATTTTAACAGATACATACTAAGATTACAGGATGAATGGTGATTTTTCTCGTCTTTTTGTCACTTTTTTTCTGTAATTTTTCAACAAAAAGGGTCAGAAATGATGCAGCAAAGAACAGAGTTGCATAAATTCCGAGAGCCCTTGAGATACCAGCTTGGTCAGCAAGCAGCCACATACAGGCGTCTTTTCATATTTACAATGTCAATATTCAGGATAAAACCTTGAAATGTTGAGGTATCCCATATGAATGGATGTTTAATGTTTTCTATTTTTACCATTACAATTAATTATGTGATAAATGTCCTTGTACACAAATCTTTGCTTTCATTTCTAGTTATTTTCTTATAAAGTATTCCAGGATATTGAATACTCAGATCACAGAGTAAGAATATGTTTTTAATGGAACAGATGATAATATAGGTAAGTCTTAATTGCTGACCAAAATTTATCTTTGTAAAAGCTAATAGGATCATATCAGTTAACATATTTCTTAGAAATGTTGTACTAAAGATTTTTTTAAATCTAGTTCAAAAGTATACTGGTTTCCCCTGGGATGCCATACCAAGAGTACCTATTCTTCTAAGACTGTAAAATGTCTAGGTTCCAAAATATTGCACATATACAAAACAAACAAAAAACACCTCATTCAAATACAAAATCTGAATATAAAATTTAAGCCAGAAGATTTTTTTCAAAAAAATAGCACCCCTAAAGTTTCTTCTTCTCACAGGGAGTTTAGGAATGCCAGGTATTTCTTTTAATCTTTTTTTGGTGATGTTTATGATTTTATCATTAAAAAGAGTATTGCTTGTCTTTATATATCATTAGAGTATGTAAGTGATTTCCTTTTAATCTGGTTTCTGATCTTTTTATCGTAAAAGTGCACTAAAATATTGCTTACTCATTACCTGGTAAAACACAAAATGCAAAATAGAAAGCTAAAATGTTTTAGTAAGTTAATAATTTTAAATGACTTATTACTTACTGGTTTAAATATAGAAAGACTGCACTCATTCAGAATTCCTGATTTCATCAGACATGAGCAAAGTAAATAAGATTGTAGCATCATTAGCCAACATACTTGATTTACACGATTACGTGTTTTATGCATTTTTCACCAGATAAAATTTCTTAAATAGAATATTATTCCCCTAAAGTGTTTCAGATGCTAAAGTGAACAATGAGCCAAAAGAAACTTATGCTGATTATACACTAACACAGTTCAGAAAAAACAAAACTTTAACTTTTTACCATTTTGTACAAATATATGAAAATTATTTCTGAATAGTTCCAGCAGAACATTTGCTGGGGATATTTTATTAAGATGTTCACTTACGATATTGCATGTAGTTAAAACATTTCTTGTAGATAAATTTTAAGAAATGAGTACAGTTGCAGTTTTAAATACATTTTAATATCTTTTTAAGTAAAACTGTAATCAAATGATCTCAGAGAAATGGCAATCATTTCAGTAATAAATTTAAACAATATTGGATATATACTTCTGTATAAAATCTGAAGATAATAAGCAATCACACTAAATGATAATGCCTTAGAGACAAAAAAAATTAATGCTATTATTATGTAAATAGTTATAAAAACTCTGTAGACTCTGTTGTTAGTATACAGCAGGTAAAAATTAAGAGTAGGAAAGTTAGCAAGAAAAATTTAACCATCTTCTACTGATATAGAAGAACAGAGAAGAGCTATTTAGAGCTATTTATGTAAAAGAATAAAATGACTATTTGACACCAGTAAAATAATGATATATTCCCCTATTCTGCCATTTTTTAAGAAAGGATGTTATACAGACACAAAGGAATAAAAAGATTTGTCATGCTAGAGATGGGCAAAAAATGAAAGATGAAAGGAAAATAGCACCAGAAACAGAACCTGATTCTGCACAAGTAAATGTAAGTTAGCAAGAGGAAAGTCTCTGAAAAACATTTTTTCAAAGGCAGTACTATACATCACAGAACCAGGTAAAAATGAAGGTAGCTGAGTTAAAAACACAAATGAGTAATCCAAAATAATGTCATCACAGAACTGATTATAAACTAGAGATATTAAGAAATAGACATTACTGAAATTTGACCCAATGACATGGAGGACAAACTAGGAATAAGCACTGTGAGTGCAGAGAAAACGTGAAAATAGTAAAGAAATTAGAGAGAAGATGATAAAATTGAAGTCAGATAATATAGTTATCAGAGAAAATATGCCCCTGAAGAACATCCAATAAATAAAATATTATGATTCAAATCATAATACATGACAATTTCATACAATTGAAGGTAAAAGTGAATCTGCAGATTAAAAGGGCACCTATTGTATCCAAAAATATTGCTGTAGATTATCATCAAGGAATTTCTTGGTTAAGTTGTTAGATTTCAAATATAAAAAGAAAATCATTCAGATAATTGTAGAGGAAAAGAAAATCACCTGGAATAAAGATGATAAGGTAGGGCTCAGACTTAGCAAAATTCAGTGCCACACTGCAATTGAGCAAAGTCAACAACATTCTGAGGAAATAAAAGCATGAGCCAAAAATTAATAGTTAAGTTAATTTCAACATTAACAGTCAACTTGACTTGTTAATTGGGTCCTATGGCAGTTATTATCATCATCTTCATTTAGGTGATCACTGAGGTGCCAATAAGATAAGGAATAACTACTAAGTGACAGTAAAACTAGAATTCGGGAATAAGAAATGTTTACCTAAAATTTCTATTCTGTGCTAAATACAAATAAAATATGAAATATTTATAAATAAGTGAGAAATATTCAGAACTTATAGTGCATATTGGTACATTAAATATGCAAGAATCAAGTTGGTTTGATTTGCACATGCTGTTCTGTCATCATGGTGAAAGTGTTCGTTTGTCAGAGCTGCCTTAACAAAGTTCTACAAACTAGAACCACAAACTTAAATATACGTATATACTGTCTCAAATTTCTGGAGGCTAGGCTGAGACCAGGGAGCTGCAGAATTGGCTCTTTCTTTGGCCTGTGAAGATGAGTCTACTCCACGCCTCTCTTCTAGCTTGGGTGGTTTACTGGTAGTCTTTGGTGTTCTTTGGCTGCTGCTTCATCACTCTGATCTCTGCCTTCAAGTCACATTGTACCCTCCCGCTTTTTGTGTATGCCTCTAAGTTTCTCTTTTTTATCACAACACCAGTCATTTGGCATTAGAGGCCCACCCTACTCCAATATGACCTCATCTTAACTAATTACATCTGCAATGACCCTATGTCCAAATAAGGTGACATTCTGAGGTATAGGAGGTAAGAACTTTAACACATGAATTTTGAGGGGACAGAATTCAACCCGTAATAGTAAGTGATTCATGCGAGCACATTTAAATTTCTTCAGATAAAACATTGCTACTTTATATTTGCTTAGTAATATAATGCTTTGATGCCTTAAGGATAACAAAGTGTTTTATGTCTACAATCAAATGAAAAAAAAATGTATCTTCTATATTGTGAGATAATGCACTATAAAACCTTCAAAGGGTGCTTCCTTTGGCAGGATTGTTCTTCATCTGCCCTGTGCCAATGACCATTCCAGCTATTGTGGTATTCCAGGTGGAGAAAAATACCAGCTTGACCTCACCAATCATGATGATAAGGCAGCTCTTATGCCATTTCTGCCCTGGAGTAAAATGGGTTTAATTCATCTTCTACAATAAAAGTAAATGTATCCCATTTAGACACCACAAGGGACTTAAAATTTGGCATACTAGTCTTCATTTCCAGGATTTACTGTCTAATTTTCTACATTACCGTAACAGGTAGTGCAGCGCCGGGAGGGAAAAATACACAGCTATCCTACTAGACATGATGCAGATGCAAATATTTGTGATAACAAAGGAAACATTCTTCTGCATTTTGCTGCCTATGGCCAAAATAGATGAGTATCTGCAATGCTGTGATCAGATTGGGCCCATCTGAATAATCCAGGATAACCTCCTAATTTTAAGGTCACCTGATTAATATTTATTCATCTATAACCTTAAGTCTTTCTTGCTCTGTAACAAAGCATATTATATTTACAGGCTCTGGAGATTAAGATGTGGATGTCTTTGGGGCCCATTCTTCTGCCTGTCACACAGTTTTGAGTTTCCTAATTCTTGTTCTTACTCCTACACATGAAAAGTTAAAAGCAGTTCTCAGACAGGAATAAGGGTTGTGAAAGATATCCACATCTAAATCTTTGGAAACTGTGATTATTGCCTTACTTGGAAAAGGGTCTTTATACATGTGGTAAAGATAAGGCTTTCGAAATTAGAAAACTATTCGGGCTATCTGGGTGATATCCAATTGTCATCACACATGCACTTAGTAAGAGAGGAAAGGGGAACATTGTACACTCAGAAGATGTACATGGGGCCACAGAGGCAGAGGCTGGAGTGATGCAGCACAGGTCAAGGAATGCTGGCAACCACAAGAAGCTAGGATGTGCAAGGGATGAATTCTCCTCCTAGAACTTCCAGAGGGAGTGCAGCCCTGTCAACACTTTGATTTTGGTTTGATGAAATGGATTTTAAATTCTGGCCTCTAGAACTGTGAAAGAATAAATTTTGGCTGCCTTAAACCACTAAATTTGAGGTAACTTTTTAGAAGAGCCACACAAAACAAATATAGCAATTATCTTATTGTTTTATTATTTGCTCAAATATCTAAGGGATAAAGAGAATGTTCTGTATATGTGAGAGATGACTAAAACCCTTGTCCACTACGCTAGTTCTCAACTAGAACTGTGCAATGCAATCACCTGGCAAAAAAATAATAATTTAAGGTATAGTTTCTACCTCTGAATATTCAGTTAGGCAAATGATTCTAAGTCCTAGACATGGATATTTAGATATACTACCTCTCCTAATTCAGATAAATGACCTCAGTATTTTTTTTTTTGGCTTTAAAGTTTTAAATCAAATAACTTTTACACCTTAAATAGCTTTTACTTTTACTACTTTTACACCTTATGTTGTCAGGCACTGGTTGCGCAAGAGGCTACCTTTTTTTGCCCTTTTTCACTGTTTTATTCTTGAAGCAAATTTATGATGGTAAACACATGAATACACACAACGTCTTATGTCGGTTACTAACGATAAATATTCAAACGTACATTGGACAAACAGATGTTCATTTGGTGAAATATATGAAATAGCTATATAAATAATTTAAATTTCATAAGGATGAAATTATTTCTTACCCTAGAAGTTTCATGGTTTCATGATAACATAGGCTTATTTCTTCTTGCTCCTTCCACAACAAGGGCTCAGTTGGGAAGTGCTCCTCTACCACAGCAAGTGAAAGCCCCAGCAGCACCAGACATACCTCACAGACCAAAAGCATCACTGCAAAACCTTCAGAAATCACATTGTCCCTGAGGCCCCAGCACAAGAAGCTAGGGTAAATCCTGTACGCTAAACCAAGACAGGATAACTGCCAAAGTAAAATATTTAAATAGGAGACAGAGTCTTTCAACATAATGGCCAAGATGTCCATGATACAGTTTAGAAATCACCAGGAAAATCAGTACTTGAATGAGAAAAAAAAAGCAGTAGAAATTCAAACCAGGCAGACTAGTTTTATATATTTGAACTTAACTGCTTTTTCTCAAAGACCATAAAGAATTAGGAATTTGTGTTAGAAGATATTTCACTCAACTCAGTAATAACCTGGGAGCAAAAATATGAATAGTTTAAACCAAATAAAAGCAAATCAGAGCAGAGAAAACATTTTAAACTAATCACACAAATGAGTTAAAGTATAAGCTTGATCAAAATTTCTCAAAAATATGGATGTATTCCTAAGGAAGAATTATTGAAAGGCAAGCAAGAGAAATGACCAACTTAATGAGTGTACTTTCACATTTAACAAATGATGTGGCTGTGAGGAAAAAGGCACAAGTGTTGGTCTCTGCATTATTCTCTTCAGTTCCTGAATGAAGAGAACTCAGTTTCAAAAATGCTATTTTACATAATTTGGGTATTTGTCTCCACCCAAATCTCATGATGAAATGTAATCCCCAGTGTTGGAGGTGGGAGCTGGTAGGAGGTATTTGGATCATGGAGGTGGATCCCTCATGAATGCCTTGGGCTATGCTGTTGGTGATAAGTGAGCTTACCTGTCCCCCACGCCCTGCCTCATCTCTTGTTCCTGCATTTGCCATGGGAGGAGCCTGCTTCTGCTTGCATTCTGCCATAATTGTGTACACTTCCTGAGGCCTCACTAGAAGCGCAGCAGATGGAAGCACCATGTTTCCTGTAAAACCTGCAGAACCATGAGCCAACTAAACCTCTTTTCTTTATATATTACCCAGTCTCAGATATTTCCTTTATAGCAATGCAAAAACAGTCTGACACACTCTTTCATCTCATTTAAATTCTGTGTCCTGGTTATAAACCTTTCAGACATATTTCATAAACTTTTAAAATGATAATAAACTGGAATGTGAAAATCCACATAAATCAATACTGAACATATTTTTAATAAAATGAGAAGGGTTCTTATAATGATGCAGAATTTTTTTTTAAATTAACAATCCAAAAGTCATGTAACTCAAATTTTAAAAAGCTGAGAAGTGTGATATGCAACAAAATAACATACGAACAAAAAAATGCCACCTATTTGAGTATTAACACTGTTGATGTGCCTCAGTCTAGTGATCCAGAAAAACTTCTTGAGGTGTGGCTTACTTTCCCCAATGACAAGTGTTATATATTCTAAGTAAGCAGGCATAATCTCTCTAACTAACTAATCTCTCTAATTAAATCATTATTAGTTTTAAAAAAGGAAAAAAACAAACAATAACTTAAAAAATACAGTAATTGAGGAAAGTCTGCAACATTAATTAAAACATGAGGATTTCTCAAAATAAAACTACCAAAGAGATCTTATATAATTAAAAACTAAAGACTTACAATGAGGAATATGTTTGACAATACATGTGCTACTATTATCATGGGTAATGTTAAAAATAGTACTACCAATTAAAACAGTATTGTAAAAAGTAGCAATTATTTTATGAATTAGAGTTAGCTAATCACACTAATATGTTCTCAGCTTCCAATGAAAGCAGCCTTACACATATGACAATGTTATCATAGATTGCAGTTTAAACCAAGGATGACCAAATCTCAGTAATTATGGATTCCAAGTGTTCGGTAGGCATAAACATGTGACCTTTTTTACAATGCAAGAAGCTGCTGGCAAGGGTTACCAACAAAACTTAGTTTTAGGTAGTACCTAACTTCTCCTCAATAAAATTTCATTCCATTTTAATAGGCTTCCCATCCCAAGCAACATTTTTGTGTGTCCAGATTTTGTTTATGTGTGGAGCCTTAGAGAGCACTTATGTAAATTGCATTCTCCATTTATGAATTCCCATAGTTTAGGGTACCACAAGCTCATTTCTTAAGTTTCCACTGTCAAGATCTTAGACTATTGATTTTTCTCCTTTTCATCTCTAGGAGCACAAAATAGAGCATCTCTATTTCAGCATGTATGCTCTTTCCTATTTTTATTTCTGAGTATGGTGTCTAATTAGCTCTTCAGTTTGCTTTATTTATTTTTCTAAACCAGCACTATTTATCCAAGCCACTTGTTTTCCTTTCTTTTCTTCCTAAAATGATAGCCTTTCTAAGCATCTAATAAAGGATTAAAAGTTTTGCGTCATTGTGTCTCTTTTCATAAAGACTAATTCAGTTTGTCCTACTACTACTAATTTTGTAACACTTTCACTCAGGTCTCTTTTAGACTGTTTTGGTCAATGTTGGCTTATCCACTGCCTTAGTCTGTGTTGCTATAAAGAAATACCTGAGGTCGGGGAACTTATTTTAAAAAGAGAGTTATTTGGTCCACAGTTCTGAAGGCTATACAAGTAGCATTTATAAATTGCCTAGTCTTGGGCAGTTTGTTATAGCAATATGAAAATGAACTCATAGAGTAAATTGGCATCACAAAGAGTGGGGTACTGATATAAAGACACCTGAAAATGTGAAAGTCGCTTCGAAACTGGGTAATAGGAAGAGGTTGGAACAGTTTGAAGGGCTCAGAGGAAGACAGGAAGATGTGAGAAAGTTTGGAACTTTCTAGAGACTTGTTGAATATCTTTGACCAAAATACTATTAGTAATATGGACAATGAAGTTCAGGCTGAGGTGGTCTCAGGTGGAGATGAAGAACTTCTTGGGAACTGGAACAAAGGTGAACCTTGTTATGTTTTAGCAAAAAGACTGGTGGTATTTTGCCCCTGCCCTAGAGATCTGTGAAGCTTTGAACTTGAGAGAGATAATTTAGGGTATCTGGCAGAAGAAATTTATAAACGGTAAAGCATTAAAGAAGAAGCAGAGCATAAAACTTTAAAAAATGTGCAGCCTGATGATGTGATAGAAAAGAAAAAATCATTTTCTGGGGAGAAATTCAAGTTGGCTGCAGAAATTTGCATAAGTAACAAGGAACCAAATGTTAATCACCAAAACAATGGGGAAAGGTCTCTAGGGTGTGTCAGAGACCTTCACAGCAGTCCCTCTCATCACAGGTCTGGATCACTAAGACGGTAAAATGGTTTCAGGGGCCAGACCGAGGTTGCCCCCGCCAGATCTATGCAACCTCAGGACATGGAGCCCTGTGTCCCAGCTGCTCCAGTTCTAGCAGTGGCTAAAAGAGGTCAAGGTACAGCTTGGACTGTTTCTTCAGAGGATGTAAGCCCCTAGCCTTGGTGGCTTTTACATGGTGTTGGGCCTATGAGTTAGTAGAAGACATGATTTGAGATGTGAGAACCTCCACCTAGGTTACAGAAGATGTATGGAAATGCATGGATGTCCAGGCAGAAGTATGATGCAGGGGCAAAGCCCTCATGCAGAAACTCTACTATGGTAGTGCAGAGGGGAAATATGGTGTTGGAGTCCCCAAACACAGTCCCCACTGAGGTACTACTGCCTGGTAGAGCTATGAGAAGAGGGCCACTTTCCTCCAGAACCCAGAATGGTAGATCTCCTGACAGCTTGCACCCTGTGCCTGGAAAAGCTGCAGACACTCAATGCCAGCACATGAACGCAGCTGGAGGGGGGCTTTACCCTGCCAAATCACAGAGGCAGGGCTCTACAAGGCCTTGGGAGCCCACCACTTGCCTCAGCATGACCTGGACGTGAGACATGGAGTGAAAAGAGATAATTTTGGAACTTTAAGGTTTAATGCCCTTTTGAATTTTGGACTTGCATGGGGTCCATAGCCCATTTGTTTTGGCCAATTTTTCCCATGTGTAATGGGTGTATTTACCCAATATCTATGTGCTCATTGTATCTAGGAAGTAACTAACTTGCTTTAGGTTTTACAGGCTCATAGGAGGAAGGGACTTGCCTTGTCTCAGGGGAGACTACGAGCTTAGATGTTTGAGTTAATGTTGGAATGAGTTAAGACCTTAGGGAAATGTTGGAATGGCATAACTGTGTTTTGATATGTGAGGATGAGAGATTTGGGAGGGACCAAGAGTGGAATGATATGGTTTGGCTGTATCTACATCCAAATCTCATCTTGAATTTTAATCTCCATAATCCCTGCATGTCAATGGCAGGACCAGATGGAGGTAATTGGATCATGGGGGTAGTTTTCCCCATGCTGTTCTCATTATAATAAATAAGTCTCACGAGATCTGATGGTTTTACAAGCATCTGGCACTTCCCCTGCTAGCACTTCTCCTTCCTGCCACATTGTGGTGAAGTTTCCTTGCTTCCCCTCTGCCTTCTGCCATAACTGTGAGTTTCCTGGGGCCTCCCCACACATGCTGAACTGTGAGTCAATTAAGCCTCTTTCCTTTATAAATGGCCTAGTCTTGGGTAGTTCTTTATAGCAGTATTAAAACAGACTAATACAGTACTCTTAAATACAGTTCAAGTTGCAGGAGTACAGGGTGAGTCAGAGAGAAAGAAAACAATTTTAAAACAGAAAATCAGTTTATGTTTCTTTAAAATCTCCTACATATTCTGTTCTGTCTTCCCCCAAATATCTCCACAATTCATTTACCCCTCTATTTCCATACATGCTGCATTGTAACACATATATTCAATTGTGGAATCTATCACCCATAGTCACTTGTTTCACCCTAAATTTGTAGGTACATGTTTTGATTACCAAATCTCAATTTTAATCAGTCCACTGAATTATAGATGCAAGGCATAATAAGACGGTTCTATATAATGCTTCATAGCCTAATATTTCCCTGCAGTGCAATAAAATAGGCTGTCATTTCCAAATGTAAATAATATTTTCTGCTTGTAGGCCTCTAACTATTTTAGAGGAATTTACTTCCATTGCTGGATATGCAAATCTAAACTCTGAATAAGTGTCTATTCCAAATAAGATTCTTTATTATTCACTTGAAGCTGTGGGTAATTGGCCGATTTAATCCACTGCAACCTGAGGGCCAGCACTGACACTTTATATTTTCAGTGAGTGGCCTACAGATGCTTTTAGTCTCTGAGATTCTTGTTGGAAAAAAAAAAAAAAAAAAAATCAAGAGTGAGTCTTATTTCAAGCTTCTGAGGAAGTTATTGGAATATATGTTTTTCCTGCTTGTTTTGTATTGCCTGAATTCTTAGCTGTCTACTCTTCTTATATACCCAAGAGGCCACTCACAGACAGCAAATGAGGGTACCCACTTGTTTCCAGTTCCATTCTGAATTTAGAAGGAGCTTCTTTGAATAAAGAATTGCTTTGCCTCGTTGTGAATTTCTCCTTCCAATTCCACAAAGTTTCCATAATGTATTGTCCCATATTGGGGTTCCTTTTATCTTTCAGCCAT
This sequence comes from Macaca fascicularis, assembly GCF_037993035.2. Taxonomy (NCBI): domain Eukaryota; kingdom Metazoa; phylum Chordata; class Mammalia; order Primates; family Cercopithecidae; genus Macaca; species Macaca fascicularis. The sequence continues at coordinate 160,323,792 of NC_088377.1, read as the reverse complement.
ATAAGCCCATTTTGGAGACCTCTTGCAATAATCGGCAAATATAAATAACTATTAACAATAGTTAAAGAAATAGTAAAAGTTCACATCAAATCACTACTATTATTATCTAGTTTCTCTTACACTGCAAGGAGCACAACCCACCTCTGGCCACTGAGGGGATTTATCTTTTCTCCCTTCAGTGAAACTGCAACCACCAACAGGTGGCAGTGCAGCTGATTTCCAGAATGAGTACCACCCCTTGACTTTGAGCTACCTCCATGTTGCTCATTTGTAATCCTCTGAAAACTGATTCTAGCGGGGGGCTCATTTGTTTATGGGTTTAGGTAACTCCTTGGTGGAATATAATGTAGGCTTAAAAATATGTCAAAAATATATAAAAGCATGCTTTTACATTCAATCTGCTAAGACATTCAATGAGTACCAAAATAGGTCACACTGTTGCATATTCTCGGTTATATCATTTCTATTTAATAAAGAGGCACATATGTACATTCCTTTTCCTCTTGAAGTGATTAATGCAGGACATCATAGAAATTTCAGATTTGAAAGTAATTTCATCTTCAAAAGTAGGAGCACTATCAACTAATGCCTATACAGGGCAACAGATGCCTTTGATATGGTTTAGCTCTGTGTCCCCACTCAAATCTCATCTCAATTATAATCCCCAGGTGTTGACGGAGGTAGGTGATTGGATCACAGGGGCTGTTTTCCACCATGCTGTTCTTGTGCTTATGGTGTGTTTTCTCATGAGATTTGATGATTTTATAAGTGTCTGGCATTTCCCCTGCTGGCACTTTCCTCATCTCCCATCATGTGAAGAAGGTCCTTGCTTCCCCTTAGTCTTCTACCATTATTGTAAGTTTCCTGAGGCCTCCCCTGCCATGTGGAACTGAGTCAATTAAATCTCTTTCCTTTATAAATTACCCAGTCTCGAGCAGTTCTTTATAACAGAGTGAGAACGGACTAATACACCTTTTAGTATAACTGTTGAAAGTGTACTTTATTATCCTGTTATTTCCTCGTCCAAAATCCCGGCGGTCACCACTGACTGGCGGTTACGAGGTTATTTCTAAAGGCTGCACTCAGCCTGCCTGCATGTAGCAAAGTTATTTGAGGTTGGGAATCATAATATCCCAAAGGCCTTAGTTGTGCTTTGGCTCATTTAAGTTCCAAGGCAACCTGTGCTTGCTAAGAAGAGAACTCAGAGTACTTTTTTTTTTCAGACTTAAAGGTAAACTTTAAAATTAAAGTTTATTTTCAGGTAATTGTAAGAATTAATATAGAGACATCTGACCAGGCACGGTGGCTCATACCTGTAATCCCAGCACTTTGGGAGGCCAAGTCGGGCAGATCGCGAGGTCAGGAGATCGAGACCATCCTGGCTAAACACGGTGGAACCCTGTCTCTACTAAAACTACAAAAAATTAGTCAGGTGTGGTGACATATGCCTGTAGTGCCAGCTACTCGGGAGGCTGAGTCAGGATAATTGCTTGAACCCAGGAGGCAGAGGTTGCAATGAGCCGAGATCTTGCAACTGCACTCTAACCTGGGTGACAGAGCAAGACTCCATCTCAAAATAAATAAATAAATAAAATAATAGAGAGCCTGTGTAACCTTTATAGTTTCTCCAGTTGTAACATCTTGGAAAACTGTAGTGCAATGTGCTCATTTTATGTGTGTGTGTGCTTATTTAGTTCTATGAAATTTTATTACATGTGTAGACTACTGTATCCACCACTGTAGTCAAGATACAGAATATTTCCATCACCATAAAGATGCCCTATGTTTTCCCCTTTCATAAACATACTAATTTCCTGCCCTAGTCCCATCCCAACCTTAGCCCCAATCCCTGATAAATACTAATATGTTCTCAATTTATCTACTTTTATCATTTCAATAATGTTATATAAATTGAATTATACAGTATGTGACCCTTTTGTAATTGGCTTTTTTCACTCAGAATAATTCCCTGAGTATTCATCCAAGTTGTTACATGAATCAACAGTTTGTGGGTTTGTTTTTTTTGTTTTGTTTTGTTTTTTTCATTTCTTAGTATTCCATGGTATGGATGTATCACAGTTTAACCATTCATCTGTTGAAAGACATCTCTTCCCAGTTTTTTGATATTACAAATAAAATTGCTTTTAACATTCATACAGACATTTTTGTATGAACAAGGTTTTCATTTATTTGGGATAAATTTTTGAGAGAACAATTTTTGGGTCATACGTTAATTGCCTATGTTAATTCCATGTAGTTATATAAGAAACTGTCAAACTATTTTTCAGAATTACTAACCATTTTTCATTGCCACCAGCAAGGTAAACATGATCTAGTTTTTTCATATCTTTGAAAGCATTTGGTATCATCGCTATTCTTCATTTCAGCCATTCTAACAGGTATATGATAATATCTCACGATTGTATGATTAATAAAAATTTGAAATTTACATTATCTTGTTTTCCATATTGAGATATTTATGTTAGACCATCAATATAATGACTGGCAGTGTTTTCTAATTAACTTAAAAAATCTGTTTCTATTTTTGTTTGTGACGATATATATAAAAATGTAAATAGAGCTGTGGGAGCGCAGTAAATATTGGGACCATCCAAATGAATGTAAATAGAGTTTGACTTTCTTCTAAAATAGGTATGAAAAGGAGAGTATTAGCCAAATCAAGCACAGAATACCAATCTCCCTTAAATTATTTCACAGCTTAAACAGCTAATATATATTGGACATGGCTGATGCTCAGTGGTATTACTATAATGAAAGTTGTATAATTTGCAGTAGATCTCCAGAATCTATCAGTTTTGAAACAAGTCATGCTGGATGATTAAACAAGAAACATTTCTAATACACCTTAATCTAATATATCTTTAATTTAAACTGAAAATATGCTATGTCCCCAGGTATCCTATGTTATTTAAATTAACTTTTTTAGTGGGCTTAGATAATTTTAAAGGTTCTTGTCTAGCATGTCCAAATACAAAAGTAAGAAAGGCAGATTTGCATTATGACATTTTCAGTGGTTTGGATAAATAAGTAAACTCCCATTTAGACATGACACTCATCCCAATAATATATCTGGTAAGGGTAAGACAATAGCCATACATAACTTCCATCAATAAATTCTTACCATGAACCGTTTTTTTACACAAGAGCCTTTTACAATTGTCTCACCATTTTCTCCTAATTTAATTATGTTGCCCTTCTACTTTTCATTAGCAGATTTAAAATTCATTGAGCACTATTTTTCAGCAATTCCAGTGAAATGCCTTTTTTACTCCCAGGCCATTTTACCCATACAAATGCAAACAGATTCAAGCTTCCTTTGAAATAAAGGTTATGCCAAAAGCCCTGGACCTCTCATTATTCAAAGTTGGCAGGGAAACCAGAACTCCTCATCTCTTAGCTATTCCATCTATCTCCTCTCTTTTATGCCATTTAAAGTTAAAATCAGTAACCTAAATATTTTCACCTTGTTTAACTGACCTGAGCTTTCTTACATCTCTCATTTTTCCTTTGGTTTGAATAAGAGTAATCTTTTTCTCATCATTTAAAACTATCTGTGGTATCTGTGCACAGTTTCATTGACCACTTAGCTCACATCATTTTGTTTCCCCAAGAAGATAAGGAGGAGTCTTGGTGGTTGGAGCACCTTTATCTCAGCATCAGGCATTATTTGAATCCAAGTCATAGAATTAGGATAAACAGAATAAGCTTTAGTATCACCATATAATCACCATATGATCAAGATAATCACCATATAATCAATTCAAAATTGTTTACATTTTCAGCATATCAGCCAAATTATTATTTATTAATTATCTAAGAATAAAGTTGGACAATCCCATTTTCAGTGCATGTGTTATGCACTCCTACATTTATATAAATTAACAGACAAAGACCTTTCCCCTCTGACACGTGTTCAAAACCTGCATCTAACAATGCTGATTAAGACAAAGTATGCCCTTTTATCTGGCAATGTATAATGCAAGCAAAATAGCACCTTGATTTCTCATTCATGAAATATCTTTCAGTAGGGATTCGTAAGTACGGGCCAAAAGAAAACTTCTCATTTGCCCTCTGAAGGTAAAAATCAACTCAAAAAAGACAGTTTAATTGAAGGAAAAAAAATACAAATTTATTAACATGCACATGAAAGATATCAATGAAAAGAGTCAGATTGTAAAATATTTGAAGTGATTTATTCTGAGCCAAATATGAGGGACCATGACCTGTGACACAGCCCTCAGAAGGTCTTGAGAACATGTGCCCAAGGTGGTCAGGACATAGCTTGGTTTTACAGAGTTTAGGGAGGCATGAGACATCAGTCAAATACATTTGAGAGAGATTGGTTTGGTTCAGAGAGATGAGACAATTTGAAGCAGGAGCTTCCAGGTTGTAGGTAAATTTAAACATTTTCTGGTTGACAATTGGCTGAGTTTTTCTAAAGACCTGGAATCAATTGAAAGGAAATGTTCGGGTTAAGATTAAAGATTGTGGAGATTAAGGTTTTTCTGAAGTCTCATTTGGGCTGCCCTTAGAGATAATAGATGACAAATGTTTCCTACTCGACCTTCAAAAGGTGCTAGACTCTCAGTTATTCTCTTCAGGATTGGGAGGTCCTGGAATAAAAGATCTAGCTATGTTAATAGAGATTCTTTACAGATGCAAAATTTTCCCCACATAGGATGGCTTTCCAGGGTCATTTCAAGATATGACAAAGAAATATGTTTTGGGGTAAAATATTTTTATTTTCTTCTTTGTCATATAATGTTATACTAGAATCAGAATGGAAAGTAAGTCACAATATATAGGGTTAAATAAAACCCATTTGATGAGAATTTATGGTTTGTTGGACATGGCTCCCCAGACTCCTTAGACAGGAATTTGGGCAAGGTAAGAAAAAAATCAGAGCTTAGTCCTCAGAGAGAAGCACAGAGTGATGACTCCCAACCCCCAATGTGGTACAGAAGTTTATATACCATTTTTAGATTATAGAATGAACAGGGATTTGGATCATGATAAAATAGGTTATGGGAGAAGGAGAAAAGGAGGCCTGGCTAGCAAAGATGGTCGTAATAATACAGGATTTAGAAAGAAATCACTTAGGCAGATACTATGGGTATGGGAGTCCTCAGGAAGGCTTTCTTTTTAATGAAAATCAACCCCAAATCATTTTCTAAGAAATGGAATCCTGTAAATTTGAGCTGCAGACATAAACAAGCAAACTGGGAGCTTGCACAGGTGAATACCATCAGGAACTAGACATGTTCAAGATGGCAGCTCCATCTTCTCTTCTTTTTGTCAGCCATGTGTACTCTAAGGAGCAGACAAGATGGTGCCAATTAAATGGAAAGTCCATTTGCATGATAAGATGAGAGCCGGGCTACTAGCCTTCCCCATGCGCTATGTAAACTTCATACCTGATTAAACCAATTTGTGAGCCCTATGTAAACTGCCTCCTCAAACTGGAATACAAAATACCACGCATTCGCCACCAGCCAGTCCTTTCCCCTTCGGAAACCCCTTTCTCTACAGAAAGCTATTTCTCTTTCTCTTCTCTTCTGTGTATTAGACCTCTGCTCTTAAACTCCTCGTGTGTCCTAAATTTTCCTGGCAACACTTGAAGATGAACCCGAGGGTATATACCCCAGACAACATAGCCACTTTATTATATAGATAACATCTCACAGGTAGCATCCCTTAGAAAGAATAGATGGTAATTTTTTGTTGCTGTTGCTTTCCTTTTTTTTTCTTTTCTTTTTTTTTTTCAGGTCTTTAAAAGTGTCAGACTCTCAATTTTTTCTAGATCCAGAAAAAAGGGATCAAGGGAAGACCTCAGAGAAAACCTGACTGCATCAATGCAGATTTTCTCTACAGGTGCAAATCTCCCCAACAAAAGACAGCTTTGCAGGGCTCCTGTTTGCTGGCTCTCTGAACAGCCATCTCAAAATATGTTGAAGAAGTATATTTTCAGGGAAATATTTTTATTTCCTTCATAAAGTGGTTAATAGTAATACATAAATGACTTAACTCTTAAAATCAACATTCCTATATTTTAGTCATCTTTTAATTTCCTCCTCTTCCAACCTGTAAAATATTTTGAGTAACTTTTGTTAGACATTGATCCCATTCTGATCAAAACAGATAACTTGCTAACTCCATTAAGGAATCACATACTTTCCTTACAGGATTAATCTATCAGGAGTCATAATGGTGGCTCTTGTAAGCTCTGTCTGGTCTTTTCTTCCTTTTACTTTGCTAAAACAGAATAAAATGTCAAACGCACCCTGATTTTACCTTTATTTGATTTTTGTGTGTGTGTGATCCAATCAACATTTTTTCTGGCTCTGGAATTACCAAATGACAGGTAACTAATTACAGGTAATATCAATATGCTTTTATGCTCATCGGTGATCATGGTGCTTGATTGCAGCCACCTGAGGTATTACCAGGCAGGCAAACGTCGCAACAAAGGATCTGCAATCTTAATCTGCCATCCTCAACTTTTCCTCTCTCATAAAACTTTTACCTTTATTTAAATTATGATCAATGATTATTTCAAAATGTCTGCCAATAGCACCAACTACAATGATTACACAGGTCAGATAATCGAAAGGTCTCACAAGACACCACAGAACAAACTAATAGAAGGCTTTAATAAAGGTAAACAGTACAACTAGTTACAACAGAAAAAGGAAGACACAAACAGAGTAGGACCTGAGAGACTTCCAGGCGCAGCTTCTCAGCTTACTTTTTTTTTTCTAAAGCAGGACACGCGTCCTCTCTGAATTATGAATCATCAAATATGTAAGGAAACCTAATTTTAGAAAAACTCAGACAAAAGTTTTCATTAGAACATTTTTTGCCTCATTGGCCACATAACCAAGCCAGCCTTTGTAACTGGTTAAACCTGATTAATATATCACTGTGCTTCTCTCTAAGCAATGTAAGCAAGCTGGCCCTACTGTTGCCAGGGGAATTTTGAAGTTAAAAAGCTCATTAGACCATTATAGGTCACTAACTCGTATCATCTTTATCATGATGACTAATCAGTACCAGACTTCCAAGTATCCCCAGAGATTAGCAAAGAGCTTCTTCAGTCCAGTTGTGAGAGGGCTCTAAAATATTCACCATGTTCTTTGGGCACCATAAGATATTAGAGATCAGAAGCAAACATATATATATATACACACACACACACACATAGATATAAAACATTTCTAATTGATTCATATGTCACATGAAGGAAATTAAAATGTTCCACCTCAAAACATACTTCTTTGATATATTTCAAGATGGTGATTCAGAAAATCTGGAAATACAAGAATGCTGCAAAGCTGTCTTTTGTGGGGGCGATTTGCATCTGTAGAGAAAATCTATATTGATGCAGCCAGGCTTCTTCTGAGGCCCTGCCTTGTTCCATCTAAGAAAGAGCAACCGAAGGTCTGATATCTTTAAAATTTGAAAGAAACATTTACCATATATTCCTTATGGGGGCTGACACATGGGATATTTCATCTACATGAAAACCACCTTTGCTAGCCAGGCCTACTGTTCTCTCCCTCCTGTAGCCTGTCCTGCCACCATAACCTGCTTTACCACCATAACCTGCTTTTGGCTATGCACTAAGTCTCCATTCTTCCTATGACCTAAAAATGGCATATAAGCTTTTTGTATGCCACTGAGGGGTTGGGATAATCACTCTGTGATTCCCCTTTCTTCCCCCATGCACACTAATACATGTATATGCCTTTTGTCCCCTTAATCTACTTTCTATCAGATTGATTTTTCAGCAAAACTTCACAGAGCAAAGAAGAAGTTTTCCCTTGGCCCTTATATATACAAGAAATCATGTTGAGAATAAAGAGTACTCAGAACTTAATGATAATATAATTCTACACTTAGGATTTGTGGATTTTGACTAGAATGATACAAGCATAAAGCATAATGAAGAGAGCTGTTATCATCCCTTCACCTCAGCATTGCTCTGCAGGTCCTTGCAAACAGAGTAAAATGTAAAGATATAAGATATGAAAATTAGAAAGAATAAAAATGTTCATTATTTTTAGAAAACATTATTAACAGAGAAGTCTAGTATCGAAACTAACTTTGCAAAATTTGACAGTGAAAGTGATAGATGCAGGAGGCAGATGGGAGTGGGTCCCCCAGAGGATCTCTGACATGCCTCACAAGGGTTTACATCAGATGCTTTTGTGCAGATGGGGAAACCTGCCCAGGGCCTTGTTTGGGTGTGCCCACAATGAACTGAGCGGCCCACCTGCACACTGGGAGAATGGGGTGGAGCCAATGGGAATTTGCACCTTGCACAGTGGGAAGGAGCCAGGCCTCTTCAGCTCGTGTGTGTGGTGGCCTCGTAATCAATCTGTGAGGTGGAAGTCTGTTGGTAAGAACCCTTTATTCAATGAGTGCTTTCTTTTAATTAGTTCTGCTCTACCCACATTTCAAAATGTCCGTGTGCCTAATTCTTCTTGTCATGGGACAAAATCAGGTTTTTAGCTGAGCTAAGGAGCAAAACGTGTGCATCGTTTTGGTGGCCTGTATGGGGATATGAGAAAGGATGAGTAAAATTCGGTCTAAAGGTCTTTTTTTCTTTCATTTTTGAGTCTTTTTGTCCTTGCAATTCTTCTGAGGGTAGAGGAAACTGTGCCCCACTCCAGTTGCCCCCCATAGGTCGGGAAAGTCGGCCTTAGTCCAACCAGCTTTCTATGGCCTTTTCCTTCTTTAGGAAAGATGGGGGAGTGGCAACACACCACCCACCCCACTCTCCGCTGGGGCTGGGGCACATGGCCAAATGGTCCCACATGACAGGCTGACAAGCGTTCCCTGCCACACATGGAAGGTGTCTTTCTGTCCCTCGGTAGAGGGATCCAGCTCCATTTGAACTCCAGAGAAGAAACAGCAATTAAGTTTCTCTCCCTGTTTGAGGAATCCATTTGCATAAGAGTAAGAGGTTCTTCCCCTGCATCTTTCCAACCCTACACTTCAAGCTATATTTTTTTCCTTTTCTCCTGCCTGTGAGCAGTTAACACAACCCTGCCCTTTAAGCTTTTTTTACTTTTCTCCACCATGCAGGAGTTAACTTTTAAGTAAGAGGCTTTCATTTTCCCTTTTAGAAGACATTTTACTAGGCCAGGACCCTGACTGTCACTGTTCATATTCTCTGTAAAGTTTTTTTTGTTTTGTTTTGTTTTTTGTTTTGTTTTGTTTTGTTTTGTTTTGAGGTGGAGTCTCGCTGTCACCCAGGCTGGAGTGCAGTGGCACAATCTTGGCTCACTGCAAGCTCCACCTCCTGTGTTCACGCCCTTCTCCTGCCTCAGCCTGCCAAGTAGCTGGGACTACAGGCGCCAACCACCACGCCAGGCCAATTTTTGTATTTTTGGTAGAGACAGGGTTTCACCGTGTTAGCCAGGATGGTCTCAATCTCCTGACCTTATGATCCGCCCGCCTCAGCCTCCCAAAGTGCTGGGATTACAGGTGTGAGCCACTGCACCCAGCCCTTCTGTAAAGTTTTAATTATAAAAAAGGGTTTGTGAGGTTGGTCTTATTCTGTAGCCAATCTGGTGTGCTTTGGATGTCTTTCTGTATGGACAGTAGCAAACTGTTGCAAGTCTCCATCTTGTCTTGTTTTATGTCCTTGGAAACGTGGTGACCTGCAATCATGTGGCAGTGCTTTGTTTTACCTTCTGTCATCTTACGATTGCAGCCTGGGCTCAATCCTGGCATAGAGAATGAGTCCGCTCTGGTCTGATACCTGCATGACTTTTGCTATTTATTGATTCTCTTCCCCTCCACAAACCACCTTGAATTTTTCTTTCTCTGAGCACCTGGGAGGTTAAAGTTTGAAAACCAAAAATAATGGCCACTTGGTGCAACTAAAGTCTGGTAATAAGAGATTTTAAAGAATTTTGTTAAAGAGTGCTCAGCTTAATTAAAAGTGGATATCCAAGTTATAGGTATATTTAAAATGTCTTTATGTTTTTATCTTCTTGGATCTATTTTTGCTGAAAAAAGTTTTTTTCTGAGTCAACTGAATTATTTTTCTCCCTTTTGCCTTGCCACTCTTAATGCACTCATGAGATGGGGGGCGGACCTCTGCTTTCCTCACAAAGCCCCAGGAATTGGAGGTGCATGGATCCCTCTCAAAGTCTGTTTTTGTTTCCCCACTATACCTGTTTATTAGGCCCTAAAAACTGCATAGCTTCCTAGCCTTGCTCTTAATGGGCTCCACTCAGAGACCAATAATCCAATTAGGAGACTGGCTAACAAAAATCTAGTATCTACTGGATCTTCTTCTGCCTGTCTGTGTAGTTACATATCTGTTATGTGTGTGATGTCTACAAAAAAAAGAGCTCTACTTAATTGACTTAAAGGATACATGTTTGGATCAAATATCTTTTTAGAGGGACTATAAAAGCTATGGTAACTTTCAGTTCAAGTGACTTTAATCTTTGAGAAATAAAAACAGCCTTGGCCGGGCGTAGTGGCTCACACCTGTAATTCCAGCACTTTGGGAGGCCAAGGCAGGTGGATCATGAGGTCAGGAGATCAAGACCATCCTGGCCAACCCAGTGAAACCCTGTCTCTACTAAAAATACAAAAAATTAGCAGGGTGCGGTGGTGGGAGCCTGTAGTCCCAGCTACTCGGGAGGTTGAGGCAGGAGAATGGCGTGAACATGGGAGGCGGAGCTTGCAGTGAGCCGAGATCATGCCACTGCACTTCAGTGTGGGTGACAGAGTGAGACTCTGTCTCAAAAAAAAAAAAAAAAGAAAAAGAAAAAAAAAAACAAAAACAGTCTTAAAGATTATTGGTAAAATGCAGATGTCATCAAATGTAAATTTTTGTCTAGGGTTAAAGTATTGTTTTGAATTAGATAAGGTAAAACTAAAAGTTCTTTCACAAGTTGTGAAAGGATTGTAAAAATTAACCTTGCAAAAAATTCCATAACATCAAGTGGAATTCTATTTCATAACATTATGTGTTTTAAACCTCTAACATTTAATAGGGATCCCCAAATCAAACTTCAGTTTCAAAGTTGTCTTTCCTGACACCTGGCTTTTGGATGTTACAGAAAGTCCCTAGAGCAGCCAGAAGATAGGTAAACAGAATTATTTGACATGTTTAGGCACATGGGATTGACAAAATGATGTTTAGTCTTCTTCAGGTTGTATTTTAGGAAATAATATTAATATATGTTCCAAAATTGTACAGGATTTCTAAAACTAATGTCTGAGTATATGCTATCAATCACAGTTCAGGTTGCTATGTTAAGTTATTGTAAACCACAAAGATATTCAAATTTTTTGTCAACTGTGTTTCTGACTGTAACTATCCTGGACATTTTATTGTTCATAGACAATTGTTGCCTTGTTTTGAGCCTTTTCAAAGGATGGTTTATAATCTGCTTTAGAACTTTGACAGGTGTTCTCAAATGCAGGTTTCTGAAATCTTTGGAGATTGTGACATTGTAATAAAATAAAAATGTACAAGACTCATGAAGACCTGAAATGTTCACAAATATCAAGCAAAAAAAAAGGTAATTGAATAGACTGAACTAATAGAAAACTGAAGTCATCTTTTTTAATTTTGCTTGGAACGTTGTTGATCCTTGTTTTGTTGTTCAGAGTCAAGAAAATTTATTTTGAGCTATTTATGGCCTTTAATAATAGAGTAAGGTATACTCCAGTAAAGAAAAGCTTGGGGCATATTTGTCTTTCCCTCTCTGTCTGGCTTCTCCAGAATTGGGAAACTAGCAGTGAGTATTCCTAGCTTATGCCAATATATTTGTTTACATCAGTGCAATAATCCATTTTCTTTTGCAGTATCATGCAGTTGGAGAAACTGATTGTTTCACCAAGGCTTTGACTGGAAGGCTATGCTTTCCTTTAAGGAGTTAAGCTTGACTTGCAGAGCTGATAAAAGCCCCTTGGGAAAACTGGCCTCATATCTTGTCCACTCAGTCACTGTACAGGGTTCCCAACTTGTGTTGAGTAAAGAATGCAACTAACAGGCCAAGGAAATCCATGCTCTTAACATCAAGAAGAGAGGAGTTTAACCAATTCATAGGTATTATTTGAGGGTACAAACCCATGTCTGGGCTCAGCTTTAGAAAGTCCTATCTGAGATTCCTTGTGGAACAGCGTTCCACTAAAGCCAATATAAAAAAAAGCGTATATAAAAATAATTACTCATGCTGCACTTTATGCAAATAATTAGGTCAAGCAAAAAAACTAAAGTTTATTTTGCAAACAATTCAGTCCTAGCATGATTTGTTTTTTAAAAAAATAAGGATTGAAGAAAGAGGAATTATGTTTCAAAACTTATCATACATTTGTCACTAAATTCTAGACTTAATAGTTGTTTTTAAATGTTTACCTATATTTTAGATTAACCCTACTTATTCTTGTGAACCAACCAGTGATCTCTGACTACAGCTCAGAAGGATCAAAAGGGGTGGGTAATGTAAAAATCTAGATCAATATTCTAGTTCTGAGCAATTATTCTGCAAATTCTGCCAGGTGGTGAGAATAAATACCATGCCCATGACCCAGAGGTTTCCTTTTTGGGGAAGTAAGATCAATGGAGCTAACCAAAGCTAAGCCCCATTCACCCAAATCTTAGCAAGCATAACTATAACCACTAGTTATCTGGCCATGTCACAAGAAGTCCTTTTCTCTCTCTTGTTGGAGGAGTACTCAATTCCACAGCCTCACCTAAGCATTCAGCTTATGATAAGGAGTCCATGCAACCCCCATCCTGACACACATTTTTGTCTCCAGTGCAATTTGAAGCTGTGGGTTGAAGCCCTAGGAACTAAAACTGGATCTGAGAGATCCAGAGGCAGGTGATAATGAAAGATAAAAGGCACAGTGCAGGTGAGTGTGACTAATTTCTGCCAAATAAGCCAAGCTTCCCATTTCATGGATAAAGATTATGCTAGTATCTGTGAACCCAGAAAATCTGAGAACAATCTCAGATTTGTCTGAGAAATTTAGAAAGTTTATTTTGTCAAGGTTGAAGATGTACCCATGACACAGCCTCAGGAAGTCCTGACAACACATGCCAAAGGTTGTCAGGGCATGGCTTGGCTTTATACATTTTAGAGAGACATGAGACATCAATCAATATATGTAAGAAGTACATTGGTTTGGTCTGGAAATGCAGGAAAACTTGAAGCAAAGGCAAGAAGACTTAAAGTTGGGAGGGAGCTTCCATGTCACAGATAGGTGAGATACAAATGTTTGCATTCATTTGAGTTTCTCATTAGCCTTTCCAAAGGAGGCAATCAGGTATGCATCTGTCTTAGTGAGCAGAGGGAAAACTGAATAGAATGGGAGGCAGATTTGCCCTAAGCAATTTCCAGCTTGAATTTTCCTTACTGATTTTGGGGACCAAAGATATTTTCCTTTCACATATCCATGGCATAAAAGAGGTCTGGAGAATTCAAAACCTACTGACAACAGGGCAGACAGGGCATATGTGGGTAGGAGTAGATATTCCCACCTCCTAGATCCCCCTGTTAACATGGGTGAAAGCCACTTTAACACCCATGGGCAGCACCCTGTCCCAGTCATGAGGACTCAGGGATATAACGACGGAGGAAAGAAACAAGGATGCCTCACTTTCTTTCTGTTATGTATTCCAGGTATTTGCTAGGAAGGGAAGGGAACCTGGGATGCCTTGCTCCCCTCCTTCTAGATAAGTAGCCATTCATCTTCAGTCTGTACCCATTTCAAATGCATCCTTAACCCCTGGGACTCCTTTGGGAAAAAAATGCCTTCTCTTTTCCTCCTCTATCATCTCTTCATAGATAGGTAATTGTGTCTCCATACTATGGGAGACTTCCCTCAGATGCATCCTCCAAACTTGGAAAAGTTACTTTCCCAAACCTTAAACTGGTTGGCTTAAGATTGGGCTCAGGGGCAGGGAACCTAGAAGCCTGACATGCCAGCAAAAAGGTAAAAGATATTTACCAGTTGGGCTTTTGGTCTCCCTCTCCCTGTGCAAACTTGTAAAAGGCTTCAGGATTTTTGAGCTGTCCTTACCTCCTCCTTGTTTTATTTTGATACATATGTTCTAATAACCCAGTTTGTCTCTTCTCACCTTCAGGCCATCAGACTCTAGTCATGTAACCAGAGCCTTGGACAATGGTCCCTTCTGCCGAGAACCCTTAGATAGACCTCTGAGGGAGATCTGACTGCTGTTTTCCCAAAACAGCACCCCCTGTCAGCAGGAAGTATTAAGATTGGTCTTCATCCTTATCCTTATTCTAACAGCAGTTAGATGTACTTCTTTAGAGGGGGGAATAATAGATGCAGGAGGCAGATGAGAGAGGGTCTCCAGGAAATTTACAACCAGCCTGAGTGTTTACATCAGATACTTTTGTGCACATGTGGAAATTTTTCAGGGCCTTGTTTGGGCATGCCTGCAATGGATTGGTAGGCCCACCTGCGCACTGGGAGAGTAGGGTGGAGCCACCAATAATTTATGCCTTGTACAGGGGAGAAGAGACTGGCATCTTCAGCTCATGTGTGTGATGGCCTGGTATCCAATCTGTGAGATGGGAATCTGTTGGCAGGACCCTCACACACACTTTTATTTTTTTTCTGAGAGCTTTCTTTTAATAAATTCTACTCTCTTCACCTTTCAACATGTCTGCATGGCTAATTTTTTCCTGGTCATTGGACAAGAACCTGGGTTCTGGCTGAGCTAAGGGGTGAAAATCCTGCATCAAAAGAAGTGACCTAACCAACTCCATCTTGCTTTTAACTTCTAAGCTGCCCTTGTTTACTCCTAGACATAGGTCATCCTAACTTTTCAAGGAATTCACAGTTTAACTTTGAAATAAAAATGATAATAGCTCCTCCTCCCCAAAAATCACTTCTTAGTTGTGAATTAGACTGCCCTTATGAGAGTACAAATTAGCCAAAAGATTAGAAATTACGATTTTGCAATCATGCAGCTGTAGGCCACTAGATTCCCAACTCTCCCAATTGCTCCTATGTATAACATCACTATTCAAAACCTAAGATTGGTGTTCAAAGTATTTCTCAGATCCTGCATTCTGATGGATCAGCTGTCACGAACCAGATTGCTAAACTGGTTTATCTTGTCTTATGACTCCCCCAAACAACTGGCTTAGCGCAAGAGAACAGCTTCAACTCCCCAACCTAACCAATCAGCATTCCACCTTTCTTAGCCCTCTGCCTGCTAAAAAACCTTAAAAAAAAACTCCGCCTTAAAAAAAACCTAGCCTCCAAATTTTTGAGGAGGCTGATTTGAATAATAATAAAACTCTGGTCTTCCATTTAGCTGACTTTGGTGTATCAAACTCTTTTCTCTATTACAATTCTCTATTACAAAATCAGTTCTACCTGGGTAACAAACAAGATAAACACCTTGGGGGAATTACACTGTCCACAGACAAATTGCTAGGATTAATAAGGCAGTTGTCTGTATATAAACCAAATGTGAAAATATGTATAAATGTAAATGTTTAGAAAAAAACATTTTAGAGAAACTACTAATTATCACAACTAAAATCATGAGGTACATAAACAGGGGATGTGTAAGATATTTTTAAAAATCAAAAATTATTATTTAAGGAAACAAAGGAAGATTTGACCAAATAGGATGATCTATTGCACTCATGGATGGAAAGATTCAAAGTTATAATAATGACAGATCACTCCAAAATAATATAGAAATTTAGTGTATTTCCAATAAAAATTTTGAAAAATGTCTCTGAAAAGATGCTTCTTAAATTTATATGCAGACTAATTTTAGAAGATGAATAAGTCACTTCTGAAAATAAAATGGCAAAGAGCTTTGCCTTAGCAGATAAGACTAAATATAATGGGATACTAATGAATAAATGTTGGTTTTTATAATGTTACAATTTCCTTGTCTATCATCCACTTCATTAATACACAGCATTTATTTTATGTCTATTATTCAATCAGTCTCTCTTCAGTATCCTAAATGTATTTGCTCCATTTGCCTGTTATTAAATCAATGTGGCAAACTCCCCCAACACAAATATGCTAATACGCCTCTCTTCCTGCTTCCTCCCACCTTTACTTAAGCTGCTGAATACATTCAGAGAAAATTACACACAGAGAAAATTTCCTCACCTAAGAAATGGTCATTAACCTTAATTTGACCCTAAATATGTTAATTCTATTATCATTCAAGTCAGGTAGTTTTCTGATTCCTCTTAATGACTACCATTTAAAAACTTGACCACCCTTAGGGAATCATTCAATTTACCTCATCCCTATCTCTTTAGCAACTGAAAGCAGAAATTATCCTTTTCTACTTCTTAGGGAAATAAATGAAACACTCAAGTATAAATAACCACACTGCAATCAACTCTTTAAATACAATAACATCCAAACTTCCCCTTTTAGGTCCAAACTTAAAAGCAATATATTTATTTGTACAGTGGAAACTCTGCCTCTCAACACATTTAGGAAAGTTTTGCTGTAAATTATTTTTTCCTACTGTCATATTCTTATCACTTTTTTGAATTATTCCTAGTAGCATTTATATATGATCTTTCATTTTTAAAACAAATCAGGATAGAAACCAAGCACTCTCTTCAATTGCACACCATCATTTATAAACTCCTCATCTTTCTCCTTTACTTTATAACCAAACTTACTAAATGAATTGTCATGATTTAACATCTTGAATTCTTGGCACTGACTTCTCAATTTATATGACTCTTGGGCACAAATTGCTAAAGACACAAATAATTTCCAGGCCATTCAATTCAATAAACAATTTCCGGTTTTCATCCTTCTTGGTCTCCCAGCACTATTCAATATATTGACTTTTTCTTTCTACTTGAACAAATTTCACTAATTTATTTGCTCAAATAAAACATTTGTTTAGTGTTTTCTATTTGCTTGGTTCTGTCATAATTGCTAGGAAATCAAAGTGGCAAACAAAGTCACACATGAGTCCTGACCTCATGAATCATTTGGTATATAGGGGAAGGAAGACATTTATCACATAATTACAATTAGTTAGGTATACATAGGAGAGTCACGTGGAACATTTTGAGCGTAAAACAGGGCATGTGACTTAGACCAAGAGCTGATGTCAGAAGACAGCTTGAAGAGGGAAAGGAGGAATAAACCACACAGAGACAATCACTTCTGTGATATCACTGAACTTGGAGGCAGCATGGTGACGGTCTGAAATAAAAAGAAGACCAGACTTTGTAATGATTGTCATTAAAAAGTCTGGTCTTCTTTGTATTTCAAATTCTTTTTATTTTAAATCATTTTAATTCAAATGATTTCTAATGACAATCATTAAAAAGTCTGGTCTTCTTTTTATTTCAAACCAAGTTCAGTGGATGCAGCTGGAAACCATCATTCTCAGCAAATTATCTCAAGAACAGAAAACCAAGCACTGCATGGTCTCACTTATAGTTGGGAATTGAAAATGAGAACACTTGGACACAGGGTGGGGAACATCACATACCAGGGCCTATTGTGAGGAGCGGGGAGTGGGGAGGGATAGCATTAGGAGATATACCTAATGTAAATGACGAGTTAATGGGTGCAGCACACCAACATGGCACATGTATACATGTATACATATGTAACAAACCTGCACGTTGTGCACATGTACCCTAGAACTTAAAGTATAATAAAATAAAATAAAATAAAATAAAATAAAATAAAATAAAATAAAATAAGTAGTCCAGTATTGCTGCAGTGAACACAGAGAGAGAGTAGGTGAAGAATGGACAACTAGAACAAAGAGAATATAACCCATTTGACATAGGAGAACACATTTCTAATGAATGCCTTAATCTGATTATCAAAGATGATAAATGCATAGCACAAGGAAATATTGTGATTATTTATATTAATTTCTAATTACAGAGATTATATATTGTCATTCCTAAAAACTAGAACAATATAAATAAAGCCAATTTTTTTTCTGGTATTTTAATCTCCATATCCTGTTTCTTTTAGCAATCCTGATGTAAGTTTAGTAAGACATTTCAGAATTCTCTTTTTCTGTGTCCTTGAAATGTGTTGCAAAACCTGTTTCTATGCAACAAAGTAAAAAAAAAAAACACTTCCAATTAAAAGATACTTTTAATTGGTGATTTGGGGCTTAAAGATCATCCAGTCATGACTCTGTTCTTCATCCCCTAATTTCCCTTTCCTATCCTGCAATTTTTGCATTTGTAACTTCCAACTCTTCAATCACTTCTTGGAGTGCACTTTTGTTTTGCATCAACAAAACTGCGTCTCCCCAGTCGGCAGATTGCTTTAAAAATTAGGAGACAGAGCAAGACACTGTCTCAAAAAAATAAGACATAAACAAAACACAAAAAATTAACTTCTCCTTTTGCCTCTGCAGATCTCACTAATCTTTTGTTAACGGTTCTGACTTCTAATGACTATTTGAAGTCTAGCTATCATTGGTGAATAGAAAAGTGAAAAATACAAACCCTTAAATGTACATTTTCAACTCAGGCTATCAAGTACAGAAATTCTAACTTTACTTTTGATTAAAAAAAAAAAACTTACAGCAGTCTGAGCTGTTTGAGGTATGTAAGCCCAGACAGACATGAGTATGGGACTTTAGTCTTTCTCCCCATGCCTGGAGAAACTTGTTTAAAGTCCTTTTGTTTCTGTATAGCTGCCTATTATCTTCTTCTTCCTGGAATCTGTAATACAAAACTCAATATACAGTCAATTAATGGCATAGGTTATTTTAATGTAAATTCTTGGTAAACAACTCAGGAACTGCCTCTTGTCTCGCTTTAAAAATCCACTTGTAACTACTGTTAATTGAATGTTAATATATTATTATATTAATATTGTGTAATACTAATGTTAATATATTAAAATATTAATACAATATTAAAATATTCAGCAGGACTTAAATCTCTATTCCTGGTTTACTATTCTCAAGCTCACCACAAATATATTCCTTACTTATATTAATTTTGCCTCAGCTTCTTCCATTTAGGTCAATACATCTGGTGTAATTTGACAGGATTCAGAGTGACTGTCCCTGACCAACCCACTTTTTCTTTCTTAAATCCGCACTTGGTACTAGCATAAACTCTCTGTCTTCAGAAGTGCCATCAGGTGTTTTGGGGGAGTTCTCCTTTACTCAACCTCCTATTTTTGGTTGGAGGCTGATATTTTATTTGGGTGGTTTTTCAAGCCCTCTTCTTCCTTTAAGAGTGAATACTTAGCTCTCAGTCTTTGGGCATGAGATTCAGGTAAAGAGCTCTGCGGAGAACTGGTTTCTTGCTACCTCTGTCCCATAGCAGAAGGTTCAGGTTAAAGGACTGACAGGTCGACACCAGTAGTTTTATTTTACATAGCATGCTATAAAAATTGCAGCTATTTTCTATTGTTTGAAAACGTGAACTTCGCTTTTCTTTTTTTTTTTTTTTTTTTTTGAGACGGAGTCTCGCTCTGTCGCCCAGGCTGGAGTGCGGTGGCCGGATCTCAGCTCACTGCAAGCTCCGCCTCCCGGGTTCATGCCATTCTCCTGCCTCAGCCTCCGGAGTAGCTGGGACTACAGGCGCCCGCCACCTCGCCCGGCTAGTTTTTTGTATTTTTTTAGTGGAGACAGGGTTTCACCACATTAGTCAGGATGGTCTCGATCTCCTGACCTCGTGATCCGCCCATCTTAGCCTCCCAAAGTGCTGGGATTACAGGCTTGAGCCACCGCGCCTGGCCTAAAAACGTGAACTTCGCTTTTCATTTGTGACAAATTCTGGTTAATTTCAAACTTAAAATTGTATGAGGGTGAATTTTCTTGTTCTGAAGAGAGAGTCCATTTGTTCCCTCTGACCCATTCGGGTGCTCCAGGTGTCTGGGAACTTTGCAGCAGTGTCACAGCTGTGGGCCAAGATGTGAAGCCTCACCAGAAAACCATTTTAGGGACCCCTTTTTTGCCAGATGGGTATAATACCAGGATATGGTCTCCCATACCCTGTGTACTCTGCTGCCACTTGGCAGTTTGAGAGAGTCTGAGACATGTAACACTTCAACTCTGAATACACCTGTGGCCATGATGGCTTTTAGAAAAGACTTAAGTTATGGAAAATCAAGTCTCAAAATCTGAGTACTCTTTTTACAAACACCAGCTAGACTATTTTACAAATGTTGGGACAACTAAGTTCCTCTTCAAAGATTCAACTTTCTGGTCATAAATTGTAAACCAATCCTACTCCTTTTATTTCAAAAATTCTGCATTTACCCTATTTGGAAAACTTTAAGTCTTAGCCCATCAAGGTCAGCTTAGATGTGTGGTCCAACCCCAGCCAATAGGGGAAGGACACAGAAACAGGAACTGTGTTAGGAATAAAAACCCCTTCTCTCCTTTGTTTGACGGGCTCTTATAATTGCATCTGCAGAAGTAAAGTTGCCTTGCTGAGAAATTTTCTGTCTAAGTGCAGGTTTCTTTTGGCTACAAGGACCACTTGTTTCCAACAAATTTGGAGGCCTGTCCAGGATCCCAATATCCTTCAGGAGGGGCTAGTGATTATCTTTCATGGGGACACTTGCCTCACTGCCTTGTTTTGGTGGCCCCAGGACTGGAGGATTGAGTCCTGTCTGAAGTGATGAATAAATCTGGACTCTCAGCAATGCAGGCAGCAGGGAGGATGCTTAATTAATAATTCTGAGGTGACCAGGTAACCCTGTGCACAGACCAAGGTAAGAAACATTGCTATTGGGGTGACGAAGTATTCCTTGGTGGTCGAGTCTCTGGAAGTTGGAAGTGTGTGAGTGAGATGCACCATTGGACATGAAGTGAGTGCAGAGTCTGGACTTGGTTCCATGGTCACCTCATATGGTTTAGGGCAGTTTTCCAGTCAGGGGATTATACCAACCCACCAATGCTAAGCAAGGTCTAAAATTCCCACAAGGAAAGTGGCCAATAAGAATGAAGTGAGTGCTCACAAGAGTACAAGAAACCTCCAGTGGGAAGAGGGGAGGTTGAGCATCTAGGACATGGGAGTGCAAGAAATCTCTAATACAAGAGATTGAGCCTCACCAACCTCCACAATGGGAAACACCCCAAGTAAACCAGGGACTCTAAGATACCACACAGATAATAAAATTCCTTCTGACAGTCCCCCAGGCCTTATTTTAAAATACTGGAAGGATAATGAAAGGAAGAAACCCAAGAACAGACAGCAAATAATAAAGTATTGCTGTTTTATTTGGACTAAGGAAACCATTCTGCCTACTCCTCTGCCCCAAGTTGAACACTCAGTTTCTCCCCCATATAATCCTGCCCCATGGAACTTGACACCCCATACCACCTCTGGCCAAGGGGAAATAGAAAAATACCAAAGGGATATTCAAAACTTTCCTTTCCGCTTTCCTCAAAGACGTCTACCCCAACCTTTTTCCCTTAAGGGAAGTACCACTAAGAAGGAGGGATATTGGCTTCATAAATGCCCCCTTAACTAGTTCAGAGGTTAGAAATCCAAAAAAAAAAAAAGCAGGGGGAACTCAAACCACTGTTGGATGACCCCTTTTGGAGTTGCAGATCAAATTGACCAATTTCTGGGGCCACAACTGTACACATGGGCTGCGTTAATGTCTATTCTAGATATTCTCTTCCCAGAGGAGAAAACAACCCATGATCCACAGGGCCGCTATGATAGTCTGGGAGTGTAAGCAACTCCTGGTCAAAATATCCTTACACTAGAGCATAAATTCCTGGCACAGGACCCTCAATGGGATAACAACAATGCAGCCCACCAAGAAAACATGAGAGCTCTCAGGAATATGATAATTAAAGGGATTTGGGAGTCAGTTCCTCCAACCCAAATTATTCCCAAGCATTTAATGTACAGCAATGGAAAGATGAAGGGCCCATGGAAGTCTTAAACAGACTTAAGGAACAGATAAAAATATGCAGTTTTGGACATAGGGGACCCACTTGGACAAGGGATGTAAAAGTTCTACTTTGTCACCAATAGTTGACCAGACATTACAAAGAAATTACAAAAAATAGAAAATTAAGAAGACCGTCCCATAGAAGAACTTTTAAAAGAGGTCCAAAAGATATATGTACAGAGGGATGAGGAAAGGCAGAAGCAAAAGAAAAATTATGCTGTCCACCCTACCACAGGGAATACTTCAACAGGGAGCCCAGGGAAATAGAGCTTGTAAACCTTCTAAGTACTCAACTGTCAGACCCTATACAAGAAGCTAAGGGATGAAACCCAAGAGTCAGGGAACAGGGATGGAAAAAATAAAAAACACATGTTTCAGATGTTGGAAAAAACGGGAAATTTTAAGAGGGAATGCCCTGAATGAGAGAGTAAGAGAGAGAGAGAAAAAAAAAAGGTCCTTCCATCAGGGGGTCAGTGGCTCTACATCCATCCCGCTATCATTGTAAATCTCCTTCATCAAGTCTGAACCATTCTTAATCAGAAGGCAGGCAGATGGCACACTGACTCAATAATCTTAAAAATATGAAACTATCTTATTAGAGAGAGAAGACCTAACACTAACCACTGATAATTCCCTAAATCACTCTTCTTTCCTAATTGGAAATCCAAACCTGGAGGAACTTAGTCTTTTTTCCCTTTGTTGTTTTTATCTGCTTTGTCTAAGATCAGATGGTTGTAGTAGACATCCAGTCTTATTTCTGTGCTCTCTATTGTGTTCTGTTGGTCTGTGTGCCTGTTTTTGTACCAGTATCATGCTGTTTTGGTTACTGTAGCCCTGTAGTATAAAGTTGGGTAATGTGATGCCTTCAACTTTATCCCTTTGCTTAGGACTGCTTTGGCTATTAGGGCTCTTTTTTTGGTTCCATATGAATTTTAAAATTTTTTTTCTAGTTCTGTGAAGAATGTCATTGGTAGTTCAATAGGAATATAATTGAATTATATATATATAATTTTATAATATAATTATATATTACCTTGGGCAGCATGGCCATTTTAATGATATTGATTCTTCTTATCCATGAACATGAAATGTTTCTCCATTTGTTTGTGTCTTCTCTGATTGTTTTGAACAGTGTTAGAGATCTTTTACCTCCCTGATTAGCTGTATTCATAGGTTTTTTGTGACTGTATGTGCATGTGGCAATTTTGAATGGGATTGCCTTCCTGATTTGGCTCTTGACTTGGATGTTGTTAGTATATGGGAATGCTAGTTATTTTTGCACATTGATTTTGTAATCTGAAACTTTGCTGAAGTTGTCTATCAGCTTAAAGAGCTTTTGGGACAAGACTATGAGATTTTCTAGAATCATGTTGTCTGCACACACAAATAGTTTGAATTCTTCTCTTAGTATTTGGATGTCCTTTATTTCTTTCTCTTGCCTGGTTTCTCTGACTAGGACTTCCAATACTATGTTGAATAGAAGCAGTGAGAGAGGCCATGCTTGTCTTGTGCTGATTTTCAAGGGGAATGCTCCCAGCTTTAGCCCATTCAGTGTAAGGTTGGCTGTGGGTTTGTCATAGATGGCTTTTATTATTTTGAGGTACGTTCCTTCAAAACCTAGTTTATTGATAGACTTATGAAAGAATTATTAATTGTATCAAAAGCTTTTTCTACATCTATTGACATGATCTTTTAAAATTTTTAGTTCTGTTTATCTGATGAGTCACATTTATTGATTTGTGTATGTTCAACCAAACTTGCATACCAGGAAGGAAGCCTACTTGATCATGGTGGTTTAGCTTGTTGATGTACTGCTACTGCTGGATTCAGTTTGCAAGTATTTTGTTGGAGACTTTTGAAAAGATATTCATCAGTGATACTGGCCTGAGGTGGTTTTTTAAGTTTTATTTGTTCGTTTCTTTTAGTTTTTGCTTGTTTTTAAGTTTCAAAGAACTTCTTGATTTCTGCTTTAGTTTCATTATTTACCCAAAGGTCATTCAGGAGCATGTCATTTAATTTCTATGTAATTGCATAATTTTGAGTGATTTTTAAATTTTTGATTCATATTTTTAGTGTTCTGTGGTCTGAGAGAGCATTTGGTACGACTTTGGTTCTTTTGCATTTTCTGAGGATTGTTTTATGTCCAATTATTTGGTTGATTTTAAAGTATGTGCCAGGTGATGATGAGATGAAAGTATACTCTGCTTTTTTTTGTTGGGGGCGGGGATGGAGAGTTATTTAGAGGTCTATCAAAGCCATTTGGCCCAACGTTGAGTTCAGGTCCTGAATATCTTCCATAATTTTCTGCCTCGATGAGTTGTCTAATACTGTTAGTAGTATGGCTGTGTTTTCTGTTAGGCCATATTTTCAGAGAGCAGCTATGTTGTGCTGGGAATCTGCGCCAGCCCCCGGTTGCCTCAGACTCTCCAAAACCCGAGGTGCAGAATGACGAAGTCAACCAAACACCAAAAATGATGGCCGCCCCTCCCTCTCTGAGTTCCATCCCAGGGAGGTTTGAAATCTCTGTCCACCAGAGAACACTGGTGAGAGTAGCAAGAGACCATGGCTGGGAGGTCCAGATCAGTGATAAGGAATGGGATTGGGGTCCAGCTTTAAAAAACTGTCTGGCCATGTCTTCATAGAGCACTGCTGTGCTGAGAGTCTGCTTCAAATCCCTCGCCCCATCACATCAGCCTATCTAAAGCACTAAGGTTTGAACAACTAAGTTGGCCAAACAGAAAGATGGCAGCCTGCCCCACCCACTGAGGGGTCTGACTCACGGAGGTGTAACCCTGCTATTTGTGACTGACTGGATTTCCAAACCAGTGGGTTTTATTCTGTAAAGTGCCAAGGAAGTGGAGCCTGCAGATTGTTGCTTCTCATCCCCCTGGATTCAGCCCCTTTCCTAGGGGTACGTATGGGGATCTAATCTCCAGCTTTGCTGGAGTTGCAACTGCTTTTGCTGAGAAGCGCAGGAAGCCTGGGTGTCTACGGTTTTCTGGTCTCTGCATGTGCCTGAGTGACTGTTCTGTCATAACTCCATGTAGCTGTGTATGTTAGACTGAAGGCACTGCTGGGGTAGGTTCATGAGGAGATATCCTGACCTGAGGATTGCTAAGATTCATGGGAGAAGCATGGCTTCCTAGGGACACACATTCACTCACTGCTTCCCTGGGTGAGGGAGGAGAGGAGAGGTTCCCCTGGCTCAGTGTCACTTCCAGGCGGACTGTCCTCCTGCATTGTTTTTCTCTGCTCTCCGTGGATTGAGTTGTTTCCTTGATTAGTCCCAGGGTGTGTCTCTGTATGTTTCTGTTGAAAGTGCTGTATTTACTTGCCCTTTCCGTTCCTCTCCCCGAGAGTGGCACACACTAGATGTTTCTAGTCGGCCATCTTGGCTACCCCTCCGGACTCCTTCATAAGCCCAAGTAAACAAGAGTTTAGACTGGTCTGTTAGAGAAACATAAAGAAAGAAATAAAATGCAGAAAATTGAACAATTACAAGAAAAACTTTGCAGACAACTGTATCAAAGACAGAAGAATATCAGAGTTAGGAATTATAAGGATTAATGGGAAAATTATTTACTTCTCTAAAATCCATATAGTGGTTAATTATCTTTATCTAATAGGCCTTTCTTCTTTCCTGGAGGTATGGGAGAATTCTCGGGTGAATATCCTTCTTAAAATTGTGTCTTATTTTTCTAATTATTTTATAACTGATTTTTTTTTTTAATTGAACTCACAACAAGTAATACTGTTTTACACATGCAATGGATTATTTTTGGTAAACTATTTGTATTGTGTTCATATTTTAAATTTTAGCAGTATTATTTCCCTCTTGGGACCAAAATAATACATTAAACTATTTCAGTTTTCCAGCATGGTATGAGACTGCCACTATCTGCCTAACTCTTTTTTTTTTTTATAAGGTGCACAGTAATCAAATTGGGCGTATTTTTTCCTTAGGAACTCCATAGACACTCCATCTAGAATATGGAATATAGTAGCCTTAAAGTTTTACCACAGGTATCTCTCCACTGAATTTAGAGTAGAATCACAAGAAAGTAAGAATTCATGGTTATCAGCCAGAGGAGCTAACTGCATGGAATTCACGAGGAAAGGGAAATAGAAGACCGATCTGAAACACCCAAAACCTGTATTGATTTATCACCAAATGGAAAGTCAGAAACTATCAAGGAAATTATGGAAGAAGTAGCATCAGTATCATCAGTTTCCACCTCTGAAATTATCTAAACCTATTCATTTTTAAGCCATTTACCAAGTATTTCCTAGCTGAGGATTCTTTCCTGGGCTCCTCTAATTCTCTCGTCTCTGCAATTCCAGCATCCTCCAGAGTGTCTTTCCAATATCCTTTTTTCTGGTGTTCTGACTTCTTGCAATCTTGCAATAATGATCTACAGTTTTCCCTTCTTAGTTTTTCCTCTTCATAGGTTGTTTAGAGTAGGAGTCTCTTCCTTCAATAAATATTTCTAATTGAGCCACTAATAATGGTTTTAATTTAATTTAATTTAATTTAATTTAAAATCTTCTGCTAGGTTGCTTCAAAACGAAGTAACTGCTGTTAAGATTAAAGTAATGGTCTACATTTGTCATCCTTCCACTTTTTCCCTAATTTAAGTTTGGATAGGCAGCAAGAGAAACAAAACATACGTGAAGGCCAGAGGGCAATTTTGATTTGTGCTTGGATCCATGTCAGTAAATTCTGAGGAAGTCTTAACATACTGCTTAAGAAAATCAATCAGTAGGAAATTCACACATCTTCTGAGTACATGAAAGTAACTTCTCCCAACCCATCTTTACAGACAGACTTCAACTACCATTGGGAAACTATTGCTAATATCCTTAAATCTTCCACAAGGTCTCTGATGCCTTTAAATTTTCCACAATTATCCAGAGAATGGAAGATAGCTGGCTTTTCTTGGCCTGACTCTCTCTTGATGTGCTGTTGATCTTGCAGATCCCCAAATTCTTCCTCCATCAAATAAGCTATGTCTGCTGGTTGTAGAATTTCATGCAACTGCAGATTGCAGAATCCACTGCAGTAACTAGTGCACATCCACATGAGTGGGGCTGTAAACTGGAAACATGCTGTGGAATACTTCTACAAACTTCTGGAGCACAGGGAAAAGAAGCCTTTACAGGGGTAATAACATCTGTCAAAAAAAAGCATGTAAATTACATGAAAGTTCTGTGTAGCTATTCAACATGATCAGCTTTGCTGTCTATACACCTAGAAAAGGCTAGTTTTCTTCTCAATGAGAAAAGAAGAATGTAAATTATGTGATGTTTTGGTCTCCTTTTTTATGTTGACATTCATCAACTTAGCACCTTATTTGCTCGCTTTTTTTTTCCCAGAAGAATAATACAGTTCTCCATACCATTGCCTTCAAAAGGAGACAGTTTCTTACTCAAGTTCTCAGTGATTTCCTGATCAGATCTTCTTATCATGTCTGCTTTTCTATATAATAATATGGGATAAGAAGGGCCTCTAGAAGGTGGAATCTGGGCTATGACATAAAGTAAACTGAGGGCTACGCCATGAGGCCCCGAAACTAGCGTCCTCAAACAAAGCTGTATCCTCATCCTTCTTTGCAGAAAAATCCACAAATGTAGGAAACCACTTGTATAAAACATGATCACTTCCCCCTTCTTCAGAGTTGATTTGAGGCAGGGAAGAATAAAAAAAAACCAACAACAACAATGCAGGGCAATCACAGTGAGTAGAGATAGTAGAGAAAGGAGGAAGAGGTTCTGTGAAAAAAACATGACTTTTTTCTTTTTCTTTTCTTTTCTTTTTTTTTTTTTTTTTTGAGATGGAGTCTCACTCTGTCACCTAGGCTGGAGTGCAGTGACACAATCTCAGCTTACTGCAACCTTTGCCGCCCGGGATTCAAGTGAGTCTCCTGCCTCAGTCTCCCCAGTAGCTGGGTTTTCAGTTGTCTGCCACAGCACGTGGCTAATTTTTGTAGTTTTAGTAGAGAAGGGGTTTCACCATCTTGGCCAGACTGGTCTTGAACTCCTGACCTCGTGACCCACCTGCCTCGGCCTCCCAAAGTGCTGGGATTACAGGTGTGAGCTACCACGCCCAGCCATGCCTTTAATTATCACATTTTCTCTGTTGTTTTTCTCAATTTTTTTCTGACTCTCCAAATCATTTTAAATTTACTCCTTAGAATGATATTTATCTCATTAAGTAACACTAATTTATTTGTATAAGAACCCTAGCAAATATGTTAGTTTATTCAAATCAAAAGAACTGTCCTCAGGCAACTGTAAAACTGGGTTTCCATATCAACATTCCAGATGCCACAGAAAGATATTAGCGCTTTAAGAGAAAGACTTGGAGACAACATAATCTGCTTCCTATATGCTCCAACCACATGGTTGTCCTAATGGAATTTTAGAGCTCTTATTACTCATGCTTAGCTTAAATTTGGGGAGGATAGTCTATTAGCTAGTCATCCAAAAAGAAAATACCAAAAACAAAACAAAACAAAACAAAACACTGATGGCGAGAAGGGAGACTTTTTATTTTTTAGGATCTCTTATCTTACTGTGTGACCGTAGAACTTTAGTTGTCTGCTGATTCTGAAACTTCCAGATATCCCACTCTCATTGCCAGAAATGTTTGGGAAATATAATTTGAAACAAAATCTGCCAGCCCAGAATACCTCTTCACAAAGGTAGAAGAAGGAAAAAAGCAATTTTGTTGTTGAATTAGCATTAAACCAGAATGTGAGGCACATGACAAGCAATCCACTAAGAGACTGCAAAAACAGAAAGAAATCTTAACGCTTTTATATAACCAAGCAGATACGATTCATTACAAACATATTCTCAGGATAACTATAACTAATCTTCAAGAACTTGACAGTATCATTTGTCACATAGTTTGTCCTTTAGCCACCTGGTAATTGGAGTGACCATCTGGGTTAGTTAATTGGCTTTAACCAAAAGTGAAACTAACATCTCAGATCTTTCTTTATAATGAGAAGTAGTTTTGGAGCTAGTATCTACTAAAGTTATACATATATATGCATAGAAACATAGTAATGTTTTCTAAATTCTTCACACATACCCTAAATAGGATGTGGGAAGGTTGGTGGGGGGACCCAAAATGGAATACAAACATCAATAAATACACCTACTTAAAATACCAAATCCTCTAATCACGCTGAAGGGAATGGAGGAGCAAACGTAACGGATGTAATTTTGGAAACGGTACCCCTCTTTTCTAGTGTTTTGCTCTCTGCAGTTTCAGTTACCCATGATCAGTTGCAGTCCGAAAATAGGTGAGTACAGAAAAATGATATTTTCAGAGAATGAGAGATACCACATTCATAGAACTTTTATTACAGTATATTGTTACATTTGTTTTATTTTATTATTAACTTGTTGCTAATCTCTTACTGTGCCTATTTTAGAGATTAAAATTTATTGTTGGTATGCATTTATTATGGGGCTCATAAACTGATACTCCAAAATATGGCACCTGGATGTGCTGGACTAAAGAAGCAGCCTCAAAGTCTCTCTGATTTTCCTCCACCCGCGCCTGCCTCTCAATCCTCTGTCTCTTCCAAAGCACAGGATGAAAGTGCTTTCTGAAGTTCCCTTATTTACTTGAAGTCCACAGCTACCAAAAAAGGAAACAATTACCTTTATTCCTTTCACTGACTTTTCATTAACTTTTACTTACACTGCAGGAGGAAAGACCGAAGTATTTCAACATGTCTGGACAGACTTTTGTCACAAACCATTGTCTGCTCTGTGGGCCCAGCAGACCTTGTCCTAGGCCATTGTATGTTCTCCAAGTTCACTTATTTCCTCCTAAAATTCATTTAGTGTCCCTCAGATTGCCACATTTTCCCCACATCCCTTTCTGCCGTGAAGAAGGGCACGCAAACATCTGTATTCCATTGGGAAATTGAGTAATCGTTCTCCTGTGTACTTCTGTGCTGTGAACATTAAAATAAAATGTGTATGTCTTTTTCCTATTAATCTGCATTTTGTCAGTTGATGTTTAGCAAACCTTCAAAGGATGAAGGGGAAGTTTTCATGTGGCCGTATAGTTTGCAAAGGAAAAAAATGTACTATATAAGTACTGGTATTATGTGTAGGTTGAGCATACGCTGGAGGTCTTAGAATGTATCCTCCATGAGTAAGAGGGAATTATTGTATCTTGAATGAATATTGTGAGACTAGAAACAAAATGAACTTTCAGGTGCTGTAGTATTGTAAGGACGTTTTCTCACAGCACTATAGAATCCTTATTCTGAAATTATATGTATACCAGAATTCAATAAATAAGTAAAGATAATATAGATAATGAGAGTCAGGTTTCTCACTGTTAGAAAACAATTATAAATAGGAAAAGGAGAAGGCTAAAATGAACTATAAAGAACTACATTGGAATGACAGGCATCAGTGTAAACTTTTAGTTTTAAGTATATATTATACCATATGTGTATAATTATTTTATTTTATTTATTTAGGTGGAGTCTTGCTCTGTTGCCTAGGCTGGAGTGCAATGGCACGATCTGGGCTCACTGCAACATTTGTCTCCCAGAGTCAAGCAATTCTCCAGCCTCAGCCTCCCAAGTAGCTGAGATTACAGGCATGTGCCACCACACCCAGCTAATTTTTGTATTTTTAGTAGAGACAGGATTTAACCATGTTGGTCAGGCTGGTCTCGAACTCCTGACCTCAGGTGATCTGCCAGCCTGGGCCTCCCAACATGCTGGGATTATATTTTACATATAATATATTCAGAGTTAATATAGAAGAAAGTTAGTAAACATGCATGTATTCCTTAGCTCTGGTAACTGAGAGGGCATAACAGCAATGACACTACACTAGCACTGAACACACAGTTGAAAGTCATGCTGATTCAGACTGGGCCCAGTTAGGCTAGACTACAAACTGCAGATTAGGTACTGATTTGCTCTCAACATCTCTCATTTTACTTGAACAAGTGGAATAGTCAGGACATCTTGTCATAATGAAAGCAAAAACACAAGAGAGAATATATACTCCATAAAGACATTTAGAGCCTGATTTGTATGACATCTGTTAGCGTTACATTGACCAAGGCAACTTGAGTCTCAATGTCAAGAGACAGAAAAATTACACTCTACCCATTGTGGTAGGAGCTGCAACATCACATGGAAAAGGGCTTGAACACAGGAAGGTTTTTAAACAATTGGTACAAATAATTCAATGTACTATAAAATTACTTTGTGGGGAGTGTTTATGGAATTCTTCAAAAGGAATCATTCTAAAAGTCTGTAAATGCATAGAATTCCTGCCCAGGAATATATCTACTTGTATAAAGTATAACCTGAGATTTTGAAAGTAGAAGTACAATATTCATGCTAATGAAAATGACATCCTAACTTGAGGTCTATTGAAATAGAATATATCCAGGAAAAAACAAAACTGTATTGCTTTACTGGGAGGCTGCCAACCATTAAAATACTTCCAAGCAGTGTAGCATGAGATAATAGAATCTATGCGAAGCTGTTATTTGGTAACTCCCAAGGAGTGTGATGGTGGCACACCACTATTTGGCACATATAAATTCCTAATTTATACACCATTAGGATTTTTTTCTCCTTCAGTCAAAAGAAAATGCTAATGGCTAAGACCATTAGATTCTAACATGACTCCAAACTATCATGAACACTAGGATTAAGATAATATGTTTCACACCACGTAACAACCATTTTACTTTGAAGCAAATTACCTGGCAGAGGACTGCTCATGGCTTTGTGTATATCAGACAGAGAGAGATGACTATTCCAAATGTATAAAGAATTCTGTGCCCCACAGCAAGCAAATTTATCAATACTACCAAAAGATAGCTTGGAGGAGTAGATCAGAAAGCAAGTTAAGTAATTCAAATAGTTAAAAAAAAAAAAAAAAAAAAAAAAAAAAACTTTTCTATAGGAAAAAAATGCAAATTTATGATGGAGAAGCAAAATCAGCATAACTTGTCATCACATGTAAATGCAGCATCATATAAATTGCAAAGTTCAGTGAAAGGAAATTGAACTTCAGAATTTACCCCGAGACTTCTTGGGTAAAATTTATTCACTAGCCTTTGACGATGCTTCAGTAAAAATGTTTGCATGTTACTTTGTAAAGTTTATCAATACAAAGGAATTGGAAAGTTTACCAATAAGTATGAAGTTTCATATATATATATATGAACCATATATATATATACACTGAACCTATATATATAACTGAATCATATATATATATATGGTTCAGTCATTTTCAGCATGCCTACAGAACTATGCAAATATAATCACGATCTAATTTTAGAAGATTTTCTATAGTTTCATAAAGGGACCCTATACTCATTAGCAGTCACTCTTCATTGTCCCTCACCAAGCTTCTGGCAACCACTAATCTACTTTCTGTACTGGTTGGCCTATTCTGGATACTGTATATATACATACAACATGTAGTCTGTCTTGACTGGCTTCTGACACTTTATCTAATGTTTTCAAGATTCATATATTATAACACTTCATTCCTTTTGATCACCAAATATATTCTGCTGCATGGAAATGCTACATTTTTTTTTGTCTACTCATCAGGTGATGTACTACATTTGCGGTTTCCATTTTTTTTGCTATTGTGAATATGCTGCTATATATATATATTCATAAAAAATATCTTATGGGAAGTATAATTGCTAGGTCTATGGTAAGTAACTACATAATATTTTAAGAAAATACAAAATTCTTTTTCACAGGAGCTGTAGAATTTTACAATCCCACCATCTCTTTGATTATTCTGATTCCCCTATATTCTTGAAAACACTTTTTATAATCTGACAATTTTTTTTTTTTTTAAGACAGGGTTTCACTCTGCCACCCAAGCTGGAGTGCCATGGACAATCACAGCTTACTGCAGCCTCAAACTCCTGGGCTAATGTGATTCTTTCACCTCAGCTTCCCAAGTAGCTGAGACAAAAAGCATACATCACCACATCTGTTAAGATTTTTTTATGGAGATCAGAGTCTTACCATGTTGCCCAGGCTGGTACCAAATTCCTGGCCTCATGCAATCCTCCTGCCTCGGCCTTCCAAAGTGCTGAGATTACAAGCATGAACCCCATGCCCAGCCTCATCTGACCATTTTTTTTAAGTTATACTCATTTTAGTGGGTTTTGTGGGTGTATCATTATGATTTTTATTTGCCTTTTTGTAATTATTATTATGTTGACTATCCTTTTTATGTGTCTTTTGACCATTTGTATATCTTCCCTGCTGGAATGTGTAATTAGATCTTTTGTCAAGTTGATAAAATAATCTAATCAGATATATAATTTGCCAATATTTCCTCCAATTCTGTGGCTTGTTTTTTACTGTCCTGATGGCAGCTTAGGAGGCAAAAAATAAAAAAGTAAATTTTAAAGAAATTCAATCTATTTTTCTTGTGGTGGTTTTGACATAATATTTAAGAAATAATTGACTTACAAACATCATAAAAATTTACTCCTGAGCTTTTTTCTAACAGGAATTTTTGTGTTTTATCTCTTACATATAGATCTATGAGTCATTTTCATTTAATTATTTTATATGGTTTTAGGGAAAGGCCCTACTTTTTCATTTGTATATTGATATTCCATTATCCCATCACTATTTTTTAAGAAGATTTTTATTTTCCCCACTGAATTTCCTCTGCCCTTTTTCAAAAAGGAATTTATTTTATTATTATAAATACAAATTGTTATTAACTTTTAATCTATTGATTTATATAGCTATCCTCATGCTAGAACCATGATGTCTGATTACTATAGCTTTGTAGATAGAATTGAAATAAGAATGTATTAGTCCTCCACTTTTGTTTTTGTTTTTCTTTTTCATAATTGTTTTTGGCTCTTTTGGGTTCCTCGCATTTCCACATGAACTTTAAAGTCAGTTTGTCAATTTCTGAAAGAAGGGATCTGAGACTTTGATAAAGATTGTGCTGAATCTGCGTATCAATTTAGAGAATATTCCTATCTTAACAATATTAAATATTCCATCTGTGAATATCAAGTGTCTTTTCCATTTATTCATCTCCTTTAATTTCTGTCAACATAGTTTTTGTTGTTTCTAGTGTACAAGTCTGATATTTCTTTTGTTCTTTCTATGTATTGTATTCTTTCTGTGGCAAATGTAAATTTTTTTATTAATTTAATTTTAAAAATTCTTTTTGCTGGTGTATAAAAATACAATTGATTTTTTACATTGATCTTGTATCCTGCACCCTTACTAAAAATCACTTATTAATTCCAATAAATTGTAGTAGAGTCTTTAGATTTGCTATATACTAAATCTAGGTTTTCTAAGTATAGATTGCTGTATTTACTCTTTTACAACATGATTTTTCTTGTTTTTTTCTTGCTTAATTGTTTATCTAGACTCTCCAGTGCAATACTGAACACCAGTGGTAAGAACAGACATATTCTTCTGCTTTCTTATCTTAAAGGAAAAACATTCTGTCATTCAGCTAATACGATATTAAGTGGGTTTTTTCTTATGCTTTGCTTAGGTTGGGAGAGCTGCCCTCTATTTCTAGTTGGCTGAGAGTTTCTATCATGAAATGAAATTGCATTTGTCACATGATATTTCTCTTTCTATTTAGATTATCATGTACTTGTTGTCTGATTTTTGGACGTTAAACCAATCTTGACTTCCTGGGGTAAGTTTCACTTGGTCTTCTTGTTCAATCCTCTTCATTACTTGTATTCAGTTTGCTGGTATATAATTGGGATTTTTTGCATCATATTTATAAGGAAAATTGTTTTTTGTTTTCTTGTTGTGTGATGACTCTCTGGTTTGAGTATCAGAGTTACTGGACCCATTAATGAGTTTGAAGTGTTCCCTCCTCTTCTATTTTTTTAAAAGTCTTTGAAGTATTGGTATACACTTTTCAAATATTCGGTAGAATTTACCAATAAAACCACCTACCCAGTAACTTTTTTGAGAGTGGTTGTTGATTAGGAATTAAATCTCTGTTTTCTTATGAATAAATTCAGATTTTCTATTCCTTATTGAGTGAGATTTGGTACTTTGTACCTTTATAGAAATCCATTCAAATGAATAAAATTACTAAGGTAGGAATTGCATTTGCTATTTTGCTATTCATTTTCTATATGTCTATGTTTTATCTATTGTTGCTCTCTTTTCTTAATTACCATATTTGTGTACTAAATAGATATCTTTAGTGTTTCATGGGCCATTTAAATTATATATTTTTTCTTTAATATTTGCTTTTAAAGTTTTTTTTTAGTGGTTTCTTTGGCATTTTGACAGTCACCTAATATTTGACAATAAAATTTATCTTCCTAATTGCTTTGAACGAGTAAGTCTTCCACTTTTGGCTGCCAAACACTGCTTATGTGCTGGGCCCTTTAATAGCCCAGCAGTTTCAATTCTGCCTTAAAAACTTCCCTCTCTACTTGGCCAGAAACTTACGGTCAACCTGAGGCATGAGATTACGGTTTTCTGAGGTATTTTCTAGGCATGAATACAGTCCTGTATATGTGCATAGCTTTTTAGTTTTCCAGAACTATATGGCAACTTTTTAAAAGCTACTGTATATATAAATTTAATAAATGTTACATATTTTAGACCTCATTGTATATAGTCATTTTATCTTTAACGTAACTTTGGAAAAAGAAAGATCCTAAAAATTATTTTTCATTATTTTACAATGTTTTTCTATTATTTTTAGATAATAAGTGCTTTTGATTATTTTTATAATAATACATTTGATTATTTTAAAATAATAAATGCATCTATCTGTCACTAAAACTGAACTTCAAAATTATAACTTCTTGAGAAAGCAGAGGATATAGAAGTAAATATATGCTTATATTAAATATTTAAGAATGATCATTCAAACACTAGCAAAATAAACTAATATTCAAATGGAGTTGAAGAAAGATATCCTTTCACTCAAAAGTTACGACTGTACCTACAGAAATTCTACTTCTAAAATAAAACAAATAGGAAAATGTGACAGACTGAGCTCAGAGTAGAATAAGTCATTGATAACATTTGGCATCTTTTGTATTTAGTCAATGTGTATTATTAACAGGTTATTGTTCATGTTTTATTTTACTTCTCAGTAGGTAAAAAGAAATGGAAAATGGTAAAAAATTTAAAAGAGTAAAAAATTATAAAATAATAAAAAATTAATAATAGGTAAAATCATTTTCCTATCAAAATTAAAACATATTTTAAATATTTTTAATTTTAGAGTAAAATGGCACTTAAAAAAACCTGTAAAATGTAGTAAAGAGAGTTTATATATTCCCTTTCCACAGTTTCCCCTGGTATTCACACCTCAAACTAGTATGGTATATTTGTCACCATTAATGAACCAATACTGATACATTGTTATTAGCTAAAGGCCAGAATTTATTCTAATTTCTTCAATTTTGGCCTAATTCCTTTTCTCTGTTTAGGATTCCAATAAAGATATTACGTTTCAGTTAGTCATCCTGTCTCCCCTGGCTTTTCTTGGTGTGAGAGTTTCTCATAATTCCTTGTTTTAAATGACTATGACAGTTTTGATGAATATTGATTATGTATTTTGCAGACTTTCTATCAATCGGGATTGATCTGATTTTTTTGTTTGTAATAGACTGGAATTATAAGGAAGACCAACAATGTATGGTACCATTTCATCATACTACTGAAGATTATATACTATCAACATGTATTATCACTGTTGATATTACACTTAATTAACTGGCTGAGTTAGTTTTTATCAGGTGATGCATGTGTTCTTAATCGATTGTACCTTTAAAAAATTATCAGGGTTTTCTTTTGTAAATTTTGCTTTATAACCACTCCCTTTTCCTCATGTTGCAAAGAAGTCACAAACTACATTTCCAAAATTTCCTTTCCTTCTGTGATTCCAGTTAAGAGTTTCCAATAAAATGTCTTCAACGATATTTCAAAGGTTGAAGAGAAGGAAAGGCTGTCATTCTTTCAAAGCAAGCAGTAGCATGGGTAGCTAGCCCGTGTGAGATTTGAAGCACCCGTATTAGGACCGCAAATAACAGAGTTCCTTCCACCTCACAGAAATCCTTGAGATTTGCATAGAGTTCTTTTCAACTCTTTAGAAGCAAAGCTTTGTTACTGCAGATAGAGGTAGGTAATGGCTTTCACACCCTTCCCTATCATGACCTTCCAGTGATTTTGCAGACCATTATTTTCATGTATAAAGCCCTTCCTACCTGAAATACAAGGAGTGACTTCCATTTTCCTGATCAACCCTAACCAACACATCAGTTTTCTATCTTTCAGCATTCTAAGTTTTCCTTAAATTGTTTTTCATTGTAATAATGATACCATTTTAGGAATTACCTAAAACACAAATACATTTATGTTTCCCTTTATGTTCATTTTGTTTATACACTGCATTTTATGTAATATTTACTTTGGACACATCTTGGCATTTTTATCTACAGAGTGAGATCTAGTCTATTTAATTACATTTATTCACTTAAAATGTTAGATTGTCCTTGCCACTTTATTTTATACTTTGTCATTAACATGGTTTTAATGACTTTTTTGAAATGTTTAACATTATTTTGTCTTTCCCATATTCACTTAAAATTATATATTCTCTATTCTGGTAGTTATGCTAAAACTTGGCAAAAATATTATAATTACATGCTCTTTCACCTTTAATATTCTATATCAATTTTGGCAAGACAAGAACTCTGATATGTGTTTATCTCCTTTCCCTTCCTTCACTTATTTCATCACTCCTAATAAAATTTCTTTTTTTAACCACATTTCTACTACCATTCTAAAAATCATTTTATCAATTATATTGAATTTCAGAGGTTTACAATCAATCATTTTTAGACAAATATGCATCTTATGACGTGTTATAATACCTTTTTATTTGTGTTTCACTTCATTTTTTCTTATTTTTATTTGCTTTCCTAAAATATGTCCTGAAATAATATTTGTTCTGTCTTTTCTCCAATCTTCTTTCTTCCCCTCTTTTCTCTTGTTTCTAGCTTTGG
The DNA here is from genome assembly GCF_037993035.2 of Macaca fascicularis. Lineage (NCBI taxonomy): Eukaryota > Metazoa > Chordata > Mammalia > Primates > Cercopithecidae > Macaca > Macaca fascicularis. Next base: position 160,285,790 of record NC_088377.1, on the reverse strand, counting down.
GTATAAGGGATTATCATCTCTGAATATTTACTCTTTTTAATTTTTTTTTTTATTATACTTTAAGTTCTGGGATACATGTGCAGAATGTGCAGGTTTGTTACATAGGTATACAAGTGCTATAGTGGTTTGCTGTACCCATCAACTCGTCATCTACATTAGGTATTTCTCCTAATGCTCTCCCTCCCCTTCCCCCACCCCTTGACAGGCCCAGGTGTGTAATGTTCCCCTCCCTACGTCCACGTGTTTTCATCGTTCAACTCCCACTTATGAGTGAGAACATGCAGTGTTTGGTTTTCTGTTCTTGTGTTAGTTTGCTGAGAATGATGGTTTCCAGATTCATACATTCCCTGAAAACGACATGAACTCATCCTGTTTTATGGTTGCATAGTATTCCATGGTGTATATGTGCCACATTTTCTTTATCCAGTCTATCGCTGATGGTCATTTGGGTTGGTTCTAAGTCTTTGCTATTGTGAACAGTGCTGCAATAAACATATGAGTGCATGTGTCTTTATAGTAGAATGATTTTTAATCCTTTGGGTATATACCCAGCAATGGATTGCTGAGTCAAATGGTATTTCTAGTTCTAGATCCTTGGGAAATCACCACACTGTCTTCCACAATGGTTGAACTAATTTACACTCCCCTCAACAGTGTAAAAGCGTTCCTATTTTTCCACATCCTCTCCAGCGTCTGTTGTTTCTTGACTTTTGCTCTTTTGAATGCATGATAGTTATGTTGGACACACGTTCAAATCTTTTTCCTTAAAATTCAGTATAAATTATGCCATTATCTCTCAGAATTTAGAATCAAGGTAAGAATTCTAATAGTTATTCATATTCTTTGTAGATTTTTATTTCTTCCCCTGTCCTCATTCTCTTTTTCTTTCTCTTTCATACTCTCTTTCCTTATCTTTCACATACGCTGCACCTCTATTTTCTTTATGTTCTGGCTGATTTTCTATCCTTCATACTCTAGATTGTGAATTCAGTCTCCAGTTATGCCTATACAACTCTACAATACCACTATTAATGTATTTAACTTCCAGCGACGATGTTTGATTTCTGAGATTTCCTTATTATTTTATTTTTAATGCAAAATATTAATCTTGAACTGTTTGTTTACATAGTCGCTTGTATTTCATTCTTTCTCTCTTTTAATACACAAGATGCTTCTCTATTTTTTTATTTTTCCCAAATATCTAATGATGCTTCATAGTCTAAGCATAATTACAAATTGCTGCTGATGTAGAATCTTCTGGCAATTTTATAACAAGTCTTTGTGCATGGAGTCTCCTCCCTCAAATGGTAATTTTCTAGAGATAATTGTGCAGGGTGCTCAAACAGGCAAACTTCTTTCAGAATGAGGTGGGAGAACATAGGCAAATTTATGGCTTGTTTGATAATAGAAGGAAAAAAGTCTTCTTGGTTTATATTACCACCTTTCCTCCACTCTGTGTGTACCATGGAAATTCAATAAATAATTCTGCTTAGAATCTCTGTGTGGCCCTGACATTATCATCAAATATCTCCATTTCCAACACTTTCTGGGCTGGTGAATCTCAAACTTGACTGCAAATTGAAAACATCTGGGGAGCTTCAACAATTATTGCTGCCTGTATCCCACCCACAGAGGTGATTATTCATTCATAGCTATGACTGAAAATCAACGTGCACAGATCACTCAGTTTTATTTTTCAGTTGTTTTATGCATTCTGCTTGCTGTTTTTACATAAGGCAGACAATATTTTAGATGAGTGTGCAACTCAGCTGGACTGAAGCTTTTTGGTAATTCTGGTAATTTGGTAATTCTCCCAGTTTTCCTGTTACTCCTGAGATTCTCAATGCTAGCTGTACATTAAAATGACCCAAGGAGAATTTAAGTCACATCTGCACTACACCAATTCAGTCAGATCTTTAGGGATAAAGAAAAGTGATCAGCTGCTAAAAGTTCTCCAAGTGAGTCTATTGCTAAGCTAAGAATAATAGTGCTGGTATTACAGTGCCCTAGCACAGGGATTTTCAAACTCACATTGTGCATAAGAATCACCTGGAGATTTTGTAAAAATACATTCAGATTACTTAGGTGCATGATGGGGCCTGAGAGTTTCCATTCTAACAAACTCTCTGGCTATGTCAATGCCGCTGGTCTGCTGACCAGTATGAGAAGCAAGTCCTTAAGACTCTATCGAGGAGAAAATGTTTTATGCCAGTAGTTTTGTTTTATTATCATTAATCTGAAGCCCAGCTGCTATATATTGCCCCAAATTTCCTAAACTTTTTGTGTCACTAGTAGAACATTTCCCCCATGTTTTTTAGTTCTATGGCCTTATTATTTATTTTCATTAAAAAACCAAAAACAAAACTCTAGGGTTTTTATGGTATTAGGTCTAACATTTAAGTCTCTAATCCATCTTGAATTAATTTTCGTATAAGGAGTAAGGAAAGGATCCAGTTTCAGCTTTCTACTTATGGCTAGCCAATTTTCCCAGCACCATTTATTAAATAGGGAATCCTTTCCCCATTTCTTGTTTCTCTCAGGTTTGTCAAAGATCAGATGGCTGTAGATGCGTGGTATTATTTCTGAGGACTCTGTTCTGTTCCATTGGTCTATATCTCTGGTTTGGTACCAGTACCATGCTGTTGTGGTTACTGTAGCCTTGTAGTATAGTTTGAAGTCAGGTAGCGTGATGCCTCCAGCTTTGTTCTTTTGACTTAGGATTGTCTTGGAGATGCGGGCTCTTTTTTGGTTCCATATGAACTTTAAAGCAGTTTTTTCCAATTCTGTGAAGAAACTCGGTAGCTTGATGGGGATGGCATTGAATCTATAAATAACCTTGGGCAGTATGGCCATTTTCACGATATTGATTCTTCTTATCCATGAGCATGGTATGTTCTTCCATTTGTTTGTGTTCTCTTTTATTTCACTGAGCAGTGGTTTGTAGTTCTCCTTGAAGAGGTCCTTTACATCCCTTGTAAGTTGGATTCCTAGGTATTTTATTCTCTTTGAAGCAATTGTGAATGGAAGTTCATTCATGATTTGGCTCTCTGTTTGTCTGTTACTGGTGTATATGAATGCTTGTGATTTTTGCACATTAATTTTGTATCCTGAGACTTTGCTGAAGTTGCTTATCAGCTTAAGGAGATTTTGGGCTGAGACAATGGGATTTTCTAAATATACAATCATGTCATCTGCAAAGAGGGACAATTTGACTTCTTCTTTTCCTAAAAACCCTAGAGGAAAACCTAGGTAGTACCATTCAGGACATAGGCATGGGAAAAGACTTCATGTATAAAACACCAAAAGCAACGGCAGCAAAAGCCAAAATTGACAAATGGGATCTCATTAAACTAAAGAGCTTCTGCACAGCAAAAGAAACTACCATCAGAGTGAACAGGCAACCTACAGAATGGGAGAAAATTTTTGCAATCTACTCATCTGACAAAGGGCTAATATCCAGAACCTACAAAGAACTCAAACAAATTTACAAGAAAAAAACAAACAACCCTATCAAAAAGTGGGCAAAGGATATGAACAGACATTTCTCAAAAGAAGACATTCATACAGCCAACAGACACATGAAAAAATGCTCATCATCACTGGCCATCAGAGAAATGCAAATCAAAACCACAATGAGATACCATCTCACACCAGTTAGAATGGCGATCATTAAAAAGTCAGGAAACAACAGGTGCTGGAGAGGATGTGGAGAAATAGGAACACTTTTACACTGTTGGTGGGATTGTAAACTAGTTCAACCATTATGGAAAACAGTATGGCGATTCCTCAAGGATCTAGAACTAGATGTACCATATGACCCAGCCATCCCATTACTGGATATATACCCAAAGGATTATAAATCATGCTGCTATAAAGACACATGCACACGTATGTTTATTGCGGCACTATTCACAATAGCAAAGACTTGGAATCAACCCAAATGTCCCTCAGTGACAGACTGGATTAAGAAAATGTGGCACATATACACCATGGAATACTATGCAGCCATAAAAAAGGACGAGTTTGTGTCCTTTGTAAGGACATGGATGCAGCTGGAAACCATCATTCTTAGCAAACTATCACAAGAACAGAAAACCAAACACTGCATGTTCTCACTCATAGGTGGGAACTGAACAATGAGATCACTTGGACTCGGGAAGGGGGACATCACACACCGGGGCCTATCATGGGGAGGGGGTGGGGGGAGGGATTGCATTGGGAGTTATACCTGATGTAAATGACGAGTTGATGGGTGCTGACGAGTTGATGGGTGCAGCACAGCAACATGGCACAAGTATACATATGTAACAAACCTGCACGTTATGCACATGTACCCTAGAACTTGAAGTATAATAATAATAAAAAATAAATAAATAAAAAGAAAAAAAATAATAAAATAAAATAAAATCCTGAGAGCTACTGCCAACTAGCCCTCCACGGGAAAAAAAAAAGAAAACTCTTCTATCTTTTTAATTGCATTTGGGAGGGGGAGAAGGCAAATGTCTGTGTTTGGTTGGTCAACCATTTTGAAATAGAACACACATTTTTTTTAAGATAAATATCCATTTTCCTTCCTAAATAATCTTTCAAAACATATGTGTGTTATATACAGTAGGTAGTCAGTCAGACATGAGCTGGGCAGGAGAGGGCCCCTACCCAGGAATGACAGGCAACCATTAGGTGGTGGTAGGCAGTTTGTTAAAACTATCTCTGTAAAACAATAATTGGTTGCAGCCAGTGCCAGGGAAAAGCAGTCTCCCAACACAAAGAAAAAAACCCTGAACCTGGTGATCAGCAGCTGCCTGATAAGATCTCGGGAGGTGGGCGAGTGGGCTCAAGCATGCACACACACTAAGAGGAAAAATGATGGGGTTTAACTGTCATATGACATTCTAGGAACATTTGGCTGGTAAAGGAAGAACACCTCAAGTGAGCATGTCTACACTCCAGTAAACATCTGTGCATGCGATCCCTCCCAAGTGTTGGCAGGCCACTGTGCATGCTGACCGCCCACCCCAAGTAAGAATCAGGGGAGCAGACGCAGACCCTGGAAGAATGCTGACATATAAAACTCCAAGTCAAAAGTCAAACTGTGCACTTGATCGCTCAAGTTGCTCATTTGGCCCTCTGCCAAGTGTACTTCCTTTATTCCTGCTCTAAACATTTCAATAAATGAGCACTCCTGCTCTAAAACTTGCCTTAGTCTCTCACTGTACCTTGTGCCCCTAGGCTGAATTGTTTCTTCTGAGGAGGCAAGAATTGAGGTTGCTACAGACCCATATGGATTCCCAGCTCCTAACATACTTTGGTGCCGCATGACTCAGATGCATTCCCTAGTGGTAACGTGTACTTGTCTACAAAATTTTTAAGATTCTTAAATAGTTTTTTTAAATAGGACTAATAGCCTAAAGGTGAGAGGCTTAGAGAGCCAAGAAAGGGTAAAAGTGTCTGTGAGGAAAAAAAAAAAAAGATAGAAAGGACATATCTATGGGTGTTATCGTGCATACTAAATAATTACGGTTCTAAAGTATCCACAAAATGTTCCTACTACATAAAATAATGTATATATACACATTACTCTAATGAGCTAATTCAGTAAAGAAATTAGAGTATTATTTCCACCTCCTGGGGATGTTTTATTTGCAAATTAGATGTACTCGGTTAAAAATAAAATAGAATACATTAATTGACACAGATGTCTATGCAACATAGAATGTGATTGTAAAATAAATTTGTGGAGGAATACCTAAATCTTTTGAGATAAAGTTGATGATCCATATTATTTGTTAGTAAAGTAAAAAATGTTTAAAAGCACAGTAACCTTTAAATAATATTTTCCTTTGTTTGGCAAGGCATTAGTTTTCTAGTTTAGAGAGCATGTCATCAACTGTCATCAGAGTAAAACTGAATTGATGTGATACTCCATTATGGACCCAAAGACATGATGGATCACAACTTCATGCATCATTATGACTTTGCCATGGAAGCCTGGATTTCCTGGCCCATATAACAGATTTTAGACTTCCTATCAAATGTATCTCTGCCACGTGCAAAAGAAGAGGCACACATTGCATCTTCCTTTACCATTTTTTCTGACCTGAACAGCCTATTTATCCAACTGCCCACTGAAAGACAGAATTCTGGTTCTAGTAATTGGACCTTCTGGCTGACGCTCCTTCCATCTTCCAATTTCCTCATTTGACTGATAACTAATTAATATGACAGGAACTATTCTTACTGATTTTATAATCTTAGACATGGAAGGGATCTTAGCATGCATTAATTTCATGGTTTTCAACCTGGAATCTGAGGGTCTCTAAGAGGTCCTCTCTGAGGCTATTGGCCAGTGGGGAGGATGGCTAAGCAGACAGTGCTCTGGGTCCCATTCCTAATTCATCAAGACTGCTCAGCTCTTGGGGCTCCATGGACCACTATGGTTGAACAAAGAAGTTCATGCCTTGTATTCTAGTTCATGTCCCTAATTTTGCAGCGAGGTCCAGAAACTTAAAATCGTATTTTCCATCTAGCTTTATTACTAAGTGACAGAAGTAGAATTCATATTTTAACAGTCCAAGAATAGCTTTCTTTCACCTGAACTGGTGATTTCTACATTTAGTTGCCTATCTGACTCACCTCGGGAATCCATCAAAACTCAGATTTATGACTCTTACTTCAGACTTACTGAGTCAGGATTCTTGGGTGTCATTCCTAAGAATCTGCACTTAAAAAAGTCTTTCTTGAAGATTCTGATTAATTGTAAGTTTGGCCCAGCATGGTGGCTCACACATGTAATCCCAGCACTTTGGGAGGCCGAGGTGGGCAGATCAAAAGGTCAAAAGTTTGAGACCACCGCGGCCAACGTGGTGAAACCCCATCTCTACTAAGAATACAAAAATTAGCCGGGCTTGAACCCGGGAAGCGGAGGTTGCAGTGAGCCAAGATCGCACCACTGCACTCTAGCCTGGGTGACAGAGCAAGACTCTGTCTCAGAAAATAAAACAAAACAAACAATTGTACATTTGTAAATACTAACTAAAATCCTGTTTTCAGCCAGGCGTGGTAGCTCATGCCTGAAATTTCAGCACTTTGGGATGCTGAGGCAGGATGATGTTTTGAGCTCAAGAGTTTGAGATCAGACTAGGCAACATAGTGAGACCCTGTCTCTAAATAATATTAATAAATAAATCCTGTTTTTTTTTTTTCACCTCCTCCTCTGCATGATATTTCTCTATTATACATATTGTCAATTTTGTTTCATCAAATAAATTTTCAGTTTCTTTACAACCTTATTCCTCTCTATTGATTGTTACAGTGTCTTATGAAGCCTGAAACGTCTTAAATCAGCCAGATCATCTCTGTGTTTGATAAGAAGTTTATACCCATTTTCAGGGACTCCTTAAATAAATAAATATGGATGTTTGAGTTCCATCTAAATATGTTTGTTTCTTTCTAGTCCCCACCACTTCTGATATATTTACTTCCAAAGGGTCTTTGTTCCTCATACCTCAGGCATCCTTGAAATACAACCAACAGCAGTCCCAACATCTTACTGATTTCTGTGTTTCCAGCTGAAATTGTCTCAGGAAACTTTACTTTGTACTCTCTCTTTTATTTTTATTTTTTTCTGTCACTATACTTATGTATCACATTTGGTGGTATGCCATGTCATCCAAGAAATCAAGGTCAATGGCCTGTGATGTGAATGTGAGATGGGCAGCCTCTCTAGTAAAGTGGCTGACAGTGACATGTAAAGGGGCTAAGAGTGATTTGTGAAACATTTTGAATTTAAAAAGGCCTAGATTCAAATCACTAGCTGTAAGCAACAAACCTCACTTCCTCCACTGAAGAAATGAAGGTCAATAACCTCCTAAAGTGTGTTAAAACAACAGCAGTTACTCACTTAATCCACTTTTATCTAGTCACTAAGCTAAAATCAACCCTCTTCTTTCTATGCATGTTTTTCGACTTTCATTTATTTATATTTAGCAAAATGATTTTTTATTGGTACAGTTCATTTCTACACTTTTTCTGTTCTAGTATATCACGTGTCAAATTCTCAAAAATTCTCAAGAGTTTTTGTGATAAATCATTAAAAAGTAGATAGCAGTGATGTAAATGTGGCCTTAAGTCAATATTATTAACAGATTCTCTATAAGGACTATACAAGTGCACCAGCAACAAAAATTAATACAAGGACTTTCTCTTTGCTATTGACCTTCTCCACATGCCCACGTATACACATATACTTTAGATAAATGTGGGAATGGCTCTCAAGTCTGGCTGATCACTTGCCTCTGTGGAGCTTCTAAATACATAACTTGTTGAATCTTCTATCCTAGAGATTCTGATTTAGTGGAATGGGATTAGGATCTAGGACTATCAGTGCTTTTAAAACTCTCCGTGTGATTCTGAAATTTAGTCAGGTTTGTAATAGATGACAGTAACAATATGCAGGACATAAATACATAGATTCTAAAAGTTGCTATTCTACTGCTGATACAATCTTTTGTCAGGAGGATTATCTGGAAAAGAAAATATTGTTATTGTTATATGACTATGACTATTATGACATTTTCTTTTGTTATAGCAATCAAATTTGACAACAAAGTTGAAGGCTTATTAAATATAAAACATAAAATAATTGACTCAGAGACTATTGTTGGGATCTATTATTCTCAGTAATTTTTAAAAATAAATTTTTTATTATTTCCCAATAGAGATATAAACTGAAATATAAAATTTTGTTTGCTTACATTTCACAATTGAATCTGTGAGTAAAAGACTAAATATACATAAAAAATTAAATATATTGAATAGGTCATCATAATTCAAATTATTTTCTTTCGTATTCTTTGAATGTAAAATGAACTGGCACATTTAAATTAAAGGATTTTCAGATAAAATAACTATACTATTATAAAACCCTTTACTATTTTAAAATACAAATATTTATTGAAAGGTGACAGAAACATACATGATTTGTAAGTTGATTAAATAAAGCATTGCAAATTGAGTAGCATTTGTAACTTCTTTCACTAACATAACAGCTAAATGAATCTGTATTAATCTGTTCTCACACTGCTAATAAAATAATACCAAAGACTGAGTAATTTACAAAGAAAAAGAGACTTAATGAACTCATAGTTTCACATGGGCAGGGAGGCCTCACAATTATGGCAGAAAGCTAAGGAGGAGCAAAGGCACATCTTACATGGTAGCAGGCAGACAGAGAATGAGAAACAAGCAAAAAGGGCTTCCTCTTATAAAACCATCAGTTCTCCTGAGACTTATTCACTACCACAAGAACAATATGGGGGAACCCACCTGCATGATTCAGTTATCTCCCACCAGGTCCCTCCCACAACCTGCAGGAATTATGAGAGCTACAATTCAAGATGAGATTTGGGTGGGGACGCAGCCAAAGCATATCAGAGTCCATACTCATATTCAGAAAATTATAATTTTAAGGTAAATCCTTCAAGAAATATATTTCCTTTATTTTAATCCATACTAAAGAAGAAAAACAGGGTTGTAATGTATTCAATATAACTTTTTGAATTAGTGAAAACTGTTATTTAACTCTCCTGTTAAGGTAAGTCATCAGATATTGGGCATAATCCTCTATAATGGATCACACTGATTTTGAGTACATTGTAGCATTACAAGGTAAACTACTAAACCAGGAATACTTCCCATCTCTCCTCTTTTAACCATGGAAAGCATGAATAATTAAACATTAAACTTTCCCACTGAATCTGAACTCGACCTCAAAATCCTTCTAGAGGCAGCAGCACTCTGGCCACTGCCATTGATCAGTGATCATCCTGTTTTAAAACCTTTTTTTAAATGTGTTGTTTAAACATCAGGGATAATATTCACACCTCAAAAATTTTTTTGCAATGTGCAACATGTAGCTCACATTTTCCAGAGATATCCAAACTAGGATGTGTGCAGTTTGCACTAATAAGCAGAAATCAACAAGAGTACACAAATTTTTAAAATCCTAGCACAACTTTGTAACATACAAAACACTAATACTACAAGATTATAATACATCTCAAATTATTTGCTTTGTTGCTTCTGTTATTATGGCATTCATCTGTAGTATTTTAGGCATGTTCATGGAATTAATTAGTACCCTTTTGTGTCATTCTTTCCACAGTATTCAAACATCTTTATTTTTAAATGCTTGTGGGCTTCCATCAGACCCCTATTTGTTCTTCCCTTAATTTGTCTACAATCTTCATATTCTTCAACTACTTTAGTTTTATTAAAATGTGTTTTTATTGATTCACTCTTCATTTAATATAGTTTTACCTTAGCTTTCCTTCTCTCATATATTTCAAATAGCATTTCTGTATCATTGGGTTTTACACCCTTAATAAACTTGCTCCCCACACATCAGCTAGACCACAGGTACCCAGTGCAAGAAATCTACCCTGGCTCAGTTTCTTTCCTGCTGTTTTGATCTCTCTTCATTGGAATCTATCTCTTCTCAGACATACATTTTTGCCTCGCATTATAATTTAGTCTCTCTGCTTTGCTCCTTCCATACCAAAGTCTCAACGATTCTTTGTGCCTGACCATTTTGCCTTTGACTCTCTTTTAGTCTATCCAGTACAACTCTGATAACAGTTCAATTTCACCCATGTCCAACCCAAGCACTGATGAGTTCAGTCTAAATTTAGTGTCTGACATTCCTATTTGTTCAGAATGCGAAGTAAGAAAGTGAATGTTTTGATAGTTCTCATGTCAGCAAGATGATAAACTGATTTCCAACTTCATGTCCTATTCATCGGTGTCTGACTTTCTAATTTTCCATGATCGTTATCTCAGTTCACTTAAAGTATGAATTAAAGAATTTTTTGTAATGTTAAAAAATTTGACTTTAATGTAATATTTCTTGATATAACCACAAATATACTGAAGTATTTTTTTCAAGATTTTGAAAAGCTAGTAAGGACACATTATTCTAGTGGTCCTTAATATATTAGGGCAACCAAAGGTTTTCTGTCGTCAAGCTTAAGTAAACAAATTCTTCATCATATCACATAGTTAGCCTAGTTCTACTTTTTAAATAAAGCATCTCACTTTAATGTTTATGGCACTAAAAGTGAGGATGTAGATGGTGTTAACACTTAGTTCTTTCGAAAAATGTGTGATAAATAGAAAAATAGGGCCGAAAGCATTTCAAAAATTATTAACATCTTAATTAAGCTGGTTTAACCTTGAAGTCTCCACAAATGAGCCAAGCTAGATCAAGTTAGTTTTTGTGTTTTCATCATGACTCTTGATAAAAATTTAAGCGCAAAATCTGAGATCCAAAGGGACGTATGATTTAGGTGAGCTTGTACTTCTGAAGAAATTATGACCTCATTAATTTTGAGGAAGTTATATGAATAATATAGGGAAATTTCTGTCTTGCTTTCTGGAGAAATTTGTGAACAGCTTTATTAAAGGTACTTTTCATTGCTGCATAACAAATCATCCAGACTTCACAGCTTAAAACAACACATTTATTATCCATAATTTCAGTGGGTCACAAACTGATCATGGCATAGTTGGGTGCTCTGTTTAGGGGTCTCCTAAGGCTGCAATTAAAATGTCAGCCAGAACTGGGTTCTCATCAGATGCTTGATTGGGAAAAGATCCACATTTACACTCTCTTGGTTGTCAGCAGCTTCCAGTTCCTTGTGGCGATAGAATTCATGGAACTGACATGAGAACTATCAAAACATTCACTTTCTTACTTCACTTAACACAGTATTTTGAAGTCAGTCTATGTTGTAATATGTATCCATATTACATTTCTTTATATTGTAAGATAGTATTCAGTTGTATGAATACACTACCACATCTTGTTTAAAAATTCACATTGGCATTTGGGTTTATTCCCTGCTTTTTGGCTATTGTAAATAGTATTTCTGTGAATATGCACATACAAGTCTGTGTGGACATGTTTTCATTTCGCTTGTGCAGATATTTTCTGGAGAAATTTAACATAGATTCATTTGGACTTTTTTTTTTTGGCTTAATAGTTCCAACATTGCATGCTAGATACCTGATATAACCAAAAGTTAAGCCCTCATTAGAGGAAACATTCACCATGGGACTATGCTGCTTTGCATTTGATTTCCATGGTTGATTTTCTCTGATTAAAAGTGAGTCATATGTCAAATTTGAATGGAAATGGGATCCTGTGGTGAGGGAGTAATTTTCAGATAAATGTGAAAATTTCTCTTCCTTGAAAGAAAGTTACTGCTGTTCAGCAGCATCAGAAACATGCTGATTTATGGCAACTTCCGCAAAGATACTAGAAATGTTAAGACATGCAAACTTAATCATATGATGTTAACTGTTTCTGCATCTGTGCTTACAAAAGAAATGAAAAATCACATTAAGAAGAAATATTAAAGTGCATTCTATTTGGAATTGTGTTAAAATGACACCATACTTATATAAAGCATTTAAGAATTGCTTTATTTATTTATTTATTTTATTTAAGAATTACCGATGAGGAAACTTTCTCAATCTTTATGAATTAAGTAATAGAGATTAGAGTAAAATCTAATTAATTCGGTGATCAGAACTTATAGCAATCTATGTAAAGGTTGGAATGAGAATTATACTTGTAATGCTAATAGAGAAAAGCTTTGAAATATAAATACATTTCTTAATAATGATTAAACCACTAGTTATATACTGCATGTCTGTATCCCCCAGAAATTTATATAAAATTTATACTCCCCAATGTGATGGTTTTTGCAGGTAGAGGCTTTGGGAAATAGCTAGGTTTAGATGAGATCTTGAAGGTGGGGCTCCCATAAAAGGATTAGTGGCTTTTTAAGATGCAGAAGAGAGATCAGAGCTCATTTTCTGTCCACCATGTTAGGACATAGTGAATAAATAAACTTCTGCAACCCAAAGGGAGAGCCCTCACCTGACATGGACACTTTGATCTGGACTTCCTAGGCTCTGAAACTGTGAGAAACAAATGTCTTTTTAAACCACATAGTCTATGGTAATTTGCTATAGTAGCTTTGGAATAATAAAGCACCGCCTCAGGGGGAAAATATTTTTAATCTCCCCACAAGTTTCAGAAACTTGCATTTAGTTAAAGGTAATCTCTTTGTTAATTACAGATTATTTTAATTTACACATTGGAGAGAATCCTTAATATAGTACATAGGTTATAATCTTATAATTTGAAGGACCATTGGTAATATATTTTGATCAAATGCATTTACATTACCATATTCTATAATGTCAACTCACCATAATACTAACTTGTCATCCTCTAAATTCTTCTGAACAACTGAGGTTTATTATAGTTGTTTCTTTGATTAAAATATAAGATGTTTTGTAGGGAAACAACATTTTTCCTCTTGATAGATGAGCTCAGCATATTTTTATATGGTCATGATAAGGCATACTTTTAAGAATCTTTCAGAATATCTTCTGATATGATTTCCTTCCAAATTGCTTTTGCAGTTATTTTACAAGTACTTCAGTGAGTGCAATTCTGTATCAAACAACTATATACAAACATTGTTTGTTTAAAATACAATATTACACTCTTATTAATTCATAGTGACCTATATTTGTACATTTCAATTTATTTAATTCAAAGCAAAACCTAATTAAACAAGCTATGAATAGGAAGATTGTATGGAATCATGTTTATTTTATAAAAGAGCAAGAGGGGATCACTTTTCTAGATTTATTCTTATAGTCCCATTAGTCAGTAATTACATGTAATTACTTCCTAGGGTAATTCCACACATTAGTTCCATGAATATGGGGTTCCAAGTTTGAAGACAAATAGTATTATAAGCAGTGCATTGTAAGAATTGAACTGTGTGTTTTATTAATTCACATCCAAAATTCTCAACTTTGATACTATTGACATTTTGAACTAGATAATCATATTAGTTCGTTCTCACATTGCTATAAAGAATTATCTGAGGTGGACTAATTTCTAAAGAAAAGAGGTTTAATTGCTTCACAGTTCTGTAGGCTGTGCAAGTACATGACTGGGGAGGCCTCAGGAAACTTACAATGATGGAGGAAGGCAGAGAGGAAGCAAGCACCGTCCTCACGTGGCACAGCAGGAGAGAAAGAGAGCCAAGGGCAAGTGCTACACACTTTTAAACAACCAGATCTCATTAGAACTCACTATCACAAGAACAGCAAGGGGGAAATCAGCCCCCATGATCCAGTCACCTCCCATCAAGTCCCTGCTGCTACATTTGTGATTACAATCCAACATGAGATTTGACTGGGGACACAGAGTCAAACCAGGTCAATAATTCTTTGTTCTGGGGCCATTTTCTGTGGATTGGAGAAAGTTTAACAGTATCCTTGGCATCCATCTATAGAGCAGATAACTGTATCATTACTCCCACCTCCTGTGACAACACAAAATAACTCCAGACATTGCCAAATGTCCCCTGGGGAGTGGCAAATCACCACAGGTTGAGAACCACTGATCTAAATGGAATGTTTTCCATTTTTAATAACTGAATAATAGATCTTCAATTTTTTTCATATCTACCTTTACTTTGGAGGAAGTATGTTTATCATTTACAATTTCCTAAGTTTTATGAGGCTCAGTTTTCTTATTTGTAAAGCGCTTGTACAGTAATACATTGTATTATGTAGAATAATGAGATTAAATATATAAATCTGCTAGAGTAATAATTTATACATGCTAGAAATTTCATGTTTTTGTATTCCTTCTTACCTGACCTTCATAAGGAAAAATTTGAAATTCAGGTGTTAGAGATCAGTTAGAATTCTCTCAGTAGAGGAATTAAAAATTTCAACAAAGTTTATAAAACCCTGGAGTTGTATTAACAGAAAATCAAACCTTAAAAAGTGAAGAATCTAAACATCAGGTCAAAAGAGATACAAGGAAGTGGATAAACTGCAAGCATAACCAAAGGCTTTCAGCCCTGGAAGTACCTCAGTGAAGAACCAAGAGTTAAATTGGGTCTGGTCCCTGAGAAGTGAACTGTTGTACTGATATTTTATACCTTTGACTTAGGGTCATCGACTCTGTTAGTCTTAGTGATTATGAAAACTGAAATGATGCCTGGCTGAATCTTAGGGCAAATACTGACAACTGTACCCAGCAGAGGAAATTACTGAACAGTTGACAGGAATACAAATTAGGAAAAATCCATCGGATTAAGAATTAGAATATAGAAGAGTGGTTAGCATCAGAGATAGAAGGCTGGTGCTCCAAACTGCAGTCTTGATCCCGTGACTTGACATATAACTTTTCAGTTAGCACTGGAAACTTTACCAGTGACATTTTGATTCCAATTTAAGGAATGTGAATAATATATTAGATAGATGTTGGACTTCTTTAAATTCAAGCTACATTTGGTATATGTTTCATACATTCTGGTTATGTTGTTCGTATAAGCACTCTCAGTGTTGCAAGTAAGTTGCATTTCAAATTCTTTCATTTTAGTTTAGGTTCACTGCTTCCTCAAAATAATTGATTTTATAAAAAGGAGAACCTTGTGGAGAAATTCAGTTGCTGAGAGGTTGTAGTCATCTAGCCGCTGGCTACCAACTCCAGAAATGATATTCAAATGTGCTGGCCTTCCTTTTAAGGTTGACAGTTTCCAGGGGCAGTCTTTGCACTGTGTTGCTATGAAACTAAAAATATAAGCAAATTTTTACCACCTGAAGGCATTATTTGATCTATTCTCAAGTAGAGAATAATGTCTGTCGCTATCTTACATAAGAATCTAAGAGTTGAAGCATCACATACATGTTTGCAAAGCTAAACTCTCTAGGGCCTTTTCGTTAATAATAAACATATAACCATATATAGTAAATGAAACTGTATATCATGAATCACTACATTAATCCTGCTTTAGCAGTTGGTACGGGAATCCTTTGTTTTTTCTCGTCTAGCATTGAGTTCAGATATTAGACACAATTTTCTTTCTTCTATTTGTATAACAATGTGCATCATGCTTTCCATAGGCAACATACTGAAGGGTATATTATGGTCTAGGGAATTTCTATAAAATCACAGCTTGATATTGGCATGGCATTTAAAAATATGATAATATTATTCTAGTAAACTTTAGGTTTTGATGATTTTAATATAGACATAAATGCTAAATAAAAGAGTGATGAATTTAAATTTGAACACTCACTACAGCTTCATTATTTTTCTATTTTTTTCTTTAAAAAATAATTGAGGTATGTTTATGTGAAATACCTTCGTACTTTTCACAAAGTATTCTTTTTGGATGGGTTTGGATTGCATCATTGCTGTAAAAACTTAGTTTTCTTGTATTTTTAAAATCTTACAACACAGGATTTATTCAACCAACTTTACTATTTGACTTTTCTTGTATCCTTTTTCTTTTAATTTGGTAAAACGTTACAAAACCAAAACCAAATTTGCATTACAACTGGTAAAACTCTTTGTAAACTCTATCTTGTTTATTTTCCAAGCAGCTGTTGATGCCCCTGGCCCTGGCACAAGAAGACTAGGCCCATCCTAAAACATTTTACATTATCTCCCAGAAACATGAAAGGGTTTGACTTTTTAAATGCTGATACATGTTAGATATTCAGTATATCAGAAAGATATGACTTGCCTTCAGACATTTAGGTGCTCCAGCTATCCATTGCTGTGCATCAGCTTACTCCAACTTTTAGGGCTAAAAAACACCTACAATATTATTTACACTATCTTTTGGTGCGTCAAGAATGTGGCGATTTGTTACACTGTAATAGATAACTAATATATCACTTAAAAATGATTCTTCATTGAGCTATATAGTATCATCTGCAAGGAGTCTTGTCAATGAAGTTTGAATCCAGAATATTGATCCTCATTTAGAGAATACTTCTACTTTTATTTATTGTTTCAGATCTGTCTAGATTTCTGACATTATTAATCCCTAGAGATTAGAGCTGTGTATATGATTTCTGCAGAGTGCCACAAATGTGAGAAGATAGCCAAAATATATGATTTGGTATAAATGATACTTGAAAATGAATATAACATCTCAAATCATTTAAAATGTATACAAATTGAGTAAGTTTAAAAATGCAAAATGTAGTGACTATAAAAATATTGTGACATCGGAGTAATTCTTGAATAATGTATTTGTATTAATTCCCAGTTATTTTAAACTAAATGTTAAATTTATATTATGAAATATATTTACAAATTTGAAAACGTTATTATTCATATGAAAACATTTATTTTTTACCCGAAGAATCCTAGGAAGCCAATAAGAAAACATGACATTTTCACAAGACATAGAGCTCTCACTGACTTATATTTGTAAAAATTCATCTGTGAAATACATTTTTAATATGTAATCTTGCATCTGGCCTTCCAAATAAAAATTATAAAGTTTCTACATAGTTATTTTCAAATATATTAAACACACTAATGGCATCTTTCAGAAAATTATTTTACATTATTTCAAGTAAGGACGTGGCTGAATGCTGAGCAGGTTTAACTAGAAAATTGACATGAAACAAACAGTTACATAGATTCCCTTCTACTATTTAAATGGAGTTTTTTTAAAAAACATAATATATCCAAAGTTTTAAATTTTTCTATAGAAGCGCCATAAAGATGTAAACCATATGAATGAGTGTCTAATTAATTTTGCCTCAGGAAGAGGTATATCTCAGTCTCATGAGGTACTTATGAGAGGAGATAAAATTGAGGTGAGTTTATAAGAGTAAGTAGAACTGCTTTGATAGAAAAAAGGGGGAGACTAGGATGTTGTAGGTAATCAGACATGTGCATGGTGTGAAAATTTATAACTTGTTAGGGGATATGAAGGAGAACTGTTTGAAGTGAAGAACTGATGTAGGAAAATAGTAGAAGATAAGGAGGGACAAGATGGAGGATGACTTTTTAGAGAATTCAGCTCAATTCTACAAAAATATATTACATCTAACTACGTTCCAGGTATTATAAATCTGGCAAGAGAAGAGGCTGCTACTGAAATCCGGTAGGAAGATGTTGAGGACATGGATTGAGATGATAGTGTCTCAATGCTCTTTACTTTTTATCTTAGTTTATTATCCTTGTTATTGTAAGCTATGGATTGTGACAAGGAACAAAAAGCTGAACAAACAAATGCTAATCTTTGGACTAACAATTTGTTAGATAGGAATTTTGTCAAAATGCAAGCCAATAGCATCTGTTAATGACTAGATATAGGCAGAGAGGATTGGGACATATTAGACTCCTATGTTTCTCATTTTTGAAAATGGAAGAATAATGGGATCGATTGGAAAAATGATACACTTATGGAATCAGAAAGAGGACGTTAGAAGTCCCAGGTGTGGAATAAATGATATCAGTTTGGGATTTTTCTGAGTTTAAGTAATAATAGGCTACATTACTGGATATATACAAATACATGGTTTTACCTTGATATTAAATCCAATCAAAGACATCATGAGAAAAGAAAATTGTATGACAATAGCCCTCAGAGATGCAACTGTCTTTCACAAATATTAACAATCAAATCCAGCATTATATAAAAATAATATATGACATGTTCAAGTGTAGTTTATCTCAGAATACCAAGTGAGTTTAATATTTGAAAATCAATTAATGTACTATAACACATTAATAACATTTCAGGACAAAAAAACATGATCACCTGAATAGATGCAGACAAGGCATTTGATAAAATTCAGTATCTTTCAAACAAACTTGGAATAGATAAAAGTATGCACAATTTGATAAAGATACCCACAAGAAATCTATGACTAATGCCATTTTTAGTAGTGAAAGGCTGAATGCTTGCATCAAGCAGTATTATAACTTCTGGCAGCTGCACTGTTGAATTTTACCACTTGTTTGCCCCTGAGATTGCAACTGTCTTCAACGGTGTCCTGGACATGAGGATTTACCCTACTCTCCTCCCGTCAAATCAGATCTCTCTGGCTGCAGAATAGCTGCTAATTGCAGCTAACCCTGTCAAGGAGAACTACCAAACTGGAGAAATGTATACATACATAAATTTCAAAGGAGTGATATGAACCTAAAGAATCAAAGGATTATATGGTAGCCAGGAATTGAGTTTTGAGTTCTGGACAGAGTTTACTTACAGTCAATAGTATTTCTGCTAGTTCCAGAGGCCCTGTCAGGAACTTTGCTTGCCTAAAGAAACAGCTGAGAAATATAACATCTGGGACTTTCAATCAAGAATGTGGTGACATAAAAATTGTCTATCATCATTTTTAAGAAATTATCTAAAATTAACAAGAACAGTACAAAACAGGTAATTCTGACTTATAGAAACCAGGATATCACTATGCCACCAAATTAACAAATAAATGCTATAATGGCCTCCCAAATCTATGGAGAAAAAACAAGGATGGCTGTGAGAGAACGCTGAGAGTTACCATGGTAACTAATATCAGGAAAAGACAAAGAAATAAATTTCTCTGAGGTGGTCATCGTAAGACATGAAACCTAAATTCATGTTCACAAAAGTAAGAATGGTCTGCGTGTACCACAGGCAGGATGTATCTTAGGCCTTATTAATATATGAGAAGCAGGAAAAAGAGAATTTGACCAGGTGGCATATGCAATTTGATTTAACTCAGGTTACAAGCAATTACATATCCACTAACAATTGTTTTTTTCCATGTCTTGGCTATTAAAGACATGGAAGAAGAGACATGGAAGTGTAGATATCTCTTATAGCTACTGATTATAGTTCCTTAAGACTATATACCTAGTAGTGAGATTACTAAATCAGGCGGTAGCTTTATTTTTAATGTTTTCAAGTACCTCCATACTTTGTTCCATGATGGCTGTACCAATTTACATTCCCACCAATAGTGTATAGGGTTTCCTTTCCTCCACATCTCACCAACACTTGTTATTTTTCATCTTTAGTTTTATAACCATGCTAGCAGACTGGGGTGATATATCATTGACGTTTACATTTACATTTCCCAGATTATTAGTGATACTGATCATTTTTTCTTATACCTATTAGCCATGTGTATGTCTTCTTTGGAGAAATATCTATTCAGATTGTTTACTAGTTTTTTAATTGATGTATTTTTTTGTTGTTGTTTTGTTTGTTCATTTTTGCTATTGAGTTGAATGAGTTCCTTATATCTTTTGGATGTTAACTCTTTATGAGATATATGGTTTTAAAATATTTTCTCCCATTCTATAGAATTATCTTTTCATTTTCTTAATTGTTTTGTTTGCTGTACAGAAGCTTTTAAGTTTGATGCAGCCCCAGTTATTTATTTTTGCTGTTGTTACTTGTGCTCTTGAGGCTATGTTCAAAAAGAAAATTACTGTCAAGACCAAAGACAAGGAGTATTTTCCTCACGTTTTCTTCTAGTTTTATGAATTTGGATCTTACTTGTAAGTGTTTAATCCATTTTGAGTTAATTTTTGTGAGTGGCATAAGTATGAAATATCTTCTTTTTTATTTGGCATGTAGATATTCAGTTTTATTTGGCATGTAGATAAAATGATTTCACCATTTATGAAGGAAACTGTCCTTTCCCTATTGTTTATTTTTGATAATTTTTTTCAAAAATTGGTTGGCAGTAAATATGTGTATTTATTTCTGTACTCTCTATTCTGTTTTGTTGATCTGTGTGTCTGTTTTTATGCCAGTATCATGTGTTTTGATTATTATAGCTTTGTAGTGTACTTTAAAGTCATATAATGTGATGTGTTCAGCTTTGTTCTTTTTGCTGAAGACTGTTTTGCCTCTTTGGAGTCTTTTGTGGTCCATTAGAAATATAAGAAATTCACTTTTTTTTATTTTAGTGAACAAATAATGAGTATTTTGATGGGGTTGCATTAAATCTGTAGATCACTCTGGGTAGCATGGACATTTTAACAAAATTAATTCTTCAAATACATGAACACAATATTTATTTATTTTTTGGGGGTGTCTTCTTACAGTTTTCAACAATGTCTCATGGCTTTTAGAACACAGATCTTTCATTTTTTTTCTTTTTTTGTTGACAGAGTCTTGCTCTGTCACCCAAACTGGAGTGCAGTGGGGCAATCACGGCTCATTACAAACTCCTCGTCTTGCAACAAGTGATTCTCACACCTCAGCCTCCTGAGTAGCTGGGACTAGAGGTGTGCGCCTCCATGCCAGCTAATAATTTTTGCATAGGCAGGGTTTCACCATTTGTCCCAGGCTGATCCCGAACTCCTGGGCTCAAGAGATCCACCCACTGCCTCAGCCTCGCAAAGTGCTGGGATTACAGGTATCAGCCACTGCACACACCAGATCTTTCACTTTCTATATGGAAACAACCTAAGTGTTCTTCAATGAATAAATTAAAAATTTAGAAACGAAGGGTAGAATAGTGGTTTCCAGGGATTGGAGGGTGGGATAAATGGAAACATGCTGATCAAAGAGTATAAACTTTCAGTTGTAAGATGAATACCCTCTGGAGGATTTAATACACAGCATGGTGTCTGTAGTTATTGTCTGTAACTATAAAATACTGTATGCCTCCAAATTACTAAGAAAAATCTTAAATGTTCTCACCACAAAACACATAAAAAATGACAACTAGGTTAGGTGATAGATGTGATAACTAACTTGGTTGTGGTATTCACTTCACAATGTATAATACACATCAAATCATCACATTCTAAACCTTAAATGTATACAATTTTATTAGTCAACTATACTTAAGAAAATCTGGAAAACAAAGCCAAAAACAGTCAAACTAACTAAAAATGAAACAAATCCAATCCCCTAAACACACTAAAATAACCTCTAAAGGATGCAAGAAGAAAAGTTAATTCAAGAGGAATAGATTAGATGCAAGAAACATGGTGATTTTATGAAATCTGAATCACCTCTCAATACAGTATTGCGGCACTATTCACAATAGCAAAGACTTGGAATCAACCCGAATGTCCATCAGTGACAGACTGGATTAAGAAAATGTGGACCGTATTTTATTGAGGATTTTTGCATCGATGTTCATCAGGGATATTGGTCTAAAATTCTCTTTTTTTGTTGTGTCTCTGCCAGGCTTTGGTATCAGGATGATGTTGGCCTCATAAAATGAGTTAGGGAGGATTCCCTCTTTTTCTATTGATTGGAATAGTTTCAGAAGGAATGGTACCAACTCCTCCTTGTACCTCTGGTAGAATTCAGCTGTGAATCCATCTGGTCCTGGACTTTTTTTGGTTGGTAGGCTATTAATTATTGCCTCAATTTCAGAGCCTGCTATTGGTCTATTCAGGGATTCAACTTCTTCCTGGTTTAGTCTTGGAAGAGTGTAAGTGTCCAGGAAATTATCCATTTCTTCTAGATTTTCCAGTTTATTTGCATAGAGGTGTTTATAGTATTCTCTGATGGTAGTTTGTATTTCTGTGGGGTCGGTGGTGATATCCCCTTTATCATTTTTAATTGCATCGATTTGATTCTTCTCTTAAAAAGTCAGGAAACAACAGGTGCTGGAGAGGATGTGGAGAAATAGGAACACTTTTACACTGTTGGTGGGATTGTAAACTAGTTCAACCATTATGGAAAACAGTATGGCGATTCCTCAAGGATCTAGAACTAGATGTACCATATGACCCAGCCATCCCATTACTGGATATATACCCAAAGGATTATAAATCATGCTGCTATAAAGACACATGCACACGTATGTTTATTGCGGCACTATTCACAATAGCAAAGACTTGGAATCAACCCAAATGTCCATCAGTGACAGATTGGATTAAGAAAATGTGGCACATATACACCATGGAATACTATGCAGCCATAAAAAACGATGAGTTTGTGTCCTTTGTAGGGACATGGATGCAGCTGGAAACCATCATTCTTAGCAAACTATCACAAGAACAGAAAACCAAACACCGCATGTTCTCACTCATAGGTGGGAACTGAACAATGAGATCACTTGGACTCGGGAAGGGGAACATCACACACCGGGGCCTATCATGGGGAGGGGGGAGGGGGGAGGGATTGCATTGGGAGTTATACCTGATGTAAATGACGAGTTGATGGGTGCTGACGAGTTGATGGGTGCAGCACACCAACATGGCACAAGTATACATATGTAACAATCCTGCATGTTATGCACATGTACCCTAGAACTTAAAGTATAATAATAATAAATAAATTAAAAAAAAAAAAAGAAAATGTGGCACATATACACCATGGAATACTATGCAGCCATAAAAAAGGATGAGTTCGTGTCCTTTGTGGGGACATGGGTGCAGCTGGAAACCATCATTCTCAGCAAACTTTCACAAGAACAGAAAACCAAACACCGCATGTTCTCACTCATAGGTGGGAATTTAACAATGAGATCACTTGGACTCGGGACGGGGAACATCACACACCGGGGCCTATCATGGGGAGGGGGGAGGGGGGAGGGATGGCATTGGGAGTTATAACTGATGTAAATGACGAGTTGATGGGTGCTGATGAGTTGATGGGTGCAGCACACCAACATGGCACAAGTATACATATGTAACAAACCTGCACGTTGTGCACGTGTACCCTAGAACTTAAAGTATAATAATAAAAAAAAAAAAAACATGTAGGAGGTCAGCCTGAAATTCAGCCCTGCTCTTCACCTAGAAAGAATTATTACAAATAATTGTTCCAAATTCAAAATGAATTCCTTCAAAAATGAATAATCAAACGAACAAGTATTATCCAAAGACAGAGAAAGAAGGAAGGAAGGAATGGAGGAAAATTACACGTGAAGAACTTTTACAGGAAAATGTAGTCATAGAGCAGGAAAAATAATCTGAACAAAATATTTACTAAGAATTTAAGAAAAAAAATCAACTTAATAAGAGTGATTATATTTACCAAGCCATAAAATAAAGCAGAGCTACATGAAAAAGTTATAGAATTTTTAAATACCCACAAGATTGAATGTGCAAGTGGGCAGTGGTCACATCATATACAATAGAATCCTGACACACAGTGTCTCTAGCACTCAGCCTCAGAAGCCAATCTCCGACCTATACAACAGTTGACCCACAAGAGGCCAAACTTGGTCAGTAACTGACAGTTTCCCTAATTTTTGTCCTTACTTCCAACTCAGCAACTCAGCACCAACCAGAGGAAACCCGAAACCTGTAACATTGGATGCCCTGCCTTTAGATAACCTACTTCCAATTTTTCGTGTCAACAAACTCCAAAAAGAGCACAGCTGAAGTATTTTCTTTATTTCCATCATGTTTTCCCACTTCTCTATCTGCCTTTGAGCCTCTGCTAAACTCAAATGATAGTAGCTGCCTCTCTTGCTAAGGCAATCTCTGAATAAATAGATGCTGTTTCTTCTTATTTGGATGGTCTTTGTTTTCACACATGCAGGGAACATAACTCATAAAGCAAATGTTTTGAAGATTTGTGACAATTTTTTAAAACTTGCAGATAAACTGCATAGCCTAGAAATATCA
This sequence comes from Macaca fascicularis, assembly GCF_037993035.2. NCBI lineage: Eukaryota > Metazoa > Chordata > Mammalia > Primates > Cercopithecidae > Macaca > Macaca fascicularis. The sequence goes on along the minus strand of NC_088377.1, from coordinate 160,261,342 downwards.
AAAAATTAAGAAAAAGATAGGTCATGAATGCATAAAATACATGAAGATACTAGTCAATTTTATCATTCAACACCATAAAGATGCACAAATCTATTTTTGAAAGTTCAAATTTGTGAAAACTTATCCACACTGCATGCATGGTGCCATTCACAGTTGAGAGAAATGTGAACATATATAAAGATGCAGTATTAAATAATAACTGCATAAAATACTATAGTACACAATGTACTACTGCAAGTGTTGTGAGTATCTGCTTAAAATGACATGTGATGCTAATCATCTTTGAGTGAACAGTTTCTTTTTCCAGTAAATTTTGTATCATGGTAAAAAGTGATATCTTGCATTTCTTGCATCTTTTTCATCCTTTTTAGTGCAATACTGTAAACCTTAAATAATACCATGGAATCCATAGGAAGCATCAGTAGTGGCGTTGAATGTGCTCCCAAAAGAAGAAAATAGTCATCACCATACAGGAGAAAAATTAAATCGCCAGTCTGGGCACTGTGGGTGCACATGCAGTCCCAACCACTTGGCAGGCTGAATTGGGAAGATCCCTTGAGCCCCCGAGTTTGAGGCCAGACCAGGCAATATAACATAGCAAAACCCTGTTTCAATTTTTATTTTTTTGAGTTGTATTCCTTGAAATTTATTTTAAGGAAAATAAATGCTGTATAAGGACCATTGTAAAAAAAGAAAAGGAAATTCATTAAGTCATTACTGCAGCTATGCCAGTAGGCACAGAAACCTTGTACTTTTTGCAAAATACATTTTTATCTCCTTTAAATATGCAGCTTTCACCTGGGTGAAGAATTGCTATAAGAAAGGCATACCTGTAGACTTTAATATGATGCAAGAAACAGCATAGTCATTACATGACAGCTTTCAGCAAATGGAAGGGGAAAATCTAAAGCTAGAGAATTTAATGCCAGCAAAGGATGGCTTGATAATTTTAGAAAGAGGTTTGACTTCAAAAAATGACAAGATAGTAGGAGAAGCAGGTTCTGCTGAACAAGAGCTAGCAGAGGAGTTCCCAGGTGCCATTAAGAAAATCATTGAGGAGAAAGAATATCTGCCTAAACAGGTTTTTAAAGCAGACAAAAGTGCCCTATACTGGAAAAACAAGCGCCAAAAAGAATATTAGTAAGGAAGAGAAGTGATCGCTAGGATTTAAAGCAGGAAGAAATGGGCTAATTCTACTGTTTTGTGCATTTGCAGTCAGGTTTATGAACAGGTCTGTCCTTATAAAACTGCCAACCCCTAAGCCTTGACATGAAAAGATAAACACCAGCTGCCAGTCCTTTTGTTGTTAAAGAAAAAAAAAAAAAAAGAAAAGAAAAAAGGAAGTCTAGATGAATGTGAACCCTTTTTCTGGATTAGTTTCATCAATGCTTTGTCCCTGAAATCAGGAAGCACCTTGCCAGTAAGAGACTGCCTTTTAAAGTCCTTTTGATACTGGGCCAGGACACTGACCACCAGAACACCATGAGCTTCACACTGAAGGTATTGAAGTGGTCTCCTTGCACCCAAACATAGTGTTTCTAATTCAACCTCTAGATAATGGTGACATAAGGACCTTTAGCTTCATTACACACAGTACTATATAGAAAAGATTGTCAACACCTTGAAACAGAGTCCTGATAAAATATTATGAAACTTTGGAAGGATTACACCATTGAAAATGCCATTGTTGTTACAGAAAAAGCCACCAAGCCCCAAACAGTGAATTCCTGCTGGAGAAAACTATGTCCAGATGTTGTGCATGACTTCCCAGGATTTATGACAGAGCTAATCAAGGAAACCTCAAAGAGACTGTGTGTGTGTATGTGGTGAAGAAGGTGTTGGGTACAGTGAAGAGTTCAGAATATGGATCTTAATAGAATTCAGGAGCTAATGGACACCACACTAGAAGAATTAACAGAATATTACTTAATAGAGGTGAGTGCTTCTGAACCAGTGCTGGATAATGGGGAAGAAGATGTAGAAGAAGCAGTGCCAGAAAACAAATTGACATTAAACAATCTGGGAAAAGGGTTCAGATTATGCAAGACTGCTTTTGACTTCTTTTACAACATGATCCCTTCTATGATACAAGCACTAAAACTAAAGCAAACAGTGGAAGAAGGATTAGTACTGTATAGAAACATTTTGTGAGAAATAAAAAAAAAAAAATGTCAGACAGAAACTATAATGTATTTCCATAAAATTATCCCGAGTGTGCCTGCCTCTCCTCTCTCCCCTTCCACCTCCTCCATCTCTAGTCTCTGCCACCAGAGACAGCAAGACCAATCTCTCCTCTTCCTCCAAGGCCTACTCAATGTGAAGATGACTAGGATGAAGACCTTTGTGATGATCCACTTCCACTTAATGAATAGTAAACGTATTTTCTCCTTCTTATAATTTTCCTAAGAACACTTCTTTTCTCTGGCTTACTTTATTGGAAAAAATATAGTATATAATACATATAACATACAAAATATATATTAATCGACTGTTCATGTTATCAGCAGGGGTTCCAGTCAACATTAAGTTATCAGTAGTTTATGGGAGATCTAAAGTTATATGTGGATTTTTGATTTTACAGTGGGTCAGCACCCCAACCTCACAATTGTTCAAGGGTCAAATATACAAATATATATATGTGTGTGTGTGTGTGTAATATGAATAACACACAGAAATAAATGTGGTGTGTTATTCATGTATATTTATTTATAAGTCCACATATAAGTTTATAACATCTATATGTGTAGTTAATGTAGAAAACATGAAACAAGAAATTACCAATAGTATTTAAAGTGTTATTCAGTCTGAAGTTTTTATTTATCTTCTGTATTTTATTTGTATTGTCAATGACGATAAATTCATAAACATCAAAAATGAGAAGATATAAATGTTTAAAGTTTTATAGATGAAATAGAAGTAGCTGCTGTCTTGTTTGCATGCCAGGGTGCACATAATTGCATTTCTTTGATGTTCACAATTCTTATTTATCTTTTCTCCTTTTGCTGTCTGGGATTTATCAGGCAAGAGTAATGTACCAATTTTCTTATTCCCAAATGAGACATTTTACAAAGTCACAGACACTTCAATATATGTATCAATTATGTACTCCAAGTTTCAAAAAAGGCATTTATGTTTCGCTTTGTATGATAAATTCACTTTCAATTTATATATTTTGGCTTTAAGCAAGGTGGTACTGTATTCTGTTTTGAAAATCAAAATTTATTCAACTTATTAAAGACATCTGTAGCTTATTCTAGTTGTCACAGCTATGATATATTTAAGAGATATTTTGCTATTGAAATTTTTAAATAAAAAATAATTTATATATTTTGAAAAACACCAGCATCCTGCCTCTATAAGTTTAGCCTCTTAACTTTCCTGTAAATAAAATAAATTCTTGAGTTCATTGCAAGTAAACAATAATTCTGAAATATCTGCAAAAAAAAATGGCCTTAAGCCCTACATAATCACAAATATATATAGAATTATATTCATTTGTCTTAAAAGATACTGCAGTGTTTTATTCAACTTGTGTTTCTTCACATAGCCATTATTTGAACATAATTTAGCAAAACCTCTTATAATATCTACTAATCCTGCAATTTTCCTCATCATTGTATTTTGATCATCACTAAAGAAATCACTACATTTTCCCCAAATCTTGTACTAATATGTTAAAATTAATCTAAACTCTTAATTTACTCTATTAGGTTCCCAGAATTTACTTGAAAAAAATATTTTCTCTTATCTTTTCATAATGAGATCTAAACTGCCCCTGCTCTTGCCCAGTCAATTTTTAAACATTTAGTATAATTTGAGCTTTCAAATGCAAAACAAATTGTCAAATATTCTTGAAAGATATATATACACCACTTTATATACAAAATGATAATATAAAAAGATACATATACATCTTTGGATATGTAAAATAATCCTTATTTTTTCATGATCTTGTCCATATTTCATACTCATTTCTGTGTCTATAGTAGAAGATATATGACTTGTTTTCCTCCAATAACAAATGCTTCTCTCAAGTTCATTATAGCTTTTCCTCTTAATATTACTTTAAACATATAACCTACTTCAACAAATCATAAGTAGTCATTTGTTTCCCTTAAAGCTTATCCAGCTTCTAGATCCTTTCTTCTGCATTCTCAATTAAGAAATGGGAATATCTGACTCTCAAATTTTTAGATCCAGTTACCTACTCACACCTAAACTCCAGACTCTTATGAACCTATTTACTGAAGATCTTCACTTAAGTGTCAAATGAACCATTCAACTTAATCTGTTCTGAACCACACCACTCCCCCATCCCTGTAACATCTTTTTTTTTTTTTTTTTTTTTTTTTTTTTGAGACAGAGTCTCGCTCTGTTCCCCAGGCTGGACTGGAGTGCAGTGGCGAGATCTCGGCTCACTGCAAGCTCTGCCTCCCGGGTTCACGCCATTCTCCCGCCTCAGCCTCCCGAGTAGCTGGGACTACAGGCACCCGCCACCATGCCAGGCTTATTTTTTATATTTTTAGTAGAGACGGGGTTTCACCATGTTAGCCAGGATGGTCTCGATCTCCTGATCTCGTGATCCGCCTGCTTCGGCCTCCCAAAGTGCTAGGATTACAGGAGTGAACCACCACGCCTGGCCCATAACATCATTTTTTGTGTTTATTTAAAAGTTACACTTCTAGTCATCAAGGTTGTTCAACCCTCAAACCAGAACTCCATCCTTGACTCTCTCCTATGACATGCCACATCCAAAATCTCCAGCCAATACTTCCTAGTTTAGTTTCCCCTTGCAACACGCACTGCTAATACCATTTTCTCCTTGCAATAATTACTCTCTGATGTGCTTCCTGCATCCCACCTCCAACGGTATCTTATCCACAGAACAGACATTCCTCAAGCCAATTAAATCGTTCCCCACCGCATTACACTGAAAGGCAATGTTTACATACTTACTTCAGCAACCTACACGATCTGTTCCATTTAATTTACTATCACTGTTACTCATTGAGCTCAAGCCATGTGATGCTTATCAAATACTTTAGGGATTTTTTGCATCTGACCCCATTTATTAGCTATTCCCCTTTTCTGAAATACCATCCCTTGTGTTGCAGACAGTGTTTTGGAACGCCATACTCCCACATTACATTCAGATCTCGGCTTAATTGTCACCTCCTCAGAGAAGCCTTCCTGGAATTCTTTTTCTAAGGTACAAATGTTATTCTCTATTTTCTTTCCCTGCTTCTCCTTCCTTAATATACATATGTTTAACTGATCTTTTATATAGCGTTATTTCTTTATCATTTATTGTTGTCTCCTACACTGGGAGGAAGCCCCAGAATAGCAAGATGTCTGTTTTGTTTCTTGATTTTCCGCAAACACCTAGAACAGTGCCTGGCATGCAGGAAGTGCTCCAAATAAATTTATGGCATAATTAATGTCTGAGAGAGACAAGTTGATTACCCAAACTCTTATTTTCCCCACAACTAGACCAGTGCTCTTTCTCTGCTTATGCATATTTCTTTTCTCAAGTAGCCAACATTCTCTCAGAATTGATTTCAGTTTACTGTGCATGCCTGAAAAGAGAGTAACAACATTTATCATAAATCTTTTATCATTTAGATTGTTTCACTAATTTGCCTTGACATTGTGCCCTGTATTGTTTGAAACTACTCTGGTTATAGATTTCTCCCTGTTTGTTTTCTTAAAATAAAATAAATAGTAAGCTGACATCCTGCAAAATAAAATCTAGGAAAAAGGTGACCTTAAAATGTATTTTTATTGCATTCATAGGCAAATTCTACCAGGTGTGAAAAGAAGAGCTGGTAACAATCATATGAAAACTATCCCAAATAATCAAGTAAGTGGGATTCCTGCCTAATTCCTTCTACCAAACCAGCACCCTCTTGATATCAAAATCTCGTCAGGATACAATAACAACAAAAAGGAAAAGTACAGGTTAATATCCCTAATGAAAATAGATGCAAAAATCCTCAACCAAATTTTAGCAAACCAAATCCAATAGCATACCGGGAAGATTATTTGTTATGACCATGTAGGTTTTATTCCAGGGATACAAGAATGAAGAATGGTTCAACATTTGCAAGTCAATAAATGTGATTCACCATATGAGCAGAACTAAAACAAAAACCATATGATCATCTCATTAGATGCAGAAAAATAATTCATCAAAATCTAACATTCCTTCATAATAAAACCCCTCCATAAACTAGCCATCAAAGAACATACCTCAAAATAGTAGGAGCCATATATGACAAACCCACTACGAATATCATACTGAATGAATAAATATTGAAAGCATTTCCCTGAGAATTGGAACGTATCAAGGATGCCCACTCTCATCATTCTTATTCAACATATTCCTGGAAGTCTTAGTCAGAGCAATCAGGTAAGAGAAAAGCCATCCAAACTGGAAAAGAGAGAGAGCCGTCAAACTATCTCTGTTCACCGATGACATGTTTTTTTGTTTGTTTGTTTTTTGTTTTGAGACAGAATTTTGCTCTTGTTGCCCAGGCTGGAGTGCAACGCCATGATCTCGGCTCACTGCAACCTCCCCTCTCCGGGTTCAGCCTCCTGAGTAGCTGGGATTACAGGCATGTGCCATCGCCCCCGGCTAATTTTGTATTTTTTAGTAGAGACAGGGTTTGTCCATGTTGGTCAGGCTGGTCTCAAACTCCTGACCTCAGGTGATCCACCTCCCTTGGCCTCTCAAAGTGCTGGGACTACAGGCATCAGCCACCACACCCGGCCTGACATAATCTTATACCTAGAAAATCCAACAGACTCCTCCAAAAGATGACTCCTAGATTTGATAAATGACTTTCATAGTTTCAGGATACAAAATCAATGTACCAAAATCAGCAGCATTTCTACATAAAATAACATTCAAGTTGAGAACCAAATCAATTACTCAATCCCATTTACAATAGCCACACACACACAAACACAAACACACACACACACACAAAGCCTACAAATACATTTAACCAAGGAAGTGAAAGATTTCCACAAGGAGAACTACAAAACACTGATGAAAGATATCATAGATGACACAAACAAATGGAAAAACATCCCATGCTCATGGATTAGAAGGATCGATGTCACTAAAATGACCATACTGCCCAAAGCAATCTACAGATTCAAAACAATTCTTATCAAACTACTAACATTTTTCACAGAATTAGCAAGAAATAGTTCTAACATTCTTATGAAGAACCAACAAAGAGCCCAAATAGCCAAACCAAAGCTAAGTAAAAAAGACAAAGCCAGAGGCATCACATTATTGACTTCAAATTATACTACAAGGCTACAGTAACTAAAACAGCATTTTACTGAAACGAAAATAACTCATAGATGAATGGAATAGGTTAGATAACCTAGAAATAAAGCCATAAATCTACAACCAAATGTTATTCAACAAATTTTTTAAAAATGGGGAAAGGATACCCTATTTAATAAATGGTGCTGGGAAAATTGGCTACCCACAAGCAGAAAAAAAAAAAAAAAAAAGAAAATTGGACACCTATCTCTCATCATATACAATTTTCTAGATTTTTTTATTTCAGACAGAGTTTCATTTTGTCACTCAAGCTGAACTAAAGTGGTGCAATCTCAGCTCACTGCAACCTCCACCTATTGGGCTCAAGTGATTCTCATGCCTCGGCTTCCCAAGTAGCTGGAATTGTAGGCCTGGGCCATCACATCTGGCTATTTTTGTTTGTTTGTTTGTTTGTTTTGTTTTTTGTTTTTTGTTTTTGGTAAAGACAAGGTTTAATCATGTTGCCCAAGCTTGTCTTGAACTCCTGGCCTCAACTGATCCTCTGGCCTCATAATCCCAAAGTGCTGGGATTACTGGTGTGAGTCACCATGTCTGATCAAATTTTTGTTTTTTTATGTTATTTTTATTATTCATTTATTTATTTTTGAGCCAAGGTCTTGCTGTGTCACGTAGGCTGCAGTGCAATGGTGCGAACATGGCTCACTACAGCCTTGACCTGCTGGACTCAAGGGATTCTCCTGCCTGAGACTTCTGTGTAGCAGGGATGACAGGTGCAGATCGCCATGCCAAGCTAATTTTTTTATTTTTGTGGAGACAGATTCTCACTTTGTTGCCCAAGCTGGTCTCAAACTCCTGAACTCAAGCAATCCTCCCACCTTGGTCTTCCAAAGAGTTGGGTCTTTAGGTGTGAGCTATGGCACCCCAAACTCTTATACAAAAATTAACTCAAGATGAATTAAAGACATAAATGTAAGACCTGAAATTGTAAAAGTCCTAGAAAAACAAAAACAAGCAACAACAACAACAACAAAAAACTAGGGAAACCTCTTCTGGGCACTGGCCTACAAAAAGAATTTACAAATTAGACCCCTAAAACAAACAAAGCAAAAGCGAAGAATACAAATGGACTTGAATTTAAAAGCTTCTGCACAGCAGAATAAATAATCAGCAGAGTAAACACACAATGAAAAGAATGAGAGAACGTTTTTGCAAATTATGCCTCTAGCAGAGGGCTAATATCCGGAATCTACAAGGAATTGAAAGAACTCAACAACAACAACAAAATTAAACTCATTCAAAAGTGGGCAAAGGACATGAGCAGATATTTCTCTAAAGATGACATACAAGCAGCCAAAAAATACATGAAAAAAAATCTTCAGCATTGCTAATCATCAGAGAAATGAAAATTAAAACCACAATGAGATATCATCTTATACCAGTAAGAATGGCAATTATTAAAAAGTCAGAAAATAACAGATGTTGGCATGGAAGTGGAGAAAAGGGTACACTTATATATCATTGGTGGGAATGTAAATTAGTAAACCTCTATGGAAAACAATGTGAAGATTTCTCAAATAACTAAAAGTAGAACTACCATTTGACCCAATAATCCCACTACAATCTACCCAAAAGAAAAGAAATAATTATATAAAGAAGACATCTGCATTCGTATGTTGATCACAGCACTATTCATAATAGCAAAGTCATGGCACCAACCTAAGTGTCCATCAACAGTTGATTGGATTAAGAAAATGTATGTGTATGCTATGGAATACTATGCAGCCACAAAACAGAGCAAAATCACGTCCCTTGAAGCAACATGGATGAAGCTGGAGGCCATCATCCTAAGTAAACTAACTCAAACAAAAAATCAAATACTGCACATCCTTACTTATAAGCGGGGGCTAAACAATGAGTTCACATGGACATAAAGATGGAAACAATAGATATGGAGACTCTAAAAGGGGGCAGCTTGGGAGGGTGGTGAGGGTTTAAAAATTACCTATTGGGTACAGTGGTCACTATTTGGGTGAAGGGTACACTAGGAGCCCAAACCCCACGATTATGAAACATATTCATAAAACAAACCTGCACATGTATCTCCTGAATCTAAAATTTAGAATTTTAAAAAAAGATTTAAAACTTTATAAGAAGTAAAAACATGTATTTTTGTTCTTGTGGTTAACTATCCCATTATGAAGTGATAATAGAAAATTATTTACACATAAAAATGATTAGATCATTAGATTCTAATACTGTAAAATACAAATAATAAAAGAACATTTTATTTAAATGTGAGGCACTAAAATAAAAGAATGTATTTGGTCCACATGGGTATTTGAGGAAATGTGGTAAATACTAGTTAGAAAGTGAGCTCTCTGAAATCAGAAGTCAGGCCTCATCTTCCTTATATTCCCAGCATAATATCGCACTTGGCACTAAGAACGAACTCAGAAAATGGAAGAATGTGGAAAGTATACAAGATAATGTATTTATAATGCTAAAATAATAGTAATGACATTTTCACAAATTTAATGCTAAGTGTTATTGTCTTTATCCAATTGCTTTGTAAAGTCTTCCTAAAAGACTATTTGTTTTGGTTTTCTTTTTCTTCCTCCCTGTCGGTCTTCCTAATTTCTGATTTCCAAATATTTGGAATCAAATTAAAAATTGCTAGGCAGAGGTTGGGCATGGTGGCTCACGCCTGTAATCCCAGCACTTTGGGAGGCCAAGGTGGGCGAATTACGAGGTCAAGAGATCGAGACCATCTTGGCCATCATAGTGAAACCGCGCCTCTACTAAAAATACAAAAATAAAAAAAAATTAGCTGGGCGTTGTAGCACATGCCTGTAGTCGCAACTACTTGGGAGGCTGAGGCAGGAGAATAACTTGAACCCTAGAGGTGGAGGTTGCAGTGAGCCAAGAAAGCACCACTGTACTCCAGCCTGGTGACAGAGTGAGACTCTGTTAAAAAAAAAAAAAAAAAATTACTAGGCAGAAAAATAATGTGTAAAAGTAGAAATATAAAATTCCAAAATGTCAAATATGTTAGTTTCTTACCTTTTTGTGTCTCCTACCAATGGCATTTTTAGTTTTTATAATACACTTTCAATCCTTTTATGACACCCACATGCTCAGGACTGGCATGTCATCTAGTGCCATAGGAAAGCATCCAGTAATTACTTAAAAGGGGGTCACAGGGCTCCAGTTACATCAAAATGTCTCCCCCATCAACCTGTTAAGAACTAATTTTTTCTGTTAATTAAAAACTATTTGATTTTATTATATTTTCTTTTAACTGTATCACAAATGTCACTCACTTTCCCTCAAATGGCACCCTAGTTAATGTGTTTAATATAAAGAAATATCCAGGAAATATATGTATCCTTAAAATATTAGCTATGGAGTTATGCATGATAATTCACATAAATTGTATTATGTCATTGATCATGCTAATTACAGACGCACAGAATTAGCTAAAGTTATATTTAGAATGTTCTCTTCTGTGTATATCTGTTATTTGGATCTGATTTTATGTACTATTTTTATCAAAGTTATGCTGGCCAGATTATCTTAGATGGATAGATATTCCTCACTCTCTTTTTTTAATTCCTTTTTTTTCCTTCATATAAACTCATGTAAGAAGGATTGTTTACTTGACCAATAACAGCATCTTAATCTGGGTACATTAAGATTACCATTTAAATTCTTTCAATATTTATTTTTTTTCTCATTTTAATTCATTCACGTGCCAGTTTTGGCATTCTCTATTTTTTTTTAAATTTGGTCTTCTGTATGTTTATGGACTTGTTGCTATTTTTATTTTATTTGTTAAATGTTTGCTTCTATTTTTCACGTTTTCATTTTTTATATTGTTAATTTGTATCTTCTCCCTTTTTTCTCATTATGAGTCTTGCCAGAGGTTTGTTGACCTTTGTTTTCTTTAGTGGCTCTGTTCTTAATTTCAACTTGTATTCTGCCTTTAACTTTATTGTTTTGTTCATTGTCATCTGTGGTTTTTTTGTTGTTGTTGCTTCTCCATTGCCTTTGCTTTCTATGCCTTTGATGTTTTATATTTCTTATTTCTGAGGAGCCTTAAATGATGTTGCAAAATATTCTCAAGATTAGGTCTTTAGGGCTTTTGAGAATTATTTATACGCTAGGCTAAAAAAATAGTCTTTTGAAAGTATCAGTTTTATATTAGACAATACTTTTAGCCTGCTGAAAGGCTAGTCTTTTCAACTGAAAGATAACTGGTTTCTTATAATGGATTAAATATGTGTTATTCAATATTAGAGAATGGAAACATTAGCTGAGTTCTTTTAGGACTTAGCACAGTAGTGTTAATCTACAGATCCTGATGAGTTAGCATACTTTTCTCTAGAGCAGATACTCCTTAGAAGTAATTAAACTAATACCACATTCTTTTCTATCAGTTTATTTCAGTGTATAAGCTTGAGAATTTTTATCATGAAATGCAATGTCTAAATGGAAAATCATTAAATTATTACTATAAACTGTATATTTTATGTGCACCTAAATATGTAAACAAACAATGGACAGACCATATATGACAACAGAACTTGGCAGTAGCCAGTCCAGGAAGCCAAACCAAAGCTCTGTAGCAATTGGTCCAGAACAATTAGGCCTTGGTCAATAACTACCAGGTTCCTCCCTCACTTCATCATATCCTTCCTCCTCCTCCTCCTCCTCCCCTCCTTTCTTTTCCTTCTTTTTCTTCTCCTTCTCCTTCTTCTTCTTCTTTCTTCTTCTCCTTTTTCTTCTTCATCATCATTATTATTAGCCCTGATTCTAACTCAGGACGAAAGAAAGTAAATATCTCTCCTAAACCAATCACACAATATGCTCTACTTTTAGTTAACCCACTTGTAGCTTCCCCATGCTTACAACCTCCCTTCAGAGAATACCTGAAGCTTTTGCATTTTTCATTTTCCATTATGAAGGTTTGCCACTTCTCTGCCTGCCTTTAAAACTCTGTCAAATGTGAATTATGGTGGCTAATTGTTTTGATATAGCAAATTCTAAATACATAGCCTCTGTTTTCATTACACATTTGCATAAGTCACTTCAGGTTAAAAGAATACATTTCACTTAATTCATTTTTGTACATTTATAAAGTGATTTTAGATCATTTGTTTTGCAGTCCTCACATCTATGGAATTGATTAGAGAGTAGTTTTACTAACAGAAATTGTAACATGATTGCCCCATAATACAGTTTCCCAATGAACTGATGGGTTATTCATGAACTTCACATTCAAAGTAAGTTAGACATGCTGATTGCAAATGACTTGTACACTTTACTTCACTGCAAAACTATGGGTTAACGAGTGTTTCATTATCACTAACCATTATTTCTTTGAATATCAGGCTGCCACATGTGCTGAGACACAACAATTGTGTGAGATAAACACAGAGTTCTACCTCCTGCAAACACCCAGTAGATGAATAGAAAATCTAATTCTTGCCTCTGGGTATGTTCATATGGGCCTTTAAGATAGCCAAAAATCAATACTGATCTGAAAGAAGAAAAGAAGATTCTTTCTCCTTTAGAGATGAATATATTTGAAAAAATATCCAGGCTTCTTTTTCAGAGAGTCAGATAGTGGAATACAGATTAGTGAATTCACTTTTTCTAGTAGAGAAAGTATCATAATGAAATGTTTGGGTGGCTCTTTATATTCTGCTGCAGGGAACTGCCACAAATCTATTCACAAAAATATATTTGAGAAAGACAGATTATTGCTTTCAATAAAGAGAAAAATTTCAGTAACTTGCAAAAATGTTGAATTTTACCTGAGCCCTGGAATCCTAGAAAACAGGGAAGGACAGTGATTAAGAAACCCATCCACTCTTTTTTGTTTCAAGAAAAGACTTACAGCAAAGAAGCAGCCTTCCCCACACGATGGGATAAGACTCCTGAATAACCACATGGTTTATCTATGGCAAATCCAGACACAAACATGGACCCTCCAAATTCGCATGCTATGCCTCATAAATAATTAGCTGAACTGTTTCTATCCACTAACCAAATACCTCTGTTAAAAGAAAAACCTTAGGCAAATTAAATTAAACGGAGTTTAATTGAGCAAAGAATGATAGGCAAGTTGGGCCGCCCCCAAACCAGAATAGGTTCATAGAGGTTCTAGCTCTAATGCATGGTCAAAGAAGATTTATGGACAGAAAAAGGAAAGTGACATACAGAAAATGGAAATGAGGTACAGAAACAGCTGGGTTGGTTACAGCTGGGAACTTGCCTTATTTGAACAGGGTTTGAATGGTTGGCCATCTTTGATTGGCTGAAACTCAGTGATTGGCACAAGAGTAGGTTACCATCGGTTTACACAACCAGCTAGGTTATAAGGCTCATTACATAAATAGTACTAAAGACAAAAACCATATGATCATCTCAATATATATAGAAAGGCTTCTGATAAAATTTAACATCGCTTCATGTTAAAAACTCTCAATACACTAGGTATTGAAGGAATATAACTCAAAATAATAAAAGCCCTGTATGACAAACCCAATGCCAATCTCATATTGAATGGGAAAAAGCTGGAAACATTACCCTTAAAAACCCACACAAGACAAGAACATGCTCTCTCATCACTCCTATTCAACATAGTATTGGAAGTTTAGCCAAGAGAAAGAAAGAAAGGGCCCAAATAGGAAAAGAGGAAGTCAAAATATCCCTGTTTGTAGATGACATGATTCTATATCTAGAACTCTGTAATGTCATCCCAAAACTCCTTCAGCTGATAAACTTCTGCAGTTTCAGGATATAAAATAAGCATACAAAAAAAAAATAATCAATCCTATACACCAACAACAGCTGAGCCAAGAGTCAAATCAGGAAGGCAATTGCATTCACAATTGCCACACATAAAAGAATGAACTACCTATGAATATGCAATACACCTAGGAATACAGCATATGAGAGAGGTGAAAGATCTCTACAATGAGGATTACTAAACACTTCCCAAAGAAATCAGATGACACAAACAAATGGAAGAATCAATACCATTAAAATGGCTATACTACCCAAAGTAATTTACAGATTAAATACTATTCCTATCAAATCACCAATGATGTTCTTCACAGAACTGGAAAAAAAGAAACTTTTAAAATTCATATAGAACCAAAAATGAGCCCAAATAGCCAAGGTAATCTTAAGCAAAAAGAACAAAGCTGAAGACATCATGTTACCCAACTTCAAACTATATTACAGGGCTCTAGTAACCAAAACAGCATAATGCCAGTACAAAAACAAACACGTAGAACAATGGAATATAATTGAGAGCCCAGAAATAAGGCCACAGACCTATGACCATCAGAATTTCAACAAAGCTGACAAAAAAGCAACAGGGAAAGGATTCAGTATTTAGTAAATTGTGCTGATGTAACTGACTAGCCATATGCAGATTGAAATTGGACCCCTTCCTTACACCATATACAAAAATCAGCTCAAGATGGATGAAAGAAAGATTTCAAATGTAAAACCCAGAGCTGTAAAAAGCCTGGAAAATAACCTGTGCACTAATGTTCTGATTATAGGAACTGGTAAAGATTTTATGACAAAGATGCCAAAAACAATCACACCAAAAACCAAATTTTAAATAAGATTCTCTTCTCCCAGTCCCCTGAGCTTTGGCCCCTGCTCACCCCGAGCTAACACACAGTCCCTCCTCATCTTCTTCTGAGAATAGGCTCACCTCAGGGCAAATAATTAAATGATCAACTGTCTCATCATACCACCCACTCCCTACTTATAGTTTTCTAGACTTGTTTATTCCATAAGAGTTCTTCTGATGAGAAGGGCCTGACTTTTGATATACTTACAGTTCTTACGATTAAAGATTTCTCCCTTTTGCAATAGTTTCCCTCCAGCTATTGCAAATAGTTCGTTCCCTGTGCTGCAGTAATCCTTTGAATAAAGTTTTTTTCCTTAGCTAAGTCCAGATGTAGTTTTATTTGATAATTATATTTTTGAATTATTATTTCCCTAACCTGAACCAGCATAGTATGATTTATTTGCTCAATAATACATTATTAATTCTCTAGAATTGTTTCTTGGTTCTTTACAAAAGGAATACCATGATGTTGCATGGTGTGTGCAGCAGAGTAGTTTACCTAATCTTTGTTCGGCATATGAGGGTACCCCTATGTGGGCTTGCTGCATCAGACCTTACTTGATTTGTAGCCATGTTAATTTTTTTAAATTAGCTTACTTATAATAGTTCAACTCAAGAATGATTCACATATGCTTAAAGGATATTTCCTTAAACAGAATATATTTACAATTGGCCACAATTAGAAATTTTCAACATGTTCCAAGTAATTATATTCATTCTCCCTGTGAGTGACACATCCTTCCGTGTTGCAGATTATTATTTTTTCACAATTAAGCCTAATGGATGGTTGGGGCTTGAGGCAATCACCAGTAAGTGTTGGTTGCAGCAGGCTTAAACTCAGAAAGAGAAGGGCCAGGAGGCATAGGACCATATTTTCTTGGGCTGGGATTCAACTGGAAGCACCCTAGAGCATGGTCTAGTGGAAGGACTTTGACTCCTGAGTCTCTCCCTTTCTATATATTAAAATGTTTTCATTATAACCAGAGGGATTATTCTATTTCTTTTTAAAACTCCGTGATATTTTAATAGAATAATGAATATGTATGCAAAATAGGTAATTGATTTCCAAGAAAGACATTCTATTTCCATCTTTCTTTAGTCA
Source organism: Macaca fascicularis (assembly GCF_037993035.2). Taxonomy (NCBI): domain Eukaryota; kingdom Metazoa; phylum Chordata; class Mammalia; order Primates; family Cercopithecidae; genus Macaca; species Macaca fascicularis. Next base: position 160,245,286 of record NC_088377.1, on the reverse strand, counting down.
GATTCAGATACTGTTTCATATGGCGAGTATAATGGTGAAATTAACATTTGTTTTGAGGTCCCAGTTAGTTTCAAATTTGGTGCAATGTGTTTCAGAGTGCTGAAAGATACAGCTGCCCAAAGCTTTCAGCTCCTAGCTTAATGGGAAAATGACATTGGATGCATCTCCCCATGCTAGAGGGAGGAAAAAGCACTGACCTAGTCCAACTTCCAGGAGAGTTGCAAGCTTTCAAAACTCGTTATCAGTGCTCCTTCTTGTTCATGACCTTTGTCCTGAACTCTTATGCCTCATCATTCTTAATAAATCTCAATTGCCCTACCAGTAACTGCCACATCACACAAAAAATTCTTAGCATTCCAAGAAATATTTTTGATGAAATAGTTTTGAAACTATCAGACCGTGGCCTGATTCCTGTTAAAGTTCTATGAAATTTCTCCCCTTCTTTCCCAAGAAATGACTGAGGTCTTTTGAATAAAGGCTTATGCTTAAAGGTGCTTTGCTTGATTTTCTTTCACAGTATTCCCCAAATGCACACCCAAATAATGGAATGCCGTTGCCTTTTGTTTACAATTCCAGAGCCCAGTAAAAGTGGGTGATTTTGTTGGAACCTCTGTCCCTGCCCAAATCTCATGTCAAATTGTAACCCCCAATGTTGGAGGTGATGCCTGATGGGAGGTGGTGTGATCATGGGGTTAGATCCTTCATAGATGGTTTAGCACTGTCCTTGTGGTGCTGTTCTCATGAGATCTGTTTATTTAAAAGTGTGTGGCACAACCCCCTTCCTCCTTCTCCAGCCATGTAAGACATGCTTGCTCCCCCTTTGCCTTCTGCCATGATTATAAGTTCCCTGAGGACTCCCCAAAAGCTGTTATCAGCATGCTTCATGTACAGCCTGTAGAACCATGAGCCAAGAGCCAATTAGACCTATTTTCTTTGTAAATTACCCAGTCTCTAGTATTTCTTTACAGCAGTGCAAGAATGAACTAATATAGAAAATTGGTACCAAGGAGTGAGGCATTGCTCTAATGATACGTGAAAAATAGGAAGTGACTTCAGAACTGGGTCATAGGCACATGTTGAAACAGTTTAGAGGGCTCAGAAGAAGACAGGAAGAGGAAGAAAAGTTTGGAACTTCCTAAACACATGTTAAATGGTTATGCCCCAAATGATGATAGACATATAGACAATGAAGTTGAGGCTGATGAGGTCTCAGATAAAAATGAAGAACTTCTTGGGAACTGGAGTAAACGTCACTTTTATTATGTGTTAACAAAGAAGTTGGCTACCTTTTGCCCCTGCCCTAGAGATCTATGGAACTTTGAACTTGAGAATGATGATTTAGGGTGTCTTGCAAAAGAAACTTCTAAGCAACAAAGCCTTCAAGATGTAATCTGAATGCTTCTAACAACCTATTCTTATATAAGTAAGCAAAAAATAACTTAAACTGGAACTTACATTAAAATGGGAAAGAGAGCATAAAAGTTTGGGAATTTTTTTTTTTTTTTTTTTTTGGAGACAGAGTCTTGCTCTGTTGTCCAGGCTGAAGTGCAGTAGCGCAATCTTGGCTCACTGCGAGCTCTGCATCCCGGGTTCACACCATTCTCCTGCCTCAGCCTCCCAAGTAGCTGGGACCACAGGCATCCACCACCATGCCCTGGCTAATTTTTTTGCATTTTTAGTAGAGATGGGGTTTCACCGTGTTAGCTAGGTGGTCTTGAGACTCATCCACCAGGATGGTCTTGATCTCCTGACCTTATGATCCATCCTTCTCAGCCTCCTAAAGTGCTGGGATTACAGGTGTGAGCCACTGTGCCCAGTCAAGTTTGGGAAATTTGAAGCCTGACCATGTGGTAGAAAAGAAAAGCCCATTTTCTGGGGAGGAATCTAAGCAGGCTGCATAAATTGCATAACTAAAAGGAAGAGAAATGCTAATACCCAAGATAATAGGGAGAAAGCCTCAAAGGCATTTTAAAGACCATGCCTGTAACCCCTCCCATCACAGGCCCAGAGGTCTAGGAAAATTAAATGGTTTCCTAGGCCAGACCCAAGGCCCGGCTGCCATGCCTTGGGACACTGCTTCCCACATCCCAGTCACTCCAACTCCAGCTGTGACTCAAAGGAGTCCAAGATACAGCTTAGGCTGCTGCTTCAGAGGGTGTAAACCATAAGCCTTGGTGGTTTTCCTCTGGTGTTATGCCCACTGTTGCACTGAATGAAGAAGTTGAGGCTTGAGAACCTCCACTTAGATTTCAGACGATGCATGGAATAGCCTGGATGCCCAGACAGAAGCCTGCTGCTGGTGTGGAGCCCTCATGGAGATCCTTTACTGCAGTGCAGAGAGAAAATGTGAGGTTAGAACCCCCACACAGAGTCCCCACTGGGGCACTACCTAGTGGAGCTTCAGATGAGTACCATCATCCTCCAGACTCCAGATTGGTAGATCCACTAATAGCTTGCACCCTCAGTCTAGAAGAGCCACAGACACACACCACCAGACCTTGAGAGCAACTTTGGAGCCTGAACCCCGCAGAGTCACAGGGGTGGAGCTGCCCAAGGCTTTGGGAGCCTACCTCTTGTATCAGTATGCCCTGGATGTGAGATACGGAGTCAAAGGAGATAATTTTTTGGAGCTTTAAGATTTAATGACTGTGTTGCTGGGTTTTAGACTTGCATGGGGCCCGTAGACCCTATTTTCGGCCAATTGCTCCCTTTTAGAATGGGAGTATTTACCTAATGCCTCTAGCCCCATTGTCTCTTGGAAGTAAATAGACTGTTTTTGATTTTACAGGCTCACAGGCAGAAGAAACTAGCCTTTTCTCAGATAAGACTTTGGACTTTTGAGTTAATGCTAGAATAAGTTAAGAATTTGGGGGACTCTTGAGAAGACATGATTTTATTTTTAAGTATGATAAGAGCAGGAGATTTTGGAGGGGGCACGGAAGGAGTGATATGGTTTGAATTTGTATCCCCAACCAAATCTCATGTTGAAATGCCATCCCCAGTTGGAAGTGGGGCCCGTTGGAAGGTGATTGGATCATGGGGGTAGATCTTTTATAAATGGTTTAGCACCATCACCTTGGTGCCATTCTCATGACAGAGTTCTCGGGAGATCTGGCTGTTTAAAAGCATGTGGAATCTCTCCCCTCTCTCTTCCTCCTACTCTGGCCAGGTAAGACATGCCTGCTCCTGTTTTGCCTTCCACCATGATTATAAGTTCCCTAAGGCCTCCCTGTAAGCTGATGTCACCGTGCTTCCTATGCAGCCTGCAGAACTGTGAGCCAATTAAACTAATTTTTTTTTTAAATAAATTACCCAGTCTCACCTATTTCTTTATAGCAGTGCAAGAATTGACTAATACAATGTGGAAAATTAAAATCCATCAGGGTTGATGTATTAGTAGGTTCACTTGTATTTACTTTAAGAACCAACCAGTAATGCATGCTCTATCAATTGCTTTGGGTCAGAGAGTAGAGCCTATTTGGTGCTGATAAGCCATGAAGTTACTATTATTACTCTTAGAATTTTATCTGGTTTGTTAAATGCTGTTAGTCATCATTTTAAATAATTGTTAAGTCTACCCAATGTCCATCTGCATGGACTTAATAATCATATTTTCTAAGATCTTTTTTTGGATTCACTATGTCACACTCTCCCTACTTTGTCCTGTAGAAATATTTATTGACACTATATTGTTTAGTTGCTTCTGTCTTTCCCTTTCAGACTATGAACACTTTAAAGGAAGAGATCTGTTTCATTTATCTTCGTAAACCAACACCCAACAATGCACCAGCACAGATAAATGACTAAACTAATGAATAAATGAATGAGGCTAGATAAACTAAACACAAGTGGAAGGTAGGAAATTCACATAAAAGTGGACATAAGAGTAATAGGACTTTATGAAGCCTCCTGTAGGAATAATTGTAATGAATGGTGGAGCAGGAGTGTTAAGAAAATAAATATTAGGGATTATTTTTCTATGTTGAACTCTTGCAGAAAGGATGTAATTTTTCTTGTTGCCCTATTCTATTCTGAAGATATTTTTAAAAATCATTTAACAGCAACCTACTGATTGCTCATTAACATATCTGGTTTCTAAATGTGCAATTCTCCATCCAATGATAAAGCAAAGTTGTTTAAGTGTTAGGAAATAATGGCTAAAAGGAAGACAAAAGTGCCATTTTCTACCTTCAACTGCATCATTAACTCACCTTGTGAGTTGCACACATTATTTAATTCTCTTGCCTCAGTCAGCTCAGGTGTAAAACTGGGTGAAAATCTATCACTGATGGTCCACATGAGTGGTTTGATTAAAGATGTCCAAGCAAATTAAGTGAGATTAAATTTAAAGTGCCTTCTGAGACTGAAATGAACTCAGACTAAACACTTCAGAAAGTTGCTGAAGTCTATCTATAGTTATCAGAAAATTACTCTATTTCTTTTGAAATTTCCATGACACTTTAATAGGATAAAGCAAATTTATAATAGGTAATTTGTTTCCAAGAAAGATGCTCTGCCTCCATTTTTCTCTGGGAAAATTTAGATCCTATGGACTTAAATATCATTGCAAATCTATTCAGACTTGCAAGCCCTTATTGGGTTCCCTTGTGATCTGAGTTTCTTCCTATCCTCCTCCTCCTCCTCCTCCTCCTCCTACTCTTCTCTCTTCCTCCTCCTATTCTTCTCCCTCCTCCAGCTCTTTCTTATTCTTCTCCTTATCCTCTTATCCTTCTCTTTCTTCCTCTCCTTCTTTTTCTCCTCCTTCACCTCCTCTCCTCCTCCCCCCTCACCTCCTTCTCCTCCTCACTCTCCTACTCCATTTGCTACCACTGTATTGTATGTTTAGATTTAACTTTCAACATCTCAGTATTTGAAGAGCTTACTTGAACTTTACCGAGTCTTTCTGCTGATCACATTGAAGCACACAAAGGTATTAAAATAACAATTTTAAATGAGATTTTTTAATTGACATTTTTTTATCATGCAGGTTAACTTTTTTTTTTTTGCTTGTATTTCTATGCCTCATGCATCATTGTGTTTTCTGACACTGATTGATAGCCAACTTTGCAAATTTAATCTCACATACAAGTTTCAATAAAGTTTCATGTCTGGACTGATACAAATGCATTGGAAGTACAACATATGTTATGGACCCAGGCCCCATGGATGCATCATGTAAGTCTTTTGTCCTTTAAAAATACTCTAATAAGTGTAATTTATGAAATATCAATCAGCACCATCATGGCTTCTGGAATGCCTGACACACTAGAAGTATGACTCTAGGCTCTACTCTCAGACCTGGAACAAATGTAGTCAAAATTAATAATAAGATATGAAGCAAAAACTGAGCTTAGGGGAAATGTTCAGTTTATTTTATAACTTTCCACTTGACTGACAAACATTTTACATATTTTACATATGCTTGTTTATTTTTATTAGAAAATATTTTAGAAATTGAAATTTTTCTAACTTCTAAGTGAATCTTAGTACATCACTTAGTAACCCTTCTAATTCTCAGCAGCTGTCTGCAGATTCCGTGTTTATCTTATAAATGGGCATAGCGGTCTACACAGCTGACCATACCTTCCGTTTTGAAGCCCTCCCTATCTCCCCACCAACAGCTTTTAATTTAAGGTGAAAATACAGTGAGAGTTTTTTTTTTTTCTTCTCCTGTTTCTTTAGTCAATTATTCTTATTTTCCTTTCTCAGATGTTCCCCTACTAACCTCCCTTTAATTACTAGGATTTTGCAAAGTCTTTTGTCCTCTCCCATCTCCCTGTTTGTGACTATTAACACTATGATTCTTGCATGAAATATATATTCAAATATATATTTTAAATCCAGCTGTTCCCTTACCATTTCAAATTTGCTGCTTGCTTTTCACTGTTGTATAGCCTACTAACATTCCAATCTTTTGATTTTTCTCTCTTTCTGAGGACAGTCAAATTCTGAGAGCCCTGGAGACTCATTTTCTCTCCTGTTTTGGGAGTTTAGCAAGTTTCATTCAGCATATCTGAGCTATCACAAAGTAAGTCCAGACAACTGAGCTCCAGAGGTACCCATTTTGAAGCTTTTTTCTTTATCAGCAAACTTACATTATTCAGTGGTCGAGAAAATGTTCCTTCAACCTCAATTACCTAGGAATATGTAAAACAATGGGTAAGAGGGCCCCTTTGTTGGAAAATGTTGTTTAGTGAAGCAAGCTATAGCTGATCCAAGCATGCAACTTAGAGGATAGTGAGAACACAGGGACCCATGAAGTGTGCTTCTACTCTACTAGTAAATTTCTCCAAAAACCTTATCTTACCCTTATATTACGTATCCCTTGAACATGTAGTCCTTCTTCCCAAAGCTTATTTCCTAGTAAATGGCATTCATTAATTCCTTAATGTTTTAAGCTATGGGTAAGGTGTCTCTCTTTATTTCTTCTTATCCTTCCCTTCCACATTCTATCAATTATCTTGTTAGTCAGCTTGCAAAATATATTTTAAATTTGTCCCCACATCTCCATCTCCAATGACCTTCCTCTAGCCACATTCACTATCATCTCTACTTTAATTGCTGCAACAGTCTCCTAACTGGTGGTTTGGGTTGTGCACTTACCCACTCCAATCTATTCCCCTCCAATGCAAAAAGCAGCAAAAGCGGTCAGTCCAAACATAAACTGGATCACTTCAATTCTCTGCTTAAAACCAGTGGCTTCCATTGCACTTAAGCTAGCCTTCAGATTTCTTACCGAGGCACATTAGACTTCAATACGGATCCTACTTTTCTCTTTAAACTCATTTCACATGCTTCTAACCACCACTGAGCTTCAGTAACTTCTAGCTTTATTCTTTTCTTAGATCAGGTGATAGTTGTTTCTGCTCCAGTACCTTTAAGCATGCCATCTCCAATAATGGAGACAACTTGCAAAAAGCACCTGCTCCTGGCCAGCTTCCTGCCACTTACCTACTTCACTTGCAAAATTATTTTTAATACTGTAGGTTTCACAATAAATATTTCTTTCTCCAAAAAGGCATTCTAAATAATCCTATGTAAATTGGCACCCCTACTACTTTATTTCAATACTTTTATAGTTTTGCTATTTTTTGTCATAGTGGTACTTAACAGTAATTTAGAATATTCATGTTTAATATTTATGGGAGTAATATGGTTATATAATCTGAGTAGTATAGTGTACTTCATATTTATTGTATAGAGACAGTGCAACAATTCTCAACTCAACCTATCATTTGTTGATTTAAAGAAAACTCCAGACATACTTGTTTGTAGATATCTGGGCTTTGTGATTTGCTGTTAAGATTGTGGTGCCCAGAATTAATCAAGCATAAGTCTGAACTTGTATTAACTGTTACCTTACCAAAACTGATTTCATTTAGACAAGGTATATCTTACATGAAGCCATGTACAAGGGGATGGTTATCTTAATCACCTTTAGGAGAAAATATATCTTGTCATAGTATGTTTTGATATGAACTAAAATTGAACTTAATATTAAAATGTGAGGTTTTGAATAAAAGTTTATTTCAAGCTCTACTTAAGTTCTTCTGGACTATATTTTATGAGTCTTCATGTGTCCTCCAAAAACTTTCTTTGAATCAGAAATGTTTGAATATCAGGATTTCTTTTGCTTTAAGACAATTTCATGGCTTCTTTCATTATCTTTACTAAAGTAGACATCAGACGACCTTATAGTATGATTTTTTAAAGTCATTTTTGGCTTTTTTAGATTTCTTGGTAAAGAACAGAGCTTATTTTATGCTGTGAAAATGGGCCAAGAAATGTTCTCATCTCTGCTAAAAGTGTTCCTTTTGGAGAATGCCTCAGGAGTGATTCTAACGTTAATTCTGTACTCATCACCTTTCCACATAGGCTGCAGCTTCTGTAAGGGGAGCTATATACAGGTTCAAACTTGAGATAACTCTGAAGTCAGGGAACCTGCGGGGGAGTGTGTCTTGGAGGCTCTGGAGAACAGTGTGAGCAGAGACACAGCTGAGCACTGTAGTTGCAGTCTGAAAACAAAGTGAAGGCAGGGACAGGAGGAAAGGTGCTCATAGGAGCAATCTAAGAAATTTGACTGGTTATTGACTTTGATTGGGTTCATTTTAAAAGGACTTTTTGTGCTATTTGCTTTGAAGCATTTTTAAGGCATTTAATGTACTTGTTTTCTGTTGAATAGCGTCATCTCTGGCATAGCTGCCACATCTGAATGCTTTAAAAATAAATTCTGAGGGCTTGTATTCACAAAGAATATAGTTAGTAATTTATTCCATAATTTATTCCATAGGGAACCTAGAAAACACAAGTGGTTTATTAACCTGCATCTGTTGTGTGGGTGAGTGTTTATACAAAAACACACAGAGTGAATATAAAGTACATATAGAATACATTTTAATACCAATGGCAGACATGACACACTTGAATATACACTACAATTATTGTTCACATAGGGATACATACATATATGAGAGATACAGACATATATTTATATATGTATTTATATATATACATGAGAGATACATACATATATATGCATATACATGTGATATACATACATATGTGCATATGTATCTCAATGTGTATTTATATACATATATACATTATGTAATATATATCTATAGATATAATATATACATATTAAGCTTATATATGTGTGTAAAACATGTGTACACATATGTGCATAATATATATGTGTATCTACATAAGCTTAACCTGAGAGAAGCTACTTGAGGGAAGAAAAAGTGAGTTATCTTTGTATGCCAAAAACCTGAATCTCTTTTTTATGATTAAAAATCAAACAAACAACTCTTCACTTTAGCTATATTTAAATATTCTCTTACACTGAAGATAATATAGTTTAGCTATATTTAAATATTTTCTTACACTGAAGATGTCTCCAGTGACTCAGGGAGGCATAACACCTACTTCATGTGGCCATAAGGTCTCAAGTCCAATTCCTTCTGAGATACTTAAGGTTCTAGAGCAAACTTATGTTTTTCATTTGAAGTTCATATTGCCATTATGCTATATTCTCTAGTACTGATTATAGTGGCTTTTTAATGTTCTTTTTATTATTTCTTATTCGCTGTCTCCAAAAAATGGCTCTCTGTTGTTATTTTTTTGGCTATCTCATTTTTCCTTAATCAGACCATTTCAACCAGCCAGTTCTAAAAAGGCTTGTTAATAAAAGAAATTTTAAAAAAATTAGTAAAAAAACCACAAGGAGAAAACCCCTCACACTCATTAGAATGGCTACTATATCAAAACAAAACAAAGAAGTAGTGCTGGACAGTTTGTGGAGAAATTGAAAACCTTGTGCAATATTGATGGGAAAGTAAAATGATACAGGTGCTTTAGAGAACAGTATGGCAATTCCTCAAAAACTTTTTTTAAAAACTACCATATAATTAGAAATTTCACTTCTAAGTATATACCAAAATTAACTAAAAGTGTCAAGTAGATATTTGTAGACCTATTATTCACATGACTATTATTGTATAGCAGCGTTCTTCACAATGGTCAAATGGTGGGAGAAACTCAAGTTTCCATGGGTGTGGATGAACTAACAAACAAAATGTGTTGTATACATAAAATGGAATATTATTCATCCTTAAAAGTAAAGAAAATTCTGACATACTACAACATGGATGAACCTGCAGGACATTAAGCTAAAAGAAGTAAGTCAACCACAAAGGTATTCTATTTGTATGTGATATTTAGAGTAATCAAATTCATGGAGATAGAAAATAGAATGATGGTCACCAGGAGCTAGGGGTAGAATGCAGAGGTGTTTTTTTAGTGGGTGTAGAGTTTCAGTTTTGCAAGATGCAAAGAGTTCAGGATATTGGTTTCACAACAATGTGAGTATCCTTAGCATTATGGGACTACACACTTAAGAATGGTTAAAATGGTAAATTTTGTGTTTTGTGTATTTCACCATAATTGAAAATTTTAAAAAGAAATAAACATTAGAGAAATCAAGCAATAGGCTTAATTCAGAAGCTCTTGCATACATTCTATCAGGATGCTAAATTTTGTATAGTTTTTCTTATGTAATTGTTTTCACTGTGACTAGCACTATGCTTTTATATTAATATTTGGTGACTAGCTGGCAATAAGCTAAGTTAAAGATTTCATTTGAAAATGTTTTTCATATCTTAGCATTATAATTATTTATTCCACGTAGAAGAAAGATATTTCATAAATTTGTTTTGTCATTTACATCTAAATAAAATACATATAAATGCAAACTCTTTGTTTGCATTTAGTAGTATATAGTAGCATATAACGTGGAGGTTGCAACTAGTCTTTAAAGACTGGTAATAAGAAACATATGGATAGGCATGCATATATAGTTTATTGTCAGAATATTTTTGGAAAGACAAGGATTTACCAATGTAAATTTACTGGCTAATCATGATTTCACAAAGAGGGCCTTTGTATGCTATTTTCCAATCATATCCTTTGTGTAATGTCTATGTTACACTGCAGTGTAGTGTCTGTGTAGTGTAATGTAGTGTCAGTATAGTGTAGGGGCATGCATGATGTTCTCTTTATGAGTTTCTCAAGAATCAGGAGTAGAAAGCAGAATCCCAATTTCTGAAATAAATTATTTAAACCTCATAGGAAATTATGCTGACCAAGTATATAGCCATTCAGAGGCACTAAGAAGGGTTGAGTTCTCTGAAAATTGAGCTTTATTATTGAATAAAGTTTATTGAAACAGAGAAATCATTTTAGATAGTACAATTGCCAGGGGTATTTTGAAGAAAATGACTTTGTAGTCATATGAAGCAATGCTTTTCAGGGGTCATTTGGTAAATACTATTCTTAACTCTTTTTTTCCTCTCTTCATTTTTCTTAACCACATTATACTTCAGAGACATATATGTGTCTACTAACACAATACAAGCATATTACAAAGGAAGAAGAAAAGATTTATCCCTTAAAATATATAAATTTTTCTATAAACATTAGCATTTAATTAATGATAAACATGTGGTCACACTGGGTTATAGTATTAGTTACAAATAAAGGCCTCATTCTATACCAATTCTTTCATAAGGCTTAAACAGAATAAGTTAAATATATCTTACCCCCCACTGTGAAAAGGATTTCACTTTTGTTATTTAAAACATCAGCAATCAAAACGGCTGTAATTTTCAAAGCTAATTGTGAAAAATGTGTGTGGTTATTGGAACTTGATTGTGTAAAAGAAAAATCTTACCTAAAGAATTACACTGGCCTACACTGACTGTATTTCCAACTAATGTTTGTAGAGTCAGAGTTGCTCCCTATAAAGAGGTGAACAAAATGTTAATTTTTTTTTTCTGGAAAATGATCTAATTGACATAGGTATCAATAATTAACCTAGTGCTTTTGCTATGCTACAGAAAAAAAAGAACTGCCAAGGATAAAATGTTGATAAAACTAGGGAGGTCTTACTCCCTACTTCCTGACAGCACCTTCATCCTTCTTTTAGCAAATGGTTATTGAGTGTTTCTGGTGTGTTAGGCACTGCTTTAAGTTCTGGGAATATAAACATGAGTAAGAAAAACATAGACTGAATGCAGTGTTAAGAACTATATGTCAAGTGACTGGAGACAGGATGTGAGGGGCTACCTGAACAGACTTACATAAAGTAAGTGAGTTAGTGAGCGATTTGGACACATGTAGGAGGTGTTCCAGGCAGAAAGAATAACTTGTGCAAAAACTGTGAGTCAAAGTGTGTGTGTCATATTTGAGAAACAGCAATGGGACCAGTAGGACTGGAGCAGGATGAACAATTAACAGATTATACATATGGCCGTGTAAACTATGGAAAGGTCTTTGGAATTTACCCTGAGAGGGGAGATCTGAAACGTTTTGAGAAGGACAGTGAAATAATAATCTTAATTACATTTTAACAAGGTTATTCTGGTTTGTGTCTTAATAGCAGACCGCTAAGGACAGAATAAGAGAAACAAGGTGGGAGATTATTGTAATAGTTTCCTATGTGCCATAGTGACTTAAATCAGTCTGTTAGCAGTAAAGGCGATGAGAAAGGTTGAGTTAAAGAGATTATGGAAGGTAAAATCAACAGGGTTTACAGATAGATTAGCATGAGAATAAGAGAAGAGGCAAGGATGACTGCAAAATTTTGGCCTGAGCAAATGGAAATATTGAGTTCCCAAATATGAAGAAGAGAAAGATGAGAGAAAAGCAAATTTAGGAGGAAAACCAGAGAATTGTCTTTGGGAACAATGTATTTGTGATATAGTGTTAGATCTACTAATCAAGATGTCAATTAGGCAGTGGCTGATACAATTCTAGATTTCAGGGAAAATAGTGGTCCAACTGGGACACATGCAATGTGTAGCTATCAACAGATACATAGTATTTAAGTTAGGAGACTGGATGAGAACATTTTGTGAATTAGTCTTAATAGAAAAGAGTAAAAGTCCTAAACTTGAGCCCTGAGATCATTTTGACACTTAGAAGTTAAGAAAGCAAGATGGCAGCAGAGAGTAAGGAAGAAGGAGAACTAAGAGAGACTGTTGTCTTTGGGGATGCCTGGTACATTAGGTAGGTCAAATCTAATAAAAGAATGCCTGCCCAGGGGGCAAGTGGAGGCTGACAACTGTTTTACTAACCAAGTCATAAGTTTTTACTCAGAGCTACATCTGCCTGAGGGAAGTGTATCTTCTACTAATTTAAACGTAGTTGTCTCATAAGCTAGCTGCCACTAAAGCTAAGTGAAGAGAGTATTTCAAGACAGATTCAGCACCACCATCAAATGTTGTGTATTGCCAATGAGGTAATGTTTATCAACTGGCCATTGTACCAATGCTCCTCAACTTACAATGGGGTTCCATCCCAATAAAGCCATCACATGTCAAAATTACTGTAAGTTGAAAATTCATTTAATACTGACAACACAGCAGATAGACCCAAGTTATGACTGTCTGACTTAGGATTTATTGACTTGTATGTGGATACATGTAGGCCAATTGTGGCAGCCTGATTGGGTAAAATTAAAAGAAAAAATGCTTTTAATTTTAATAAAGGAGGTAGTGGAAAAGAAAAAAAAATGTGAAAATATTTGGGGAAAATTTTGCTTTAAAAGGAAGCAAAGAAAATGGTGGGATGCCTGGAGGCAGATATAGGAGTTAATAAAGAACAGAAATAATTTTGTTTATTAATGGACAAGAAAAACATGATATAAAGTAGGGAACAATTACTATTCATCACTGCTCAACAAGTGATGGGTCCTGTACAATATTGGAGCAGTTGACTTCAAAAACAAAGGTGAACATAGCATCAAGAATAACACAAGGAAGATTAAAGTATGGCTGCAACTGCAGGAGGATAATGGATGTAGTAGTTTGGGGAGCCTACGAAAATTCTCTTTTGAATACTTTTATTTCTCAGAGAACTAGAAATCCAAAGCTTAATAATCTAAATAAGAAGGATTATGCATTTATGGAAGTTTTCTTAGAGATAAAATGTAAAAATATTTTCCTAGGAAAGTGGAAAGTAAATACAGTAGGTATATTTATGGGAGTGCAAGAAAGTACTGGCTGTAGATTTAAAACGATACCCCTGTTGGCTTGGTTCTTCTATAAAGATAGATTCATCTGATTTGGTCCAAAGAGTAGGTAGATCAGGTTTAGCCAGGGAAATATAACAAAGGATATTTGTAATGGAAGGAGTGTAAGAATGGATTGTTGAATCTAAAGAGCCGTGTGAAGGGAGAAGTGGATGTGCAATGGAGGAGGCACAATGAGAGGACTGAAGGTCTCAATGAGGTCAAAGACTTTTGGGAGTTAAAGAATTAGAATGAATGACACTTAAAATTGAGGGGGTAGTGGACAGAGACCTGGATGCTGGGAACTGAGGTTACCTTGGGAGTAGAGTTCTTGGTAGTTTTAGTCCTGGGCTCATTCAATTTACAGTGGCCATAGAATGTACATGTGGAGACAGAAAAGCTATCCGGAAAAAGATAGGAACTTACAAGTCATCAGTGTTTAAATGGGCAATGGATTTATGGGGATAAATGAGATCGGGATTGTATTAGGGAACACAACTCCTAGCAACATCCTTATTTTGAGATTGCCTTTGGAGGAGAAGAATACTGATCAGACCTAGAAAGTGTATTTGCTATTTAAGAAAGCTGTAGAGTATAGAAACCAAATTTTGTACAACGCTTTTACATGAAAAATCAGGGCACACAGTTGTCTGTTCGATTAAGCTATGAGGAGGATTTGAAGAATCAGTGAAGTGGTTGGGGCAAAATTAGTTTTTTAGCAGTTGGGGGAGTGGGGGAGAGGTAGGGAAGAAGAGGCAATGAATGCAATAACTGAATGCAAAACACTCAAGAAGTTTGGCTGTGAAGGGATGAAGACTTATAGCAAGGGAGCTGGCATGAGTTGTGGCTGGGAGAAGCATTTCTTTCCAGATTAATAAACTCAAACAGTTAATGAAATAATGTAATTAGCAAGAAAAGATTATAAAAAAAGAATGCAACTAGTAAGAAAAGTCCCAAGGAAAAAGAAGAGTTACACACATATCACGGTGGTTGACTTGGAATTTGTGTGCTCTCCAGTCTAACTCCTGAGTCTGTGCTCTCAACCACATACTATAAAATCTAAACTGGAAATAACTACCATTAAACTATTAGAATGCAAAGAAATCACGTTACTTTAAAAATACCCATTAAGTAGGTGTGAATTCAGAACCAAGTTTCTCTGAGAAACTTTCCGAGAAACTACAGAAAACCAAACCAAAACAACAAAAAACACACACAATTTGTTTTGTGGTTGTTATATTAATTTACAAAATGAATATCAACAAATATTAACAGGCATTGCTCAAGGCAATACGCTTGTGTCTTATGTCTCCACTTGCAATAATTTGTATTCATTCAGGGAAAAATCATAAATCATATATGCTGGAACTTTTGTTAGAATGATATATGCATTATCCTTGTCTTCCTAAATCTTACACAACTCTTACTCTAGCATCCACAGCTGCTAAATCATTATTCTCTGCATGAGTAATTGTTGCAGATGTTCATAGTGATTAACTGGGAACAGCTATATTTATGGTGATTTCAGCTTGGTGACTACACAACTATGATTGTTCTTAGCACAAAGTGCAACCAGATTGTGATGTTAGCATATGGGCTCCTGGTTGACTACCATTGTTCACTGCTTTAGACCTGCAGGGTTCTTCTCCAATCCTTGTCTCTCCCAACCACTGACATGATCTTACCCTATCTCTACACATTAAGAGACATTTTATAGGAGAGATATTTTAAAATTACCTTTAAGCATACCAAATGTCACAGATAAATTTTGCTCCCTCTTATTTTGAATGCAAATACAGCACCCCAAAAAAAACAAAATCGCCAAATGATTCTTTGGGGGTGTATTTCTTTTTGTTTTCATTTGATAACTTTCACGTTTAGTTGTTATATTTATGTTTTTTAAGTGATCGACTAGAAAATAAACCTTTAGTAAAAGATTGACCACATAAATAAACTGGGTCAAAGAGGCAGCATAAAATGCTCAACAGAACAGACTCTCTTTTGTATTTTGTCTGTCAGTTTTTTTTGTTTGAATCCCATTCTGACTCTTACCAGTTACAAGATGATCAACTTCCCAGCTTACCTGGAATAAAGGACTTTCAGATTTTAAACTGGGGCATTTCTGGGCAAACAGGACAAGCTGATCACCCTTCAGCTGGGTGAATTTGCCTTGTTGCTTAACCTTTTATACTTCATACATTTTCTCACGTGTAAAATGAATTAACTTGGCAAATCACTCATTACAAAAATGGTCAAATGGCGCACACGTATGTGATAGTTCCTTCTCTATTCCTCTTGTCAATTTCAAACTACCTTTAACAATAAAGAGTGGAGAGCGGGTATTTTTCTTTTTGAATCATTCTTCATTGTACACAGTATGCTGACACATAGGCCAGAATAATAATTGGCACCCAGACACCTAGTGGGTGATTGACAAACATCTGCTGAATGAATGAAATTCTATGATTGATTTTGAGATATCTAACAATCAAAGCATTGTTATATTATTATTAGGAAAGGAAGAACTAAAGAACCTCTCCTCACTGTTTATTTTTTCACCAATATTGTAGCTTCCTCTAGGTTAGGGTTCAATGTTTTCATTGTCACACATCTAAGGAGAAAAATTAAATTAAAATGCTTCCTAATAAGAAAAATTAAATACTAAGGAATATGATTTTAACAGGTAGTGTTGAGCCACAAATCATCGTAATACCTAAAATTTATTGTCTTCTTTCCCAATAATTAATTTTACTTCACTGGAGACAATATGGCTCCTCTGGAAGAAAGTCACATGGGCCACTTTAACTAAATTTTATGTTTATTGATTTGCAGGGGTTACCTCAACTGTATAATAGTATTTTAAGAATGGTAATTCAGGTACTCCACTGAGGATTATTGATCGCATACTATCTATATACTGCTGAATTAAGTACCAGAGTGAGATAGAGAGACCTGTAACATATTCTGGAAGTGGAAACTAGTCCATTGCTGCAAACACCAGCCTTGGGGCCACAAATGGCTCTTCTACTATTAACTGTGTGTCCGTGAGCAAGGCTGTTAACCTTCCGACCCTCTTTCTTCTTCTGTACAGTGAGAATAACAAGTAATTTACAGTATATTTAAATTAAAAGCAGACTTTAAAGTATAACTGAAACAAAAAGATGGTATCACTTTGAAAAATTCCAAGAATTGTAGAGGTTTATGCTATGTACAGGCCAGGCATACAGTCCTGTTTTAGAGCACTGTGAATGATCAGAGTAGTAGAACTTGGAGATGAAAAGCAGGACATAGGCTACAATGTCCCTGTTCTTCCAGAAGGTCTCCCTGGAGAGCTGAGAGCAAAAGGGCTTGTGGCAGGGATCTGGAGAACAGCCCAGGTAACTGCCTGAAATACTTTTGGAAGAAGGTAGCCTGGAAGGAAATTGATTCATTTCTACCACATATGGTAGAGAGATGGAGGCTAGTGAGAACATCATATTGAGAAAATGTTGAGAATATTTAGGATGACATTTATAAATAAAGAAGAAATAATTTAGTTCAACTATATTTTTATGGAAACTGGATTAGAAAAGCACAATGTGTTTCATAGCATTAATTAGGAAGCTAAGGAAATAGACGTGAATTCAGCCTGTTTGTTGTTGACAAGGTTTGTCACAAAAGTAGCAGCTGCTTCAGTCTGTGGGGATTCCTCTAGGGCGCAGGAGTTTAGTTGGAATCCCGGTGAGCACTTCCAACCCAGCAGTTTAATCATTTAATCCAAACCTGATCCTGAGAGCCTGGCCCATTGCCTTTGATCAAGCAACTATTGCTTGGCAGCCATCACTTGACTTTGCTGCCTGTTGTGCACCATCCTGTGTGTTATTTACTCTCTATGTTGTGGGCTTGGTTTGCTGACATATTCACTGCTCAACATAATCTCTGGATTTGATGCCCTTTCCTCAAATAAGGACATCTATAAAATTGGCTGACAATATTTCCCTCTTGGAGATTAAGAATTTGAAAAGGAGGAGAGAGGTAATTGTCATCCCTGGGTAGCAAATGGCCACTTTTTGGCAAAACTAACAGTTCCTTTGGCATCATGTAAAAGTTCTAGAAAAGATGGCCAGGTAATAATGCATGTCACTGCACCTGAGTACTTAAAATTTTGATGTCTTGTTAAATACTTTATATTTCAATTTTTCCCCAAAATATTAGTTTGTGTTTATAGTCCTTGCTTAAAATTTTATTTTACTTTGTTTTTTGTAAAGAAAAAAAAGAAACAACAACAGCAGAAGACAATGTTTATTGGTGGATGCAGAGACTTGCTTAAGTCTTATAAAACCAAGGTTAAAAGCAGGAGAACTGAAAAGGAGAAAACACTTTGAGCATAATAAGCATGAATCCTTCCTAAAAGTGAGGAAATGCCAAACAGCATAGTTATCAGAAAATTGACTCTGGAGGTAGTTTCCTTAGGTCTGATCCCCAACTGGCAACTTATTAGTTGTGTGAACTTGCTCAGTTACTCAAACTCTGTGTACTTTCTTTTCTTCATCCATAAAATGGTGATAATATTACTACCCACATCATCATCATAGGGTTGCTGTATTATATTAATTTAATAAGGTTGTTACGAGGATTAAATTGGCTCATCTACATGAAGCTCTCATAAGAGTGCCTGGTACAGAATGCTAGATTGATTATTCCTAATATTAACAAATTATCTATAACATTAGGGTGGATGCATTTTCTGATATTCCTACTGCACCAAATATAGTCAAGAAATGTCATTTTAAGGATAAGCAAGAATATCCCTTTAGCAAAATCCTGGGAATATTTTTAACTTATGTTATACTATTATATGGCATTAGTATTACATTTTTGTTGAAGTATGAAGACTTTCCTCTTATTTGGATCAACACATTTTTGTGAAAGACTGAATTGTTACCATAATATCAGTATAGATTTTGTAAGTTTAATTTTTAAGATACACCAGCACCTCTTCTGATTAGCAGTTAGACAATTCACCTCAGTTGCTAAACAGGTTAAATATCACCCTGTATTAGTCAGGGTTCTTAAGGACTGAATTTTAATCATTCAATTAGAAAATTTTAAAAATGGACTCTTTAAATTGATATAAAACGAATTCTTCAAAGATTAGCTCGCAGCACAAACTATCCCAGCTATCTAAGGACACATTCAATTTTAGGGAGAAATACCAAAGCAATTAACATCTAAAGGATTCAAATGATTCTCCCTTTTCTTCTAAACTTGTCCACAAAATCAGTCCACATCAGTCATTACTGATTAATGTAATCTGTGCCTGAGAATCAGAAATATTCGAAGTGTAAGGAAAATAACTTTGACTATATGGAAAAAGTGCTGTTAAAAACCATTATTTTGCCAATATAATACCCATTCTGGAAAAAACAGTACACTTCACTAATTATTCTAAAGCTTTCAAATTTTAAAGTGAGTTTATAATTGTAAAATAAATCATCTAACACCTTCTACCGATGGGGCTTGTTTCAACTCTTTAAGACTCTTATTTAAGATTGGATGAATAATCTCAAACAAAAACACTTGGATACAGTGCACCTACTCTGTTACAACTGTGCTTATCTATTATTTCATCAAGAAAATTTTACAAATGGGCACAATTATATTCTGTCTCACTACCTGTGCTGATTCTCTACTTAGACCATTTATCTTCCTTTTGTTTTATTTATTTATTTTTCTTTAAAAATTTGTCGGTATGGACAGATAAAAAGTTATGTTTTCTAAGAGATTTTCACATATTCTTACTTACACTATGATTTGTTTTCTCTGGTAGCACTGTGCTTAAGGTTTAATACGTACATCAGCAACATTTGGTTAGTATAAAAAGTTCGTATTTTGAACTGAAATAACAGTCATCTCATCACATTAATGTACATATGGCTGAAAATAATGTTTTGAGAAATTGTGATTCCAACTAGGCAATTTGCATCTAAACAAATACCTGAAAAATCCAGTTTATCTGCAGGCATATACATATATATCATACATGCTTTAAAAATAGACACAGCTTTTCAACTGCTAAATCAGCATTTAGAAGCAATGTTTCATTTGAATTGTGCATGTTTTGGGGCTGTTAGAGAAGAATAAAAGAGCATAAGAGTGAGTAAAGATGAATAGCATTGGAATTTGACTTTATTTTGCAACAGTCAAAATAAAGAAATTGCTCAGCATGAAAAAAATTAGGAAGATGTGTAGTAAAAAAAAATTAACTTTATGTAAAAAGAGATCTGATCTTCACCCTTGGCTCCTAGGTGATCTTTAAGCCCTTGAAATGTCATGCCTGATAAATCCAATTTTGTTTACCTGGGACCTTTGGGCCACATTAGATAGTTTAACAATGTGATTCAGAGTGGGGTGTGGGAACTGTGGTTAACCATATGAGTGATTAACCAGGCTTAGGAGACCAACACCCAGAAAAATTCTACACATGAAAGCTGTAGTGTGCTTCCCTGGATGGCAACATTCTGCATGCACTGTCATCCAGCAATGCCAGGAAGTCAGCACTATTCATGACCCACTGGGACACAGCAACTGGAAATTCATGTGGAACTTTTCTGGGCTCTGTCCCATCCATGTCTTCCATTGGCCTATTTTAATGTGTATCTTTTCACTGTAATAAACTGTAACCAGAAGTATAATGACTTTCCATAATCATCTGGAGTCCTTCTAGCAAATTATCAGACATGAGCATGAGGTTAGTGACCTCCCCCTGACTTGCAGTTAGTGTCAAAATTAAGGATGGCTTGGAGGACTGTTCTTTAGCTTTACAGATTTTTACAATGGTTGGCAGCCTTTGTTTACTAAAATATTCAGGGCAGCACTGAAGTTCAAAACATTGTTTGCTTTTCTATTTTCTACTATTATGCCCGCTGGAGATATTGATAGTAATTGACGGACTGTGTCATAGTAAGTTACATTTTGTGCCTCTTAATATATAATCAAATGTAATAAATATTGAGGGTTTTTTATTTCGTTTTACTTTTCTCTTACAAAGGAAATTTAAAAGTGAAGTCTTGGTTTGAACTAACTGAATTGGATTTATCAAATTTCAACAGTAAATAAGAGTTAAAAGGCCTCTTTCTAATAATTTTTCTTGATGATTACTAATCTATCAAAATATTATTTTCTGTGTGTTTGTTTTAAGAATTTTTTATTGGCTGGGTGCAGTGGCTCAGGCCTGTAATCCCAGCACTTTGGGAGCCCGAGGCGGGCGGATCACAAGGTCAGGAGATCAAGACCATTCTGGCTAACACGGTGAAACCCCGTCTCCACAAAAAATACAAAAAACTAGCCAGGCGTGTTGGCCAGCCCCTGTCGTCCCAGCTATTCGGGAGGATGAGGCAGGAGGAGAATGGCGTGAACCCAGGAGGTGGAGCTTGCAGTGAGCCGAGATGGCGCTCACTGCGCTTATTAATAAATAAATAAATAAATAAATAAATAAATAAATAAAATTTTATTTAGCCTTCTGTATTGGTTATTTTTATGTTTGCAAGTACTTAGAAAGAAAATCCCATTGTTTTCTTCTTATAATCCAAATTTTCCTTTCATAGGCACATAACATGGCTTAAAAATAAAAGCTATTTGTTGTAAAAAGGACCAACTTCATGCTAAGTAGATTTTATTTCTTCACATTAGGCTTTTGGCAACAAAAACAAACACTTCATTGATTTTATGTCATCATCTCCCAGACAAGAAAACAATGAGCAAATAACAATGCAAGTAGCCTTAAAAGTTAGTTTTCTAAACAAGAAAGATCAGTAATAAAACAAGGAGATTTATTTCTTCTGAAGTAATGTATTTCAAGGCTTTTGTAGTTTGCTTGAATAATTAAAAAATTGATCATTTAAAAATGACCTGTGCATAAAGAATATAGAGTTTCTGATACTATGCTTCTCTGAATCTAGTATCTTAAACATAGCAGTGATTTATACCTCAATTGTGTATGTATGTCTGTGTATTAATTTCCTGTGGCTGCTGTAACAAATTACCACAAATTTTATGGCTTAAAAAAACAAAAATTTATTATCTCACAGTTGAGATGCCAGCAGTCTGAAGTCACTCTTACTGTGCTAAGTGTTGTTGTCAGGGCTGCATTCCCTCTGGAGGTTCTAGGGTCAAATCTATTCCTTGCCTCTTCTAGCTTCTAGTGGCTGTGGCACTCCAATCCTGGTTTCTTTGACTGTATTACCGTATTTGGCTTTGTTTATGTAAAACCCCTTTTTGCTTCACTATTAGAAGAACATATGTGATTGCATTTAGTTCTCACCCATATACTCTAGGACAATTTACACATCTCAAGGTTCTTACTTTAATCCCATTTGTAAAGATTACTTTTATCCATTGATGGTAACATTTACAGGTTACCAGGATTAGGACATGACATATTTTAGAAGGACATTTTTCAACCTACCACAGTGTATAGCCTTATAATTCTGTGTGCTGCTAGAAATCCCAAATCTAGATTAAAATGACTGTATTAATTACTAACTTTTTTCTATTTAGGACATATAATGATTTTGTTTGTTTTTTTAAATCATGGCTCATCTTTGTGCATAGGGGTGCAGGAAGGATTCTATATGTCCAGAAATATTTCATGTATCTAAAGTAAGTAAAATATAAATATCAAGAATTTTTTGAGATAGATCTGAGACCCCAAATAATTCTTAATGAAAGTTACGTTTTACCTACTTAATCTAACAGTAGATGATGACAGATAGACAGATAGATAGATAGATAGATAGATAGATAGATAGATAGACAGACAGATAGATAGATAGATAGATAGATCGATCTCCATTAATTCAAAGGGGAAAAAAATGGGAAACAAAAACATTTTTAACATTTTCCCTAACGGTGTTTAGTTAAGTTTTGAAAACATAATAGCTTTTCATCATAAGAGATGATATGGATATTTACCATATTTTTTCTCATTAGGCTTTAGCAACTTGGAGATGGAACCACAGAGGCAGGAAGCCAAAGCTGCAGGGAACTTTCCCAAACTAGCCAGCAGCTGGAGGATGGGGGTTGCCCTTGGGTTGGATTCCTCCTGGGGAGTCTAAACTTTGGATGAAAATACATGTGAGGAAGATAAATGTTTTATTTATCACCTCAAACCAAATTCTCAAGGGTACGGAAATGGTCTTAGATTAGGGGTACCCTCAAGCTACTGACAGAATTTGTTTTTTTGTTGTTTTTCTTTTTTTGTTTTCGATATGGAGTCTAACTCTTTGCCCAGGCTGGAGTGCAGTGGCGCGATCTCGGCTCACTGCAAGCTCTGCCCGCGGCGTTCACGCCATTTTCCTGCCTCAGCCTCCCGAGTAGCTGGGACGACAGGCGTCCACCACCACGCCCGGCTAATTTTTTGTATTTTTAGTGGAGACGGGGTTTCACCGTGTTAGCCAGGATGGTCTTGATCTCCTGACCTCGTGATCCGCCCGCCTCGGCCTCCCAAGTGCTGGGATTACAGGTGTGAGCCACCGTGCCCGGTTCCAGAATTTTTTTTAAAGTCCTTATTTTAAATTATTCCTGCAAAACTCCCATATAATAAAACTGAGCAATAAACTCATCAACACAGATTACCAAGTATACTATAAAGCATACCACAATAAGAGTTAATTAAATCCAAAAGCAACAAGTTTAGCTCCAAGAAACTACAGAAGTTTCAGTAATCAGATAAAAAATAGAGTATCTACATATGCAATTAAGAAAAATACATCCTCATTAAAGCATACACATGTATCAAGAAACTATCAAAATAAAGAGAAAAATTATTTACTTCCTGAAATAAAAAATATAATCGTAAAATAAGAAATTCACTAGACACATTAATCCCCAACTTAAACATAGTTAAAGGATAATTAGTGAACAGAAAGATGTGTGAAAGAGAATACTAAGTGATAGGGAGGGTAGAATGAGACTTTCTAAATGCGTTTCAACAGAGTAGAAGGAAAAGAAAATAGAGCTAATGGCTGATAACTTTTTAGAACTGATGACAGGAATGATTCTATAATCATTGGAAGCACAACATTTATCAGTCAGATAAATATGATAAATACACACTCTAATGATACTTCAGAACTATAAAGGCAAAGAAAATATCTTGAAGACAACTAGAGGAAACAATACATTTAAACTGTAATGGTAATTAGGCAAATAGCAGAATAACATAGTTTAAAATCACCATCTTATTGCTTGATATTTAATTGTTTTGATTATAATTACACTATTTGCTATGGGAATACATGAAACTTTTAAGTTTGTCTCACTCATTAAAACAATTTTAAGATTTTTAAATAACACATATTCTTCTTCACAGGTAATTACATTGTTTTAGAGAGCTAGACTTATATTGTAAAATGTGAATGAAGAGTCTATAAGAATAAAACAGCCATTATCTTGAATTTAACTCATATTTTGTTGAGTTGTTATATAAATTGAATGATTTATACATTCAAAAAATGTTGCTTGCGCAATTATTCTGTGCCAGGACTATGCTATGAATTGAAAATAAAAGTTATAATTCTTGTTCTTAATAATAATATAAAAATGAGTGTATCAATTATCATAGATTAAAATACAGTAAATCCAAATACAAATTTTATATTTCTACACATTATGGTTTATAAATTTCATATTTCTTAGATGAGTTTTGAATCTTGTGTTTTACTATGTACCTGAAAAATTATTACATTGTGTATGTTTTAAAGTGCTACCTAGTACATAATGGAATTTCAAACTAGGTATTTTAGTGTATTAATCCTTTTTAAAATAAATAGTCTTATGCTGGGAAAAATATTTGCTCTAAGATGATTTCCGTAGAAATTGAGTTCAAATGAGAATTTTCTGCTTGATTCTTACACTCAAAATGTAGACACATTTAAAATACTTGACAAAAAGGAAATCTGTTTTAAATTCATTTACCTTTTACTTTTTAAAAATATGCTAAATATTTCTCCTTAGATGAACTGAATCTATCAAAATGAGATAGATCAAAGTATTCCAAAATTAAAGCAACATCACGGTAATCTTTACCTATAGGTGTTATAATTTGAAATATCTACCCACCACCACACAAGTATTTACTAAGCACCTAATATGCGAAGGAATATAAAGTGTGACAACTGCTTTACATGCATTACCTCAAGCAAAGTTCACAACAAACCTCTGAGACAAGTATTATCAAAGACCATTGTTTCACATTTGAGGGAACTGAGGTTTGGGGAGGCTGAGTAACTTGCTCTGAATCACTCACCTGGTGACAGTCAGGATTGGAATTTCACTGTTTCTGACCAAAGCTAATTCTTTTAAGAGTTATAATGTGGTATTTTCTAGAACATATTTATTTTTATTTTCTAAGTAAGTCTTTAAAGGTGGTAAAGCCACCACATGCAACAACCAGAATTTTACAGAATGTTTGCAAACTGTATGTAACAAAGTATTACCATTTCTTCTTTTCAATATATTTCAACATCACAACGTGTAAAATTAAAATATATCTGTGCTGAATTTTATTGTGGGTAAAACAAGTTTACTTTACATACCTTGAGGCCAGGGATTGTCTTTATACTCACACATTTGCCTTAGTAGCTTTCACACTTTTGTTATAACAATAGATGCTCAGTAACTCTATTCTTAACTACCTTCAATATATGATAGCTACTGATTCCATGTATGCTGTGTACAAGGCTAAAGGCTGGTGATAGCACTAAGGTATACAATTGCCCATTTAAAACTGGTTCTATTATAAGACAAGTTTCATTCAATGGTGCTGCTTTTAAGCAGCTCACTGCAATTTTCAATTGCAATTGTGAACAGAAAAAGCATGTCTGCAAAATGAATTTGTGTCTTTTCTTATAAGTATCAGAAGGATTTAAAGCAGAATTCTATGGTTGTTTATTGAAAATACTTTCCACTGGCAATACATTTTTCTGGGCAGAGGATCAGAAAATCAAACATTCTAACTAACAAATAGCCCGAAGTGAGAGAAGCAAAGGAACCTAAAGCACCTTGCCTATCTCGCTCAAATTTGAAAGATCTGAACATCTGTTGAAACTATGAGATGCCCATTTTTATTTATCTTTGAATTTGAACTAAAAGTTTTCTTATTTGGCATTTGAATTGAATGCTTAATTTTTTTGTGAGGTTTTCAAAATTCAGAACTGCAGAACTGAAAAAAAAAAAAAGAATGTTTTCTGTCTTTCAAACTGCTAAAGAGAGAAAAATTATGGCTGGATGCCTTTGTCTGTCCTTATTTTGCATTGTTCTCTGTATTCCTTTCCATATTTCCAATATACATTTATTTGTTTATTATGACTTCCTTTCTGTAATCACGTTATAGCTTCTTTTGTCGAGTGTGCACACATGCGAGTTGCCTGTGCTTATCTAGTCTTTGTGTTATCTTTTTATTTGTTCTTTTCTCCTTTTTAGATTCTCTTGATGTGTCCATTTCTTATTATTGATGTAACAAATTACCAGGAACTTTGTTCTAAAAACACCACAAATTTGTTATGTTAGGTTCCTGGAAGTCAGAAATCCAAAATCAGTCTCACTGAGTGACAATCAAGTTGATGACAAGGCTGCTTTCCTTTCTGCAGACAGTGGGAGAGAATCCATTTACTTGCCTTTTCCATCTTCTAGCGGTCACTCACATTTCTTGTCTCATGACCCTCTTACATCTTCAAGGCCAGCAATGGCCAGTTAAATCTTTCTCATGATGCTATCTCTCTGGTTCTGGCATTTCTGCTTCCCTCTTCCTTGTTTAAGGGCCCTTGCAGTTACACTGGGCCCTCGGGTAAATCAGGCATTATATTCTTACGTTAAAGTCAGTTAATTAGGAACCTTAATTTCATATGCAACCTTTCTTCCATTGGCCATGTGACATAACATATTCACAAGTCCAGGAGTTAAAATGTGAATATTCTGGGGGATCATTGTTCTGCCTACCAATACTTGGCAATCAGAATTGCTTATTGTAAGTCCAAGGTATTGTCTTGCCTTTATCTCAAACAGGCTTCAACCCAAGACTGTTGGTCCCACAGCTGGTCCTCAGCTGCCTAATGACAGCACCTGCACAGGACAGAAAGGTTGCCTTTGACTTCCGTATGCTTAAACCGTTATGTTCTTGAGGGATTCAGCTATATTTAGAGTTTTGCAGGTGGGACATTTCTTCTGTTTACTTATGAAATGCCAGCGCAGGGTGCTTTCTGAGTCAGGCCTGGGCAGAGATAAGAAAAACAATGAATTACAATCAAAAGGAAAAAAAAGATAACACCCACACATTTGTCTTTAAAGTTGTAGCTTGTGAGGCGGGAATAGCTGGAATCCCAGGAAAAATTGCATTGAATACATTAGGTTGCTATTCTAGAAATAGTGTGCTTTTAAGTTCATTTTCATCCGAAATCAGTTCCTATTGCAGAATATCTTCTATTCCAGTATGTCTGTTTTATTCATGATAATTTTCTTCTCCATTTTCATCTGTCTTTTCTCTTTCCTTTTTCCTTTTTTCTCCCACACTGACATGGTTTGGCTGTGTCCCCACCCTAATCTCACCTTAAATGGTAATAATTCCCATGTGTCAAGGGCAAGACTAGGTGGAGATAATTGAATCACGAGGGTGGTTTCTCCCATGCTCTTCTCATGATGGTTTTATAAGGGGCATCTCCCTTCCCTCAATTTCTCTCACCTGTCACCATGTAAGATGTGCCTGTTTCGTCTTCCACCATGATTATAAGTTTCCTGAGGATTCCTAGCCATGCAGAACTGTGAATCAATTAAACCTCCCTCTTTTCTTTATAAATTACCCAGTCTCAGGTATGTCTTCACAGCAGCATGAAGACAGACTAATACACACACTTACCCCATTATTGCATTATTTGGGCACGTCAATAAGCTCAATCTTCTCAGAAAGGTGAAATCACCTATTATACTGAAGTAAGTGTGGTTATGGCAATAAGAAGGTTGATGTTTTCAGTTACTGGTTAGAAATAGTCCTCCCAAGGTCTCCTTTCTCTAGGTGCTCAGGTGCACAAGTGAAACATGTAATCAGGAATATCTTTTTTAAAAAGCTACTATGAGAATAGACTTTTGTGAAACACTTCAGTTTTCATATTGAGTACAGTGCTTAGAAGTTTTTAGAATGGCAGCAAATGTTTGGTAAGCAGATGTTTAATGTTGTTCAACAAAAGAATAATGTACTAGATAAGTCCAAGGTCAATTTCTGCGATGAAGATGCCTCTTACATATCCAAAGCATATTAGAAAAAACAGTTCCATTCATATTCTTATGTTGTGTCTTTGTTATTCTTGTCTCTTTTCTCTTTATTCGTACTCCATTTGTTTGTTTCTCGATCACACACATTGTTTGTTCTCCCCTATTTGTAAAATCCACACTCAATGAACAAGTGTGACAAGCATTTTACAAATTTCACAACACAGAGATGACCAGTTCTCTGTCCTCATATTTTGCATGGTATAAATCCAGCACATAAATCTAGTATTTCACTTTTTCATACAATGAGAAGATATAAATTGTGGTCAAAATTGTCTTATCTACTTATGTCTTTGCCTCATGTGTTTGCACTTGTATTTATCCTTCTAACAGTTTATCTCTATTTGAGCTCCATATAGATTATCTTCTCTCTGACTCCTTTAGTTTGCTGTTTTTCTTTGCATTCATTCAATTATTTCAAGTTTTTAGCTGGCAATTCAATTTCCAACTGGGGTCTGTTTGTATATAGAGAGCATACATATTTTTTTTTGTATTATTTTGGTTCTCTATATTCTAACTTATTCAGTTTTGAAAAGTTGTAGATGTTACATATTTTATAGCAATGGAAATAGTCACAGTGTAAGTAAACTCCCTAATACCACAATGATATTATAAAACAAATGGGATTCAGACTCTGATTTTCCTAGTAACAGCCTTCCTTCTCTAATTTTTGACAACCCATATCTAGCAACTTGAATTGTATAAATTTAATCTATATAATATTTTGAAGCTTTGAATCCAATCCAGTATAAAGCTTTAGTTCATTTACTAGTTGTAAAATGTTTATATTCAGTTATGTTTATAGAAAATAAGTAACTTAAATATTGACACATAAAAAGAAAAAGATACTCATTCAGCCTCATATTGTAATCAGTGCCTGAAATACTAAAGCAAAAGTTTATCAAGAGAGAATATTTCATGGATTGTTTTCTATCATTTTTCTCATTTCAAATGAGTTAAGGTCCCAAGAATTGAAGGTCCTGTACTGTAAAGATCAGTGAGGAGATGCTCAAACACGGTTAAGCATCACTTTGGGAACCCCTGTCTAAAATGGGTAAACTCCATCAAATGGCTTCTTCAATGTCTTTTAGAATTAATAAGCAGATCTTTTTTGCTTTTCTGCAAAGAAGAATTTCACAAAGAGGAACATATTCTGTTCAAATGCTAAGACATGTTTGTTTGTTTTCAAACAATGAAAGGAATTAAAGCAAAGTAAAATATTTTTAAGTACATCAGACTTGCTAGTAGAATTGAGAAGAGATACAAGCTTCTAGGGGAAGATCTGAAGCATCCATTCAAAAATCTCCAGTTCTGATAAGGAGACCAATGGAGAAGTCAGAGAATGAGGGACTTGAGCAGAAATTGATATGATGTCCCAAATTTTAACCTCTACATTTGGAGTTACTGAAACCCCTAGTAGGAGCTCAAGAGGCTCTCAAGTCCATAGAGCCCAGCACTGAAGTGAGGAACAGGCAGCCAAATCAAGAGATACTTGAGTTGCAACCTGGGAGCAAGATGGTGTCCTCCTGGACCTCAGGCTCTCCCCACTGCTCGGCCTCTGTGCCCTCCCTGGTGTTCCCGCCTCCTGGAATCCTGCCCTCACAGCTCCCTGTGGGTATACTCTCATCTGGAACTTGAAATATGATGCTTCACGTTTTTTCTTTTATTCAGAGATCTTTTAAAGCCATTTATACTTGGTTCATAATATAATCCCACCATCATCAATTACATAACAATTTGTCATTTATTTGCACCAAAATTCACAGTGTATTTTCTCATTTGCTACAGTTTCTCCTGAGACGTATTTCTTAAATTCAAGAAGACAGTTCACAGCTTCTATGAATGTGGAAGTGGGTCCTCACCAGACACTATATCTGCTGGCACCTTGATCTTAGATTTCCCAGCATGCAGAATGATGTGTTCAGTCTGTTAGGAATCGACTATATGTAATATGTGAGAAACAGCTTGCAGAAACACTGGATTCACAGATGGAGGAGAAATGCCAAATCACTAACAAGCTTAGTGCTGCCAAAAAGGAGTTAGATACTTACAAAAAGGTGAAGATAGAGCCCAACGCGATGCTGATGGAGGCATTCCCTGCCCTGGTTCAAGAATCGAAGGAAGAGAGGTTCAAACTGTCCCAACAATGAGAGAGGCTGGCAGAGATGCTAACGATGCTGTAGTCCTTAGTAGAGGCCATGAGAGTCACCCCTGTGCAAGGAGCTTTGCAAACCTGCCAGGAAGACAAGATCCAAGCCCTATGCTGCCTTCCCCAGGAGAGGGCCTGGGTCTTAAAACAGCACTATTCCTTCCCCTCCATTCAAGCCCCTCAAGCTGCCCAGCTGCATTCTCCCACCTGGACTCCATCAGAGGGCCATTGAGGCAAGTGGATCCAGGAAGCCTCTCATTGAGCTGGAGTTCCTCTACCTTCACATGCTGACACCACAGCCAACTCCTTCATGGTCGATTCCTCCAAATGTAAAGAATATAGGATATCCTGGAACACACTAAGAAATGTGAAACTTTCTCTCTCTTCATAGAAAGGTTAGATTCTCTCTCATTAGCAGCGAAAGCAATGCTGTACTTGAGAGCTTCATCTTGTACTCATATTGAACCATCATCACACTGCATTTCTTAAGACAATGGTCTATAAATATTTTTATATATTAATAAGTGGACAGTTTATCCTTTATTTTCTAAAAATTATTGTGTTATACTTGAAAATACATGCATTTTCCCAATAACGCTTTGAGTACTCAATAGCAATGTTATTTCTAGACTTACATTCCCGAGAACTACGAGTTAAAACATCAGGTTTTGACTTCAGTATACAGTCATTGAAAATTATTTTGTTAAAAAGATTAATAGGTTTATTGTAGGATAAGTGGAAAGTATGCTTAGAAAGTTTTGTTATTGACTATTTACATTCTTCTATAACAATAGATAAATATTTTTAAAAACAAATTTGATACATTAAAAATAAATAAATAAATGCCATAGGAAACAACGTCATAGAAATCCATGAAATAGTTTGAGTGCCCAACTTCTCTCTCTAAATATTGGAATGTCAGTAGTTAGAAAATACGTTTTTTAACGAGATTTAACAGTATAAATCTTCTAACTCTTAAGAATGGAACATTGTATCTAATTTTCCCTGAACATTATGTCTTGCACATTTACAAATTCAATAAAAGTTTGTGGAAGGAATGAAAGGCACAGTGTTCTTAAGAGCAAGCACTGGCCTGTATCCAAATGATACCCAGGAAACCAGGTATGTGTGCATGCGCATACATGTGTATATTTAAACAAGGAGAATAAAAATTATCTGAGCTCCTGCAGGTGGGCTCCATCATCCCTGGGTACCCTGTGGACCTTTTCACATTTTTCACTGGCCTGGCCACACAAACAGGCAGACCTTCAATTTCCCTTCTCTTACTCTACCAAGTCTAATTTTAATCAAAAGTACAAAGTAAAAATGTTAAAGTGTAAAAGCTTGGTCTTTAAAGAAGTTGCAAAACTTTATTCTTTCTAAATGCTATTTTCTTCATATTATAATGCAATAATGCAGTAATGCAATATTACAGAACTGATAATTTGGCTTGCTGAGAGTTTACAATAATATTTGAAACTAATATTTCACTGGAGCATATGCTCTGTTGATTTAAACCTTCTGTCTCCATGGGCAGGTGTCCTACTTTGCTTCCCATATCTGTGTCTTACACCCCAGTAGCTTCTGTGGAATATTTACTACCTGTTAATTATATTTTAGCTCATTTACACTGAGCTCAGAAACAGGCTCGATTTGGGCTATGACCAGTAAGTGCCTTGTTTCCCTGTCTTCGGTATGGCAAATAAATATTTAAGGCTTCACATTCATCTCAGTTCTTTGGGGAGGACCACAACTGGTTTAATAAGCAGTTTTTCATTATGTTAAGTAGGATAAGCCTTTGAGCACAATTCATTTTGTCTAAAGAACCGATTTTATTTTGCAGTAATGAATGGATGTAATATCCCCAAACAAGATTAAAAGCTCTTTGTCTATGCCAAATTGAGGATCAGGGGATTTTCCTTTGGTTTGCATTTTTTTCTATATCTTTTTATCTTTTTTTAATCTCCTTAGTAAATGTGGCAATTTTTAAATGTAGAAATATCAGTGTGTCTTGAAGATGTGTATTACATTGCTTTCATTTTTAGAGCAAAGCAAACATGTTTTTGATAGAGTTCATTCATCTAGAGCTTTGTGTAAACTTTGTCTGTATAAACATGAACAGCCTGATAAATTCTGAAAGGGAACTAGTGCCTCAACATTTTTATTTGGGTATTTCCATTGAAGTTCTATAATTCTCTTCTATATCACTTTTAAATTAAAACATTTCTCATGCGAAATAGAAAAGGATGGGCTAAAATTAAATTCAATGTTTTCAACATTTCTAGCAATTAATAAAAACTATTAATATTATTTAATGGAGACAAAAATCAGGGAAAATATTCTCTCCCAATAATTCCCAAACCACCTTTTTTTTAAGGTTACGGTCTGAAGCTCTCATATTCTTCCAGAAGCAAGATGACTTTCATCACCCCCAATCTTTATAGAAAATGGTGAATCAAATGGCCAGAATGCTATCTGAATTAAATTAGAATTAAATTGATAATTCCTGGGTTGCACAAACAAAAGCTTGAGAGCAAGATATGATTGTATCAGTACAATACCACATGATATGGATTTGGGAATGTCCCACGTGCTCACTTGCAATAGTTCTGAAAATGTTTCAGTGCATCCTCAGCAGTCAAATGACTTTTTGATATTTCAGGCAGTTTGGGAAACATTTTGAACTTTCAAGCCAGATAAATTTAAAATCTATTTCAAAAATTGCCACTTAGTTGCTGTGTAAAAGCCAATGTTTCTCAGCTAATAAAATGTTGATAATTCATAGTGCTAAATACTGGCAACTCTCAACCTCTGCTAAGATATCTGTAAGGAGATGGCTGCACTGCAGTCAAGTATAGACCAAGGTACACAACTGGCACAGCATGGCACAGTGGGTTTGGAGCACAGACACACAATCCCATGTGTTATATAATCACAGTTATGTAGCCATAACATGGGAGGGCTCATCACTAGCTCTTGGCCACTATTGCTTGTAAGGCGCATAAATGAAGCACCAAGTGTGAGTGAGCTGCTGCTGAATAAAGCCACTGCCCACCTACCTGTGGTCTCTTGAGTGTTCTTTCAGCTGCCTGCCCCTCACCCACTGACTCCCGTGAAACCTAACATATCATATAGCAGTTCTCTTCTCAACTGTTCTTCAAAGGGATTGGAGAAAGAATTGGCAGGGTAAGCAAATCCTATGAGTATTAGAAATGTCTCATTTTCCATTGGTGATATATCTGTATTTGTTTCTGATTTCACCACTGAAAGTGTCATGGATTTACACTGGAACCCCACAATATAGTAAGTTATGCTTAGCAGAAAGTACTTAGAAAAAGATTTTCTAGATTATTGATGACATCTCTTTTCCATCTTTTGATTATAACTTGATTATTATTCAAATCTCTAGGAGTTATTTGTGTAATCTACTTGGCGGACTTCCAGATAGGTTAAATGGTTTTATTTAGACATTTTATTTGCCCAAACACTTTCTATTACCTCAGTTACTTATATATATATTTTAAAATACTAAAATAGGTGGATATATTTTTAAGTGTATATTTTTCAGGTATTTTAAGAATCTGAAAAGACATCCTAAAGCTCTTGTGAAAAAAACATGTATTTTATTCGCAATAAAATAAAAAGTATTATATTCCTCAAAAACTAAAATCAGAACATCCCTGGAGTTAGATGTTCAACTTTTCCCACAACAAACGGCACTTAATTGGAGTTAGATGTTATACTTTAGGCCAAAGGAGACAGTGGAAAAGATTTAGGCACTTGTATTTTGTTTTGTTTTGTTTTGTTTTACAATGATGGCATGCTGCCTTAGTTTAGTACACTGAGGAAGAGTTTCATTTACTAGAGTAGTTTCTAAA
Source organism: Macaca fascicularis (assembly GCF_037993035.2). Taxonomy (NCBI): domain Eukaryota; kingdom Metazoa; phylum Chordata; class Mammalia; order Primates; family Cercopithecidae; genus Macaca; species Macaca fascicularis. The sequence goes on along the minus strand of NC_088377.1, from coordinate 160,211,388 downwards.
GACAACATCATTTTATTTCCTAGTGAAATATCTGCACACCTTTTTTACCAAGTTACATATGTAAAATATATATATATATATATATTTTTTTTTTGAGACGGAGTCTGGCTCTGTCACCCAGGCTGGAGTGCAGTGGCGCGATCTCGGCTCACTGCAAGCTCCGCCTCCCGGGTTTACGCCATTCTCCTGCCTTTAAAGGATTTCTGTTGGTAGTTTTAAAAACTGTGTTCAGACTTATTTTGCTTCTTTTGCCAGCAGATGTAACTTTGGGAATTCTAAGCAACTCTGCCAAAAATGGATTTTCAATTTGAGTATTATGTTCAGAATGAGAGTAATGCAAAAGAAACAAAAACTGTCTGAAAAGTAAAATTTTCCTCTACAGACAATGAAAATTACTTTTGAAAAATGCTTTTGAAATATAAATGACAGTTTCATGTTTTTGTTATTGTTTATTTTGCTTTATATGCCTCAATTTTTGTTTGTTTGTTTGTTTTGTTTTCTGTCCTGAGATGGAGTCTCGCTTTGTCGCCCAGGCTGGAGTGCAGTGGCATGATTCTGGCTCACTGCAACTTCCACATCCTGGGTTTAAGTGATTCTCCTGCCTCAGCCTCCCGAGTAGCTTGGATTACAGGTGCCCGCCACCACGCGGGCGTAGTTTTGTATTTTTAGTAGAGACAGGGTTTCACTATGTTGGCCAGGCTGGTCTTAAACTCCTGACCTCAAGTGATCTGCCCACTTCGGCCTCCCAAAGTGTGGGGATTATAGGCATAAGCCACCGCGCCCAGCCTATATGCCTCAAATTTTTAAAACCTATTTTAGTGTCTTAAGATACAAAACAAATAAAAATATTAATATGTATAATCAAGTATTGGTAAACCTCAAATATGCTCTTAAAAATACTTGTTAGTAGAACTTTTTTCCTGCTTTTGCTTTTTAAATGTATATTTGAAGGGGTGTCCTGCCCCTCCACACCTGTGGGTGTTTCTCATTAGGTGGAACGAGAGACGAGAAAAGAAATGAGACACAGAGACCAAGTATAGACAAAGAAAAAGTGGACCCAGGGAACCAGCACTCATCATACAGAGGACCCTCGCTGGCACCAGTCTCTGAGTTTCCTCAGTATTTATTGATCATTATCTTTACCATCTTAGAAAAGGGAACTGGCAGGATAATAGGATCATCCTAGGGAGAAGGTCAGCAGTAAGACATATGAATAAAGATCTCTGTGACATGAATAAGTTTAGGAAAAGTGCTGTGCCTTGATATGCATATGCAAACATCTCCATAAACCTTTTTAGTGCATAAAGAGCAACATTGCCACTAGCATGTCCCACCTTTAGCACTAAGGCGGTTTTCTCCTTTCTCAGTAAATAGAACATACAATAGGGTTTTACAGGGAGATGTTCCATTGCCCAGGGATGGGCAGGAGACAGATGCTTTTCTCTATCTCAACTGCCAAGAGGCCTTCTTTCCTCTTACACTGGTCCTCCTCAGCACAGACCCTTCATGGGTGTCAGGCTGGGGGACGATTAGGTCTTTCCCTTCCCACGAGGTCATATTTCAGACCATCACATGGGAGAAATCTTGGACAATACCTAGCTTTCCTAGGCAGAGGTCCCTGCGACCTTCCGACCTTCCGCAGTGTATGTGTCCCTGGGTACTTGAGATTAAGAGAATGGTGATGACTTTTAACCAGCAAGCTGCCTTCAGGCACTTGTTTAACAAAGCACATCCTACACAGCCCCAAATCCATTAAACCTTGAGTCACCACAGCACATGTCTCTTGGAAGGACAAGGTTGAAGGTAGGGTAAGAGATTAACAGCATCTCAAATACAGAACAAAATGGAGCCTCTTATGTCTACTTCTTTCTATATAGACACAGTAACAGTCTGATCTCTCTTTCTTTTCCCTACATATATTTTCCAATGTACAAATTCACAAACTCAGAAACTGATTTGAATTGATATTTTTTTAAAAATCTAAAAGCAATTTTTAATAGTTAATTTAAAAATGTTAACATCTTTTTTAAAACACTATGTATATTAATATAAGATTTTCAAATATTTGGGTGGCAGATGTTTGTAGTTATTTTGAGCAACTGAAACACCACAAGTTCTTCTCTAGTTCACAATAAAAATACTTTACACATCAATAATGACTTCATTGGTGAGCTTTCTGGAAATGCGCTGTGGAATTTCAGACTTGCTACCCAGTAGCAACAATGGAAACTGTTAAACCAAAAATCATTAAAAGCATTGGAGGATGTTTAAATATTGAGACTCAGTTTATGTTTAGATGATACAGTCATATACCTAATTGAGTGATCTTTAAATGAGAATCAGTCTCATTTTCAATTTCTCTATTAATTCTTTATATTTAGGAATTGTGTTTGTTAGCTCCAGAGATGTTTTGAGAGTGTTGTCTTTAGCCCTTTAGAGTTTTATTATACCTAAATTGACTTTTTGATGCTTTTTCTCCCATTAATTATTATGCCGCTATAATAGCCACCTGTTCTACCTCAGCTTAATTTCTATCTTGCCAGTAACTATGCCCACATTAAATGGCTTGTAATCTTCCTCTGCTTACTCACTTCCCCAAATAAAAGTTTCTCAACATCTGGCAGTTCAGGTTATTCAGGATTTATCTGGCAGTGGCAGCTCAACAGTCATTGGAAGGCAGAAATCCAGTTGGCAAGCTGGGCCTCTCTTTTTATGGCTTTTGGAGGGGAAGAAAGAGCGGGGGTTAAAACATTTCTGTTTTCAGGTGAAAATGGGAATGGTGATTATTACTTTACCATACATCAGGATCACCTGGAGGGCTTGTTAAAAATAAAACACAGATTGTTGGGCCCCAAATCCTGATTATTTGATTAAGTAGGTAGGGAGTAAATACCCAAAACTTGCGTTTTAACAAGCTCCCAGGGGGTGCTGATGCTGCTCTAAAGAACTACATGTTAAGAAACCTCACCTTGGCCCTACACTGCAAATCACTGTTGATGCTGCTGAGAGAATGTGAGTAGCTAGACTCTCTGTAACCTGCATGGTCTCAGTGGCGCAAGTCTGTTCTCCCTATACTTAAAAGATAAGTCTGATAAGTGTATATACTGTTACACTAACCAGTATATACACCCTTGAAAATATGTAATTGGTGGTATCCATCTCATAAATCACTCACCTAGACGTATGGCATATGCACCTGACTGAGAATGACCCTATGACCTAAGAGGAATGTGTGTTTGGAATTCTGAGCTTAGGAATTTGGAAATGGCCAACACAAGGTTTCATTCTTTATCTTTGAGGAACACCTAAATTCTCAGCCCGTCCCATGGAATGCAGGCTATAGAATGGATGACAGCCCTCTTTCTGGGTTACATAGAGGTTGCTAGGGGGAGAGGGCTAAATGAAAATGGTATATAAACTGCATTTCTGTAAGTGGTTGCAGTTCTCCTATCCAGCCTGCCACCACTGGACTGCCCTGTATTTAAGTTCCCTTAATAAACCCTCTATCTTGTTCACTGTCTCCAGGCCTCCTTTTTGGCCTCTTGAACATCATACCATCCTTACTGAAGTCAGTAATAGTCTAGCATGACACCAGCAACTGGATTTTGCTTTGAAGCAAGCACCTTATATCTGAATTTTCAGAAGCTTTCAAAATAACAGTTTTATTCAACTTTCTGATAGGTCATGAAATTGGCCCCAACTTGATAGTTTGGTTTCTAGAGGAATCTGCCAGAAGTCATGATAAACAGAGAATCAGAAATGTTCACTCAGGTTGTTCAGATTTCCCTTTCTTTGGAATCTGGCTTCCCCTGTTTTCTATCAAAACATGCTAATTTTCTTTAATACCTATTTCTTTCCAGAGTTTTAGCTTTCAACTGGTGGCAGCCCCTCAAGAGACATTTGACAAAGTATAAAGACTTTCTGCTTGTCACATCTGGGGAGATGCTTCTATAATCTAGTGGGTAGAGGCCAAGTATGCTGCTAAACTTGCTACAATGCACAGAACAGCTCCTCAAAACAATTATCCATTCCAAGATGTCCATAATGCCGAGGTTGAAAAATCTTGCTCTAGAGCAGAGATTGGAAAACTATGGCTGTGGGCCAAATACAGCCTCATGAATATTTTTTGTAAGTAAACATTTATTGGAATACAGCCATGATCATTAGTCTACATATTGTCTATGTCTGCTTTTGAGCTACAATGGCGGAGTTGAGAAAGTTGTGAAAAATTCCTCCTATGGGTCACAAGCCTAAAATGTTTGGTGTTTTCTTCTTTATAGACAAAGTTTGTAGACTATAGTGTGGTTGCTAAACCGATAGCATTATTATTATCACTTGGGCATTTGTTAGAAATGCAAATTCCAGAGACCCACCCCAGAGCTACTAACTTGGTAATTTTGGGGGTGGGCCTAGCAAATCTATATATAGATAAGACCGCCATATAAGTCTGATTTAGGCCGAAGTTTGAGAATACTGCTGTAGAGTATTGTATTCTTATCACACAGACCAGCATATAGACCAGAATACAGTTCATCATGTGATCATGATTCCTTTCCTTTTCTTCAGAGACAGGGTCTCACTCTGTCACCCAGACTGGAGAGCAGTGGTGTGAACCTGCCTCACTGCGGCTTCAATCTCCCAGGCTCAATCAATCCTCCTTCTTCAGCCTTCTATGCAGCTGGGACCACAAGCACATGCCAGCAAGCTTGGCTCATTTTTTGTAGTGATAGAGTCTCACTTTGCTGTCCAGACTGCTCCTGAACTTCTGGGCTCCAATGATCCTCCCACGTCAGCCTCCCAAAGTGCTGGGATTATAGATCTCTGTGCCTGGCCAATTGCTTCTTCTATTATAATATAATATGATACACTTAAGTTTTCAATAAACATATATTATTAGTAGATTTTACAATAAAGCAGGACTCAGGTTAACATAGTCCACAATTTCTTATTCCAAATGCAAAAGTCCAACACGTTCTGAATACTTTTTTATAAAATTATTTGGTGGAAAAATACGAAATGGCCTGAGCTGATTTACGGTCTTTATCCCGTTTCATGTGAATATTTAGATGTTTCACTATAACAATAATATTGTGTTTCTTTATGCCCTTCTCTTACAGATACCGCCTGAATCTGAGGTCCTGCCACACATGTGATACTGCTTTATAATAGGCTAAAGTACCAACCATCTGTGGAACTTGTAACTATTTTTCTTCCCAGTCTTAATAGAATACAGATTTCTGATTCCCACCTTGAGCCTTATGAATGAAAATCTCTATTTACATGATCTAGGCTGCTGTACTAAGTAGCACTTCACACGATTTGAGACAAACAAGGTCCAGAAAGAAAATAATTTCTAGTGTCAAAAGAAGAGAAGTGAAAATTAAAATATTTTTTTTTTTGGCTTTTTAACGTAGGAATCTGAAATAACCACACATTGTAGTTAGTCAACTATCCTAGTAAATGGAAAATTTGGAGTTTTTAAAGGATTCATCAAAACATAATATCACTTAAGATGAAAACCCACTAACTTTGGCTTAAACCAATGAGAATATTCATGTAGTACTTTATTTAAGTCACAGTTTAGAGGCAGATTACTCTATATTTGTTGTCAGTAATATCAAGACCCCAGGCTCACTCAATCCTTCCCGTTGACTATCCCCAGCATGATAGCTGACTCTCACCTCCATCTGACCTTAATAAACAGTCATGACTTCCTCACATGACAGCAACACCCAAAGTAAGGAGCAAAGTTTGCTACAAAGAGATTTTGGATGTTTTTTGTTTGTTTGTTTGTTTTTGTTCTTTCTTTTTCTACACCTCTGTGTCATGGAGAAAAACTACTGTCTAGAGGTTCTTAGCAGATGACTCATTGTGTCTTGTTGGCTGAAACCAATACCTATATCCATTTTTTTGAGTAGTTACTGACAAAGTTTGATGAGACGGTCATAATTGGTCTATTAAGAAATTCTTACAATGCTATAGAGAAACTTGAGACTGTGTAATTTCTTTTTAAAAAGATATTTAACTGACTCACAGTTCTGCAGGCTATACAGGAAGCATGACATTGATATCTGCTTGGCTTCTGGAAGGCCTTAGCGAGATTTTACTCGTGATCACACAAAGAGTGGAAGAAAAAGCATGTGTGTGTGAGGGGGAGCAGACAGAGGTGCCACACTCTTTTTTTTTCTTTTTTGGATTGCAGAAATTTATTGAAATTGGAGACATTGTTTTAATCTTCTTGTGCCATGAGACTCCATCAGGCTCTGTCTACAAAGACCACTGGGAGGCTGAGGATCACTTGAGCCCGGGAGTTTGAGGATGTAGTAAGCCTCAAAAGGCCACTGCAATCCAGCTTGGGTGAGGCAAGACCCTTTCAAGCGGTAAGCTGCATGCTTGCTTGCTGTGGTCATTAAAAACCCTGAAAGCGGCCGGGCGTGGTGGCTCACGCCTGTAATCCCAGCACTTTGGGAGGCCGAGGTGGGCGGATCACAAGGTCAGGAGATCGAGACCATGGTGAAACCCCGTCTCTACTAAAAATAGAAAAAATTAGCCGGGCGCAGGGGCGGGCGCCTGTAGTCCCAGCTACTCGGGAGGCTGAGGCAGGAGAATGGCGTGAACCCAGGAGGCAGAGCTTGCAGTGAGCCGAGATTGCGCCACTGCACTCCAGCCTGGGCGACAGAGCGAGACTCCGTCTCAAAAAAAAAAAACAAAAAAAACCCTGAAAGCAAAGACAACATATTAATCATGGCAAAAAAACAAATGGCCACACACTTTTAAACAAGATATCAAGAACCCACTATCATGAGGGCAGCACCAAGCCATGGAGGATCCGCCCCCATGACCCAAACACGTCCTACCATGCCCCACCGCCAATATTGGGGATTGTATTTCAACATGAGACTTAGATGGAAGAACATCCAAACTATAGCAACTGGTTTAAGTTATTATTAATTTCTTTGAACTGGGCACATTACTACCTAAATTGAATCAGAGAAGGGCTGCTGGACAGGCAAGACATCAGTAGTGTCTGATACAACCATTAGCACCAATAAATTATTAAAATTAATTTATCTAATGATTATAAATGTGCATTAGGATGCTGTAGTTCAGCAGGTAGCTCACATGAAAACACTTCCGCTAGGTTTCTTTTAGAGATACTTATTAAATGATGAGTCTGGGATATTTCACAGATGTAAAATACTTCCTTATTTCCTTTGAGTCGTGTCTTTATTTTTACTCTGTTCACTTTCTTTCAAACTTGTAAATATTCTCTTTGCTCAGGTCAAAAAACTGTGTTCAGATATTTAACCTATAGGAAAACCAGCTTAAGAAAGTTAGAATATTTTGTATATATTTTGTAACATGCACATTTCAGAACTTGCTTAACTATCTCAAAGTTTCATGAGATTGTTTTAAAACACCATTTATTCAAGAATATAAAATATGGAACCAAAAAAGACCCCACATAGCCATATGAAGTCTAAGCAAAATGAACAAATCTGGAGGCATCACATTACCTGATTTTAAACTATACTACAAAGGTATAGTTACCAAAACAACATGGTACTGGTATAAAAAGGGGCACATAGACCAATGAAACAGAATAGAGGACCAAGACATAAAGCCCAATACTTAGAGCCAACTGATCTTTGACAAATCAAACAAAAACATAATGTAGGGAGAGGACACTCTATTCAAGGAAAGGTGGGGGGATAATTGGCAAGCCACATGTAGGAGAATAGAACTGGACCCTTATCTGTACCTTATACAAAAATCAACTCAATATGGATCAAAATCTTAAAGCTAAGACCTGAAACCACAGCAATTCTAGAACATAATGTCAGTAAAACTCTTCTAGACATCAGCTTAGGCAAAGATTTCATGACTAAGAACCCAAAAGCAAATGCAACAAAAACAAAAATAAATAGTTGGAACCTAATGAAACTAAAAAGCTTCTGCACAACAAAAGAAAAATCAGCAGAAAAAACAGACAACCCATAGAGTGGGAGAAAATATTCACAAACTATGCATCCGACAATATACTAATATCCAAAATCTACAAGGAACTAAAAAAAATCAGCAACAAAGAAACAAACTCATCAGAAAGTGAGCAAAGAACATGAATAGACAATGATCAAATGAAGATATATAAATGGCCAATAAACATATGAAAAAAAATGCTCAGCATTACAAATTATCAGGCAAATGCAAATTAAAACCACAAAAAGATGCCACCTTATGCCTGCAAGAATGGCCATAATTAAAACATCAAAAAATAACAGATGTTGACATGGATGTCATGAAAAGGGAACACTTTCACACTGCTGGTGGAAAGGTAAACTAGTATAACGACTGTGAAAAACAGTATGGAGATTCCTTCAATAACAAAAATAATTATCATTTGATCTAACACTCCCACTACTGGGTATATACCCAGAGTAAAGGCAGTCATTATATGAAAAACACACTTGCACACACACGTTTATAGCAGCACAATTTGCAATTGCAAAAATAAGGAACAAGCCTAAATGCCCATCAACCAAGAAGTGGATAAAGAAAATGTGGTATGTATACACCATGGAATAGTTATAGAAAGGAATGAAATAATGGCATTTGCAGCAACCTGGATGGAGTTGGAGACCATTATTCTAAGTGAAATAACACAGTAATGGAAAATCAAGTATTGTATTCTTTCACTTTTAAATAGGACCTAAGCTATGAGGACACAAAGGCAGAAGAGCAATATAATGGACTTCAGGACTGGGGGGAAGTAGGGAGAGGAATGAGGCATAAAAGACTACATATTGGGTACAGTGTACACTGCTCTAGTGATGAGTACACGAAAATCTCAGAAATTACCACTAAATAACTTATCCAAGTAATAATAAACTACCTGTTCTCCCAAAACTATTGAAATAATTTTTTTTTAGTATTAAATAGTTTTATTCTTGAAGACAAGTGGTTCTTGACGTTGGCTTCTCCACACTCTTTAATAATAATTTCACCTTATAATGAAGAAATTGAATAAGTGATATGGTCAAATAACCCAAATAGAAATTCTAAAATTATGTCAAATAATTTAACTTCACATTAAAGCTTATTTGTCTTGAAATGATACTTATGACCAATTGCTAAGAACTCAAGGCTTAATATTTTTTTTCCTAACTTGAGGATGAGTTATTATAAATGGCACAGGCTTTGTTCTTTTATGACCAGGGTGACATATTTGTGACACAGATGACCTTCAATAATGATGTAATAAAGATGGTCTGCAATGAACTAGAAAATGGCCTTTCCTCTCCACAAGAGCTGCTTAGAGACACTTCTGATTTCAATCAAGTACAATTTTTAAAAATTTATTAAAATATAAAATGGTGAGAGTTACATTTAAGAAAAGCATTTTTTAATCCATTCTTTTTAAAAAGCAGTTATTGTAACCAAGAAACAATTTGCTCTTTCCTCTTTGCAGCACCAAATTTATAACTTAGTTACCCAAGGGACCCGTTTACGGGTTATAAGAGATTTTACAGGTTATGAGTGATTTGACACTGTGCCTGGACTATGTTATCATCAATTCTAGGTCGTATTTGTGAGTGTTCCTACTCTATAAATTGGTAAGCGTTAGAATTCTGTGTACAGTTTTTTTAGAAGTTGATAGTCATCTTTATATCTTTAACTTGTTTTAATTTTTTTTCAAGTTTTATAAGCTTGAAAAAATGGTAAAGTGCTAATATGCCAATTGCTAATTATGAACTTGGAAAGAATCTTGAAATGACTATTTTAATACTTTATTTATAGGATTTCCCATTCCCTTGTTCCCTAACAACAAGAATTAATGAGGATGAACAAGTAATCAAACATTATCTGTGTTAAAGTGTGAAGCGAAACATAGTTTCTCCTGCCATAAATCTTCCTGTCCATATGGTAAAGGTATAATATTGGCAATGAAGCTTACAAGTCCATCTGGACAGATCCTAGTTTTCCTGAATAAGGCAAAGCTTTCTAAATCAAGCCATCTGTTTGTATGCCTTAAAAGAATCTGTAAATAAAATAATGCAATATTTACATGTGAAAAGAGAAATCAATTAGCTTGACATTGATTAGCAGAGCATAGAGCCAATTATGATCACATATTGATAATAGTCAAATGCACTATGTTTGCTGCCTTGGACCAATGAACATTACCTATGCCTATAAAGAATAGCTAATGTGCATGTTAATCATCAAGAGCCAAAGTTCGTAAAACTAGAAAAGACTCCCAATTTTTAGAAGTCACTCCAGCTATTCTTTCTTGTTGCCCATTGGAAAACCTCCACTTACTGCTTTTATCACCGCATTTAGTAGAAATCTTTAAGAAAAAAATTAACAGGCTACATCTTAATCAAGAAAATATAAGGAATGGTTAAAATGGTTCACTCTGGGGAAAGACATAGAAAGATGTATTTTAAAAAGTTGTTAATATTTGCCTATTATAAAGCAGCTTTAATATATTGTTGTAGTAAGCAGAATTCTAAAGCAGCTCTCAAAGCTACTTTTGCTTCTGGGCATTAATCTTGTAATTATATGACTTTTTATTGTATTGTAATTTATATGACTTTTTATGATAAAAAGTGTTTTTTGCCCATATAATTCAGCTTACTTACCAGTTGCCTTTAAAACAAGGATATAATCTGGATGGGCCCAATTTAATCCCACAAACGTCTTAAAAGCAGAGTTTCCTCCAGCTAGTAGAAGAATAGAAAATCAGAGAGGTATACTCAGGCCTGAAAGAAAGTAAATGTGCAGATTTTGAACTGCTGATGGGTGCCACATGGCAAGAAAGTGTGGAAAGAATCTAGGAGAAGGGAGAAGTACCTGGTAAAAGCTGGCATGAGAACGTGGGTCTCTGTCATCTAATTGCAGGATTTCACGTTCATCACAACCAGTGAATTTCAAGGAAAAGAACCCCAGGAGTCTCATTAAAACTTCAGACCTGACCAGCACCTCAGTTTCACCTGGTGAAACTTGATCATGCCAAGTGTGAATTTCTAACCTACAGAAACTATCAGATAATACATTTGTGTTGTTTCAGGTTGATAAGCTTTGGTATTGTGTTGTATAGCAATAGAGAACTAATATAATTGTTTGTGTGGCAGTTTCCCATGTCTTATCCCTGAACTTGTCTGGTAAGTTAGAAAGGGATGATGTGGGCCATGAGGGAATGATTGGCCCTTCAAGATTTAGTACAAAAGCAAACTTCTGCCTGTGCTGGATATCATATATGGCTTAATATTAGAAAAAATCAATAAAGATGAGACATTCTCAAATGATAGTGTCACAGAGACAATGAGGGCTCGCTGCCCAATGTGCTAGAAGCCAGTACTATGACACAAGCTTCTTGTTTTTTTTAGGGAAAAATAAAAGCTTCAGAATGCAAGTCGAGTCACAAAGAGGCAGGAGTGTCAAGCTAAACCTGTCTTCCTGCACTGTCTTTAAGGCAGTATTTTATTAGAAAAGTTTTAACAGGTGGATACTGGCATTAGCGCGTGATTGGTGGAATGTTTGGAAGTCCTTGGGGCATGCACAGGCATGCAAACATGGGGCACATGTGCAAATTTAAGGGGGAGTTGATATGAAACATTCAGTGGAATTCAGGCTGTGACGTCAGCAAACTCATTTTGCACAAACTCCAGTGGAACATCCTGGTTTCAACTGATGTCGGTCCTTTTTTCTTGATCTCACAAGGGAAGGGAATTTCAGCATCTCAGAAAATTGTTGTTTTTTCTTGTCTGTTATCCTGCCAACTGAAGACTTTTTGTTAGTTATTGGTTTCTTATTCTTTGATGCACAGCTTGAGTTTCCATTTTTCAGTGAATTGTTTGTTTTTAAAAAGGTACTATCCTGTAAGCCTAAGAATTTAGTAATTGGTTTTCTTAACTCTTTGGGGCATAGTTTCAATAGCTTGACTTTATTTTTCTGATTGAGGCAGATAAACATATTGAGTAGATAAAGGTTTTCAATGTGTTATGATTTACATGACATCTTGAAAAATGTCTTAAGTTTAAATTATTAGAATCCAAGGGATTCTATAGAATCAGATGGCACCTATTGGATCAGATGCCACATTTTATTTCCTGCTAGAAACAGTTCTGTTATGTAATTGCCATATTAAAAAAAAAACAAAAAACTTTGTTCTTCTTTTAGTACTAATATAGTTAGCACTGAAGCATATGAATGCTAAATCCTCTGAAAGTGGCTTGACTTTATTCAGACTACATTTTCTCTGTTGTTTAGAAATTGGAAGCAGGTACCTAGCTTTAGAACTAGCTGATTGTTTCGAAGTGGAACTGTGATATCACTAGATATATTTACATATATAATATATTGATGCAATGCTGTAAATTAAATTAGTCTGTATTTAGTTATTTGCATAATAACTATTGTACAACATGGTAATTTGGCATAAATAGTATTTCACATTCTTTGTTAAAGTTCTACACAAATGTGATTTTTTCTTAACTTTTGAATTTTCTAATATGTGTATATAAAAACAATTGATGTGATAAATTTCTGCAAACTATATGCATTTAATCATAATAATTATCCTAATCTAAATACTACCTTTCAAAGACACTTGGACACTTACAGTTGCTCTAGATTGGATTCCTTAATTCATAAGGTTCTCACAAATCCAGACTTCCTTGTCTCATTCCCGGATGAGTTCACTTTTTCCGGTTTCATGTTTTCCCACAGGCCTCTCCAATTCTTTTTACAATTTGTGGAAATGCTTCCAATTCTTTTTGCAATTTGTGGAAATGCTTCCTTTTCAGGATTAGGACTTAGAGTGGGATTTTGGGGTCTTTAAGAATTAGAAACTCTAAGAGATAACGTTGCTGAAGTACCATCTGATTTTTGTGATGAAATGTGAAAGGCAGAGGAAGAGACACAAGAAGGGTCTTTGCTAAGATAATGGGGCTGGGAAGAGGGTTTTGTTTACTTGTTCATTTTTTTAAAAAGAAAAAGGGACCTGTTTCTTCTTATCATCCTCCCCAGGTGAATATGAGAGCCGGGAATGAGGGCAAACTAGGCTTATTTAAAAGGCCCCTATACCCAAGTAAATTGTAACTACCTGTTTCTATTACCTAAACTTTATAAAGACAGAAAACCTTGAACATGATAGTTAAGAGAAAACATCTCTAAAAAGGTGAACATATGGGAGAATTTAACATCTAAACAAATGTATAACATCAGAATACTTAATATCCGACCAGATTTGTTGCCCTTTTGATAAAAGGCCTGAAAACCACCAGAGTATTGAATTGGAGAAAGTGAATTTGATTAAAGTTGAAAAGAGAGCAAAACAGGAATGCCAGTGACTCAGAACAAGTTTTCTCACTCTGAGCAATTTGGCTAATTGTTGCATTATTTATCTTAACTTGAGTGAAAGTAAGGTTGAGTACCAAGGGTAAATAAAAGTCATATGTTTATAGATCTGTACACCTGTGCAGCTTAGAGGAGGCTACAGTTTACAACCAACCCACCTTTCACTGAGAACCTACCTTTAAACCAAGTTGATATAGTAGGACACAGATAGCCAACTTCTCCTCCCTACAGTCTTTGCAAATGTCCTTGGATATATGTAAGACCTACATTTTGAAAGAAAAGCAAAACCTTTTGATTCAAGGAGAATCCCTATTAAAGACTGGGAATATAACTGTTGGACATCTTCTTTGGTAGTGTGCCTGCTGATTAGGTCTTGCACCAAGACGTGTAGGAGAAAGGCACTGGAAAATCATGGTATGGTGTAGATAGGGGAAAAAAGCAGAATGGTTATCCCAAGGTTCAGCATATCAAGGAGGTTTGATCTCTTTATGAAAAATTTGGACCCTTGAAGAAGTTGGCTGGGTTAGTGCTGCCTTGGGATCTCAATACCAACATGCTCTGGGGTTATACTCTATTTGTTAGAGCTGAAAAAAATGTGAAAATATTGACTTGTAGCTGGAACACCCTCAGGACAGTCTGTAAAATGCAAGTACTTATAGAGCACTTCAAAGCATTCAAGCAAGAGCTACAGGAAAGAACAAGCTCACAGAAAAGGCACCAAGGGTCAGCTGGGTCAGTCATAGAGGCAGTAACAACTGAGAAAGAGATTTAAGAACCAGTTAAGTATAGCACCACAAGTCCCTTTTCTCACCACACTTCCTGTTACTTTTTCACTGTAACACAGAAAAGGAAGTAGGATTTCAATAGAGTAAAGCAGGTATCTGAGAATCAGAATCACGTCCCACTTCTGTCTCTGATCAGTCAGGAAATCAACTTAAGACTTCTAGAAAGGTCAAAAGTGGACAGAATGTAATGAGTTTGAGCTTGCAATATTAACTGAATGGATCAAACAATGGTGAATATTTGAGTTATCTGACTATTTAATATGGTATAATTTAAGGTGATGAGAGAAAATATAATTTTATATTAAAATCCTACTGAAGTATGTCTAATTAAAAACCAAATCAAAACAAAACAACTAAAAACCCAAAAAGTGTCACTTCAAACTCATAAGCTCATTTGTCAAAAACTTCTAGGCATAAGTATCCAACTTGAGAAACAGTCTAGACGTCAAATTACCAAAGGTTAATTTGTATTTATTCCACTATTGCAGGAACACACCCAATGCCCTCAACTAAACAGAAAATTTAATTTCATAGATTTTCCTTTTTTCTAGAATTCTGTTTATTTGACATTTGAGGAAACGATAAATATAGAAAAAAAAAGATTATTTATTCCAGAGATTCATTTACAGTAAAGTTGAAGCCATTTGATTATAGTTGATATATAAAATCTATTTTAAAACATTTAAAAATTATTAAAGTAATATTAGTACCTAGACCAATTGCTTTATTTATTTAAAAGGAGTATTTTGGAGGTAAGTCTAACAATTGCATTAAGTCAAAAGTACATATTAAGAAGCATAAACATGTAATTATTAATTCAACAATTACATTATCTCTTTAATAATTTGATCTGTATTCTCTTACTATATGTTATTTTTACATCTTAGCTATTTTTGCACTTTAATTCAGAAGCTCCACTTTGGTATAAAATGCTATAATCATAAATTGTAAAACTTGATATGGACCCTTGGAGCAGCTGATTCCAAATTTTCCTCACGTAGTTTTAGTACATTGCTAATTCTAACAAAAGGTGATGACTTGAATGACTGTTGAGTATTTGCAGAGCATGGGAGCACCAAAACAACCATGTTTCAGTGATTTAGATTTTATTTTTAATTGACAAATTTCGGAGAATAGCCTCTATAAAAATAACTCACTGGATTTTATTCTTATTTATTTATATTTTTGAAATAGGATCTTGCTCTCTTGCCCAGGTTGATGTGTATTGACACAATCATACCCCACTGTAACCTCTAAATCCTGGGCTTAATCGATCTCCTGACTGCAGCCTCCCTCCAGAGTAGCTAGGACTACACACACATGCCATCAATCTCAGCTTATTCTTTTGTTTATTCTTTTTTTGGAGAGATGGAGTCTCACTTCATTGCCCAGTTGCTCTTGAACTCCTGACTTCAAAGGATCCTCCTTCCTAGGGCTCTCAAAGTGCTGAGATAATAGGTATGAGCCACCCAGCCTGGCTGTACTTCATTTTAAAATACAATGATTTTCAAGTAAAAACAAACAAACAAACAAACAAACAAAAAACCACCAAATAATAGAACATTAATCAAAGGAAAGTGAGATTTCATGTTCTTGTTTAAACAAATCATGTGTGTCCTCCTATCTAGTCACTGACTTTTTCAATTTATGAAATGAAGAAAAACTATTAATGATTTATGATAAGTTAAAGGCGAAAGTCAGAATCTTTAAAAAGTGTTTCAAATACTTTGGTGGGCAAATTTCTGCTATTTTCAGAATATATAGTGATGAGATATACATATACTCGTTATAGTACTGACATCATAAAATAAATAAAACCTGACAACAAACATCTTTTCCGGAAAGTGGTGAAGTGTTGGTGAACAGTACATTTTTGAAGAGGATTACAATGAAAACTAACATTGACAATTTAGAGGAAACATCTCTCGACACAGGTGAGTTTTAATAACTGTACCATAGATTCAAAAAATTTCAAAAATACGTAAAATTTTTACATGATGTGCTTAAATGTAACATCAATATAGTATCAATTTATTATAGCTTGTAACTTAACATTAATTTAATAAAAACTGATTGTATATATACATATGTGTTTTTACTGTGGTATAGTGAGAAGGGTGGGCAGAGGAACAAAGTTTAAAGTTGACTATTTAAATAAAATTATGAATATGAACTAGTCACAGATCTAATCTGTGTATCTGGTTCTTAATCTGCAAAGTAGAAGGGATAATGACAATCATCTAGGTTTGTTGGGAGGATTAAATTAAATGGAATAATAGATATAATAAAAATTAACAGTCCTTGAAATATAGAAAGACACCAATAAATTTCTTTATGTCAGAATCCTACTATATGCACATTGTAAATACTCTTAGTTTTATTAGACTCCAATTTTATTAAAGATCAATAATTGTTAATATATGCAGTATTTTCTAAAATATACAAACACCTAACCTATTCTTTGTAATGCCAGAACACAAGTTATTCTTCAGGTGAGTTTGGGGTTTGAGGTTGAATACCTAGATCAGACAATACCACCAACAAAATCCCTCTAGCATTTGGTCTGATGAAAAAGAGCTTAAATTAGGGAAATTTATGCAAACATCAATTTACTTCTTTCACAATCAGTGCTGCAGCATACTTCTGAATTGCACAAAATGATAACTTTTTCTACTTCCACTTGTGTGACATGAAAGGGCATAGCATGAGGCAATTTTCCCACCTGAAGGATGGCCTAATTCACACTAAGAAATAAGATTATAGGGGAACACTGTAATACACACACACACACACACACACACACACACACACACACATCCAATAATGAAGGACACTGATGTTGTCTGTCTGCCAGTTATTCACCATTATGCCTGTGGCCTATAAAAATTGCATGACTCATTTCAAAGTGAAGGTCATTATACTATATCTCCTAAATTATTCTGACACAAAATAATTTTTCTAAACATAATTCTCTGAGTAGGTTTTGATCTTCTATGGAGTCAGCACTTTTGACTATAGATGATTCATATGAAGTATATGACAAGACCCCTGCCCTCAAGGGAAACAGCTCAAAATACCCAAGTAGAAATTGATATGTAAGTTAATTTAATCAAGTTGATTAGGTGATCAATGTTCTAGGCCATCAGAAAAAATAAATAAATAAATATTAATGTTGATTCCAATAGCCTCAGAAAGCCCTCCTGGAAGAAGGTTGATTAGAGTTGGATCTTGAACAATAGATACGATTTCTACTAAGGAGGACTAAGAAGGTCATTTGAAAAAGAAAGTATAACTACAGTAAGAGACCACTACATTAAAAGTGAGTTTTGAGGTTTGCAATAGAAAGACACAGAAAGTAAGTTTGGGAAAACCCAGCTCACATCATAGTGGTGAGGGTTCTAGTAAGAGTATCATGATCTTAAAAAAATGGCTAATGGAGTGGAAAGAAACTTGGTCAGAAGAACATGTTTCTGATTGTCACGAACAGTTGGGGGATGAGGGTAAACTGTTAACCTCTCAGATTTAGCTTTCTCTTCTACAACATGCTTTCTCTTCTACAACATGCTTTCTCTTCTAGATGCTTTGACCGTTGTTCTCAAATACCTGACCAGAGAACAGCTGCATAAGAATCACCTGTAAAACAGGGCTTCCTGATGTCTCTTCCGAGATCCTGATTCTTAAAGATCACAAGATATTTATTTTACCCAGGACATTCTGACAAGAAGCCCAGATTTGGACATGCTGGTGCTGGTGGCTTAAGTATTCCAAAGTTGCTTGACCCTTGTTCTGCCTCATTTCAGGAAAAATAAGGAAAATTTCTTCCTTTGCTGAAGTATGTAGCATCAGTTATGGTGTTTACATGGTGCATTGAACTTATCTGAAATCAGTAGTTTATTTCTCCACTGCACCTGCTAATTATGGTTCTTGATTTAATCACTGGACATAGCATATATTGGTAGAGCGACTCGGTAAAAAGATCCCTAACTTGATGAAATTTCAGCATAGTTATCCCTGCATGGGAGAATGACGAACATCAGCCCTAGCAAAATCTGAGAAAATTTCCTCATCAAGCATCATGATTTCTGCTTGCATCTCCTACGAACACAGGTTTTTCCTCTGGCCTACCACTGAATTCTTTTTCAAATTCTCTTCCTTGAAAGAAAAATGAGGAAATATAACTGAAGCTTTCTGGGGATATACCAGTGTGCAGTGCATTAGGGCTGCCAGTAAAAGAAACACTTGTTGGAATACTCAGGACTGTAATAAAATTGAGTCTGAAAAATAAGCAGCTGCTTATAAATCAGAGGGTAGAAAACTATGACCAGTGAGCCAAGCCTGGCCCACTGCCTGTTATTCTAAATACACTTTTTCTTTTTTTTCTGAATCACAGACACATCAATTTGTTTACATAGTGTCTATGAAAGCTCTTCTATTATAACAGCAGAGTTTAGTTGTTGCAGTAGACCATGTGGTCCACAAAGCCTCAAATGTTTACTATCCATCCCTTTACAGAAAATGTTTGCCGATCTTTACTATAAACATTCTTTTGCCCCTGACATATTTTCGCTTCACAGGAAGTCTATGGATAACACATGTCTGTAGTTGCTATCAAAACTCTTTATCTTATTGTGGTAGCAAATAGAGTAAGACAAAAGTGAAGATGACAAAGAATGTCATTGGTAAAAATTACAAATCATAATCATGAACTAAATGGATTTTTTGATGAACAAAGTCACAAGAAAAGAAATGAATGAGCCACAGTGGAAACTCAGCATTCTTAGAAACTTGTGACTATAAACATTATAAAAAATAAGCAATTAATTGTAACTTCTTTACAAGTATCCGAAATCTTGAAATATCTCTCTCACAATGGTCTCAAAAAATAAGCAAAGATGTAAACATCCCTAGACTCTAGTAGACTGTTTATAGCAGAATGCCAAATAATCTGGAAGGCTACATGACATGCTAAATCAATACCAATGTGTGTTTTGTTTTGGTTTGTTGCTTGTTTTCATCACCCAGTAGAATACAGATGATGCTTTATTGGGTAAAGCCAACATCATCCTGCACACTTTCTGGTGAGATTTGCTGCTGGTTTTGTGAGAGTTGTTTTGAGAGAAAGCCTTGTCAACATTTTATCAAACAGTTTTATTAATCTGTACATTTCAGAATATATTTGTGCAATTCCTGGAAATGCTGAGTTTCACTGTTCCTCAGTTTCAGCAAAATATAAGGTACCTCTTCCTGATGTAGTTTCCTAACAATCTCCAGGCACACGTAGCCTTCAAAATCAATCCCCCTTCACTCATTTTTCATCATATCTTACCAACAAGAAGCACAGTATCCCACCTGCGTTAACATTTCAGGTTATGATGTAAAATGTGCTGCTACAATCAAACCACTGAATTTAAACTAACCACTAGATGAGAGAGTAATTCTTCCACATGCAGAGTAGTTCGACTTGATGGTACTGGTTTTATACAGGGTGAGTTCACAATTCTGCTCAGGCAACTAAGCACAATCCGAAAACTATTGGGTAAAGGGATGCCATAGGAAACAGAATTGACTGTGCCAAATAGTAGGCAAACCAGAATATTTAAATAAATAAGTTAATGGAAATGAAATTTATAGAAAGTTTTTTCCTTCAACATTGTATAATTTTGGTTGATCTCAATAAAGACCCCAACTTTCCCTTCTTACAGAGCCTGTTGAAGCCCAAATCTGCTTAGGTTTACAGCTGTTTACCCCAGACTAGGTGCCTTGCTCCTAGGCAGCTGTTACAATTAGAAGCTTCAGCCTGCAGTAAGGCCCAAGCAAGGTGCGTGGGGATTGACTTCCCCTTCATCAGAAATGATTGAAAACTTTTACACGATCCAAAGCACTGCTTCCATTTTGTTGTTGTTGTTTTTTTGTTTTTTTGTTTTTTTGTTTTTGAGAAGGAGTTTCGCTCAGTCGCCCAGGCTGGAGTGCAGTGGCGCTATCTCGGTTCACTGAAAGCTCCACCTCCCGGGTTTACACCATTCTCCTACCTCAGCCTCCCGAGGAGCTGGGCCTACAGGTGTCTGCCACCACGCTCAGCTAATTTTTTGTGTGTTTTTAATAGAGACGGGATTTCACCGTGTTAGCCAGGATGGTCTCGATCTCCTGACCTCATGATCCGCCCGCCTTGGCCTTACAAAGTGCTGGGATTACAGGAGTGAGCCACCGTGCCTGGCCGCTTCCCTTTCTTAATACTGTTGTATATGAGAATTTTGTTGCTGGCTTCTGATGACCCTTTTCTCCTGTGTGATACCTCCCCGCTTTGAGCCAGCACTGTGTGCCTTGCTCTCTGCTCTATTGATTGCACCTTTGGTAATGCCGTTTTTCACCTAACCTATGACCTACCACTCCCTGTCCAATCTTTCCTGTCAGTGGAGGCTTTGTAGAAAAATAAAGGAGCTCCAAACTGCTTAGTGCTTAAGGATTGGGAAGAAAGGTAAAGCAGCTGTCCTGTAATCCATTCACTTCTTGGTTAAGGAGAGAAGCATATAGGAAGAATAAAAGGTGACCTGAAGTAATCTCCAAGTCAGTTGAATCCCCAAGCAAAGAAGCTAATGACATTTTTTGGGAAAAAGAGATGATATCTCTGAAATGCACTTATCAAGTGCATTTGGTTCAGTACATTCTCTAAATTCAGAAAACTTTTCAATAAATTTTTATTAGGCTATAAGGTTTAGTCTTTACCTACATGTCTGACAGTCATTTCACTGATGATCAGTGGCAATACTAATAATGGAAGAATGTAAAAGAGAAAATAAAGGAGTCACTTTAAGAAAAAGAATGTTTCTTAACTGAGCTATTTATCTAATAAATGAATTACCCAAATTTTACTGAAAATCAGGACAACAAGGTGTCCCTGGTTCAGTATTACCTAGAGTCAACAGAACCCAAAATTTGTGAGACATGGCTCCCTAGAGAATGTCATATAGGTGACACTACTCTCTAAAGATATACAATGGAGATTTTTCATAATTTAAATGCTCTCCATGGCATGAGGTGCTTTTGGGAATCTCTCCTATGGACACTTTTCTAGAGAAAATGGAAGATCTTGGGAGAGGCCTTTGACATCCCTTTAATTCACCTGAACCTGTGATTGCCTTAGCCTTGATATTTATTTAGTAATGCTTGATACTGGTATGATCTTTGAGTTATTGGATTTGATAATTCAATACTATGCACTAGCACAGGATTCTGACCCTTTTGTGAAACTACCCGGATTTTCTAGAAGAATCCTTGTCTTTCCAATTACTACCTGTGGGAGTTTGAGTGCATCACCTAATCCTAATCTTTCAGTCATGTAATTCCCCATGCTTAAAATAGTGATGATGAGTAGTTTCTATTTTGAATTAATTGTTATAAACTTAAAAACAATGATTGAGTCAATGTATTATTATTAATATTCAATTCAAAATGTTCTGCCTAGTACCATTTAACATGAATTATTTATCCAGTATGTGCCAGACTCTGTTTTAAGCACTAAGAATCCTTTCTCCTCTAATAACCCTGTGAAGTAGAGAGCAGTATTTATACAAATACAGAAAAAGAGGCAAATACTGAAGTTGTCTCTATATACTCTCAAGCCATATATTTCATCTGGTATAAAATATAATTACACACAATTTCTTTCATCCAAAATAAAGTAATCTCTAGTATCTTGCTACTCTAAATATGGTCTACAACATCTGTTTCTCCTGAGCCCCAGGAGAGGACTTCTATATCCAAATCTGCATGTTTAATGAGATCCCTGTACAATATTCATGCACATTAAAGTTTGAAAAGAGTTTCCAGGGCACAAACTCTGTCTCCTACCATGAAGCTTAGTGGGCCCTGTGTCTCCTTCCCCAAACTTCTGTACTCCATCCCAGGGTTCAGCAAAGAGGAGGTCATATAATCCAAGATTGGCCTCTTTGTCTGTATTAATTAGTTTTGCTGTGAATTTAGCTGTTTATTTCTCATATCACTAAAAAAACTATCCAGGCCCAGTGGCACGTGATTATAGTTCCAGTTACGTGGGAGGCTGAGGCAGGAAGATCACTTGAGCCCAGGAGTTCAAGTTTAGCATGAACAACATAGTGAGAACCTGCCTAAAAAAACTGTACTTATTATGTGCCATAATTTAAAAGTAAATAGTAATTTTTTATTGACTGTAAATTTTTATTAGGCTATAAGTCTTTTATTAGGCTTTAGTCTTAACCTACATGTCTGACAGTCATTTCACTGATGATTAGTGGCAATACTAATAATGGAAGAATGTAAAAGAGAAAATAAAGGAGTCACTTTAAGAAAAAGAATGTTTCTTAACTGAGCTATTTATCTAATAAATGAATTACCCAAATTTTACTGAAAATCAAATACATGAGACTCTTGTTTTCCATCTTTATTATAGGAATGGGAAATGAAATAACTCCAAATGAGAAAACATTATATTCACAAAATCTATAACATTTTCTTGCATAACAGAGATCTGAGCATTCTGGATAATGGATTAGCTTAAGTTCAAGGAAAGACAAGTGCAACCAAGGATACAAGAATGGGAGCATGGACTTACCCTTGGTAGAGAATAGATTAAAATGGAATCTTAACAGAAGTAGGTAAAAAGAATTTTTTCTAGCATTTTAAATAAATCACAAAAGGCTAAATGTGGTCCTACTTGGTAGCTGCAGATAGAAAAGGAGTTTGCACCCACTCACAAGGTCTTTTTCGCAGATTACCACCAAATGTTCATGAGAAAGACTGTGAGCAGGACAGGAGAATGCCAAACTTGGTGCTATACAACCGGAAGAGAGGAGTAACTACTGCTGTAAGAAATACATGAAGCCCAACCAAGTCTCTCCCACTCCAAGGAACAAAAATGTTAACTTGCTGGAGGAGGTATAGCAAAATCTGCCAAACCCTGGTCAGAGATGAAGACCCAATGTGACCAGAAAAAAAAAAAAAAAAAAAAGAATAAAACCCCCTGTTTCCTGGGGCAGGCAGCAAATTGTCCTGGGTCCAGACAATTACAAGTCGCTGTTGAGGACGGGGCTGGGTCATTGACAAAACCTCATTCCTTAGACTCAGGGGCGCAAGACTTACATAATACGGAGACTAAGTAAGTACAACAGAGAACCTTGCCTCTGCCCCCCACCCACCCTAGGCTAACAAGCATCTCATAACAAGCAACAATAATCCATATCTGGAAGAGGGAAGTAACACAGAGAGAAATGCAGAAAGAATATTGAGGAAAATCCTCTTTCGAATCTACTCGCAATGAAAGCACAACAATGATACTAGGAGAATTTGAAGTCAGTGATTTATTAGTGTATTGTTGTTGTTGTAATTCTACAGAGTCTTTTATTGTTTTAATTGACAAACATAAATTATATGTATTTATGGCATACAGTATGATGTTTTGATATTTGTATACATTGCAGAATGGCTAAATTAAGCTAGTTGGCATATATATTACCTCACATACTTACCATCTTTTGGTGAAAACATTTAAAATCTACTTTTAACAATTTCTGAGTATATGACATATTGTTATTGACTATAGTGACCATAATGTGCAATGAATCTCTTGGACTTATTCTTCCGGTCTCAATGAAATTTTGTATTCTTTGACCAAGACCTCCCCAATCCCCCTAAACCTCTAAGCTCTGGTAAGCACCATTCTACTCTCTGCTTCTATGAGTTCAAAATGTTAAGATTCCACATATCAATGAGGTCATGTGGTTTTGATTATTTTTGTTTTATTTTTTTCTGTACTTGGCTAATTTTGTTGTTACTTTAATGTTCTCCAAATTCACTTATGTTGTTGCAAATAAGAGGATTCTCTTGTTTTATAAGGCTGAATGGTATTCTATTGTATATGTATACCACATTTTAAAAATCTATTAATGTTAACTATAGTAAAAACAAAACAAATAAAGAACCCTCAAACTCAGCTTAACTGCTAAATAAATTGACACAACCACCTACACTGATATGCTAGTAGGAGTGTTTCTATTTCGAAGTATAAATAATATTTACCTCAGTTTTTACTATTCCACATATTATATACATCAATCAATTAAAAAACTATTATATGCCCAAAAAGCATATCACAGTTTGCATTGTCAAGGGACAATCCAATTCGCACCTCCAGACTCAGATGACACAGATGTTGAAGTTATCAAACAGGAAGTTGAAAATAACTGTGATTAATACGTTAAAGTTTCTAGAGATAAAGTTAGACACCATGATATGGTTCTCCTCTGTGTCTCCACTCAAATTCCATCTTCAATTGTAATTCTCATGTGTCAAGGGAGCGACCTGGTGGGAGGTGATTGGATCATGGCGGCAGTTTCACCGATGCTGGTCTCATGATAGTGAGTGAGTTCTCATGGTTTAAAAGTGTCAATTCCGCTTCGTTCTCTGTCCCTCTCCTGCAGCCCTATGAAGAAAGTTCTTGCTTCCCCTTCTCCTTCTGCCATAATTGTAAGTTTCCTGAGGCCTCCCCAGCCACATGGAGCTGTGAACCAATTAAACTTCTTTTCTTATAAATTACACAGTCTCAGGCAGTATCTTTATAGCAGTGTGAAAAGAGACTAATACAGAAAATTGGTACTGGCCAAGTGGGGCACTACTGGAAAGACAACCTGAAAATGTGGCAGTGACTTTGGAATTGGGTGATAGGCCGAGTTTGGAACAGTTTGGAGGGCTCAGAAGAAGACAGGAAGATGTGGGAAAATTTGGAACTTTCCTAGAGACTTGTTGAATGGTTTTGAGCTAAATGCTTACCAAAACACACCATGCATAAAATAAACAGAGAAATTTAAAGAGAATCGAAATTGTAAGGAAGAGGGAAGTGTAAGAAATTTTAAGCAGCATCACAGATAGAAAGAATGTTTTCAACAGGCTAAACTTAAATATGAATTAATAGAAATTACCTAATAGGAACACAAAAGTAAAAAATAAAGGAGAGTAAAAGGCAAAATGAGCAAGCCATACACGAGCTGTGGGATAGTATCAAATGATTTATCATATGTACAATTGTAATCTTAGAAAAAGAAGAGAGAAATAATAAAGCAGAAGAAATGCTTGAAAGGATATCAAGCATTTTTAAATATAAGAAGACATTAAATCAGAGATCCAAGAATCTCAGAGGACACAAACAGAACAAGTACTAAAATGCCCACACATGCATATTCACACACACACGCCCTCCAAAACATAATGAAACCATAGTCTAATTAGTGAAAACTAATGTCAAATTTAAAAAGAAATAAAATATTGAAAGTTGTTAGAGAAAAGAACATAGTACATACAAAGGGACAAAGATAAAATCTACAGCAGACACCTTGACAGAATCTATAAGGCAGAAGACATTGAAGTGATGTCTTTAAAGTGCTTAAAGAAAAAACAAATCAACCTAGAAAATCTACTCCATGAAAATACCTTTCAAACATGAAAACCAAAGAAAGACTTTTTTTCCCGGAAATACAAACTTGTGTGATGCTATTACCAATTCACTTCAGATCTATACTGTATAAGAAATGTTAAAGAAAGTTCTCCATGTAGAAGAGATATATTACCAAGAAAAAAAATTGGCTATGCTATAAAAAGATTTCCAGAAATGGCTAAAATTTAAAAAAAAAGGACATTTTTCTCATTTTAAACCTTTTACATAATAATTGACTACAGCGAAAAGAGTAGCAAAGTATTCTGAGTTCATAAAATAAGTAAAAGTAAAATACATGACAATAGCACAAAAGAATGAGTGGGTGAAATTCTTCTTACACCATAGCAAGATCCTTATACTACAATTGAGTGGGTATAAAATTATTTAAAAGTTGATTGTGAATCATCTAATGTGTATGTTTTAAAAGGCAGAGAAATCACTAAAGGCATTTAAAAAGAGGAATAAGTAATGATTCCATGTTTGAAAATAATAAGGTATCATTAAGCTATTTAATTAAATAATAAACCATACAGAAAAAGAAGACAAAAAAAATACATGCAATGAATGGAACTATGAATATCAAGCATATGTATAAATGGCATCATAACATTTATCCTTTATCATTGAAATGGTTTTCCAATATCTTTATTTAATATACATAATTTCAAATTTCAATATATTAAACCGTACAAATATTGCTGTATTTGTAGTAAATTATTAATGAAAACATCTATAGTTCAAATTGACTAAAAGTAAGTTTTCATACATAATTATTATTGTTATCAGAAATAAGACTATAATTTATATAAGATATTAGTTACTCATGAAGTTCAGTAAAGGACATTAACATTTCATATTTTTTGAAAACTCCTCCAGGGATCTGCAAATTTTCCCTACTTTCCCTTTTTGGAATTAAAACAGCATTTCTCAAATTCTTCTTTGGCACAATAATGCATAGGATAATGTGTACTCATGCTGATAGTTGAAAACAGAACAAAGATGCAAAGGTGTTCACAAAATGAACAATATTATAAATAGACTACAATAACAATTTTGCTTAGTTTATATGTACACTTTAATTAACACAAACATATTTGTGGTCCAAGATGTTGTATCTTTTTAAAAATTCTTGTAATGCTGGTGTTCCCAATTACTTTTGCACTGACGTAATATTATTATGTTGGTATGCCACCTAGAGAAAAAAATTTTAAAAATACCTTCATAATGGCAAAATCCTTGATGCGACATTGTTGATGTTGCCTTATCAGCATTAAAGTAATAATTAAAGTAATGGCAAAACTGCAATTACTTTGCAGTTTTAAAACTCCTAATAAAACCACTTAATTTACAACAATTATACTTAAATTGTATGTCTCCAGTGTTCTAAAATCCTAGTTATCTGACTTTTAATTTAATGAATCAAGTTAATAGAGGTTCTCAAGCAGGCATGTTAAAATACCTGAGTGAAATGAGAGGCAAAGAGGCCACATGAAGAAGACTGGGTTTTGGTGCCACAGGAATACACCTTCCAGCTTAGTCACTGACAAGTGTTGTGACGCTGAACAAGTCAGTTGAAACTTAGTGCCTCTGTTTTCTCATAGCAATTTTTTGTTTAATTAGTTTGTTGTCTAGGGAAGAAAATTAGTATGAAAGGACTTGAGCATTGGATGAACTCATAGTTATATGAAATAATGGAGAGAGAGAGAAGATAACTCTTATAAATCTTCAATGTATAATGAATCAAGTCAGGTGATTTTCAGGACAATTAAATACATGTGGTATTTGTCTTTCTGTGCCTGGTGCCTGACTTACTCAACTTAATGTCCTCCAAGCTTATCCATGTTGCTGCACAATGACAGGATGACAGGATTTCATTCTTTTTATGGTTTAATAGTATCACATTGTATATATATGTGATACACACACACATATATATATATACACACGCACATATATACATATACATACATACCACCTTTTCCTTATCTATTCATTTATTTATGGACAATTAGGTTGACTCCATATCTTGGCTTTTGTGAACAGTGCTACAATAAACACAGGAGTGCAGATAATCTCTTCATCATACTGATTTCCTTTTCTTTGAAAAAAATATATATACAAAGAGGAAATATATATATTCAAAGAAAAATAGAATTATCATATATATATACACACACACTCACATATATATATGGGGATGCATATATATATATATATATATATACACACACACACACACAGTAGTGAGATTTCTGGATCATATGCTAGTTCTATTTTTAACTCTATGAGAAATGTCCATGCTGTTTTACATGGCTGTCATAATTTACATTTCCAAGATGGTGTATGAGTTCCTTTTTATTCCCATCCTCATGAGCATTCATTATTTTTTGTCTTTTTGATAATAGTCATTCCTGAGGTGAGATGATATCTCATTGTGGTTTCGATTTGAATTGTCCTAATGTTTAGTGATGTTAAACATTTTCCCATATATTTGTTGGTCATCTGTATGTCTTCCTTTGAGAAATGTCTTTCAGGTCCTTTGCACATTTTCTAACCAGAATTTTTTTTTCTGTTGTTTGAGTTCCTCAAATAGGGATAATAATCTGTTACTGGATGAATAGTGTGTAACAATTTTCTCCCATTCTTCAAGTTGTCTCATTTCTCTATTGATTGTTTCCTTTGTTGTGCAGAATCTTTCTAGCCTGATGTGAGCTGACTTGTCCATTTTTGTTTTGGTTGCCTGTGCTTTTGAAGTCTTACTCAATAAATTGTTGTCTAGACCAATATCCTGGAGTGTCTCCCCAAGTTTTCTTCTAGTAGTTTCTTAGTTTTAGGTCTTACATTTAAGTTTTTAATCCACTTTTATTTGATTTTTTTGTAGTGGCAAATAGGGGTCCAGTATCATTCTTCTGCATATGGATACCCAGTTTTCCCAGCACCATTTATTGAAAAGGGTGTGCTTTCCCCAAAGTATGATTTTGGTGCCTTTGTCAAAAATCAGTTGTCTTTAAATGTATGAATTTATTTCTGGGTATTTTATTTGGCTCACTTGGTCTATATGTCTGCATTTATGCCATTACCATACTGTTTAGCTTACTGTAACTTTATCATATATTTTAAAGAGAGGTAATGTGATGTCCCAGCTTTGCTTTTTGCTTAGTAT
The DNA here is from genome assembly GCF_037993035.2 of Macaca fascicularis. NCBI lineage: Eukaryota > Metazoa > Chordata > Mammalia > Primates > Cercopithecidae > Macaca > Macaca fascicularis. The sequence continues at coordinate 160,182,617 of NC_088377.1, read as the reverse complement.
TACTTTGGCTATTTAGGGTCTTTTGTGATAGCATACAAATTTTAGGATTTTTTTTCTATTTTTATGAAAATTGTCGTTAGTATTTTGTTCGGTTTTGCATTGAATTTGTAGATCACTTTGGTTGTATGGTCTTTTTAACAATATTTATTCTTCCAATCAATGAACATGGGATGTCTTTCCATTTTCGTGCATCTTCTTTGATTTCTTTCATCAGTGTTTATAGATTTCATTGTAGAGAATTTTCATCTTCTTGGTTAAATTTATTTCTAGATCTTTTGTTTAAAAAAATTTTGTAGCTAATATAAATGAAATTAATTTCTTAATTTTTCAGCTGGTTCGATTTTGCTGTATAGAAATGCTAGTGCTTGTTAATGTTGATTTTGCATCCTTAAATTTTACTGAATTCATTTATCAGTGCTAAAAGTTTTTTAATGAAATGTTTAGGTTTTCCTATACATAAGATCATGTTGCCTGGAACCAGACAATTTGACTTCCTCCTTTCCAATTCAGATGATTTTAATTTCTTTCTCCCACATAATTGCTCTGGCAAGAACTTCTAGTACTATCTTGGCTAAGAGTGGTAGAAGTAAACATCCTTGTCTTGTGGTCAGTTCTAAGAGAGAAAGGCTTCAACTTTTCCTTGTTCACTACGATGTTTACTGTGGGTTTTTCATATACAGCCTTTATTGTGTTTAGATATGTTACTTTTATACCTATTTATTGAGAATTTTTATTAAGACAGGATGTTGAATTTTAACAAATGCTTCTTCTGAGTTTATTGAGAAGATCATATGATTTATATCCTTCATTCTTTTCATGTGATGATGTATCTTATTTATTGATTTGCATATGTTGGACCACTCTTGCATTACGGGGATAAATCCCATTAGATAATGGTGTATAATATTTTTCATATGTTGCTGGATTCGGTTTGCTGGTATTTTATTGAGAGTTTTTGCATGTATGCTCATCAGTAATATTGGCACATAGTTTTGTTGTTGTTGTTCTGTACTTGCTTAGTTTTGGTATCCAGGTAATGCTAACTTCATAGACCGAGTATGGAATAATTCCTTCCCCTTTCAATTTTTGGAATAATTTGAGAAGAATTGCTGTTGTTCTTTTAAAGATTGGTGGAATTCAGCAGTAAAATCATCTGGTCCTAGGCATTTCTCTGTTGGAAGAATTTTTTTATTATTGATTCTATTTCATTGTTTGTTATTAGACTGTACAGTTTTACTTTTTCTTCCTGGTTCAATCTTGGTAGGTTGTGTGGGTTCAGAATTTAACCATTTCCTCTATGTTTTCCAATTTTTTGATATATAGTTGTTCACAATATTCTCTAATTATCCTTTGTATTTTTGTGGTATCAGTTGTAATGTCTCATTTTTGCAGTTTTTTTTAGCTACAGTCATCATTGGCAATTCCTGCAAATGCCTAATAACTTAGGCTATAGGAGTTCATGTAACTTGTCTGCCTACTGGGACTCAGCTCCTCTGGGGGCAGTGCACTGGGCTGTTCTGTTCTTCCAGGCAAGAGTGAGGCTAATCAGACTGCAGCTAGACTTGGTGGTTTCTGTTTTATTTTTAAGTGATTTAAACATGCAACTTTTGAACTTTGTTTTTGGAGGATGGATTTATCATTTTCAAAATTGTAAATGTTCATATACAGCCAGTGTGACATCTAGTCAGCACGCTAAAATTTTTTATTTAGCTTTTTATTGCTTTTCTTTAAATAACTAATAAGTGCTGAAGAGAAAAATCACTCACATGACTATCTCACTACTTAGCATGCATTGTACATAATGAGCTATATTAATATGCTAACCATATATTTTGGACATCCTGTTTATTTTAGGTGAGTAAAATGCACCTTTTAAGTCTACAATTTTTTGGTGATTTAATTTCCCTTGAAAAAATATCACTTTGTATAGCACATTTTGTGAATTATGCAAGTAATTGAAGTTATTTACTCCTTGTCTGCAAGAAGAGAATGTAAATGAAAGAACTAATAAGTGATTTACCTATCATAAGAAATATCAGCATTTAATATAGATAAATACTGCATATTTGAAATCAGAAACTTGTATATACTTAATATGAAAATCCATTTGTGTTTGACCAACTCACGGCAAGAGGACATGTGTACCCTCGCCTCCATGGCAAACCAGTAAATCTTGAATGTGGTGTTATTAATATCCACAATCTTGCTCTTAATTTCTAAACTTTCTAGGTATGCCATATTTCAAATTCTTTAGTAAATCAGATAGTTAGAAACTTAGGGAGTTAGACTCTACCTATAGTTGATACGCTACTACGTAGGCTACTAGATAGGCTCTTTGTGGCATACAGGGAAAAGAAGGTCTCTTTTTCTTAAAAACATTCTACATCTTATGTTTTCAGAAAATAAATTTGATAAATTGTTTATACCAGTTTTTTTAAAAAAAATCAGTACCTTACTTCTGTTTTCAAATTATATTTTTCATTTAATGCTATTTATTCTTATTTTATTTTATTTATGTGGAGAAGGTCTCAACTCTGTCACCCACACTGGAGTGCAATGGTGCAACCATGGCTCACTGCAGTCTTGAATTTCTAGGCACAATCCTCTCACCTAAGCCTCACAAGCAGTTGGGACCAAAGGTGCCTGCCACCATGCCTGACTTTTTTTTTTTTTTTTTTTTTTTTTTTTAGTTTTTGTGAGCTGGGGTCCCACTCTGTTGCCCAGGCTCAAGTTTCTAACCTCAAGTGATCCTCCTGCCTTAGCCTCCCAGAATGCTGAGATTACAGGTGTGAGCCATCACACCAAGTCCGTTTAATGCTATTTAGATGCTTCATTAAGAAGCTAATTTATATTTCTCTAAGTCGATAATTTGATTATCAAAAGTGCTCTTACAATATGTTGATTTTTAGACTGTACAATATAAAAGTAATTATCACCCTTAAAACAAATTTTGTATCCACATTTAAAAGAGACAATTTACGTGATAATATAGAAAATTTTAAAATACAGATTTACTAGTTAGAGTCTCCTTTTACTTACAAAGATTTAACCTTTTCAAAAATAATTAGCAAAAAAAGGAGTGAAGGAATTACTGAATATTTAGGTATAACCCACAAATTTGTGTAGTGGAGCTATTTCGTTGATTAATTTCTCCTTATCCATACAAGTTATGTTGAGAAATTTACTGACTTCCAGGAAACTGCAGGATACTTGATAACTTATTTTACTTAATTAGTTACTCTCCTAAATATGTTGGTTAGAGATTAAATAAATTGAATTACTTAGTCTAAATCACAACAACTGATGGGTAGTTGCAAATTAATATAATCTAACAGTGGTTTAAGTGTTAGAAATCTCTGAACAATGTAGCATAACTTTTGTTTCTAAGCATGTGGTTTCCAAAAGGAACAATACAGAAAGGAATATCCATGTAAATTAATGAAATTGAAAACTACAACACCATAATACTCTGCAGATGAACACTATTTTTATCATTTTGAAGGTGACTGAGACAACGTTACTTATGTTGTTTCCGACCCACACTAGAATATTGGAGACATTCTGTCAAGAGTGATGTGACTTGTCTCCTTCAAAGTTGATTATCTAGGCTTTTTCTTGGCCACACAAGCTAAACCCTCATTTTTGCTAACAGAATTTAATTTTGTTCATTTATTTTTCCAACTTTTTCTTAAAGCATCATTGAATCTAATGGAAAAGACTAGCACACTTATATACATATTTAGATATAAGATATGATTTGAAGGCTCTGGGCTATGTTCGTAAGATTTTTTCTCCCAAAACTTTTCTGCTACATTTTATATTTTTTTCTTCGGGAGTCTGCTGTAAATTTTCATTTATTTCTAAAACTTCAAACTTAAATAAACCTTTTATTAATTACTGTCTACTCCTTCTGTCATGTTTTGATGCTTCATTCCTTCAATAACAATAAGTTGGTTGTCATTCCCTCTACCTATCTAGCTGTTTCTTCCTTCTGTGTCTTTGCAAATGGCCGTGAATGGCTGTAAAGCCACTTTTTTTCATCTGACTGACTTCTAGTCAACCTAGTCAGACTGAGCTCAGGTTTCACCACTGCAAGAAGCCTACCCAGATCCAGACTTGAGTTAGATGCCTCCCTCTGCTATTATCATGTGCTCTCTTGTATCTCCCAGGGTAGAACACTTTGTAGCATGAATATTCTCATCTTTTCACCAGGTGGTAGAGCTCCTCGAAGGTAAGGTTGTGGATTAACTATAGCTGTAGCACCAGTGTTGAGATCACTTTACACTCAGTAAGAATATGTTGAAAAAATCAATTAATAGATAAGTAATGAATTAAATAGATGTTTGGATTAATTAATGAATAAATGGAGAATAGCCATGTGTTGATTGTCTATACTTCAATTCATTCTCTTAGTAAGTAGTGCTAAGAGTCTTTTTTCAAAATTAGTTTTGTTGTCATTTTCTGAAACACTACACTATATAATTTAAAATAACACTTTTGATTTTGTTTGTATATTCTAGCAAAAAGACACTATAATTCATTCATTTGACAATCATCAGCTTTTTGACATTCCACATCATTTGGATAAACCTGAGCTTATTTCCAGCTCCCAGGTGTATTATGCTAACAGATATTTATATGTACTGTCATGGATCATAATTGTTTCAAAGAAAGACCTACTATTTTGATTAATAGAATCTATTGGTTGGAGATATGTGTTTAATGTAAATATGTGTCTGTTCATATCCAAATGATAGGCAGATAAGTTACTTTTATCCTAAAATCATTGCAATGAGTGGTTCTCAGGACTCTATATTTGTTTGAAAATAAGTAATGATTTTGAAATTTTCCAGATATTGTATATATTTAGAATGCCAACTTTTTTTTAAGTAAAGAAGTATGAATACATGCGACCCTTCTTTCTGAAACAAACAAAAATGCCGTCTTAATTCACCTTGTGCATGGACTTAAAACAGTTTACAGTAAAAAAAAAAAAAAAAAAAAAAAAAAGTTGATTACTGCTTTGCACCACTGTAGTAGCCTCATCTGTCTTATTCCACAGCTTGAGATGGTTTCACATCAAATTAAAAATGTAGGTTATTCAAAGGATTAGGGTTGCTAGTCAGCCTGAAGAAATTTCAAGCTCATGCATATTAAGAATTTTATTTCTTTATGATTCTACTGTAAACCATTTTTCATAAGGGTAATAATTATGTGTGCTATCCTTTTGAAAGCATTTTTAATTAAATTATTAAAAAATAAACCTAACATGTCCACTAGACAATGGAAATTTTAAAACAGTAACTGGTAGTGACTGACAAAGTAATTAAATGTTTCAATGTCATAGAGCAGTAATTTCCCAAAATGCATTCCACAGACCACTAATTTACTTGAATATTAATGTGCAATATTTAAATAATAATTCAGTAATCAAATACATTTTTAAACATTTAGTTAAACTATTATGTGAGTTTCATTAATGCAGAAGTTCTCAAAGTTCATTATATGTAATATAAAATTGGAAACAGCTGTTATTAAGGGTATCCATGAGAAGAAAAATATTTGACACTATTCAATTATCAATTTACTATTAGCCCTACTTAATATTGCAATTACTCTTTTATTTTCCCAATTCATTTATTTAATTGCTGAAGAGATAATACATTTACAAGCATCAAATAAAAATTTGTAACCAAATATAAAGTAAAAACTTTCCTTCAAGCGATTTCATACTTTTATCCACTCTCCCTACCTAGATATTTAATGTCAACAGTGTCCAATTTAACCTTCCACTTTCTTTATGCATAGTGTATGTATATATATGTATATTTAGTATAGTATATACATAGTATATATATACTCTATAGTGTATATATACCCTCCATATAGTATATATAGGTGTATATATGTATATATAGATATATAGATATCTTCCCTGTTTTATACCGATTAGCACACAAATACATAGATTAGAATACTGAAACACACCTTGTCCTTTTACTTAACAGAGCATTCTAGAAATCTTTTCAAATTAGTACATACATAGCTTTCTTGTTCTTTTTCTTTCTTTTTTAACAGCTGTATAGAATTTGGTTCTGTAGAGGTAATAAAATTGATTTTCATCTAGAGCAGAACATTAAGTTGTTTATAAAACATTTCTGCTGCAGACAACAAATTACTTTGCATCCATGCTGGGATATTTTCTTTGCATCCATGCTGGTATATTTGAGTGATGACTTCACCAATATAAAATTTCCAAGTAAAAAAGTATTATATTGAGATTTTGATAGATGTTATTAAATCGCCATCCATAGTCGTTACACCAAACATACCACACTGGAAGAACAGTCTGTCCATGGAAAATGATGCCACTTAGTTTGGTTCTTCTAGTTTGATAGGTGAGAAATACTATCTCAGTGTTACTTTAATATGTATTTATCTTAATCTGAGCATAGTTGAATATATTTCCATTGGTTAAAGAGTCGTTTGTGTTTCTTGTTCTGTTTTTTTTAATATATTTCATCCATTTATCTATTAGATTCATATTCATCTTTTTTTTAAACTTCGGTGGACCTTTTTTTATATGCCAGAGAAATATATATAGATAGACTTGTCTTTCTCATTAAACTTATTCCATGTTATTTAATTATTTTACATTACTATATATAAAAGATGAAGTTTTTCCTCCATATTTATCTTTCAATTTTATCAAGTTTCCTGTGATTTATGGTAGTTTTTAATAGAATTTCTGTTACATATTTATATTAATGTAATCAATGGTCATAGTTATGATCGTATTGTAATTATGTTAAATCACTTAATCTAATATTATAGCATATTAATAATATTGATGTTATGTTATAGTTATATATAGTATGCATCACATGTAAATTTAGTTCTATAACATCTGTTAATTATATCTTGAGTAAAGATAATTTCACTACTTCTTCACATTTTTTTAACTTAAGACTCAGAAACAATGTCAAGTAATAGTTTTGAAAACTGGAAGATGGATCTTATATTTTCCAGTGCCTTAGAAATGACCACACGATTCCCCATTTAGATATATAGTAATATGGGGAGCTATATTACTAAATTCTTAGAATTCAAACTTTGTTGTGGCTCCTTGCATAGATTTTCATCAGTCATGGCACATTATTTTTAAGGCTTTATTGTAAATAACAGTTATGACTAATTTCTAACTTTTGCCCTGACAATTCTGTAACTTTCTTTGTAATTGTACTCTTCCAAAACTTTTGATGCTTCCAATTTTTGTTCATTTTTAAATTATTTTAAAAATTCTTCATTTTTATTTTTACTTACGTTCAAGAGGTGAAGAAAACCTGTCCATTGCTTTTTTCTTTAAGTTATCTTTCAAGTGTCTACTAGACCATGGTATTCCCCCTTCTTTCTTTGTGGGTGGCTCTCCAACTTGCTTGTCTTAATTACCTTCCCTTATCTGCCCATTAACTCTGAGAGTTCCTCTAGCTTTGTTTATGAGCCTCCTTCTCTCTTCATTACATATTCTCTTCCTGGGCATTAACATGCTTTAGAGGGAGTGCTCACAAATTTGTAACTCCAAGTCTATATTCCCCTAAACTTTTCAGACATATATAGGATATTTTGATACAATCAAACTTGATCTCATCATCTTCTTTCCCTACATCAAGTGTAGTGGAGAGACTCTAGGTTGACACCCTGATTCCTATTTCTTAATGTTCATGCCCTTCTGTGTTATTTTCCCAGCTGAGTATGGGTGGAGTTTGCTTCTAACCAATAGAACACAACATGAGTTACATAATTTACACGATCATGTGTGCATGTTTATGTCAGGTGAGATGTAGTACCCATCTTGTTAGCAAATTATCTTTCCCTTGCTGGTTTTTGGAAGTAAGCAGCCATTATGGGAAGGAATTGAGCTTCACCTCTAGCTGATAGCCAACAGGAAACTGAGGCCCTCAATAGATAGCTATTGAGAAATATAATACCACTAACAGCCACTGAGCTAAAAGGTTAATTTTATTGTAGCCAAGGTTTGGATGATACTGAAGCCCCAGCGAAAACTTTTTCTGGAACTTTTTGAGCTTCTAAAGCAGAGGACCCAGTTACATCATGATCAGATTATTGACACAAAGCTGAAATAATACGTGTCTTGTTTTTAGCCAATAAGTCTGTGTAATAAATTTTTGTAATCACCGCAATAGATAACTCATGTGTCAAGCATTTTTCCAGATCTCCTATTTCAGTGAGCTTCCTCTTTCTCAGTTATGCAAGCCAGAGAGACCTAAGATGCTTCCTCATTATTCTCTACCTGATTTTCTCTGCATTTATTCTATTACCTAAGTGTGTAATGAATCTATTCCATCTCCATCAAGAAAATAACAGGTCAACCTCAGAACATTTGTGATCTTGTTCTCTTCAGACTAGTTTATTCAGGATATCTCTAGTTTAGCTTCAATCTTTCCTCTGCACCCAGGATATTCTTAACACCAGGATAGACTCATTTTATGCCTCTTCTAAACATTGGTTGAATGGCTTTCCTTCTTCACCAACAGCACAATCTTTAATTGACTCATAGGCGTTGAAAGTCTGGTTCTTCTTCACTCCTACAGTCTAACGTGCTTTCTTTGCCTTTGCCGTATAGGTCTGCTTTCTGTCACTGGACAGTGCTTATGTTTTTTATCCACTAGAGATATCTTTGTTCCTGATTTTGGTAGTTACATACTACACATCCATTTAATCTGCTTTCAGTTGTCACTTCTTTTGTTGACTTCTCAGGCTAGTAAGAACTTTATAATGTTAAGTACCTTTTGTTGGTATGATATTTTACAATTGCTGTTTTAATCACTTATCTTCATAATTGTTTTATGAATTCCCTTGACGAGACATATCAATTGACTCTCCAAGGTAGTCTTAGGTCGCACAATAGAGTGTTATGTAAATGTACATTAAATGAATGAAGTGTGGAGACTTCCAAATGCATTTAATCATGAAACCCTCACTTTGAGTTCAAATGGCTTACAGGACTACATTTCTGACAAATAAGCTTTGGAAATTACTGCATAGAATAACAAAGCTGAAAAGGAAACTTTAAATATGAGTTGAATTCCTTCATTGGGCAGATGACAGACCTGGTGCCAGGACAAGTTAAGGGCTTAAACAAGGAATTAACAGGGCTGAAATTAGAATAGGAATCTCTTGACTAACTATAGTTTCATTTTTATGTTGCTATAGAATAAAAACTTAAACTTGTAATTTTGTGTCTTTTTTAAATATTAGAATTTTCACCCAAGGAAACTGTTTTACGAATTAGAAGAAAATAGGCAAAGCTCTGTGACCATAATTTTTAAAAACTTTTAAAAAGACAGTTGAGGAGATAGATACATTATGAAAAATATTCATTACATAAAAAACACTTCATTCAAATGCATTTCCGGAATAAAATGCAAATTATCTTTGCAGGAATAAAAATAAGGTTTTTTTTTTTTTTAAACTCCTCTGAAGCCTATCATTCTATCTTAATCGTCACTACTATTTCTTACTAAGAGTGGACAATCAATTTATTTTTCCTGTTTACTTTTACTTTTCATGGTGATGGATGAGTCTTGGTCAATAGGGCCTTCCATGGGGTCTTCAGAATCAAAGTTAGAAAACATTCTTGAAACAAATCTCTGCGTGGCCTAGGAGATATTTTGTAGCATGTAATGACAACCAAGTTAGAAGAAGTTTCAGCTTTCTAAATTATTTACCATATTAGTTTTAGTGTTCTGAAGCCAAATTTGTTTAATTAAAAATGGAGGCTATTTTAAATTGCCTGAAAAAATTGTTTAGTGTCTGTGTGAAAAATCATTGGCCCTAATGATAATTCAAGATCATTAGATAACTGTGCCGTTCGTTGATTTCACTTGGCTATACTGACCTATTTTTAGCTCTGGAAACAAACTGGGCATGTTTTCATCGATCCCACTTGACTTGTCCAAAGTTCATTATGGATTTGGGAACAGATGGGCTGCCTATAACGTCCAAAAATATCTGATGCTCTGGTTATATCTACTTTCATAATGTGCAATTTTTTAAGTTGAGAGGAGGAAAAATAATTCTTAAAACAAGTTTTTCTAATCTATTTATACATACACCCTTGCACACAAATGTAGACATATGTTATACATATACACATAAACATTTAAATACATATATGTATATACATCACATATATATGATATCATGTGATAGACACTACATTCTACTAAATTTTTGCTAAGATGTTTGTTCTTAATGTGAACATTGCAATTGCCTCAGGTTTATGTATTTTGAGTAAAATACCTGCAAGACTCTCATTGCTCTCTCCCAGGAAGTATAAACAGCAGATACAGGTTATTGACAAATGGAGGATATGAGGTCAATAGTCATTGAGAGTTTCAGGATTATAATTTTTACCTTGGAGATGAGACTTGAAAGTGAATTTTGTATAATAAAACAATCTAATGGCATTACAACTGGTGCCAAGTAATATTCTCTGTAATTATAAAATTGATAATAATATAAATAGATTACTTTTTTAAATTGGATAATATGCTGCATTACCGGAACTCTTATATTTGGATGCAAGAATTATCTGAAGGACATAGATAGCTTTGTGTTTCTTGTTCTTTTGGCTAGTAGAGTTTCCCACAGAAATGTATAAAATGGCTTCTTATGCAATACTTGCCTTCTATCAGGGAATTTTAATGTTTTTCACAATTAGTAAAGAAGGTATTTATACATTTTCTAAATATTTTTTTGACTTGGAAGAGTAATTTACATTAAAATAGCTTGATAGTGAACTCTTTAAAGCAGTGTTACTTACCTGTTAATTGAAACAGCATTTCATCCAATGGTAAAAAGGAGCTACTCAAATATGGAAGAGAAAGCAATTGGTTTGGCCCAGAAGGATTGACTGGTTAATTCCATCAAACATTTAAGGAAGATATACAAGTTTTTTTTACAATCTTTTCCATAAGATAGGAGCTGGGGGAATATTCCCTAACTTATTATAGGAGATGAACATTACCCTAATTTTCCTCTTTTCTTTGTAATTGACTCACCATCTCCCTCGCAGTGTTACCTTCCTGTACCTAACCAGTAACTTTTGGAGCTCCTTTCATTGTATATTCTCCTCCTGGACATTAACATACTTTGAAGGGCGTACTCACAAATTTATAACTCCAAGTCAATATGTCCCTGGATTTTTCAGACATATAGTTGATACAAGACAAAGACATTTTAAGTAAAAGAAAAAAAACTACAGACCAATATTTTTCATAAACATACAAGCAAAAGTTCTCAAAAATTTAGTGAGTCAAATACAACAATGTATAAAAATAATTATAAATTATGATCAAATGGATTTATTCCAGGTATGCATGGTTAGTCTCACATTCAAAAGTTAATTAATATAATAAGCATATCAATAGGTTAAAGGAAAAAATTATAAGATTAAATCAATAAATTCAGAAAAAATATTTGTATTTTTTATTAGAGACGCGGTTGCACCGTGTTAGCCAGGGTGGTCTCGATCTCCTGACCTCATGATCCGCCCTCCTTGGCCTCCCAAAGTGCTGGGATTACAGGTGTGAGCCACTGCGCCCAGCCAAAAATATTTGAAAAAATCCAACACCATTTCATGATAAAACTTTTGTACAAACTATGAATAAAAGAGAACTTCTTCAATTTGATAAAGAATAGCTATAAGAAATCTAAGGCTAATATCATACCAAAAAATGAGAAACTGGATACTTTCCTGCTAAGATCAGAAAAAATTCAGGAATGTCCCCTTTCACCACTCATTTTCAAAACCTTACTGGAAATCCTAGCTAACACAAGAAAATAAGACAAGAAGTAAGAGGCATGCAAATTGGGAATGAAGCAATTAATCTGTTCTTATTTTCAGATGAAATGATTGTCTATATAGAAAATTCCAAAGAATTGATAAAACATCCTGTAACTAATAAGCAATTATGGCAAGGTTGCTATAAAAGAAACATTTTCTTTAATATATCAGCAATAAACAATGAAAATTTGAAATTAAAAAGATAATACCATATATATTACCCCCATAAAAGGAAAATCTAGGTATAAAGCTAACAAAATACATTTTAAATTTATATAAAGTACAAATATTGATAAAAGAAATCAAATAACTAAATATACAAAGAGATATTCCATGTTCATGGCTAAGAAAACTCAATATTATCAAGATGGCAGTTGTTCCCAATGTTATTTGTGGATTCAATACAATCTCAATCAATATCCTAGCAAGTTGTCCTGAGATATATAAAAAAAAGTGATTCTAACGTTTCTATGGAGATGCAAAAGACCCAGAAGAAACAAAACAATATTGAAGGTGAAGAAAAACAATAGAAGACTGACATTAACCAACTTCAAGTCTTACTATAAAAGTAAAATAATAAAAACAATGTGGTATTGGTATGAGACAAGACAAATAACTCAATGGAACAAAATTAGTCCAGAAATAGGGCCACACAAATCTAGTCAACTGATCTTTGACAAAGGAGTAAAGGCAATACAATGGAGAAAAGATAGAAAAGTAGTCTCCAATAATTCATGCTGGGACAACTGGGCATAACATGGTAAAAAACCTAGATGCCTTTGGGTTTGGCAATGGCTTTTTAGAAATATACTGAGAGCACAATCTATGAAAGAAAGAATTGATGAGTTGGACTTCAGTAAAATTAAAATCTCCTGCTCTGTGAAGACACTGTGAAGAGAATGAGCAGAAAATTAACAGATTTCACAAACTGTGAGAAAATATTTTCAAAGGATACATCTAGTAAATGACTATTACCCAAAATACATTAATACAAATACCTAAATTCAACAATGAGAAAACAAACCCAATTTATGAATGGACAAAAGATATTAACAGACACCTTACCAAAGAATATACACATATGGCAATTAAGTATATGAAATAATGATCAACAACATACTCTTGTATAGACTGAATGTTTGTGTCCCCACACTTCATATTTTGAAATCCTAATCCCCAATGCACAGTAACAGGAGGTGAGGCATTTGGCAAATTATTAGGTTACGAGAGTGGAGTCCTCATTCATGGGATTAGTGCCCTAATAAAAAAGATGAAAGAGCTTTTTGCTCCTTCTGCCATGTGAGGACACAGAGATAAGTCAGCCATCTGTAAACAAAAAACTGGGTCCCCACAAGACACCAGATCTTTAAGTACATTGATCTCAGACTTCTCAACCTTCAAAACTGAGAAATAAATGCTTATTGTTGAAGCCGTATAGTCTATGGTGGTGTTGTAGTTTTTATAGCAACCCAAAGAACTAAGAAATACTTTATTAAGGAAACGAAAATTAAAATAATAAGAAACCAATACTTATCTATTGGAATGACTAAAATCCAAAACACTGACAACACCAAATGCTAACAAGGATGTGGAGCAATAGGAACTCTCATTCTTTGCTAGGCAGAGTGCAAAATTACACAGCCACTTTTTTAGACAGTTTGGCAGTTTTTTACAAAATTAAACATAGTCTTACCGTATGATCCAACAATTGCACTCCTTGATATTTAACTAGATGAGTTGAAAACTTCTGTCCATGCAATATCTTTCACATGGATGTTTATGGTGGCCTTTTTCATAATTGGCAAAGCTTGGAAGCAATAAAAATGTTCTTCAACAGAGGAAGAGATAAGTAAACTGTGATACATCTATACAGTGAACTATCATTCAGCTCTAAAAAGAAATGAGCTATGAAGCCACAAAAAGCAAGGAAAAATCTTAAATACATATTATTAAGTGAAAGAAACATATTTTAGAAGGCTACATACTGTGTGATCCCAAATGTATGACATTCTGGAAAAGACAAAATGATGGAGACAGTTAAAAACAATCAATGGTTGAAAGGGGTTTGGGGAGACAGTGGGATAAATATGTGGAGCATGAGGGAACTTTAGGGCAACAAAACTATTTTGTGTGATACTCTAATGGTGGATACATAAATTACACACTTGTCAAAATTCCTGGAATGTAAAACATACCGAGTGAACCCCACTTTTTAACCATTGACTTTGGTTGATACTGAGGTGTTACTTTTGTTTCAGCCATCATAATCAATGTACCAAAATGGTATGGGATGTTGACGGTTGGGCAGGTTGAGTATGGGTGGGGAGGGTGTACATGGGGACCCTCTGTACTTTCTGTTCAATTATGCTGTGAACCTGAAACTCCTTAAATTATAGAGTCCATTTATTTTTTAAAGCAATTAATTTGTTGTTGTTTCTCTACGAAAGTAGATAGAATGAAATATTTTGAGAATCACAACTTCACATGAATCATACTTTTTTGACAATTTATTTTTTGGTAATCTGGCCACAACTTGTCGGTGTTTTCCTGTGTATGAACTGGAACTGTCTGTTGATCCATGTTCATGAATAGTCCTTCTCTGCTATCCATCTCTTTTCTTCTACTACAACCAATATGTCTCTACAAAAATATAACCTGTTTAGTTTGTACTTCGACAGGGGAATGGGTAAGCAAAATGCTGAAGTATTTTCAACAGGGGAATGGATAAGTAGAATACTGACATAGAAGTATGTATAATTATTGACACTGTACTGTATATTTTCTGCTCTGGGATAATTTTCATTAATCCTACTCCAATATCTAAAACTCTTAGAGATGGGTATAACATATCTTTTACATAATACAGTCTCTTTCATGACCAATATTCAGCTTCTATAACTTCTCTCTCAGTTTCCAAAAGTGGAAAACTGAATGCTTAATATTTTACATTTTTACCAAAACATTTAAATTATTTTTGTCATGAACAAATTTTGAGCTGTTTGATATTTAAATGAAATGACAATGATTTTGGAGCTTATGGCCTTCATTTTAACATGCGCACAGTTGCATGTTTGTAAAATACAATCTTTGTTGAGTTGGGAATTATGAAGTGGGGCCGATTGGAGACGACAACCTTTCCATTTTAAACTTCTGTGTAAATCGTTACTCCTTTGCAACAGCTGAGCCTGCAAAACAAAAAATGAGTCAGTCAGATGTTTATTTCATGGAACATGATTATAGAAAGTGCACCTGCCATGCCATAGGCATGACTTCTAAAGGAAATTTGCTAGTTTTCACATCTAATAGAAATTATAGAAGGCATTCTTGGAATATAATTTTGGCCAGCTTTCACTTCAGCAATCCTTGGCCACCTAAAGTAGAATATTCAACATAGAGATGATTAATCATTTAATAGGTAGTACAAATATAAGAGATGTCATAAATAAATTATACTTACCAAAGTAAAAATACAGCTCACAGAAAATTAGAGTATTTGAAACACTATACATCTTATGGAGAGATAATAGCCAGCAGAGCTTATGAGCATGGAGTCTGGAGCCAAACTATTTGAACTGGGATCAGGGTTCTGTCATTTACTAGCTTTGTGACCTTAGGAAGTCATTTAAATTCTCTGTGCCTCAATTTCTTCTTTATTTGTAAAAGAAAGAAAATTATGCCATCTATCTTAAAAATTAACTGTAGGATTAAATAGACTATCGTCTACCTGGTATATTGTAAGCAGTCCTGACGACATCAATGATGATGATAAAGAAAAAGATGATAATTATTACCTAGGTCAATCTATTAATGTATAAAGCACTTTGTTTATTACTTAGAATTAGGTATGAAGCAGCCACTTTCAGAGACATAATTGGTCTGTTTAGAAATAGAGCAAAAGATGATTAATTGGACAAGCGGGAAAAGTCTGAGTTAATTATTCTGAGAAAATGCTGTTTTATTTCTTTCAATTATCTATTTTTCTAAGTGTGCACTTTGATTCACAAGAGGCACATAGACATAAATCAATCATTACTTCCTTCAAATCTACTTGAAGAATATAGGGACGTACAGTGAACCATAATCAGAGATACTTGGTGTGTTATTTCCTTTTTATTTTTATTATTATTATACTTTATGTTCTAGGGTACATGTACACAACGTGCAGGCTTGTTACATATGTATACATGTGCCATGTTGGTGTGCTGCACCCATTAACTCGTCATTTACATTACGTATCTCCTAATGCTATGCCTCCTGCCTCCCCAACCCCACAACAGGCCCCGGGGTCTGATGTTCCCCTTCCTGTGTCCAGGTGCTCTCACTGTTCAATTCCCACCTATGAGTGAGAACATGCGGTGTTTGGTTTTCTGTTCTTGTGATAGTTTGCTGAGAATGATGGTTTCCAGCTGTATCCATGTCGCTACAAAGGACATAAACTCATCCTGCTTTGTGGCTGCATTGTATTCCATGGTATATATGTGCCACATTTTCTTAATCCAGTCTGTCACTGATGGACATTTGGGTTGATTCCAAGTCTTTGCTATTGTGAATAGTGCCGCAACAAACATACGTGTGCATGTGTCTTTATAGCAGCATGATTTATAATCCTTTGGGCATATACCCAGTAATGGGATGGCTGGGTCAAATGGTATTTCTAGTTCTCGATCCTTGAGGAATCACCCCACTGCCTTCCACAATGGTTGAACTAGTTTATAGTCCCATCAACAGTGTATAAAAGTGTTCCTATTTCTCCACATCCTCTCCAGAACCTGTTGTTTCCTGACTTTTTAATGATCGCCATTCTAACTGGTGTGAGATGGTATCTCATTGTGGTTTTGATTTGCATTTCTCTGATGGCCAGTGATGATGAGCATTTTTTCATGTGTCTGTTGACTGCATAAATGTCTTCTTTTGAGAAGTGTCTGTTCATATCCTTTGCCCACTTTTTGATGGGGTTGTTTGTTTTTTTTTTTTCTTGTAAATTTGTTTGAGTTCTTTGTAGGTTCTGGATATTAGCCCTTTGTCAGATGAGTAGAGTGCAAAAATTTTCTCCCATTCTGTCGGTTGCCTGTTCACTCTGATGATAGTTTCTTTTGCTGTGCAGAAGCTCTTTAGTTTAATTAGATCCCATTTATCAATTGTGGCTTTTCAACTCCACTATATTGGCAATTGTTTTTAACCTTTCTCAGTTTCTACTTTTTAATTTTTTATTTTTCTCAGTTTTATTTTTAAGTTGAGGCTTATGAGTTCCTATAGGAAATAAATAAGAGGCCTGTGTATAACATTTAATATTGTTCTGGTTCTTTTGGAAGACATCTTGAGAGCATGAGCTATAGTAAAAATTAAAAAAATATTTAAGTTAGCATGGTAATTTTGGGAAAGTTGAAAATTTGTTTTCTTTAAGATATTAAACATAGAATTATAACTGTCTCTGGCACATAGTGATAAGCTTTTAGTACTTTATTTACTTTATCTTCACATCAATTACAAGGCTCCTAAATCAGTGGCAGACAATATTTACTTACAAAAATGTTTTGACCTTATTTCCCCATGTTCCGTTTCTTCACCACGTGACATATCAGGGCACATGTCAACCTCCATGTACAGGTAGAGTTAGTACTACAGGAGAGAAGCCCTGAAATTATGAAGTTCAGAGCTTTCATAGAATGGTCCATAATGTCCCTCTTTTTCTGAGAGAGGGAGAGAAATTTTTTCTCTATAACATAATCACATTACTTCTGGAAAGGGAGAAGTTCTTTAGGATGTTACAGCACTTTGTAATGCAAGCAAATTAAACTGGGATGATAATAATTAGTACTAGTAGTAGTATCGCCCTTTTAAATTGAACAAATGGCTCCAAGGAAGATTAATCTTTAAATATGCCTGGAATATTTCACTATCTTTCACTTCCAAGGCTTGTTTGTCATTCATTTATCCTTTAACTCAGGTTGCCAGTATTTTTTGCTCAGAAAGCTTTGACCATGCAGAAACATGAAAGTAGTTACATTGTTTCCTGATACATAGCAGGTGCTCAGTAATGGCTGAATGATTAGAGAACTGAAGGCTGGGACAAACACCTGTGCTACTGCAGAATAAATGAAGAACATGATGTGTCAATGTGTGAATGAGGCTTTCCCCAGTCTGGTCCTGACCTGCTACATTAATGGCATTTTCTACTAATGTTCTACCCATTCCGTGCGCCAGCTTGCCACTCTTTCTTGTCTCAATACTTTACAGCTAATATGTCCTTGGTTTTCTCATTTTCTCCCAAGCAATGCCATATATTTCAATCCAGCTCAAAGCTTACTTCCTCTGTGAATTCCTTCCAGATTTTTCCAAAGCATTGGCCTTTCCTTTGCTCTCCTACAGTATTCTGTTAAAACAGTAGTGAACCTTTTAGGCAGAATATTGTAATACTACCTATTCCTGTTACTACTTTACGGGTTTACATTTAAAATTTACTTGCAATATGATCCTGATCTGTAAAATTAATGACATTTTCTACCAATGTGCAATAAAATGCACAACAAACACAAAAACATACCTTGCTCTCACACAATCTATGTTAATTTCTAAAAATGTTTATAACTTAAATATTATCAGTGTGACTGTAGCTTCCTTGGTATTGTCAGGCAAGTTTAACACCGTCCATAGAAAATCTCATGTAGAGTGTAAAGGCCAGACCGGTAACCTGTATGTACATTGCCCTCTGTACTCATTCATTCATGTTAAAATAAGATGAAATTTAAATATGCATAACCAAAAAAATTCAAACAATTGTTTTTGTATCTTCTTGGTATTTAGTTTACCTGATGAACAACATTTTGTTGTGTGTGTTGGAAAACTCATTCTATTATATTTTAAGCTTCTGATTACATGTCTGACTCAACTCCATGGGTCTTCTTTGTTTGTTTGTTGCACTTTGTTTTTTACTGTAAAACGTAAAATCAGAAAAGTGCGTGAGACAAAAATGTGACTTTAATAAAATAAAATTATCAACCATGTCACTCAATGCAAGAAATAAAACATATCACATATCAGTTTTCTCTCAATTACGGCAGCTTTCATACATGTTTTATCTTATTAGTTTATCTCATCTTCTTCTAGACATACTTGCAGTATATTATTATAAAAATAGTGAAACCAACAGAACAGTGGAGAGTGTTAGGAAATAGACCAATGGATGTAAAGTCACATGATTTATGTTGGGAGCATCAGCACAATTTAGTGGTTGATATGATAGTCTTAAATTTAAAAGTCTGGACTCAACTATATAGTCGTAAGGAAAAATGTAATTTTAACAATTATCTCACACCAAACCAAAATAACTTCAAACAGATAAATAAGGCCAGGCACGGTGGCTCACGCCTGTAATACCAGCACTTTGGGAGGCTGAGGCTGGTGGATCACTTGAGGCCAGGAGATGAAGAACAACCTGGCCCATGTGGTGAAACCCCCTCTCTACTAAAAATACAAAAAACAATAGCTGGGCATGGTGGTGTGCACCTGTAATCCCAGCTACTTGGGAGGCTGAGGCACAAGAATTGCTTGAACCCGGGAGGAGGAGGTTGCAGTGAGCCGAGATCATGCCACTGCACTCCAGCCTGAGCAATAGAGTGAGACTCCATATCAACAATGATAATAACAAAAGATTATAAGGATAAAGGTAAATTTAAAAAAATAAAAACATAAGAAACATGTTTACAATCTTAGGGTAGACAAAGCAAAGAGAAATCATACAGTACTAACTTTAAAAAATATTTAGAAGTTAAACTAGAAAAAGTTGAACAGTTACCTCACAAATACACCAAAATCATATGATGAAAAAACCAACATCACTAGTCATGACAGGAGTGCAAGCCAAATCCACAAACATGCAAAAATCCTACCACACATCCACCAGAATAGTTAAAATAAAGAAACTGACCACACCAAGTCTCAAGCAAATATATATATATATAGACCAACTGAAACACATATATTGCTTGTACCACTGTAAATTGGAACAACTACTTGGGAAAAGTTTTTGTCAATAAAGGTCAACTTCAGTATATATTAACAAAAAGTTTTCCCAAGTAGTTGTTTCAATTTACAGTGGTACAAGCAATATATGTGTTTCAGTTGGTTTACATCCTCTCTGGATACTTGGTGTGGTTACTTTTTTTCATTCAGCCTATAATGCCAAAATTCCATTCTAGGTAAATATTCAATGAAAATTAGTGTTTATGAACAAGCAAAAAAAGTAAAACAATGTTTATAAGAGCACTATTTATAACAACAAAAACTAAAATCAATCCAGATGTCTAGCAACAGTAGTATATATAAAATGTGACGGTATATCAAAAGGAATGTAATGAACAATGCAAAAGACCAAACCTCGTCTACAAAACCCAGCATAGATGATTCTTACGGGCACAATTTTGACTAAAAAAATGTGAGGCAAGGCCGAAATGTGAGACAAGGCAAGGAAAAAATGTGAGGCAAGGCCGAAATGTGAGGCAAGGCAAGGCAGTGGCTCACGCCTGTAATCCCAGCGCTTTGGGAGGCTGAGGCAGGTGGGTCATGAGATCAGGAGTTTGAGACCAGCCTGACCAACATGTGAAACCTCATCTCTACTAAAAATACAAAAATTAGCTGGGTGTGGTGGCAGGCACCTGAACTCCCAGCTACTCTGGAGGCTGAGGCTGGAGAATTGCTTGAACCCGGGGGTTGGAGGTTGTAGCAAGCCGAGATAGCGCCACTGCACTCCAGCCTGGGCAACAGAGTAAGACTTCATCTCAAAAAAAAAAAAAAAAAAAGTGAGGCCAAAAAACTATATTGCATAATTTCATTTAAATAAAACTCTCTGTAGTGATAGTGATCATGTTTGTTAGGAGAGTTGACTGGCGAGGGCTATCTTACTGGTAATGTATGAGAGGGAGCATGTTGGGTCTGGAAATAATATAAACCTTGACATGAGAGGTAATTGCATGCATATATAAAAATGTAAAAATTTTGGCTACATCCTTATTAAAATTGAACTATAATTCTAAAATTTGTGCACTTTAATATAGCTAAGTGTTACCTTAAAAAAAGAAAAATATTTTCTTCCCTGTGTTTCACTTTTTACTGTCTAAATTCTGGAATCACATCATTACATAATATTCATCACAGAAATTTGCTGGAGGTGCATTGACTTGACAGATCTATTTAGAGGGAATTGACATCTGTACAATATTAAGTCTTCTAATCCCAGAATATGACATATATTTTCTTTTGTTAAAGTCTTTTTCATTTTTCTCAAAAATATCATATTTCTATAGTCTTCAAATATCTTAGATTTATGTTTTATAATTGTTCTTTTTGACACAATTGCAAAAAGCATCCTCTGTTTGCAGCTGAGAATTATTATTTCTCTTAAATTTATTAGACGTTGTAAAAAACAATAAAGGTTTCAATTCATGTTTATACGATTTGAAGAAAAAGTAATGTAAAAGTCACCTTCTACCTCTAAAGTTTCACTAACTCTAAATTAGTACATTCACCTCTAACATATGAATATAAATACTTTTCATAAAATTTGTGACTCAAATATTTTTATTTTCTTAAAATAATAACAACCATTTATAACCATAGCAAACATTTATTGTTTAATTGTAATATGCTAAATGCTGTGCCAAGCATTTAACATATGTAATCATAATTAACCTTAACACAAACCTATGATTTAAAATTCATAATTATGTTCATTTTGTAGGTAAGGAAATTAAGACATAGACTATTAATATCTGTGATACCATACCGAGTTAGGGTCAGAGCTAGATGAGTGATTCAAGTCTTTCTGACTATAACAAAAATTAGTTTAAATATGATTTAATGTATTCTAATTAATTATAGGATATAGCATGATTATTGATTAAAGCAGTCCCATGCTTCACTATTATATGCTTTAATTTAACAAAGACTATTTATAACTCATGTTGTATGAGGGATTTAATTATTTTAATCAATTGTTGATGAAGCTCAAATATAGATTAAAAACACATTCTATTACACTGAAAAAACAATTTAACATCATTATAAATGAGCTAACCAAGGATTGCTGATATTTGCCAAATAACATTACGAACTATGTTATCTGTTTAGTGTGGATAGAAAATATATCACTTCAAATTTGCTTTAATGGATATATTCTTTAGTGCAAAACAGTGTCACTTTAATGAGACAAAAATTATTCTCTGTATTTCTTAAAAATGAAAAACTATTTTTGCTATATTTAATATAAAATTAACATTAAGGATTATAAGTATAACGTGGCTCTAAAAATGTAATGGAATACATGTGTAATGGAAGAGCAATAGAGTAGATGTCTGTACAGGCATATCAAACATTTGACTTCCTTGATGGCATTTGTAAATACATTGCTTTCTCTAATGGAAATTTTAATATACATTAATAAAATTAATTTTAGTTAAATGCAGTTCACGAAGAAAATCATGTTTTTCACAGCAGGTAAAGAATTGGCACATGCATTATTTTAAGAATGTCAATAAACCAGCCGATTTTTACCAAAATACAAGGCCATATAACCAAAATGGAGTTCATAATTCTGCACATGAGGAAAAGAAAATTACTTAGATAAGACTGTGTGGGGAATAGCGGTACCTACTTCAGTCTGGAGTGAAATATTTTATAGTAAGAAAAAAACTTCATGGGTTAATTCATTTTTCATCAATAATAGTCTTAAAGTTTACTATTAAAATATTCCAGGAAATTACCATAATTCCATTTATTTGAAGCCTCTGTACTGTTTATCAGGAGGATGTTTTTTTCTAAGAAAGATGAAATTGCAATAGCACAATGAATCTGAAAACAACAAAAGCAATTGCACTTCTTTTGAAAAATGGAAAATATACACACACACACGCACACATGACAGATAACACAAACTGGTAGGTTTTGAGCTTTGTTTGATGTGCTACTTTCCACCACAAATAACATATTTCAAACAGATTGAAGACAGAGAGTATTTTGTGTTTATTTAACCTACCCAGAGTATACTGACCTTAAATCATAATGATGTGTAAGAAAGTATCTTATTGTCATAAAAATATACCGATACCATCAAATTTAATGAACTTCATCTATATATAAATACTACATAAAAATGATTAAATTCTTTTTTTCTGTGGAATCATTGGTCTCCTTTGTCTAACAGAAATTTCATTTATGTTTTTAAACTTTAAAAAATATTTTCTTTCTTCCAAAATATTTGAAAAGAATAAGTAACTGTTATTGACATATCTCTTAATGAATTTAGAATTTCTTATTAATCGCAGCACATGGATTTATTCCCCTTCTGTTCCTCCCTCTTTGGAGTCACTTTTTTTCTTTTCTCTTCCCTGTGAATTCCTTGACTGTCATTAAGAACAACTCCTTACTAAACCTGTAGTTGACATTGATTTTACTAAAGATTTTTACAGGTGAGTAAAGTGAGTTCGGACCCAATGAAATATATAAGTGAGCTTGTTTAAAGCAAAAGGAAAGAAATAAAGTGCTGTGAAAGAAAATAATATATTTTTGCTTTATGCTATTTGCAAACTGAAAATTAATGTGATATTCATGTTACTATATTTTGTTGTTTTATTGCAAAGGATATTCAGAGGTTTCTTAGAGATTTCTTGGCAAACATAGTTACAACTAGAAAGAATTTATGTAATATTATAGTAATTATTTCAGGAGAAAAATATCATTGTGCCTTACACTATAATTCCATACAACAGTGGGATTGCTGAAAATGTTGTTCTTTACTTCTTTCCCTGTTTGTGACTATGCACAAGAGGGACCTGGGGAAATGCTCAGAACACTAGGATGGAATGCAAGAGAACAGAATTCTAACATGGTTTTGCTACTGATTGTATAAAAAAAGAGAAATGTAGTAGACTTTATTGGGTCTTTTAATAGTAGCAGTAGATTATTGGAAGAAACTAAAATGATATGAAAGGCATGTTTTTACTCAAAAACTCAATACCGAATTGCTTTACAGGTGAGTTCTATCAACTACAAAAAGAAGGTTCAATCCAATCCTGTGTGATACAAGCAGTTCCAGAAAATAGAGAAAAGGTTGTCAAGTGCATTTTATGGGGCTAAACTATTTTGTCAGTAAATGTTTAAAAACCAAACTGTAGCTAAAATAAATCATAAAACATATTTATACTCCAGTAAATTTTCACAAAGTGAATGCCTCTCTGTAACTATAATCTAGATCAAATAATGGAATATGGCCCAGAAGACTCATGCTGCCTCCTCAACTTTATGCTTCTCAAAGGTAACAATTGCTCTGCCTTCTGAAACTAATCTATGTTTTGCTTCTTTAATAACTTCAGGTAAATCAAGTCATACAGAAATTACTCTTAATATGTCTGGCTTCTTTCATTCTATGTTTTATCATGACATTCATTCATAAAAGTGTATAGATTTGCATATAGATGAAGTTCATTAAATTTTACAGTAAAATTATACTTTATTACATTAATAAGATACTTTCTTACACATCACCACTATTTACATTCAGTATACTTTGGGTAGGTTAAATAAACACAAAATACTCTCTGTCTTTAATTTGCTTGAAATACGTTATTTTTGGTGGAAAGTTCCACATCAAACAAACCTTGAAACCTAAGAGTTTGTGTTAAGTGTGTTGTTTGTGAGTTTGTGTATGTGTGTATATGTTTTTTATTTTTCAAAAAAGTGCAATTGCTTTGGTTGTTTAAAGATTTAATATGCTATTGCAACTACATCTTTCTGAGAAAAAAAAATCCTCCTAATGTACAGGACAGAGGCTTCAGATAAACAGAGTTAATGGTAATTTCCTGGAATATTTTAAGAGCAAACTTTAGGGGTATTACTGATGAAGAGTGAGTCAAACCATTAAGGTTTTTTTCTTACTATAACATATTTTACTCCAAATTGAAGTAGACATCACTATTCCACACACAGTAATATAGTCTTGTCTAAGTAATTCTCTTTTACTCACTGCAAAATTATGAACTCCATTTTGGTTACATGGCCTTGTATTTTAGTAAAAATCAGTTGGCCTATTGACCTTCTTAAAATAATGCATGTGCCAATTATTTACCTGCTGTGAAAAACATGATTCTCTTCTGTGAACTGCATTTAACTACTAATAATTCTATTAATTTATATTAAAAATTCTATCCAAGTAAGCAATGTATTTAGAAATGCTTTCAAGGAAGTCAGATGTTTAATATGACTGTATTGGCATTTATTCCGTTACTCTTCCATTATACATATAGTCAATTACACTTTTGATTTCTGTCTTATAACCCTTAATGTTAACTTTAACTTAAATATAGCAATATGTGTTTTTCACTTTTAAAAAATACTGAAAATATTCTTTGGAATTTTGTAAATTAACAAGAAGGAGTGATCCAACAGATCTTCAGGGTTCAAGCGGCAGACATATACCTTTAAGTAACCTGGTGAGGACCCATTGCCCTACATTGGCCATCTTCTTTTAACCCTAAACTTGGGTGGAGAACCCAATTCTGGCTTTTGGATTCAAAGGAGTTTTACCAATAGTGTCCAGGCCTTAGATAAACCTAGCCAGCTGTTCTAGTTTATGTACTGAACACAACATTCTCTATTGAATTGCATTTGAGTTTTCATCATAAATAAAGCTACCAAATGTAGGTGTGTCTCCTTCTGGATGTTTGTTCTGTTCCATTGGTCTATTTATCCTTCCTTATGCCAACATCATAGTATCTCAATTTTTATATCTTGAAGTCTAGAAATCTCGTAAAGTAAATCTTCCAAAGTTTTTTTTTTCTCAATTCCTTTGCATTTCCGTACAGATTTTAAATCAGCTTATTCATTTCTATAGAAACACACTGGGATTATAATTTGGATTACATTGAATATATAGTTCAATCTGAGTGCACTTCAGATTATTTCAATATTTTATTGACTTACATATTTTATTAAAAGGAGCTTTTTAAATGAGTGGGTCAATTTTAAAATATTAATTATATGATATGTTATTTTTTATTATCCTTTTCAATATTGCTTCTGTACCATTCTCCTCTTTTCCTTTTGGGATTCCAGTTATACACATTAGACTTTTTCACTAAACCTATCACGGTCTTTTCAGTGTTTAAGTTTGGATGTTTTATATTGATTTGAGTTTCTATTTATCTACTATCACATATTCTATTGTTAAGGTTATTTACTGCATTCTTAGGTTTAATTGTTTTGTTATAAAATCACTGTTTGACTCTTATAAATATATTTTTATCTTATTGTAAAGTTATCTCTTATTTTATTTACTTTCTTTTTTCCTTCTCTATTTTATTAAACTTGGAAATCATAATCATTATAAGGTGACTTTTTCAGTTGTAGGTTTTCTCTTTTGTGTTTTGGTCCCATAGTACTAAGAATGCCTATTTTTACTCAAATACTCTGCATTTTATATTTATTATTTTAATCCCCCTCATTTGAAAGTTTACCATTTCTTTACTAGACAGGTACACTAGGGACTAACTGGGGACTTTGGTTAGTCAGGATTGCACTTTTGTTAAAAGTTCTGTCAAACATTGTGTCCCAGATAATAGGGTATAATGGTAGTTTTCACAAGGCTCCTAACTTTAACATATCCTGACTTATAACCTTTGTTTTTCTTAGTGCAATGGACCTCCCAGAGGTCTGATCTTTTTGGAGAGCATTTGCAGAGTTTTGTTTGTATTTTCTCCCTGTACTATACAGCTTCAAAAGTTGGAAAATATCTTGAGGGAAAATCTGGCAGCATGTGAAACTCAGTTCCCTTGTCCCATGAAATTATCTAAAGTTCTATTTTTTTCTCTATTTCACAGGAGCAGTTTCTTAGCCCAGAAAATTTCTGAACTCACAGACAACTTGTTCTGTGAATTTGCGAATGTCTTTAGGGAAAATGTGACTGTGAACTACCAGCTAACATCTCTGAAGTTCTTTCCTCACCGGAATCTTGGCTCCCTTAGTTCTGCTGCTTCAAAAGCTCTCAGATGTATTTAAGTAGATTATTTTCAGAGTACTCTGCCATGTTGAGAAGGTGCAATGACACCAATGGATAATATTTTAAATTAATTATATTCAAAGTGTTAGAAATGTTGCCGTTCTATATATTCTAACACATTCTAAAAGCATCACTTAACTTCATGTGTAAAAATTCGTTAAAAGTGTTTGAGAAACAAAGGAAATTATGAGATATTTAAAAATCAAAACAACCACTCATAACATCACTTAAATGGTAATAGAATGAAAGGTGGAGTAAATGTATCACTTGACATTCAGACTATATTCATTTATTTCCCCTGATTACACTCATTTCACTTTGCTTTATGTACTTCTGGGCAATTTTAGGTAATACAATTACCTAAACAATTACAATTTAATTGTAATTAAATTAAACCTATACAATTTAATAATTTATATGTAATGCTTCTGAATTGTGTGTCTGGGCTATTTCTTGATAAAAGGGTTACATAACTCTCAAAATTTTAGGAATTATTCATAGTATAGTCTACTCCTGAAGATTAATTAATGTTTGATTTTAAAATACTTCTTCTTTTATGTCTTACACTGAGAAATCCTGCGTAACTCTGTGTAACTAAATGGTTTCCACACTTATTTCACAACTACATGATTTCTTTTGCTTTATTTTTGCACAATTTTGACTTCATATTTGGCCAATAAAAGCCTTTCACTTTTATCTTTCTCATAGCCCTTTTAAAATGTCATCTAACTATGGTTCCCCCTTGGAAAACACTACTTTGCTATATTTAATAAAACAAATTTATGGATAATAAATATAAACCTTTCTCCTGTTTCTTATCTTTCCCCAAGTGTCTTTCCAAAAAACTCTATTAATCCCATGAAAAATACAAAATTATACTTCTCTTCCCATAAAATGTCTAAACATCTAAATATAATATTCACGTATGGTACAGTCTAGATTTAATACATTTTGCATAGTCATACTGAACTGCTCCTAAAAGTAGTTTCCCAACAGTCTTTCTCTTAAAATTCCATGTTATTTTTATAATTGCCATACTGTTTCTGAAGAAGAAAATTTTCTCCCCTTTATTTTTCATGTGTAAGGAAATTATTCAACTTTCAAATTTGCATGACATTACTATTAAATTTACACATAATTTAACTTCATTTATGAAGGTTCTTTAAGTCTTGAACTATATACTTATTTTCCTTCTATGATCCCAGAGCTGGCATCTTGATGATGGTACATATTTAATCCAGGGTTATTATATTTTTAACATTAACTTTCATCACTTTTTAAATTTTGCTTATAGTATATGTAAAATGTGTTAGAGAAAAAAATCTCATCTGTTCTCTGCAGTTCTCTTAATTAAGCTGATATTTCTCTTTCTGATATTTCTAGTGTTTCGAGTACTTATTATGAATTTTTAAAAATAAGTCTTTGAAAGTAAAGATTAAGTCATAAACTTCTTAACTAGCAAAAATTGCATAGAATAGGACTCAATAAATAACAGGCATATACATATACATATACATATATATATACATATACATATATATATATATATGCGCACGTATATATGGTATTTCAGGTCATTGTCTTAATATTCCCAAGAGAAACTGTAGTGCACTTTTAGAGAATCAATAATAACAAAGAGGGCTGCCTGAACAAGGAGTCTAGTTCTATTCAATAGCATTTCCATAGCTAAGCTTAATGAGCAGCAAGAAAGACAAGTACACTTTACTACAATTGAAGATCTGTCCTCTAATGGATGCGTGGCATGTATAGCTCCTTACTTTCTTCATATGCATGGAAGTAGTGATTTATAAGCTGTATTTGAAAGCAGTTTTTAAGGAAAGACTCAATAAGTTATTGAATATCCCATCAAATTAAATAGAGAGTAATATGTATCTGACCCTTTCTATTAAATTTATATTAGTATAATGTGGAGAATCAAATAAAATGTTTTACACTAAACAATTGTTTCCTCTTGAAAATTTAAAATCTAAAGTTAATACCTATATAACTGAATGACCATCTGGCTCCACCTTTAATATTTATATATAGTTCTTACATTTTTCAGATTCTTAGGTGTGTCCTCAAGATCATATTCAGTTAACTAGAAATGTTTCATTTTCTTGATTTCATCAGAAGACTTATTTTCTTATTTTTAAATTATATAGCATAATGATAAGCTTTATTCATGATAAGAATCACTTTATGTACAATTATTGAAAATAAAACATACTCATGAAAAACCTGTTAGTATTATTGCTATAAATTACAGCTCATTTTCCAGTAACATTGACAGCATTTTAAATACCTGAGAATCAGGGTTAAATGGAATCTGTATGTGGAAAGACTTATAGTGCCTTTTTAATGTTTAAGTCCTTAATATTCATTTTTATGCTATGGAGTGGCAGCTGGTGTATGTAAGAGAAGAGAAACTGTCTGTCTCTTAAAAACTCAGGGGCATTAAAGTTCAGTTCTATGCCTACTCAGCTACCATAGCAGGTGTTCTTCCTTTTCCATATAGGCCACTGATGTCCAGTAAAACGTGTCATCAACTAATATTTGTAGGTTAGACAACAAAAGAACAAATTTGCACAAATTTAGTCTCCATTTGAAGGCTGTTTAATTAAATACACATGCATACTTTATAAAGTGTGGCCACAAGCACTTATGACTTATGTAGACAGGTACCTTTGAAAAACATATTTATCTATTTATAAGTTCTAATTAAGAGACAGGAAACCTATGTAAAGATTTATATTCAGCTAGTTGGATCCAATTATCCCCCACTAGGTATGGCTCCCAATTATTCCTCTTTCTCTTTTATATATGACTTATCCTCTCCTTTGAAGATCTGCATTCTTTGATTTTAGAGTCTTGTTGATGAAGGTGTTTTTCTGTATGTATGTGACAATAAGAAACACATTTTCAGCTCTCTTCTTTGCTGTTTATCTCACTGTTCCTGTAATACTACCCTGTGCTTACAAGAATGAGATCCAGAGATACTGATAAATAGTTCCAGTGGATATGTTAAGATACAGATGTAACCCAGATATAATCTTTATCTGTCAGGGTTTAGTTAGGAAACAGAAACATCAGTAAATTGAATAGGAAAAAATTAATATAAAGCATGTTTAGCTATGCAACAGTTGCTTAACTACTAAAATGGATAAGAAATCACTCTAGCAATCAGCAGATGGAACAACTTCAGAATGTACTTCCTATACCTCAGGCTAAAGAATAAGTAAATGAGGAAGAAATACAAAGAAGCTTCTGAAAGGTTGAGATTCAAGCCACTCATGAATGGGTATGATTCCCATGAGAATACAATACCCAGCAATACAGTGATGAAAAACTTTGTTGGAGTGTGCCCACTGCGGAATGGAGGCTCACTACCACTGTAATTGTAAAGAAACTGTCTGAAGGACATTAGTATCAGAATTACAGGGATTGTCATCATTGTGGTCAATGCTTCCAGAACCAGTAGATACAAACGACCTCACTATCACATTGAAACAAATAAAAACTTCAAGAAAATTCCTTAATCTTCCTTGACATATGCAGTATCCCATGGTAGCCTCAATTGGCATAGCATAACATCAGGATACCGAGGAGAAATGTAGTTTGCACGGTCTCAGTTCCATAATCACAAAAATAAGACAAAGCAACATGAGTATGGAGTTCAAAGGCAATAAGTATTAACTGGAAGAGTCTACCTTTTTTGATTATTCAGCATGTGGTCACATCTTTCTATTCACCTTTCAACTTTTACGGAATAACTCAAGTCTACATTTCCACCTAAAAGTACAGCTATCTTTTGTAAAAGTGAAGAAGTTACCATCCTGTCCCCAAGATAAAGACACACAGTCTCAAGAGTTCTTATACCAACAGTGGCCATATCAATTACAACCCCACCATCCCATTGAATATTTTGATATCTAAGTACTAAATTATACTTCGTGGTAAATGCTGAATATTAAATTTCAGTAAACTTGTATAAAATAAGAGGAAAAGATAAAGAAAATTTTATATATTCATATAATAATCCATAACTCTTCATATTATATTTACACAATAATCCAAAAGTCTTCAGAAAAGTAGTTGGGAAGAACCACATTTCAATTTGACCAGTTGCTTCTGGATACTGGAATATGTGGGAAGACTAAACAATTCCAGGGACATGAGACTATTGCTGAACGTCCTTTGCTATAAAAAGAGTCCCTTAATTAGAACCAATTCAGAGTAGAATACCATGACAGTGGATAAGGCATTTGTGAGTGTATAGATATGGATTTTGACAGAATTACGGGCAAGGGAGGCAAATCTACCCCCAGAATAGTTGTCTATACTAAAGGGAATGAACCTGTGCCTGTTGTACAATTGAAAGCATTCAATGAAATGAACATATCATTAAATATTTAGTTGGTTCCACCAGAATAGTGCCATATTGAAAGTGTAGTCTGGAACTCTGCTATTATTAAATTCGGTACTCAGTTTTAGCAGTAGCAGGATGAGCTTTGGTTAGGGGAAGTCCACTCAGTTGAGTCTACATATAACCACTCTTTCTGCCAGAATGGACACTTTGTTCATGGGGTTGAGTACACACAACATAAACCAGTGTCTCTGGAGAAAGAGGCTGGCTGATATCCATAAAATATGTCATTTTGTCCACCTGATTGCCCAGCCAATCCATTAGAAACTACCCATAAATCAAAGTATATCCATACTTCTGATCTTTTCTCTTTCCAAAGTATCACTCAAAGTTCTGTCCACTGGGCAGAACTGGCTTTACTACAATACTTTAGTACTCCCCCTTAGTGGGTAGTAAATGCCAGTATATGAGATAGAACTAACTGTAAATAAGAATTTTTTTCCTAATCAGCTATTTGTAATAAATTCTCCATGAGACTTTAGGTGGCAACTGAGTAAGCGATAAAGGAATGGTCAATGTCAAAGGAGTCTGAACTACTTCTATACCTACATGCACAACAGTCTCTTACATAAAATTTTTATTTGTTGATAATTCATTGCTATGCCTTTAGTTGGTTCAGATTTGCTGAACAGTTAAAGGAATCTAAGGTTGTTTAATCACCAGTGTTCCATGATTATCCATAAATTCTCTACCAAACCCAGTGGCAGGACAGAAGCTACGCTACAAAACAATAGTTACTTGCAAGAGAGGACAAGGAATTGCTATAAAATCCCAGAGGTATAAAATTATTTTTGTGTGTATTTGAAAGTGGGTACATACCAAATTCCATTCACCACAGACACTTCATTGGATTTGCTGAATTATAAGTTGCAAATAGAAATACATTTTGTACTATAGTCTAGATTTCTTGTAGAATTTCCATTTTCTGTGGTACTTCTCAGTACTTGCAGCTTATGAATGACTCAGTGGACAGAGAGAAGTAGCACAGCGAACTGTTTTATATGTTGCTGCCAAAATAAATTAAATAAAATAACATATAATGAAGTAATATATAATAATAATTTTAAGAATTCTATCAAGTGTTGAGCCTTCTTTTCTTTTCTTTTTTTTTTGGACAGAGTTTCACTCTTTTTGCCCAGTCTGGAGGGTGCAATGGTGCAATCTTGGCTCACCGCAACCTCCACCTCCTGGGTTCAAGCAATTCTCCTGCCTCAGCCTCCCGAGTAGCTAGGATTATAGACATGTGCCACCACGCCCGGCTAATTTTGTATTTTTAGTAGAGATGGGGTTTCTCCGTGTTAGTTAGTCTGGTCTTGAACTCCCGACCTGAGGTGATCCACCCACCTCAACCTCCCAAAGTGCTGGGATAACAGGTGTGAGCCACTGTGCCTGGCCCTGGCCTCATTTTCTATAGTAGCAGTGTGAAGTACACTAACTTTTACCTTACTTTGCAGAGGTTAGCTTGACATGCTCCAAGCCATTTGGCCCTTAGACACTTCCCTGTGACGGTGGGTCCCTGGCACTTTGTGACTGCATCAACAAATCTCTCATTCACTTGCCTTAATACATTACTTACTACTTTCTGGTCATCACAACCACTTAGCATTATGTCATCCATGTAGTGGACTGATTTGATATTATGTAAAATGCCAAGCTGGGAAAGTATATTATTGGACTTACTAAGTGAAAAGAAAAATTGTTCTTCTGGCTTTTAAAATTATCATTATGAAAATATAAGACTCACATCCACAGCAGCATACTGGGTGCCATGGTGTGTGTTGGTTTCTTCCTACAAAGATGTTACATTAAAAACAGAAGCTGATGAGGCATTCAAAGTTGCCATTTGATGGAATTTGCAAAAATCCAATGTCCTGCACAATTGTCCCAGTTTCTGCATACACACACAGGCAAGCTAAATGTGCATGTGGTTAAGTGTCAATCTCCATGTCGTTTGTTAAGTCCTGGAGGTGGGGTACTGCTCTCTAGAATGCCCTCCATGTTGGGTTATTGCTGTGGTTTACTATCCTGGCATGGAGTTCTATGTGATTCCAATGACCTCTTTCTACAGTGACTTTAACATAGGAGTTAAGGATCCATGTAGAAATTTTGCCATTTGCAAAGAATATCTATTTAATTATATATTTAAGAACCTGGGAAATAATGATTACATTAGTGAGAGGAACAACCATGTCCATTGAGTAGAGATTAGGCTACAAACCTCCTCACACACAAAGGCCGACCATTTGAATTGTGAACTGGGATGGCATTTTGTATTCACTAGAAATTACCATCAATTCAGAATCAGTGTTTAGTAATCCCTGAATAGTCTGGCTACTTCATTGTTACCATCTCATGTTTATTCTAGTACATGAGTGCATATTTCTTTAGAAAGAATTGGAAGAAGATTTAGTTAGTTAACTTGTAGCAGTGATACAGAGTCATTAGTCAAGTAACCCAGGTTTGCTTTAATAAAAGGACTCTGGTGTACATAGGTATAGACACTGCATGAATCTCTGCTATGGAAGCTCATCAGAATTTTGACCAACTGATCTTTACGATTTTCTTCTGTTGATCAAACAATACTGTTGTAGGCTTTGAATCTATTTAATTTCTGCAGAAAGTGTGACCAAGTAGCCACAGACAAAAATCCCTGCGGATAAAACATTATGATTACTGATGTGTCCCTGCTTCCACTTATGGTAAAGTCACCCATTTTGCCTTTGCCAGTAAAGTGCTACCACTATACTACACCATAGTCCTCATCCTCATTCAAATCAGGGAGCTTACTCATGATGACAACTTCCATAATCATATCTAGCCCACATAGGAGATCAAGAAGAGTATTTGAAGAATGAAGGTGCTGACTTCCGTTTCTGGACAACATGACAAGCAGGGATAAAATTTACCCTCTCAATTTTTTAAAAAATTGGTTAAGTATATGAAACCATAATTTTTACACATTAAACGTCAGGAAGGGCTGCTATCCTTGAGAGAGGAAAAACAAACAACTTGCCTGGAAAGATTTTCCAGAATGTGGCAAAAGCATGGGGAGTGCAGCTGGAGTGTGAGAGTCACTCTAAATTGAGGAGACAGAGCTGGAAAACAAGGGAGGCCAAGATGGCAAATGTTCACAGGGCATAGAAGCAGAGAGGAGAGAGATGCAGAATGAGGGAGAAAGCTCCATAAATCTACAAAGGTTCCCTCCCTTACCTTTAGCTGGATAATGATCAGCACATCACATATGTGTGAGGAAACTTCCAGAGGTATTGAATCAATCAAAAGAAAAATGAGTGAACAAGTCCCAATATTTACACAGGGCTGGAAACAGTTTGGGCTGAAAATACTTCATGCTGCTCTGAACCAGCAAGATCTTGTGATTCCCAGGATGATGGTGGCTTACTCAGCAGAACATCGTCTCAGTATAGGAGCAAAATTGTCTCTACATTAAAGACTGTGCTTGTCCTGCATAATGAAAGCTTGAAAATACATCTTAAAAGAATTGAACCATTTTTAAGTAACTCAATTGTATCATTGTCATGACAGGAGTGATGTTACAGAACTTGGCTTTCTGAAGGCAATAGGAATAATGGGACCAAAAAAACCCAACATAGGCCAGGTGGAGTTTCTTAATTATTAGAAGTTGAGAAGGTATGCATTATTGCAATACTTGGTGAGTTTATAACAACCAGCAAGGGTGAATGGCAGTTAAAATTTGTGTAGCCTTTTCCCATTTCCAAATTCTAAAGTCATTTCCTCCGATTTTAGGTATTTGTTATATCAGTACCCAATTTCCTGGTCCCTGTATCTATTATTACTTTCCAATTACTTGTGTAACAACTTACCACAAACATAATGACTTAAAAACAAGCAACTTTATTATCTTAAGCTTTTGGAGTCAGACGTCTGAAATAGGACTCACTAGGCTAAAATCCAAGTGTCAGCAGAGCTGCATTCCTTCTGAAGGCTCCAGGGCTAGATCCATTTTCTTTTTTTTTTTTTTTCCCCCCATTTCCTAGAGACCTCCCAACACTGCTTGGTTTATGGCCCAATTTCCTCATATTTATTCTCAGCAACATAAAACCAATTTCTTCTCACACTGCCATCTCTCTGGTTCTCTTTCTTCCATTTTTAAGGACCCTTAGTATTACATTGAGCCCATCCATATAATTCTGTATAACATTCCTATGGGAGATCAACCAATTGGCATTATTAATTCCATCTGCAACCTCAATTTTCTTTTGTCATGTAACTTAATCTATTCACAGGTTTGAGGAATTAGGATATGAAAATTGCTGGGGGTCTGCTATTCTGCCTATGGCGTGTGATAAGATCATAGTAGAGAAGGCCATTTGGTGGCATCTGAAGTTGCCCTTCACTTGGCTAATAAATCAAAGTAACATCATATTCCAGGAGAGATGGGATGTGGTAGAGGTAAGTGCCAACCTTAGGAATGTAAAATAATGTAGGTGTGTGGTCCCTGTCATATCTATGTTCAGCTCATTAGTTTGCCCTTTGTAGAAACTGGATGATTCATGGAGAATAACTACAAACTATCATCAACTCAACCAAGTAGCAAGTACATTTCAGTTGTAAGCTGATCTTGCTTGTTCAGAGGAGCATGCCAGATGTGATACATTGGCAAAAGCAGGCAAATATGGTCTCAGGTACATGGTAAGTGGCAATGATTAATTTGTTCTTTTCTAAACTAATCAGCAAGGAAAAACCAAAACTGTTCACATTCACATGAAAGGGACAATAAAACAAATTTATACTTTTTCACAGTTTTTTGGTAACTCTCTTGCTTTCTGTAATATTTTCCAAAAACATATGGAAAATCCTGACATCTTATAGAATATCACATTGATGTTTTTCATTAGTGACATATTTTTTAGCCTGAGTGATTAAGGTTGGCTTGCATGCTGAAGGCATGTATAGTACTCGGGTGCTTCAGGGTGTGAGACATAAACCATGTGTGTTTTAGGGCCTGCCATAATTACTACATTTTTATGGTTTTAGTGCCCAGGGGCTTTTATATGACATTCTTAGCAAAAACAAAAAAATAAATTATTTCAACTTGTACCTTCTTCCAAAGAGAACAAGCAAAACATTCAGTGGTTTTTGAGTTTTGATGTCACCATTTTATTAGGGCTAGTGTTCTAGCTACTAGATGAACCAAAACCTGCCATCTTTAAGTAGAACCCAGAGAGAGAAAGCCATGCAGAAGGCATAAGCAGCAGACTCCATGTTGTTAGAGGTATCACTAATGGAAAAAATATATGCCAATTATAGTCTGTGGCAAGTGCCAGTGATAGAATTATAACAGAGTGCGTTTGGGCTCTGGAGCAAGGTCATTTCTTCTGCAGCACAGAATTATTTGTCTTTTGACAAATAGCTCCAGGCATGCTAACTGGGCCTTGGCAGACATGTCATGGTTCATTGTGAGACCAAGAGTTTGCAGCTAAAACTTGCCATTCTGAGATGAGTCCTGTCATATTCATCAAGTCATAATACTGGATGTGTTCAACAACAAATTATAAGATGGAAGAGTTACATGGGAAATAGAGGATGACTAAAACCAGAAGGCATAAGACAGATGCATGGGAAGGTGTCCAGGACACTATTGGCACCCATAGCTTTGCACAAATAACTCTCCCTTATCTCATGGCTATAGCTTAATGCAGGATACCCTGTAGGCAGGTTAAAGAGGAAGAAAATGCATGTGCTGAGTTTATGGCTAGGTTAGCATGGTTGTGGATACAAGCTGAGATGGTTGGCAGGTGTTCTATAACCTCACCCATGAATAGGCTTTTAAAACAGGCACAGAAAAATCTCTCACTGGGCAGATATTTGGGGAGAATATGCGGTCATCCCCTCTGTGTGGAAAGCGAGGTGGCCTAAGATTAGAATAGATGTGGATTCAAGGGCAATAGTAAAGGACCTGCTTAGTAAAAAATGAATACAAAAAATATATAAAAATAAAGCTAACTGTATATCAATCTGTCAACCTAATTATACAGAGAAAAGAATTGTTTAAGTAAACTTAAAACATAGTAACTTGAACTATGTTTATACATATAGTCTAAGGACAAAAATAAATATAAAGCAATTAATTTTACTTTTAGTAAATAATTAACAGTACTATTTATTGTAATTTTGAAACTACACTTGGTGGGATAGAGAATATATATATATTCATAAATATTTATTTATGTTCCTAGGAAACCTGATGTTTTTATCAAGACTCTCCAGAGAGAGAGAACTGATAGGAGATTCAGATATATATATATATTTTTTTTAATATACACACACACACACACACACACACACATATATATATATATAGAGAGAGAGAGAGAGAGAGATTTATTAGAAGAATTGGCTCACTCGATTGTGAAGACAAAAAAGTCACTTCATAGGTTTTCCCAGAGAAATCAGGAGCAAGGCTCAGTCCAAGACCCTAGAACCAGGGAAGTTGAAGGTGTAACATTCAGTTTCCTGAAGGTCCAAGAGCTCTGGGACTGCTGGTGCAAACCTGGAGTCCAAACACTGGGGAATCTGAAGTTCTGACATCCAAGGACAGGAGAAGATAGATATCTCAGATCCAGAAGACACAGCAATAATTTTCCCTTCATCTGACTTTTTGTTCTACTGGGATCTTAGCTGAATGAGGGTGGATCTTTCCTACTCAGTCTACTGACTCACAAGACAACTTCCCCTAGAGACACTTTCACAGACACACCAAGGGCAACCCAATCATTCTGATCAAGAGCAAAACACCCAGGTTTCCCTTTCAGCAGAAGAGGCATGGGGCTCAGTGCCACTGAAGCATTGAGGATAAAGCAATGATTTAGAATTAATAATGATTTACTAGCTATCGGAATATTCCTAAATTCACTCACATTGACACACAAAATCAACCATCACACACAGTTTTCACAATAAGAAAATAAGGCTATAAACATATTATTTTAAATGTCTAAAAAACCTGTAATATTACGTTTGACTGTGACATATTGACATGATCTCATGCTGTGATATAGAGATATAAATACAGATTTTTATCTCTGTTCACTGGTAGGGCTTATATGCAGTGTAATCTAGTACTATCTGGTACACATGTCTTTAAGCTCAAAAGACTGGGAGTTCCTTGGAGAAATGTTTGATTCTATGTCTGAAGCTGGGAAAGAAAAATGGTAAGCTTAAGACATCTTTCGCTGGAAAGTAAAAAAGTGCCCAAGTGAAAATGAGGTCACGTCAAAAGGACATGTGCAAGACTGAGTAGTCTCCCACTCGTCAAATACTACAGAATCTTTTCAACAGAATGCTCCTGTGAGAATATCCCGGTGGGACTACTGATGACAAACAAAACAAAATTAGAATCTACGGAATCATAAAGCTTGACTCCCTGGAAAAGGTCACTGAATCTCAGTAACCCTCTGGATATAAAATTAAGATGTTTTAAAATCTAAACACTTTCACGAGGTGAGATGACTGATCTCTAATCCACCTCTACTCCTGGGCTAGAAGTAGGCCCATTATGAGAAAGACTTGACAGGGGACATTGCCAACCCTCTTTCTGCTTTAAGTACAGTTTTAAAGTCATTATATCCTTGAAATTATTAGCTAAGCTTGAGACTGGTTAACAGCTCAGGTTTATGCAGGTATATGATCCTTTATGGGTCTCATAAATGATTCTGGACTTCTTCATAAATGAGAATCAAAATTATTGAATAAAAAGTTTCTTGGGAAGAGGAAAGTCACAGAAATTCAAAGTATCACCTTGCATATTTCTTAGTGCTTGCAATGCCATGACATTCTACAAGAAAATTGACCTAGATTTTTGAAGATAGTTAATGTCATAAATAATTTTTTTAATTTAAAAAGACTAAAAAGAACTAAAAATGATAAGATGTATAAAATGCATAACAAAAGAACATCTTAAGACATAAGGAATACATGTAATCACTTATATTTATTTATGCCAAAACCTTTTCATGGACATGACAAGAATTTAATAAATATTTGCTGAATTTCTCCATAAGTAAGGTGGGTATCTTTTAACCCATTCAGCCTGTGGCCTTAAGTAGAGGCCAAGGAGAAAGACACAGTCAATGACTAGTGTTTGGATTTTGTTACAAATCACATCAGAACAGTAATTCATTCTCAATAGGAAACCCAACTGTAGTTAGCAAAAAATACCTGCTGTTTAGGAACTAGTAGAGGACATTGGTTTAGTAATACTAATGTAAAAAAGCTAATATTACATTGTTTAAATGATTGCATTAATTTAACATATAGCCTCTTTTTCTTATGACAACACCTTGATATAGAAGTTCATTAAAGCTTACCTGTAAAAACTTGGGATGCCTTTTCATAGTACATCAAATATACTACAAATGTATTTAGTTAATCCCTTACCAAACTTGTCCATTATAGTAATAAATAGCAAAAAGAGAATGCAAAGTAAATTTTTTTGATTTAATTCTTTCTCAGATTTTCTGTTGTGACTTGAGTTTGTCAGAGCATCAGCTGACTGTCACTGCAGACTTTTGCTACCTCCTCATTTTTTGTGAGAGCATGTAGCTAGCCCTTGACATCTGAAAAGTTTCACTGGGGCCACTTATTCCTCTACTCTGAATTCTTCCTGTTCAAAGTACATATAATTCTAAGTTTCAAGTAACTTGCAACCACATAATCTTCCACTCAGAGTTAATTCTGATTGTCTCCTGATCTTGGCACCTGTCTTCAATATGGTCAACTATGTGATCCTATCTGAAAGACAAATAATCCCAGGAAACCATAGGTTAATCACAATCCTCTGCATCATATTCCCCTAATATTACCTGATCTGTCCCTTAACTAGTAATTATGAAACACTTAACCTTGAAAAAACAAGGTGCATAGCAAAGACTACTACATCCAGGCAATTGCTAATATATGATGTTAATATATGACCATTTACATTTAGATCTACAATACTAATTTTAAAAACACATATCAAGAACGTACTACCACTTCAGATACACTTTCAGTAATCTTTAGTTTAAAATACACCTATCCTATGACGCAAAAATTTACTCTAAAAATACTCAAAAGAATTGAATATAATCGTCTACTGAAAGACATGTACAAGGATGTTCATAATAACTTTATTCCTGCTTGTCCCAATAGAAAATAACCCAGTTGCCTACAACAGTAGAATGATTGCATAAATTGTGGTCCATTCATATAATTGAACATTATGCATCAACAAAAAAGAGTACTGCTAAATGCAAATAGTGTATGAAAGTCAGTCATACTGATGAGTGAAAAAAGTCAGCACAAACATTCATCTGTATGATTCTATTTTTAAGGGATGAAAGAATAGGCAAAACTGATCTACAGGATCTACAGTACTAGAAGTCAGAAAAAGTTGTTATCTCTGGGGCCTATGACTGAAAAGGGGCACAGTAGAGCCTTTTAAAATGTTGGGAATAATATAGAAAGTGATGACATATCACATTGAGTTATATACTTTCTGTCCTTCAGATTTTGTATACCTTGTATCTCTGTTTAAAAAAGAAAACAAAATAGAAATAGCAGAAGAAACTCTAATGTCCAATTGAGAATTCTTTGCTGACCAAGAAGCACTTAAAATTATCTGTTTGCATTAAAATATTTTAAGTACATTGTTTAGTTTAATCTTTAGTAGAAGCCCATATAGATTTCAATATTGATTCTTTTAGTCTGTTATGGCTTTGCAGATGTATATGCCTGTAGAAGTTAACTTTAATTTTGGGGTAATATCTGGGAATATATGCAGAGAAAGATAGAAAGAGAGAGGGAGGGAGGGAGGGAGGGAGAGAGGAAGGAAGGAAGGATGGAAGGAAGGAAGGAAGGAAGGAAGGAAGGAAGGAAAAACTGGTAAGTCATTGGTTAAATTATATGACAATTCATCATGTGAAACTATACAATAATTTTGACAATAAGAACAGGCTATGAACACAAAGATATATTTAGGATTTTGCTTGAGCATAGAATAAAAAAATGTTTAATAATTAACTCAAGTGATGTTTGCTTCAATGTAGTGGCATCCTTAGCCTTGGTTGAAACTCCTGTTATCATCTGTTGGTGCATACTCCCTGACCTGGAGACTCTAAGGAAAGGCAAAACCACTTATTCCTAGAAAAAATGACTTTCTATAGCAAAGTTTTGCAAGTCCAAGTGCTGTTCTTCTGTCTTAAGTGATCTTTGGTGCAAAAAAAAAAAAAAAAAAAAATCTTATGTGTAATAAATTCTAGACATTTTCTTGAAGAGCGCTACAGGAGACTGATCTATGTTCTTTTCATGGGAAATGGGAGAAGCCTACCTCTGCTTAGCTTTCTGAAACCACTTTAGACTTTGACTTGCAATAGTAAATTGAATTCCTTCAATGCTTATGTTGCACGTATTTTAAAAGCATGTAATAAAAATCTACTACTTAGGCTTTATGTGAGTTACTTTATTTTAAAGGCAGAGATCATCTCAATTACGGTCTTGTTACTGAGATCTGCAACACAAACTCTAAGAAACCTGCACATCATCACTTCTGAACTACCCCATATGAATTTATGAATTAAGAATAAAATGGTTAGGCTGCTGGTTCTGTACCAGTAACCCTGGTTTGTTTTGCATGTATAGTCTACTCAAATGGCAAGAATAAGTCTTGTCAAACAAATACTTTGCTTTAACTATTATTAAGAAAGAATCTAATATTATTGTATGCAGATTTTTATTTATCCAAACTTAGTTTCTTAAAGGAAGTTGATACTTTTCCTAGAAGTTCATACAGCTGTAGAATTTTCTTTCCTCTTTTCTTTCTTTCTTTCTTTTTTATTTTTTTAACTTAGCTTTCTTGCTAGAGGCAGAGGTGTTTCTGGAGCAAGGCACTAAATCAAGCTGTTAGCTCTGCTACATTATTTTATACACTTCAGGTTGCAAGTGGAAATACCTACATAGAAATTTATATGGTTGCATTAAATAACTTCAAGCTCAATGTGTTTCTTCAAGGATGAACTAAATGTTCATATGCAGCTTGTACTTAACAGTCAAGCAGAAGCACACTGAAGCTCCTTAAAGGGTAACAAAGGGCTGAAACCTTCCATAGTTTTCAGTGCTAGAACTGAAAGTTTTAGTAATGACAAAAAATGTCCTATTAAACGTATTGCTTTTTATGGCCTAATTTTTCTGGGAGCTGTATCGATCAAAAGTATTTCGGCAACTGAAACTGGACAACAGAATAATGTCCAAGTTCTTACATGTGGCCAAATAATAGCCTGATGTAGTAAGTGAAAAACAAGACAAAGAACCCCTATGAAAGTACATGAAATATAGTATTATAGAATATTAAATCTATTGCAGATAGCCAGTAGCATTTAAGCCATATTAAAACCGAAAATTTAAAGCTAAAAACTGGGAAACATTAATTCATTTCCTACTAATGCTTTCCTAAGGGACAGCTCCAGGGCCCAATGGGGATTTATTTTTAAGTAATATTACTTTTCTACTACACAACTTTGCTTCATCCAAATTATATGAGAAAGAATACTTGGGAAAAAAAAGTATATTTGAGGAAATGGAAATCTTTGCAAAGTCTTTCTGAAAATGTTCTAAACTGATAACACGATTTTAAAATGGTCTATGTATTAAGGCAATTTTAAGATATGATGTGAAGGCAACCACTTAGTATGTATGTTCTGAAATGGGTGACTGAAAGTTTCTGAGCTCACGCTGGCACGTCATTAATTCTGGAAATCCATTGTAATTGCAGAAGCTGGTAGTACAAATAAAATCTCTGTAAAGTCAGTTTATATAAATAAAAGTATATCTCCTACAGTGTACAAGAGCAATTTACATCACCCAAATATTTTTAAAACATCCCAGCTTACTGAATTTATGAACTCAATGCATTTATTTTCATCGGAGAGAATATCCTCATAGGGGGCCTAGAGAGAATTCTCATTGCATGTAAATGTAAATGTAGGCGATCTGTAAGATGATTTGTTGTATAAG
Source organism: Macaca fascicularis (assembly GCF_037993035.2). NCBI lineage: Eukaryota > Metazoa > Chordata > Mammalia > Primates > Cercopithecidae > Macaca > Macaca fascicularis. The sequence continues at coordinate 160,139,246 of NC_088377.1, read as the reverse complement.
CTTTTTCACATATTTTGAAGCTTTAACTCAAATCCCAACTCTATTTCCAAATACAGCCTTCTTTGGTGTTGCAATGATATTAAGTACTCTGAAAATATCATAAAATATGTGTTGATATTTATCTAAATTTCCATAACATCTATGCTTCAACTTTAACTCACAGAACTTACTTTCTATATAGGATTTGCAAGATCAAGCAAGCCTGAATTCAACATGATAAATTATTATTTAAAAAATCATGCTGAGTATTAACATTTTGAAATCTCTAGTCAAGGTTATTAACATATTAGTGGCAATTTAAGTTAAACTTATAGAGACTAGGCTATTAAAGTGACATGTTTAGTATTGTTATTTGTGTGGTATATATGAATTTATAAATAAACTAACATATAGTAGAATAAATGATATTTTCACTTTGCATTTCCATGATATTAATAGAATCTTTCAAATAAAACTTCCAGCATTTTTGTACTGTTAAAAGCCATAAATTCATAATTTATAATAACTTGATTCAGACTGCAAAAATTCTATTTTATGTTATTCATGTAATGAATTCTGAGAAAACAAAACATACAGAAAAATTACATGGCTTTTTAGTGCATGAGAAAGAATACATTATTGTGAGGATTTTAGCTTGCTTTCTTCACATACAAACAGTACTTATTGTAAGTGGTTGTTTTCTATTTGCTACATCAGAAGCAAATGAATTTTAAATGCGTAACATTTAGCATTTACAGTACTGCTTCCCATATGCTACATGTTCTGAAACAAAATTACCTTTCTAAGTACCTTAATTTGTATTATTTGTATAATTAGTACATTAAAAAGTCAGGAAACAACAGGTGCTGGAGAGGATGTGGAGAAACAGGAATACTTTTACACTGTTGGTGGGACTGTAAACTAGTTCAACCATTATGGAAAACAGTATGGCGATTCCTCAAGGATCTAGAACTAGAAGTACCATATGACCCAGCCATCCCATTACTGGGATATACCCAAAGGATTATAAATCATGCTGCTATAAAGACACATGCACACGTATGTTCGTTGCGGCACTATTCACAATAGCAAAGATTTGGAATCAACCCAAATGTCCATCAGTGACAGACTGGATTAAGAAAATGTGGCACATAAACACCATGGAATACTATGCAGCCATAAAAAAGGATGAGTTTGTGTCCTTTGTAGGGACATGGATGCAGCTGGAAACCATCATTCTCAGCAAACTACCACAAGAACAGAAAACCAAACACCGCATGTTCTCACTCATAGGTGGGAACTGAACAATGAGATCACTTGGTTTTGGGAAGGGGAGCATCACACACCAGGGCCTATTATGGGGAGGGGGGAGGGGGGACAGATTGCATTGAGAGTTATACCTGATGTAAATGACGAGTTGATGGGTGCTGACGAGTTGATGGGTGCAGCACACCAACATGGCACAAGTATACATATGTAACAAACCTGCATGTTATGCACATGTACCTTAGAACTTAAAGCATAATAATAAAAAATATATATATAAATTTACATATATTCAGTGACTTTTGTATAGCATGATTTGTTCTTATACATAGAACATGAATTATTTAATATATACAATAATCTTCTAAACAACTGTATACAAATTTACAATTATAAATAATCCAATATAAATTAGATACTATTATCCTGATTTCTCAAAGATGAAAATTATATCCAAGGAGATAATTTGCCTAAGTTCAATCAGCTCAGAAGAGATGGGACTGGAAATTGAAGCCCAACAAATGGATTCAAGTCTGAAACCCTTACCCTGCAGACTGTTGTACTTCGTGCTTAATCCCTGTTTGCAATTTACGTTGTATTTCTAATAACACTGTAATAAACAAGGAAACTGAGAATTAAAAAACTTAAGAAACTTTCCAAACTAAAACAGCTAATAACTGACAAAATTTAGATTTCTGCCCATAAGACTCTAACTTCCATTACACTTTCTACCCACCATGGTATACATTACCTTATAAATATTCATTAAAATCGAGTTAAATATATTTTCTAATTTACAACTTTGTGAAAATAAAATCACTTTTCTGAAATGATTTATTGCTTAAGACATGCATATTTGTCTACTCTTTGGTATCACATGATTATGGATATGTCTTGACTTTGTCTTGCAAGTTTACAAATTAAGATAAAATTTGATGTAAAATATAAAGATATTAATTTATCCACTTTAAATCACAACATGTAGAAGTCACATGTTCCTGATTAAAAGTAATGGCAAAACCACAATTACTTTTACAACAATTTAATAAATGTCTTTCCTGAAACAAAAATGAAGGCTTAGGCTGGCACTGTGGCATGCGCCTATAGTCCCAGTTATTTGGGAGGCTGAGGTGGGAGGATTGCTTGAACTTGGGAGGCAGAGGTTGCAGGAACCAAGATCACACCACTGCACTCCAGCTGAGTGACAGAGCAAGACCCTGTCTCAAAAAAACAAGAGAATGCAGGCTCATCTGAATTTCATACTAATGGTAAGATGCTGCTTTGTAGGCTTTGACATAAAATCATTTACAGTGGAAATAATTGTCTATTGTCTTGTATACCTATATACAAAAAGTTAAACTGTAGGGTTTATGTGTGCATACATGAAACTATAGTATGTTAAGTTAATGGTTATTTTCCAATTTATCTTTCAAAATAAAATATTATCTACTCTTAATTAAATTACATAATCTATTGTTATGGTATATTTAGTTCAAATTATTACAGAAGAACTCAACAAAACATAATGGGAATAGCAATTTGGAAAAATGGTGCTGCTTCCAATAAAAACACATGTCACAGCAACCCAGAACAAATTCTGATCACACAGTCAAAATAATTGTTAGAGCATGTAACATTATCATTTCCACAATGCTCCTTTTGCTATTAATTTTACCTCCTACTCTGCTGGGATCTGCCCTCACTCAAATCTGTCTAATTAGCAAATAGCCCTTCCTTCTACCTAGTTGCTCAAGTCAGAAATCTAGGGTCATCCTTAACTCTCATGTCTTTCAGCTCATATCACATCAATCACCATATACTGTTGTCTTTATCTCCTTTACACTTTAAATCTTTCCCCTTCTGCCATTTCAATGCTATTATCCTGGTATAGGCTACTACCTTCCTTTACCTGAATTAATGGGCAATCCCTTAAAGAGTATGTCTGCCTCAAAAAGCACTCTGTTACCATTTCTTCGTTATGCAGCCAGAGTGAGTAGTCCTCAATCATTTTTATGTCTCCCCTCAATTAAAGCCATTGATTTCTCACAGTTGTCAAGATATTAACAACATTAGCATAGCAATGCTTTCCACATCTGTAGGTCTCAACTGTAGGTAGTGCCACCTCCCTAGACTAGATCTGGAAAAGTATAGAAGTATTTTTGCATGTCACAATGTCTAGTAGAAAAAGTGGCATCTACTATGTAGATGTCAAGGATGCTAATGATCCTGTTATGCATAGAACAATACCGTAAAATGAAGAATTATCAACTTGAAAAGCCAGTAGTGCTACCATTGAGAAATACCAAGGTCTTGATCATGATCACCTCTGCATCTCAGCCTTATCTCTTGACATTCGCTCTATATAATCCTAACACACACACACGCACACGCCCACATGAACACCCCACAATCATACCACACACAAACATACACAACTGATCCAGCTTTTTTGGATTGTTTTAGTTCTCTAAATGTACTACAAGTATAGGTTTTCAATCGCACCTTGTTTTTAGGGCTGCTGTATCATTTATTATCAGGACCATTTTCTTGACTGTTTCAGGATTAGAAAACTCCTCACCACTGATGGGGTCACAGGACACAACACAGTATTTTTCTCTGAGTGAGAGCACTTAATAAATGTTTATAAGTTGAAGAAATGAATTTATTCCTTTATTTGGTGTGTCAGTTTTACCCTATCCTGTTACTTAACAAAATATAGGAAACATCTTTCTAAAAAAGTGAAAGTACCAATTATAAAAAATATAAATATATATAAATTTATACATAATATCTATATATTATATATAAATATAATAAATATATATGATATAAAAATTATTTGTATATAATATATAAATATATATTTATATGTATTATATCATAAATATATGTGATATATAAATATATATTTATGTATTATATCATAAATATATAATATATAAATATATAATTCTAAAAAAAGTACCAATTATAGAATCAAACCGTGTTTGACAAGAGTGAATCCACGAACACTAATGAACATTGTTGTTTCATGTCGTTTTGATGTCTTCTTTGTAAATAGTTCATTAGGTTAGGTAATTGGCAATTTAATTTCATTTCTTTCAATAAATAAGTTGACAAATAAAGATTGTATATATTTGCCATATACATGATGTTTTAAAATATATGTACATTGCAGTGCAATGGCTAGATCAAACCAATTAATATATTCATTACATCACATACTTATCATTTTTTATGGAGTGGTCACTTAAAATCTACTATTTTAGTGATTTTAACTAATTTAATTTTATATCTATGGCATTGTGATGAAACCGAAAATTGAGAAAATAAGCACAATGCTAATGAACCAATCACTTGTGTATTTCTGTTCAAAGCACCAAGGTCAGAGTTGACTGGAAACAGAGGGAAAACACATGGCCCCTGGTCCAATTGAGCTTAGATTAAACTTCAATGGTAAATATGTAGAATATGATAATTAATGATGAATAGTAATCACCACAGAACTCCAAATAAATGCTGACAATGGAAGAAAAATTAAGACCATAGTATGATTTCTAGGCTCATGAATGAATTTTTAAGGAGACGTAAGTTTTGGTGTCTCCAACTCATGGTATAGAAAGAATTCCATTTTCTCTTACATATTGTCTTTAGAGGTATGAATAATGGATCTAGCATATTTGTCCCAAAACAGTTTTGGTTCAAATTAAACTTGCTTCATAATCATTGGGCCAATGCATGTAACAGAATTACATCCAGGGAGTTATAGTTCAAACAGTGAGCAAACACACCAAATACTAGTATTCGGATTTCACTAACACTTAAAATCATTAAAAAATAATTTTGGAAGCAGTGAAATATCTTAATTCTTTAAGATTTTCAAGGCTTGAAAATCGGTAGCTCTTTGTATCTATACATATATACACACAGAGAGAGAGAATATATAAATAAATATATGTAGGAAGAGAATACAGATAATATAGATAATTTAAAAATAGTTACTATATTTTTATTTTTTGATTTTTTTTTTGTTTTGCAAGAAATTTTAGCAGAACATTCAGAGAGTTCCTGTATACTTCTTCTCTTTCTCACCAAGCACAACATACAACTTTCCCTATTATTAATATCTTACACTGATGTGGTACATATGTTACAACTGATGAACCAATATTCATACATTATTATTAAGTAAAGCCATAGTTTACATTAGGGTTTGCTCTTCGTATGGTATCGTTCTATAAGTTTTGACAATAATGTCATATATCCACCATTACATGCACAGTCTACTCAGTATCATACAGCATAATTTCGCCACCTTTACCACTCTCTGGGCTCTATGTGTTCATCTCTTCCTCCACACCCCTTAACCCTTGAAAAACACTAATCTTTTTACTGCCTCTGCAGTTTTCCAATTCAAGAATGTCATGTAATTGGAATCATACAGTATCTAATCTTTTTAGACTAGTTTCTCTTATTTGATAATATGTGCTTGAGGATCCACTATGTCTTTTTGTGGCATGATAGCCACAAAAATAATACTCCATTGAACAATATTCCATTGTTTGGATGGAACAGTTTATCCGTTCACCTATGAAAGGATATCTTGAATGTGTCCAATTTGGAACAATTATGAATAAATCTGCTTCTCCTCTGTAACGCAATTCCAAATAGTTTTTGTAGCAAATCTTCGCTCAAAGAAGTTGAGCCTAACTCCTTACTTCTTAACAGAGGACTATGTATAGTGACTTCCTTTTAAATAGTACAGTATGGAAAAGGGAAACAGAAAGAGTAACTTTACAGTGGAGAAACCTGACAAACTACTTCAGCCAGGAGACCAAGGTTTAATCTCAACAGTGACAGGTAATATTTATAGCACAAACTCTTGTCTTGATTTGAAAAGAATGGCATCTTACCTCTAATCTTCCTCTTCCAAACCTATATCACAGTCTACTATAAGAAAAAAATAGGCAAAATCAAATGAAAAATATTCTTAAAAATATTTGGCTGGTGGTCCTTAAAACTGTCAAGGTCATAAAAAACAAGGAAAACCTGAAAACCTATCACAGTCTACAGTATCTTAAAATGACATGAGGACTAAATGTAATGAGGTATTCCAGATGAGATCTAGAAATACAGAAAGGATATGTAAGATAAAAACTGTGAAAAATGAATAAAGTACGGATCCTAGCTAGTAATTGTGACAAGTGTCCCAAACAAATGTAAATTGTTAACAATATGGGAAATTGAGTGTGGAGTACATGAAAACCCTACACTTCCTTCTCTGAGTTTCTTTAAATGTAAGTATATTTGTATTAGTTATTAGGGCTGCCAGAACGAAGAACCACAGACTTTGTGGCTTAAAATGAAATAAAATAACAGAAACTTATTATCATAGTTCCGGAGGCCAGACGTCCAGAAGCAAAATACTGAGAGTGCTGTACTTCCTCTAAATTCTTTGCTGAAGATCCTTCTTTGCATCTTCCAGTTTCTAGCAGAACTTGGTTTGTCACAGCGTAACCCCAGTCTCTGCCTCCATCTGTTCCATGGCCCTTTTATCCCAGTGTGTCTTACCATCATCTTCTTCTGTAAGAGTGTGTCCAAATTTTCCTCTTAAAAGGAGAGCAGTCACATTGGGTTAGGACCCACCCTAATGGCACCATCTTAACTAATTATAGTACATCTGCAATAACTCTATTTCCACATAAAGTCATATTCTGAGGTTTGAAAAATTAGGACTTCAACATACTGTTTTGGGGGACATAATCTGACCTATAACCCTACTCTAAAATAAAATGTTTATTAAAAAACCGGAATTTTCCTCTCTAAATATATAAAATAACTCATAGTTTTCTCTAGTACTTTTCTTTGGTTTTGCTTCTTACATCTAGGAGTACAATATAAAGTATGACATACCCATGTTGTTTTTCATTTTTCTTTATAGTTGTCCAAAGCCTTTATATTCAGTATTCATGGCACTACTTGGTGGTGGTTGCTGCGGAGAGAGGGGAATGAAGAATTTGGTTATGATATGTAAGTTAAATGTGCTGCTGATTTCACTTCTCAGATAATTAAATTTTTATCCTTTATATGTATAAATGAGAGTAAATAAGTTACTTAGCATTTCATTTGATTCCTCCTATGAGATTTACTGACTTTCTGTTGTGCTACTCATTAGTCTCTGTTTCATTTGTATCATTTTCTTCAGCCTTTAGTTTATTGTGCTTTTTCTAATGCCATACCATATACTTAACTCATTAATTTTTATGTTTCCATTTGTTAAGAGATAATTTTCTTTTAGGTCTATTTCTTTGCCACATATTCTGCAATTTTTATGTCCTCTATTTCAAAATATTTTGTGAAATAATACTGATTATGTGGAGGTGTGAGCTTTTCGTTTCCTATTTTATTGTTTCTTTTTAATTAATCATGAAACGTACTTTAAGAATCGAGCTTGTTTTTTTAAAAGTACATGTAGAGAGGAGGTACACTGATATGGTTTGGCTGTGTCCCCACCTAAATATCTTGAATTGTAGTTCCTATAACCCACACATGTCATGGGAGGGACCCCATGGGAGGTAATTCAATCATGAGGGCAGTTACCCTCATGCTGTTGTTCTCGTGACAGCGGGTAAGTTCTTGTGAGTTCTTGTGAGATCTGATGGTTTTGTAAGTGGCTTTTCCCCCTTTTGCTCAGCACTTCTCCTTGCTGCAGCCATGTGAAGAAGGACATGCTTGCTTCCCCATCTGCCATGATTGTAAGTTTCCTGAGGCCTCCCCAGCCATGCTGAACTGTGAGTCAATTAACCTCATTCCTTTATAACTTTGCCAGTGTCAGGTATGTCTTTATTAGCAGCATGAGAACAGACTACTACAGACATTCTCTATACTGAGGGTAGAGACTCAGTGTATACAAATAGTTCCACCAATTTAATTATTTTATTAAGTCTTTTCTTCCCCAAATCTTCTTGTTCTTGATCTTTGCATGATTCCCTTTTCCAGAAGAATAGCAAAGTGGCTATCAGAACCTGGAACTGATGGATCAACCAACCATGGGACACTAAGTGGCCATGGAGCCAGAACAGCTCATCTTGGGCTGTGGCCAAAACAGCTCAACACAGGCTGCGTTTTATCAGAAACATCAAGTCATGTGTTTGAGTGAGAACAACAAAAATCCATTTACTCTAAGATTAATATGATACATCTGAAATAAAACACTAAAGAGACAAAAGATCACAAAAATACAAAATAAGCAGGTAGCCCTCCCCCACAACCCATCATTTACCATCACTGCACTCTCCTTCAGCTCACCGCTGTGCTCAAATGGTGGGTCTCTTTCTTTCTCTGAAACTGCGGGAAAAGGCTTCAGGGTGTTTCATGAGTGGGTCATCTCATCATGAGGGTGCAAGCTGGAAACAGATGATAATTTCACATCTGCCGCTTTCAGGGTTGCCCTGGAAGAAAAGTTGAAGCCAAATTCTTCCAAAGCAGTGCAGCTGTTAAAACTCTCATGGGAAGAATTAAGCTCCAATTCCTGAGGAGAGGATTATTCAATTATTTATGGATATATATTAAAACCACTACCATAAATAATCACTATTTGGGGAAAGATATTTTGAGGCTATGCACATATCCTATTTCTCTTTAAAGAATCTACCACTAATTCTAGCATTTCTCCGTGGATATTGCCTGCAGTAAATATTACTGTAATATTCTAATGGTTATTCCCTATGTTCCTTATTCCTTCTATACTTATTAACTGGAATCATTTTGTAATGTACAATGTTCCCTCCTCCATGTATTTATTCATTTAATCATTTATTTCACTATAAACTAAGTATTCATTTTATTTGATTGAAATAGTCTCAGTTTTTATTTTGTTACACAAATTCTTCTGACCTTAATGATTTAAGCTATTTATGGTTCATTCTTGTGTTCTTTTGATATGCCTTCTAGGTTTTTTTGTTTCAGTTTGGTTTGTGTATTACCCCTTTTTCTTTCTGGCAACACAAAATTCTCTAAGACTCATTTTACAGTTTTTTTTTTATTTGTTTGTTTTTTGTTTTTGCACCAAGTGTAGATGCCGGTATTTCTTCAAAAAGCTCTAGCTTCTTTGGTGGGAGAAGGGTATTTTGAAATTAAAATTTAGTTGCCAGGTGTGCCCCTTGCTATGGAAGTGTCAGTTTTGAGGCCCTGTTAGCTTAGAGAATTAGGACATACATATAGGCATACTAATCCATTTATATACACATATCTATACTTATTACTCATGTCTCTATCTGAATGTATAAACAGAAATATGAGTTCATGCTCTTTCTGATTCCAGTCCAACAACACAGAGTTCACAGTAGCATTAACCTCTCTTTATTTCTTAGACAGACACCTGGCTCTCATTATCTATAATACATTTATATTTATGTCCAAAGCTAGAATATAGGTAAAGTAGTTGCAGAATTGCAAATCAATACCCTCGGGAGACATAAATTTACCAACTGAAGTACAGGGTTTGTTTACAGTTATTTTTGATTTAAGTCTTAGATTATATAGTCAAAACACAGTTTTACAAACTTTTTTTAGTGCCTCCATTATCAGATCCAACACCTTTAATATTCAGATAGAGTTGTTAGAGTCTATATTACATCTTGGATTTCCTTAACATTCTGGTTGATTTTCCAAAACTGTTGATAGTAAAATTTACTTTTGCAGTTTATATTTTTGTTTCAACAAATGCACAGAAGTGTGCATCCACTCTCATAATACCATACACAGCAGTTCCATCGCACCAAAAGGCTTCTTGTTTGACTCCCTTTTTCTTCTGTTTTTTTCAAGCTCTGTTTCTGATTCACTGTACTTACTATTTTTATTTAATGTGCTATATATTACTTTGCCACAGAGTCGATTTGCCCTTGGGCTGCTTTCAATTTGGTATTTATTTCTGTAATTTGGTGGGGGTTGGGGGTGCAGGAGGATACAAATTTCCTGAATTATGCCATCTCTTATTTTATTCCCTCATGGTATCTTCCAACCACTTCTCTGAATTTCTGCATTTAAATTTCTTGACCCTCTTCCAGAGAGATGATTGTTTCACTAACCAATTTTTAATTAATGGTGGAAACTTTGTTTCCCTTCTTATCTACAAAATGACAATATGTTCCCGGTTATTGTCTTTTGCTAATAAACATATTTTTATTTTTTATCTTCTTTTCTTTTACTATCTTATGGAGATGCTGAGTTGGTTCTTTTTAATTGTTCATTATTGAAAGAATTTGGTTTATCTGTTCAACTTCCCTACATAATATTTCTTTGTGCTATTAATAGTCCGTTACAGCTTGCCTAATAGATTCATTTTCACAACTCAAAGGACCTCTTTTTTGTCAGAGGCCACAAAAGCAAACTGCTTCTTGCAAATATGACTTATATGGGTGAGGTTTAGTGAAATCTCACTATCACTGGTCCTATGAAATAAATTGGGTTGCAGTGCCACTTCACATTCTCTCTCACTCCATTGCTGAAGTTCTGCAGTCTATGCTCCTCCCCTTCAAAACGTGCATTTCTATCTGGAGTTTATGACCCTACTCTCGCTGGTTCAACATCTGAAATATTTTCTGTTTCCCAACTTTCCCACAGACAACTGCTCAGTAAACTTGACAGACCTTAATTTTACAAATATAAAGCTTGAATTCTATTTTCTATTTTTTTATGTTACTGCTGTGTAACATGAACAAATAAAAACTGAGTTGATAGGTATCTGGGTTATTTTAGTGTTTGACAAGTATAAATAATGTTGATATGAATATTCAAATACAATTTTTGTGTGTGAATGTTTTTAATTCTCTTAAGCATACAACCTAGGAGTGGAATTGAAAGGTTACATGATAATTCTGTGTTTAATTTTTTGAGGAAGTGCCAAACTGTTTTCTAAGGTGGCTACATCATTTTACATTCCTACCAGCTATGTAGGATGGTATTAATTTCAACACAACCTCGAAAATATTTACTACAGTCTCGTCTTTATCTTACCCATACTACTGGGTACAAAATTATAATTCATTGTCCTTTAAATTTACATTTTCTAAATAAATGATGTCAGTCATCTTTCCACCTGATTTTCAGTCACTTGAATATCTTTTTTAGAGACATGGCTATTCAAATTCCTTGCCCATTTTTAATTAAGTAACTTATCTTTTTATGGCTGAATTGTAAGATTCATTATGTATTTTGGGTACTTGTTGCTATTGGATGTATAATTTACAAATATTTTATACAGTTCTTTTTGTGTTTTGCTTTGTGCTTTTGCTGATGTCCATGGAAGTACAAATATTTTTAGTTTGATTTAATTCAATTTATCTATATTTTAAGTTTAATTACTTGTGATTTTGGTGTCACATCTAAGGAACCATTGCCAAATCAAAGGTCACAATTTACACTTATGTTTTCTTCTAAGGTTTTTACTTTTATGTCTTACATATAGGCCTTTGAAACATTTTCATTTAATGTTGTGTGTTCTACTGAGACGGAAGTGAAACTTCATTTTTTTGTTCATTTGTATATCTAGTTTTCCTAGTAACATTTATTGAAAAGGCTATTCTATCACACATACATTATTTTGACACCCTTGACTAACAATAAATGACAAAATAATAAGGGTTGGTTTTTGGACTGTAAATTCTTTTCCTTAATCTATATGTATATCTCTACTGTACTACCACACTGTCTTGATAATTGTACCTTTATAGTAAGTTTTAAAATCAGGAAGTGTGAATGCTTTGGATGTGCTCCTCCTTTGCAAGTTTGTTTTGGCTGTTCTGGATCACTAACATTTCTATATGAATTTGGCAATAGCTTATCAATTTCTACACAGAGGCAAGTTGGGATTTTGATAAACATTATACTTTACATAGAGATCAATTTGGGCAGTATTATTAGCATAACAATATTGTCACCTGATCTATGAAATTGGAGTATCTTTTCATTTACTTAGGTCTTCAATGCATTTATTTTCTTTTTAAGTACTTTATTCTTTTGGGTACTATTATAAATGAATTTTTTCCTTATTTTTGTTTTTTGATTGTTCATTGCTAGTGCATAGAAGTACAATTGACTTTTTAATATAGATCTTGTATTATATAACTGCTGAACTTACATACTGGTTCTAATAGCTTATATTTTTATGGATTTCCTAGGATCTTATTTATAAGATCATATTTTCTGTGAATAATGATATCTTTATAGCCTCCTTTTTAATCTAGATTTTTGTTTTTCTCTGCATGCTTGGCCTTGCTAGAACCTGCAGTATGTTACTGAGTGGAAGTGGTAAGATTGGATATCCTTGTCTTGTTCCTGATATTAAGTAGGAGCTTTTCAGTTTTTCACCATTAATTATAATGTTAACCTTGGGTTTTTCTATAGATTACTTTTATTAGGTTGAGGAATTTATTGTTTCATCACAGATTGTTGAGTATTTTTTAAATACAAGTGTGTTGAATTTTATCAAATGCTTTTTCCCCATGCATTAATATAATCATGTGTTTTTGTTTTATACATTTTTAATACAATATGGTACCTTAATTAATTTTCTTTTGTTTAATCAACCTTGCATTCCTAGAATAATCCATTTGGTTGTGCCATATAATCATCTTCATATATTGCTGGATTTTATTTTTTGGTTCGATTGAACCTTGAACAATGTAGAGGTTAGTGGTGCTGACCCCTGTGCAGTCGAAAATCCTCATGTAACTTTTGATTACATACAATCTAACTACTAATAGCCTACTGTTAACCAAAAGCCTCACCAATAGCATAGTTGATTAACACGTATTTTATGTTATATGTATTATATATGGTATTCTTAAAATAAACAATAGAGAAAACAAAATGCTATTATGAAAATCATAGGGAAGAGAAAATACATTTAATATTTGTTAAGTGGAAGTCGATTATCATAAAGGTCTTTGTCCTTGTTTCTTCCAGTTGCATGAACTGAAGAGGAAGAAGAGGAGGAGGGTTTGGTCTTGCTCTGTCAAGGGTTGTGAAGCCTGAAGAAAATCTGTGTATAAGTGGACCCATCTAGTCCAAACTCAAGTTTTTCAAGGGTCAACTGTGTTTTGTTGAGAATTTTGCATCTATGTTGAACAGGGATATTACTCTGTACATTCCTTGTGATGTATTTGTCTGATTTTGGTATCAGAGTAATACTGGCCTCATAAAATGAGTTTGGAGTGCTCCTTCCTTTTCTAGTCTTTGGAAGATTTTCTGAATGGTATTAATCGATTTTTACACATTTGGTAGCACTCACCAGTAAAGTCATCTGAACTTGGACCTTTCTTTGTAAGAAATTACTAATGCAGTCCCTTTACATGTTGTAAGACTTCTCAGACCTTCTATTTCTTCATCAGTTTAGATAGTTTGTGTATTTCTAGGAGTTTTTCCATTTTATGTAGATTTTCTAATTTGTAGAATTGCAATGCTCATAGTATTCCTTTATAATCTGTCCCATTTCAGTAAAGTCAGTAGTAATGTCTTGTCTTCCATTCCTGATTTTAGTAATTTGAGATGTCTCTTTTTGTCAGTTTTGCTAAAACTTTGTCAATTTTTGATCTTCTCAAAGAAATATTTTTAACATAATTGATTTTTATTGGTTTTCTAACATCTTTTTCATTTATCTTCCCTCTAATATTTACAATTGTCTTCCTTTTTCCATGCTTTACATTTAGTTTTCTCTTTTTCTAGTTTCTTAAGGTGAATATTGAGATCTGGTTAAATTTTTAATAAGTCCTGGGAGTAGGTATTTTTAGGGAACTTCCAGATAAATCAGATAATGTCAGTTTTCTGGGAGTAGGGTTTTTGGAAAGCCCAAAAACCTTTTGTCACCTGCAGTGACTGCTACCCTGCTCATTTATGTTGAAATTGCAGAGTCATTGGTTTTCAGGGATATTCAGGAGGTAGGAAGAGGAAGGTGGGAATAGAACTTAATTAAAATACTACAAATCTCACTGTTCTCATGGAAATTTAGCTACTTTTATTGATAAATGCTCTTTGTATTGTCATAAAACTTTAATTTCCAGATTTGTGAAAAAAGTTGATTTTGACAATTTTTAGGAATGTTCTCATGGCCTTAATTGAGTATTGAATATTAAGAGGCCCTGACTTCCTCCTTGTTGTAACTTTTATCTAGACTAAGCAAAAAAGAGAGAAGACTTAAATAAATAAAATTACAAATTAAAGGGAGACATTAAAACTGATACCACAGAAATAGAAAAGATCATGAGAATATGATGAACAATTATTCACCAAAAAATTGGGTAACTTAAAAGAAATGAATAAATTCCTACAAACATTGATTGAATAAATTCTTGATCTTTTTCTACCGTATTTATATTCCTATAGTCTTCCTCATCTTAAAATGGCAACTACCTTTCTCTGGTTGCTCAAGTCATATACCTTGATGCCAATACTGATGTTTCTTTTTTTCTCACATGCCAGTAATAGGTCTACCTATTCAGTAGCCAGTAATAGGTCTACCTTCAAAAGATGTCGAGACTGTCATCCATTCTCAACACTGCTATCACTCTGGTCTAAACTACCATTATCTAACACTGTGTTACTGCAAGTAGGTTTCACTGTTTCTGCTCTTGTCTTTCTATTAGCATTGTTTAAAATCGTAACTAAAAGGTTTTTATTGACTGAAATTTTAGCCAAATAAATTCATTATTCAAAATTCTTCATGTATCCTTATTTCTCTTCTTCTAGTTCTACATGATCTGTCTCCCCCTCCATCAATTCACTTTAGCTACACTAACCACGAAGTTCCTTACATAAACCACAGTACCCCCACTTTAGAGGCTTTATTTTATTGGTTCTCTCTACCCAGAGTGCTCTTCCTTGAGATATCTGCATCGATAATTCATATCTTTCTCGAATCTATGCTCAAATCTCACCTCCTCCATGAGAAAAATGATGACTGTCCTATTTTAATATTGCATACTACTACTACCTCACTTTTTTTCAACTTTGACAATCCCTCAACTTTGACAATTTCCTTAACTCTGACAATTTCTCTTTCTGCTTTGTTTTTTCCTTTTTGCATAACTCTTACTGTCTTCCTATGTAATGCATAATGTATTTCTATATGATATTTACTCTTTATAGTGTGTCTCTGCTAGAACACAAAGTACATAAGAATAGAAATGTGTCTTTTGTCCATTGATATATCCCATTAAGTATAATGCTGGGCATATACTAATAATGAAAATGAACCACAGATGCAAACCTCTTAATTTTATCATCCAAAGTCCACAGTATTTACCCTATTCTACTTACATGAGATAAGGAGATGTGGAATATGAGATATTATCTTGTGATTCAGAAGGGTGATAGTTCTGATCCAGTCAGAAAAGCTCTGAATGTTTATTCCAAAGTGACTTCAGTCCTTCTTGGTCTTTTTTCTATCTCTAGGATTTCTTTCACTGAAGCCCATCCATTCTAAGACGCAGCATCTCAAGTTGCCTACCTAGTCATATTAGTCTAGATTAAGTAAAATTTCTTCTACAAGGTCATTATACATTTCCAAATTACCCGAGAGTGATTTCACCAGTCTTTAAACTTTTACAACAATAAATTTCATAAGTGAGATTTTTTTATTCATTTAACTATTCTCTGAAAGTATATAATTTTAATTACCTGGAAACTCTTCTTAATAATGTGAATTGCTACTAATTTTTAATTTTTTTAACTGCATTTAGCATGCAGATTAAACAAAAGGAAATTCTTTTTATTACGTTATCCTAATGAATGTGAATTTTTGGGTTACATTGGAAAAAATTTTGAAGAAACTTATTTATAAAATAAGTTTTATAAAATATATATAAATATATATTTATATAAATAAGTTTTATAAAATATATATTAAATATATATTTATATAAATAAGTTTTATAAAATATATATTAAATATATATTTATAAAATATATAAGACTATTCATTGAATTTATTTTTGTACCCTAAATGTTTCATAACATTTAACTACCAGTGACATGAAGCTTATAGTAACCATCAAGATGAGTTAAATAAGAGTTAAATATTATGTTCATATCAAAATGTGAACAGATTAAAGGTAATATTGTGCTGAATAACAGATGATTATTTAAAAAATTCATATTTTACGAATAAGTAAATAAAATTCACCTGTAATTTGTCCACTCAAAATTGCCCATTCTTAGCATTTTATTATCTGTGCATCTGGATTTGACTTATGTGAGACCAGACTTAACACTGCTTTACAACTTCACTTTTTTAACATTATAATTGTTTCACTTTTTTCAGCCTTTGCATTTTGAACATCTTTATATTTCATTAGCAATTTTCCAGGTAGCTGTGTTAAACACCTTTTTATACTTGCATTTTGTCAATTACCATATTTAAAAAAATTCTTATTGCTGGAAACATAGATAATCCTTTTTTAATTATTTCCTAAAAATATAAAAAGGATTGACATAAAATATCTAAATCTTTTCTTAGCTTTATCAAAAAGAAAAAAAAAGAGAGGGGAGATTAAATGGTTCAAAAATGCCTATGGTTTTGACATCTATTGCTAAATTTTCTTTCAAAAATATCTAATCAACTTATCTTCTTACAAACGTTGTGTAGAAATGTCTCATTATAGAGAATCTTTAATCAGCCATAAGCATTTTTACTTTAATTTTACCCTTTATTAAGATGGATAATTAAGAACACTACATATTGACCTAAATTCTGTCCTCTTTACAGGCTACCTTTACAGAAAGACAAGTTTTGGCTCTATTTTCCTTTTGGCTACTTTACAATTGTGTTTATTTTCATTCTCATAAGAAGTCAGGACTTAACAAATGTATGAGCCATAAAATTATTTTCTGAAAATTATAATCAGACTTAGGATTTATAATGTATGTCCTAAGCATTGTCAGCAAAGACAAAGTTACCCAGGAATTGCATATTTGACAAGTGGTTTTTATCTTTGGTTCTTTTATATTTGTTGTTCTGGTTTTTTTTAATAGAATTTGTCTATTCAGGTACATTCATACTATGGAATGTTACTCAACAATATTAAAAAGTAGCAAAATTAAAAAAAAAAAAAAAGAATTTGTCTATTCATCTTACCAAAGAAGCTCTCCTTGAGTTTGACAACGTGGTGGTGATGGCAGGGTGGGGTGGCATAAATAAGTAAATAAAAATACAGACCCTGCTCTCAAAGTATTTAAAAACCAGTTGGGAAGAGATTAGCATAAAGAGTCTTGATACAAGATGAAGTGCTCAGTTTTCCCAGAGAGATGTGAAGGCAGAGTCTGGGAGAATGCTGACGGATACAATTCTATTGTCCCAGGGAGCCAGATAAGTGAACATTCTATAGAACTTGAAATGTTGAATGAGATTACACTTATATTTTCCAAGAAAATAGACATTTGTAAATCTTTAAAATAATACAAAGAAAAGTAAATTTCTATAGACAAGTAACACTGCCTTAAAATAGTTAAAATTTCAGAGCTGCAGGAATCACAGGAATTATGTAATCTTACATCATCTCAGGAAGTAAAGGGAATATTTGGTAAGGTGTGGTAAGTTTTAAAAGAAAATCCCAGTTGGGCATAGCCATTTACAGTTCTACAAATGTCAACAGAATTGTTGACTGAGCAGCTATTTTAGGCTTGAAGGGGTTGAAATATTGAGTGAAGTATTTAGACCTGTTGATTTGCATCAAATTGGTGGAATTTTTGGCTGAATTATCGAAATGAATAACCTCACTAGATGATTCTGCCAGAGAAACTTTTGCTCTAAGTATACCTGGATTTTCTATTTATATTTGGCATTTAAATCAAAATATATTTCTTAGAAATACTGTTTTTGCTAAAGAGCACTTTCTATTGAAAGTAGATAGTTTGAGGTTTAGCCCTTATTTTGATGGTAATTAATTGTATAAACTTCGGAAACTCCTTTGACCCTTTTGCACATTGACTTTTCTCACTGATTAAAAGAGGAGATTCCACCCAGTGATCTCCAAGTTCCTTCCAATTTTGTCTTACATTAACATTTTTCCTTTCGGCAAAAGTTAGTTGTATTATAAATCTTAAAATTGGATTTTACTTGACAGAGAGTCTATGAAATTGGCTGTTGGAAGCACAAGTGCCCAGTTGTATCGTCAATAATTAGTTGCTTCACTGAAAATGCATTACTTTTTATAAAACCTTCTTCACTTCCTTCAGAGATGACTACATTTCTCAGGGTAAGCTGCCCTTTCTATTTAATGCATTGTTAAAGCTCAAGCAAGTATAAAGGGCTTTTTTTCTTTCCCCATTGTAAAAAAAATACTTTATTTCGCTTTAGAATACAGCTACGGAATTGTAGTACAGACTTATTCTGTGTCGAATACAGGTGGGCTGCAAGATGAAATGCATCTTTACTGTACAAATAACGAAAGTTGCAGCATCTATGGCTATAATTACAAGGCACAATTATAAGTTAAGTTGAATCTCTAGTCATTGAATCCGTTCATCTGATTTTGAGTAGGAAATAATAGTTTTCCTGGAGATGTTACTTCAGCTAAGCAAGAAATTGGTTGAATAATAACACTTGTAATTTTGTGTGACCAGGCCTGTTTTCATGTTCCTTTTCAGAAAAATGCTGATTGTTTTCTTCATTCATGGGATATTATTCTTTTTAAACTTTCAGCTCAAGGCTAAAATCTTGTCTGGAGCATGAGAAATAGGTGACCCTTTCTGCAGGTCTAATGCTTGCCTCAGCAGCTTTTCCAAGAACCCAGCGGCAGCATCAAATTATTAGAGGTCACGAAGAGGCTGATTTTGGCAGTGTGCATCACGCTGGAGGCCCATCACTAATGCAGCCATAATTTTTATCAACGTTACACATACAGCCAGCGGTGCCGAGAGGGTTCAAGATTGACTGGCCCACCCATACCCAAACTATAGATACCTGCCAGTTCACAGGCTCTGAGGTCTCACTAAGCACTCACCTGTTAAAAAATTAGTCCGTTCCAGCAATTTATTTAACTTTGAAAAACATCGTTGGCTGACACTCTCCGCTTTATTCCAAGCATTTTCTGATTTTAAGCTCATTTTGTTCTGATGAAATACACATACACACACATTTTCCATAGGGTGCTGTTTATTGTAATTGAAAAAGGTATGTTTCTTGAACAGCATGAGTGTATACTATTTTAAGTATTGTATTTTTATTAAATTGTTCATCAATATTTTATGACAACTAGATTTTTACTTGAAATATCCATGTGGGTTTGAATTATTATCTCACTCACTGCCCTTTGAAAGCTCATCCCTGAACATCTTCGTATATATTCAGTAAGACAGTTTTTGCTCTTAAAAAAATACAGCCAGACTATGATCAACTTACATACCTAAGTTCCAAGTATAAAAATGTAATAGAATGTTTTCACTTAAAATTTCATTTGAACATTTTTCTTATTATTTAATGCAAAGCAGTAAAAAATGCTTTTAAAAGTAAATTTTATGTTTTTTTAACAACAAAATAGTTATTCCTTTCTATGACATAACTGTCCAAAACAGTATATTTTGTGATTCACTGAAAAAGAGGGTAAAAAGGCTTAAAATAAAAATATATTTCTACAGTATGCATGACTAAGGACATATATATAACTTTGAGGCCAGAGATGTTGTCATTTTAATTAAGTATTATTTAAGTAGTTAGCTCATTCTATATGCTTTCTATTTTTTTGTAACTACTCTAGAAAACCTTCTTAGACCAGTGCATTTTGCAAGTCACTGTCATCTAATTAAATGTGATGACTTTGTCAACTCCATTTGTACAAAATATCAACATATTTTAAGTATATCTTTTGTATAAGGCTAGCTTTTTGTTCAAGATTAATACCAGCAATTGCTATGTTTGAATTGTATGGAACTTAGATCTAAACAGGAGGACTGGGACTAATAAAATTCAGAGTTGGTGGCAGATTATAACACTGTCTGGAGTGTCGACAAAATATGCTTCTGTAGGAAGACATCAGAGGGAGAAACATAAATATTAATGTAAAACACTAAAACGTAGAATAAATAAAGTAAGCAGACAGTTCTTAGTGTGCTAGTGGTGTCTCTTTCTTAACAATATAATTAATAACTGCCCCCAATCTAATGTTTAGTTCTATTGTCACTAAACCAAACAAGATTCTTAGAAATAAAATTCCCAGCCGGGCGCAGTGGCTCATGCCTGTAATTCCAGGGCTTTGGGAGGCCGAGGCGGCCATATCACGAGATCAGGAGATCGAGACCATCCTGGCTAACACGGTGAAACCCCATCTCTCCTAAAAAAAAAAAAAAAAAAAAAAAAGCTAGCTGGGCGTGGTGGCGGGCGCCTGTACTCCCAGCTACTCGGGTGGCTGAGGCAGGAGAATGGCGTGAACCTGGGAGACAGAGCTTGCAGTGAGCCAAGATATGCCACTGCACTATAGCCTAGGAGACAGAGCAAGACTACATCTTTAAAAAAAAAAAAAAAATTCCCCTAATATTAGCAGAATTGGTTCAATAATAATCACTAATTATAATAGGATTCTAAGCTTACTTTATATTCAGAAATAGATGTACAGATACTCAAATCATGCAAATTAGCCCTTGTATTGTTTGTAACCTCTTATTAACTCATAGATTTGGGAGATATTTAGTAAAGACCTTAGAAGTCTGCTTAGAATATAAATACCACTAATATTAAGTTATTAGATAGGTTAAAGGTTAAAGGTTCAAATGCCCTGTATTAAGATTAATTTGGCATGATTATTGCAGACATTGTTATTTAATTGAGATACATAATTTTTTCTTTTTTTTTTTTTGAGACGGACTTTCACTCTTGTTGCCCAGGCTGGAGTGCAGTGGCACGATCTTGGCTCACCGCAACCTCCACCTCCTGGGTTCAAGTGATTCTCCTGCCTCAGCCTCCTGTGTAGCTGGGATTACAGGTATGCACCACCATGCCCAGCTAATTTTTGTATTTTTACCAGGGATGGGGTTTCTCCCTGTTGGTCAGGCTGGTCCCAAACGCCCAACCTCAGGTTATCCACACACCTGGGCCTCCCAAAGTGCTAGGATTACAGGCGTGAGCCACTGCCCCTGGCCGAGATACATAATTTCATAAAGAGTTATCTAATGATGCCAATCTCAATTTGAAAACTGAGTATATTTATTTTTTGAAAACACGGTTCTCCTGAAATAAAATACTAAATATTTGGTCATTCTAATCTAGATTTAATTTGCAACCTTTTTTCATTAACTGCAATTATCCATGCTATCAACTATTCAGAAAATTTGCAATATTTTGCCATATTTTAATAGAGTTATTAATATCAATATATCTCATGATGATGATCACATCTAACATCCTATCTCAATTCCTGATTCATACAGTTATGCTGATTCTTCACAAATACAATCAAGACATAGTTTTTAGAACAGCTAGCTGTGACAAAGCTGAAGAGCAATTATGTATGTTTGATTGAAAATAATTTCTTGGTTACATTGGGAAAAGCAATGATCTTTTCACAGAATTCCCATTGTAATTAAATCAAAGAATTATTAAAATTAGCCATATATTTGCATTATTTTTCAATATTCTTTGATTATAATCCCGGTATTACAGGTCTATTTTAAAATTTGACTTCACTTTTATTGACAGGCTGTCTGGAAAGTAGAAATGAAATAACTAAACATACAGTTTTTCAATAACATGTGTGCAATTATTTGAACTATAATAACACATACACTTTTGTACATGTATGTGTGTGTGCGTGTGTGTGTAAGCTTTGTTCTCCAAGAATCTTTTACTTTTTTATACGTATTTTAGAATCAGATTGTCAGTTTCCGCAAAAATATCTTGCTTGATTTTCTACAAGGATTTAATGGTCACTTGTATTAGTCAGGGTTCTCCAGAGAAACAAAACCAACATGCAGATATATGAAAGGAAATTTTTTAGGGGAATTGGTTCACATGAGTATGAAAGCTGAGAGTTTCATAGTAAGTCACCTGCAAGCTGGAGAAACAGAGAAGCCAGTAGCTTGGCCCAACCTGAGTCCAAAGGCCTTAGAATCAGGGAAGCTGATGGTGTAAGCCTCAGTCAGAGTCCAACAGCCTGAGAAGGGGGTTGGGGGGCATTTATGGTACAAGTACTGCAGTTCAAAGGTCAGAAAACCTGGAGGTATAATGTCCAAGGGCAGGAGAAGAACGATGTTTCTGCTCCAGAAGACAGAATTGTGCCCTTTACATCTATGCAGGCCCTCAACCAATTGGATGGTCCCCACTCACACTGGGGAAGAGCAGATCTTCCCCACTTAGTCCACCAATTCAAGTGTTAATCTATTCAGGAAACATCAGAAATAATGCTTTACCAGCTATCTGGGTATCCCTTAACCCAGTAAACTGACATCTAAAATTAACCATCACAACACAATAAATCAATTTGGGGCTAATTACTGTCATAATCATATTGAGTCTTCAGTTCCGAAAACATGACATTGTCTCCCCTTATTTATATTTTGAATTTGCCTAGCAATGTCTGGCAGTTTTAATTGCATAGTTTTTCAATTTCTTTTGTTAAAGTTACTTTTAAATATTGTACTGTTTTTAGGCTATTGTTAATGGAATTGATTACTTCTTTTTATTTTCAGGTTGTCCACTGCTACTGTGGTAAAATACAATTAACTTTCATGAATTGTAGTTTGTGACCTTGTTAAACTCTAGTTCTAATCTCTCTCTCTCTCTCTCTCTCTCTCTCTCTGTCTCTGTGTGTGTGTGTGTGTGTGTGTGTATTTCTTGGATTTTCTATAAAAAGTGTCTGGTAATCTGGAATAAAGGCACTTTTACTTTTTACTTTCCAATCCAAATTCCTCCTATTTCTCTTTCTTGACTATACTGGCTAGAACCTCCAGTACAGTGTTAAAATGATGAGAATGTGCAGTCTTGCCTTGTTAGCAATGATAAGGGAAAAGGACTTCCATCTTTCACCAATAAGGATGATATTATCTTCATGTTTTTCTTACTTAACTTTTGTCAGGTTGAAGATTTTTCTTTCTATTTTGGTTTTTTGAGAGTTAAAAAAGTTATCACAAGAGAGATTTGATTTTTTCAACTTTTTTGCATCTATTGAGACAATCATGTGACTTTTGCCTTATTCATTAGAAATGATATTGCATTAATTGACTTTAGAATTTTTACAAATATTGCATTTCTAGTATATATTTCACTTGATTGTGGCTTTTAAAAAATGTGCCACTGGATTCAGCTTTATTGAGGATTTTTGCATCTATATGAGAAATATTGGTCTGTAATTTTTTGTTTTTTTCTCTTATGATGTCTTTGTCTGGCTTTGCTATCAGAGTAACACTGGCGTTGTAAAATGAATATAGACATATGTTCTCTCTTCCTCTATTTTCTGAAAGAGTTTATAAATAGTATTATTTGGTGTTTATATATTTTGCTGGACTTAACTTTTTGTGGAATTAATTTTAATTACAATTCAATTACTTTACTTATAGATTCATTCACATTTTATATTTCTTCTTGAATCTGTTTCAGTAATTTGAGTCTTTCTGGAAATTTGCCAACTGCATCCAAGTTGCCTATTTTGTTGGCACGAAGCTCCCAAAAAAGGAACTTTATTTTCTCATGTAAACCATTTGAATTTCTGTAAGCTTTGCTGTGATGAATCTTCTTCCTTTCTTGATTTTATTAATGTGTGTGTCCTCTTTCTATCAATCTCTCTCTCTCTCCTTTTCTCATTGTTTTTTTCCCCATCAATTTTATCTATCAATTTATACTACCAATATTATTAATCTTTTCATATAATCATATTTTAGTTTCATGTATTGTTTCTATTTTTCTGTTTTATATTTCATTGACTTCTATTAAATTATCCATTGTTTCTTTCCTTCTGTTTCCTTAGTTTTAGCTTTCTCTACTTCCCCTAATTTCTTAAGGTTAAGCTAATATATCAATTTGAGACATTTTAGTTCTTTTCTAACATAATTGTTTACAGCTATAAATTGCTCTCTTGCTACTGCTATAGCAGCAGCCCATAAATCTTATGTTGTGTTTCATATTCATATCAAAATATTTCTAATTTTTAGGGTATTTTCTTCTTAAACCCATAGGATTTTTAGAAGTGTCCTGTTCAATTTTCAAATATTTATATTTCCTTAATTTTCTGGTTTCTATTTCTAATTTAATCCCATTATAGTCATAAAACTTATTTTATCAGATTTAAACAAAACACTTAAATTTATTGAGTCGTGTTTTTTGTCTTAGCATATAGTCTATTCTGGAAAATGTTCTATGTGTAATTGAAGAGAATGCTCATTCTGCCTTTGTGTGGAGTGTTATAGAGATGTCAGTTAAATGAAACTGGTCGACAACATTATTCAAGTCTTCTGCATGCCTACTGAGTTTTTGGTCTTGTTTTTCTATTTATTATTATGACTGTGATCATTAAATCACTAGCTACTGTTTTGAATTGCCTATTTCTCCCTTCATCTCAAATGGCCTTAAACTGGTGCTTGTATAAATAATCTTTGGTACCTCTATACTGTAAAATATTACCCAGAAATAATACAAAGTGATGCAGATACTTTGAAAAACATTTTGGTATTTTCCAGTTGTCTTATGTACACATGACCCATATCTGGTACAGTATGCTGCAAGAATCTCATTCCTATAATTTATAATAATAAAAATGTGTCCAGACAGGAAAGAAAACCAAAAATATGTCTATACAAAAATATATGTGTAAATATCTATAATTACTTCATTAATAAATACTAAGAACTGAAATCCTTCCAAATTTCCCTAAACTGGTAAATGCATAATCAATCTGCATCACATTGATGTAATGGAATAATAGTCAATAATAAATAAGATCACAGTAGTGGTACACATAACAAAATTATAAATCTCACATTTATTATGCTAGATCATAAAAGGATACACACTGTATTATTCATCTGACACTCTGGAAAGTCAAATCAATGGGGACAAATCTAAAATCAACAGTTAGGGAAATAGCTTTGGAGGACAGAAAACTGGCTGCAAAAGGGCATGATGTGACTTTTTGATGGGATACAATTTAGCTCTTCTGTCTCTTTACCATGGTTATTGTTAAATGATCACAGTACTTGCATTAGTACATACAAAAGGCATTAGTACATACAAAGTGCATTTATCAAAGTACATAGAATGTTACACCCAAAAATATTAATTTTACTATATATAAATTATGCTTTGATAACCCCAACATAAGAAGAATAAAACTAGAGACAGCCTCAGTTTCAGATATAGTATAAATGTAACACATCTGAAAACTGTCATCATAGATAATTGTACATAAATTCTGTCTTCCCCATGTTTTGTCAAAATGAATAGAAACCTCTATATAAAACATCTATTTTAGAGAAGACAATGTAATGAATAAAAATTGGACCAATACATAGAAGTGAGCTTGTGGAATATGTGTTGAAGAAATAATTTTTCATCTTCCTATAATTAAAATGGTCTAATGAGAATTTTATCTATTACATGAGGTTAGCCTCCAGACCAAAAATCTTTCATTTTCCTTTTTCATTGTGCATACACACTACTTTTTATCATGTTCAAACTGAAAATAATTTTTCTCATGAATTCATTACCCTAGAGTTACTGTATACTGACTAGTCAATAAAAAGTGTTTAAAATGATAGTGATTAAAACTTCCCTCACATCTTAGGTCACTCAAATATAAGCTCTATTTTAATGTATGCCAATTGTAGTGTATTCATGTTTTTCATATTAGGCTGACTATGTAAATGTTTCAAAATATTACAGATGTAGGGTTCAAGGTTATAATATTTAGATATAAGGTGCTGGAGAATTGTATTGATTACTTATATGTATCCAAGCTGCTTGTGAGTTACTGCCTTACCAATAGTTTACATTTATAACCTACTTCTAATAACCTTAACGCAATCATTTATTCCTGTTGCTATTCTCACATAAGTTCCTACTGCTGGGGAACCTCTACTGATAACTTTCCAGATTTATTCCACATAAACCCGGAGTCAAGTAATTGAAGTCATGGAACACATACAAGCAAGTCCTTTTATTGAAAGAGCTGTTCCACAGAGTTTTACGTAGGTCTACTGCTCTCTGGTAATTGTATTTTTATAACTTCCTATAAAATTTTATATCTGGTCTATATACTTTTGACTTATTTTTTTTCTACCCTGTTTAGGCACTTTTCATTTTTTCTACCTTGTATTTCATAGTAGAACATATTACTCAACTCTCACCTTTTTATTTCTATGATCTTTTGTCATTATTTTGAGCAATCACAGAATACCATTAGATAAGCTCTTTTCTTTAGAGAGAAACAATGAAGTAATGAGTCGATAAGTAGATTTTTGTGAATTTTCCAAATTTGTAAAGTTGTATCAGCATTAACTTAACAGTAAGTTTTAGGCATTCACTTTTTCCTATCTTTCCAAAACATTCAACTCAGTATTCATAGAAATGATTCTCTTTCAAATTCAGAATTCACTGCTCTGTAATATTTAATTAAATTGTATACTTACAGCAAGAGCTACAGCTAGGATAAAGGATTTTGGTGATAAGCACAAATTAATTTTAGAGACTTACTGATGGGAATACATGGTTAAGATTACTCGGAAATTCTCTGCATCTGTAACTACTATGGGAATGAGGAACTGGGTTTAATCTAGATAGGCATTAACGCAGTTGAGTATTTAAAGGTGTTCTATTGTATATATTTATTAGACCCCAAAAATATTCTTTTAAAAACTGAGATGAATTCAATTTCCCCAATTATGCTAGCAATTATTTCTATCGCCTGGAACCACTGACTTCTCGATTAAATCATGTGAAAAAATTATTACATACTTTATGGCAGTTTATAAATCTTATCAAACATGTTACATAATTACTGCACAATTTCTGCTTAACACTCAGTCATTTATTAAAAGAATGACAAGAAAACATTTGTAAAATGGTCATTGTAAATCTTTTAAAATAATGTTCTATGTAAAAACATGCGTTACTACATATATACGTTTATTACTCATCTTGTAATGCATTTTATGCAATATAGTGAAAACATGCATGACAAATAATTATTCAGAGGCCATGCACAGAGACTACTTAATCTCTTCACAGCAGGGAATGTCTGCTTTATACTTCTAAGATTGACAAGATACAGTGGTGTTATAAGAAAGCCTGATAGAAATTTCAATTACCGTAAAACGGATTGTGATCTTTTCCTCCACATAAAGCATAACCAAGCAATCATCCCCCCATTATCTAGAGTTGTTCGTTGACAATGTATGTGTTTCAACACATCATACAGGGCTCTCCTTTAAGGGTCTTTAAACTCCATGATATTTGAAATAAGCCCTTGATAAGCTTTATGGATTGAATTGTGTTTCCCAAAATTTGTATGTAGAAGTCCTAACCCGCAAGAAGACTGTATTTGGAGATAGTAACTTTAAAGATGTAATTAAGGTTGAATTAGGCCATGAGGGTGGGTCCCTAATCTAACATGATAGGCATTCTTATAAGAAGAGGAAGACATACCAGGGATGCACAGGCAAACAGAAAAAGATGCCAAGTAAGGACATTGCATGAAGGCTGTCTGCAAGTCAAGGGCAGAGGTCTCAGGGGAAGCCAATCCTGCTGACACTTTGATCTTGGACTTCTAGTCTCTAGAACTTTGGGAAAATCAATTTTTGTGTTTTTATGCCACCCAATCTGTGGTATTTGTTAGGCAGCCCTAGCAAACAAATATAACAAGCTACTCTGGTGAAAATAGCATAACAGACTAAAAACTAGTAATAAATTTTGATCAAGTATGTGTTAAATTCACTTTGCTATTGTTTTTAAGAAGGGGTGTAGCTAAATATAATTAAGCACTAAGATTTTTGCAACTTAATATTCATCATACTTCTGACTTGAACTTACTTTTGTGGCATTAACTTATGTGATTCCTTATTTAATTGTATTCTATTTTATATGGATTTCTACAAAGTAAGTCTCTCAACTATCCTTTTGATTTATCTTGAAAGTGAGAATATTCTTTATAGTAAATAATTAAATTTAATATAAACAAATCCTTCACTGTATGGCTAGATAATGATTCTTGCTATCACAATTTCATTGCTGAGAAACTGACTAGAGAAGATTTGTGGTTGACTGTGTAGTAACATGCTATTGTTTGGCCCTACTTACAAGGACCTCAAAGTAATCACATACAAATCAATGTGTTCTCTGTGTGACACTATCTATATTTTTTGCCATTTGAAAACTATGTTGATATTGAAGAATTCTTATAAATGTGATGAAAATATAAAATAAATTAAAATATAAGAAAAAAGTCATTGGAAATTAACAATTTCAGATTTACTTAAGCATGAATTTCTGTTAGGAAATGCATTTGTGTTTAGAACAGTTTTAACTTTAGAGCCTGTCATTTAATTCTATGATCATCTTCACTTGTTGACACTAATGTACATAATATCTAGAGAGTTGTAGGTACAGCAAGGGCAAAGACTGACTGTACAAGCAATTTTACAGAGTAATTTATAAAATGTGTTATGCAGTTATAAAATCAGTAAGGAGTTATAAGATCTCCTGCTAGTTTGAGAGAATAAGAACTAAAGGAAAAAGAAGTAAAGAAATGTGAAATTAGATTTATGTGACAGACTTTTAAAATCATCAGTTTTATGATACCCTACTGGTAGGGGTAAAATTACATTAGACTGAAATACAGGGTGACATCTTTTAGAATATAAACTATCACTCTGCTTGCTAGCCAGACTTATATTACTTTGTTTTTTAATGTAATGTTGATCTATCAAAACTCTTTTTATTCATACTACCAATACTGAGGTGTTCAACACTCTGGCAAGAAAATTTAAATCTATATGAAGATGTTGCATTTCATGGCTTGGAAATTTTTCCTCCAATAAAGGGGCACATTGATTGGTTTTTTTCCTGTCAGGAATCTTTAGTGTAAAATGTTTTTTGCACTTTGTTTTGTTTCAAGTTTGTTCACTACCTAAGAAATTCAACTAGGATATACAGTCTATGCATTAACAAAGCAGTCCATGAAAGACTGAAATATTAGTCATAAATATCTGTAATGTCTCCTATATTCATTTGAAAAGTGAAGGATAAGGCAAATTACATTATTTGAAATCACGCAGATCAAATCAAGTTTATCTAAGTAAAGTTGTCTTTAATTGGTTGATTAACAACTAAATGAAGGGATCTTTTGACTCAACCATTGACTCCCTAAAGAAACTTAAGTGAATTTAGCCTAATCCACCCACTTCGCAGGTCAAAAACACATGTGAAAGTATTAAGTGACTTTTCTGCCTTGCATAAGTATTGCGTAACAGCTATTTGAGAACTTTATTATAAAGTGACATCATATGCTTAATACATTTAGAAAAATAGAGGTAGATGTGCAGATACATTTGTGAAATATATAGAATTAGTACCTTATACACATAATGTGAAACCATTAATTTATTTGAGAAAATCATTGCAGTATTTTACGTATTTAAAATTCACTTTGAACCTGTAGATTTGGATATATTTTTAATACTTCGGAAATTAATTTTACTGTCTTAATATGTTATAATTGTTTAAAATCCATAAAACACACACTTAATATTACTTTTAGAAGTTAAATACTGAGTTAATGTGGAGCAATTAATATAATTATGGATAAATTATATTATAATATTGCAAGAACAGCTTCAAAACCAGACTGATGGATGGTTTCCTTCCTTTTAAACTCAGATGTATTTGCAAAAGTGTAGGACAAATAACCAAAACAGGACACAGGTTTTAAGTGTCATATAAAAAGCATTTCAGGGATGTATCAATAAAATTGTAACACAACAATTAATTATAAGAAAAGAATTTAAATTTAAGCGTTCAGAGCGAACCTACCCATGCTGGTGGCATTGCTGCTTCACTCTAACACTAACACTTACCATTTGACTATCAAGTTTCCTACAGGAGCAATGCAGTTGAATATGGTTTGTCATACATTCTGCATTTCTAATTTTATACTGAATTTTTTCTTCCCTACTAATTCACTTAATGCAATTTTTAAAACTCTGTTTCAAATTTTAACCAAACAATGGTGAAATTTTCCAAGCAAGTAACCTTGAATTACTGTCTGAAGTGGATGGAGTCAGCCATCACTGAAGTGGAAGCTGTGCTTACCATTTCCGTGGAGTTATATTGTATATTAGCTTTAATTTTTCAAAAGGCAACGTAACTGTAGTACGGGAAAACTCTGTGATAATGGATTATAAAACTTTTAAAACCTATAAAGCTTACTATTTATGAACACGAAAAAAACTTTAATTTTGTTAAAGCTGGTAAGACTCCGTGAGAGCTGTTTGTTTTTGGTTTTGGTTTTCATTTTCTTCTTTGGCATTGTG
Organism: Macaca fascicularis; assembly: GCF_037993035.2. Lineage (NCBI taxonomy): Eukaryota > Metazoa > Chordata > Mammalia > Primates > Cercopithecidae > Macaca > Macaca fascicularis. Next base: position 160,108,499 of record NC_088377.1, on the reverse strand, counting down.
GAGCATATGGACTGTTTGTTGAGTCTCCGGCATCTGCAAGGGTCCATATATAAATGTTATTAATAAAAATCATATTACCTTTTCTTAAGCATGTTTTCCGTTGTCTATCATTTATCTTTTAATCTATATTTAATGTTTTGAATCGTCTCATCATCGTTGTATGCATTTATGTAGTACAATGGGATGTTTCAATATATGTACACAATGTGAAATACTTAAATTAAGCTACTTAACATACTTAACATTTCTACCACCTCGCTTACTCATCTTTCTTTTTTTTTTTTTTTGTGGTGAGACATTTAAAATTTACTCTCTTAGTTATTTTGAATTGTAACATACAATATTATTGACTACAATCACCCTGCTGTGCTGTTCATCATTCAAAATTCTGAAAGCATATAATCTTAGATACATAGACACAGGGAGCATTGTACACTTGCTAAAACACCAACAAATAAGATAGTAACTTGGTAAATAAATTTACCCTTAAACAAATTTTGCTCATAATTATAGATGTGCTGAACTAAACAGATGGACTTGGGCTTGTGCATTAAAGATCAAGAAATTAAGTCTTGATACCCCTGGTGAGACAGTGTGGAGTCCGCTGAGGATTCTCCAGAGGAAACACATTGCCTTTAGCCACCTCCTCTTCTTCCTTCAGTGAAGGCCTAGGGATTGAATGGAAGCTTTTCAACTAAACTCATTTATAACACACACAGGAGAAGGGAGCCAAATTGTGAATCACAAAGGGGACTGACTGTGCTTCTGATTCAACACCTGCAGCATTTATCTTCTTTAACTTTTCAATCTCCTTTTTCAAAGCTAGCATAATGGATTAAAATAGAAGTATGCATAGGAGATAGCTGGTTCTTTTATTTAGATCTATTTGCTCTCTATTGGAATCGAGGACAGAATACAATGGTTAACAAAATCAATGAGTAACCTTTCCATTGAGTTTGACATTTCTTCCAGGATTTCGGGTTCTTGAAAACCAAAGTTAAAGAACAAGGGGAATGGTTGCAAGAAATTAATAATATGTCAAGCTTATTTTTCTATCTGCTTTGATCTAAATTTCATATGTTGTTCTTTTAATTATATCTCATATACCAGTTAGTAATGCTAAAATCGATGAGAAGAAAAACAGGATTTTTTTTTCTTTGAAAATAAGGACTTTTTTTTGTGTGTGTGCAAAAACAACATGGAAAATGTAGATGATTGAAATGATTTTCAAACATTTGGCTGAAAATATTTTATTATTCAATCTTCTACTTTTTTTTTTTTAGGTGCAAGAATAAGGCTTGCATTAACACAGATAATTGCTGTTGCTTTCCAGACCTCTGCGTCCATAGGAAGTAACTGCCATTTTGGCACAGGCAGGAAAGGGGGTGCAATTTGTGAAATGAGAAAAAAAATATTTTCAGAGTCCCAAATTTTGGTATAGAGAAGCCTTATTGTGACTCATTTTCTCTGAATTGGTTCTTGACTCTAGTATTGCTAACTCCAAAAGTAATTGCTAACCAAAAAGTACATTAGCTTGTGTGTAATAGAGTCTCACAGGGTTCTACAAATATTAGCCATTAATTATAATTGTGTGTGTCTTTGTGACCTATAACGAAAGGATCAGAAGTGTGAAGCTACAGCAGGTTCCCACCATCTTGCTCCACAGGTCCCTCAGAATCCTATACTCTTGAGGTGTTTAACAGCAGCACTTCAGCAGCGCCTTGCCTGGTGTGTTCTCAATGAATATTTTATGCATTTTCTGTAGGACTTCAAAATAAGCCAAGCAAAGTACTGAATCTGTTACTGTTCTCCAAACTCGAACAATATAACATTATATAAAAGAAATGAACAGCTTTCTGTAAAGAAGTTTCACAGTAGAAATCACTAACATCAGTGAGCTGGCTTTATTTTTGGCAGCATTGCCTTGGAACACCTGTTCCTTATCTCCACGGTTTGATATAAAATTCATTTTTATGTTTTTCCTTTGTGTCAATCTATCTACAAAAGTGTCAGGTTTTCTTGCATTGGTCAAGTACTTTGAAAAAGAGTTCAGCTTATCATTTTTGATAAGTAGACCAGGATAAATAAAGTACACATGAATCAATGACTTAGGAAGGAGTCTAAAATCAATTACACAGGCTTTGTTATTCATTTGGTTTGGGCTGTTTTCAGTGGAGCATCACTACATGAAACAAATTGGGTGCTGGTAAAGAACTAAAAACACAGTCCTCATTTCTCTTGCTCAGAGAATCTTTCCTGCCCTTGGTATGAACACTAAGGCCGAATGCTTTGCTTGTGTGATCATTCTCAGATACTGAAAAGTCTTCTGCTCAGTTTGTTCACTAATTAGTATCAGTTTAGTAATTCATATATTCGTTACAGTTTCAATATTCCAATAATTTAAGTATATTTAAAGTTAAAATTTCTCCCTCTCCCAACTCTGGTCTGCTTTAGACTGATTGTATATGGAGTAAAATAAGAGAATCAATAGTTTTATTTTATTTTCTACTTTTCCACTTGGATCTTCTACTCCCCTAGTTTGCTAATTCTAGATTCATAGAAGTGGAATATGGATGAGGTGAACAAAAAGCAGCTGTTGGAACTCTCTGGGCTTGGTCAGTGTTTAAAACTGACACACTCTCTCACTGGATGGTGCTTGGGTGGTGCACTGGGCAGGTAAAAGGCTCCCAGACAGAAATTTGCATGTAGGAAATTTATTGGGGAACACTCCAGAAACACTTTCAAAGAAGTAAAGGGAGCAGGATTAGGCAGATGGAGAGACTGAGCTGTGATGCAGTAGCAACAGAGGCCTCATTTGATCCCACAGGAAGCCCTGAAACTGAAATGGCCCTTTAGAGTTGGCCAAACTTGAGTAAAGTAGGCTAGATGTTTGCATCTTCACGTTCTTCAGAAGGACCAGCTATTCAATTTGCTCTGTCCCTGCAGGTCCTCTCAACACAGAGAAAATTTTGTAGAGAAACTCAGCTATGAGCCATGATGATACTATGGGTCCCCTTCTACCAATTAAAACATTGACCCTCTGCCCATCAGGGAAAAAATAAAAATAAAAATAAAAAATCCCTGGATTTCCCATTTCCCTAGTGTACAGTTACCTGAGTAAATAGTCATAGACTCCCTTTGGAAAAAAACTAGGTAATCATTTCTACAGACAATTCCACAGTTGCAGTGCCCTGTCTTCTTGGAATCTGGCCTCTCCTTTAGTCAATGAGTTCCAAGTATGATAACTGGTTTGAGGCTGGAAACTGGTAAGAGATCATTACTTTTTATTAGAGCATTGTCTTCCATTTTCTGATCATTCATTCTTAATTTCTTTTGTATGTATAAATGAAACAGTATCTTTATTGGCTGTACATCGATGTTGTGCTTTGGAACACTGTGTTTTTTTGTTTTGTTTTGTTTTGTTTTATTTTGTTTTTGTTTTTGTTTTAATATTCTCCTTATCTCTCAGCAGAACAGGCAACCCTGACTGCCATTCCACAATCTTGTCACCTATTGTGGTAATTGCATCCACCTTGCCTGAGACAATGGAAGGCTGCCATTTGTCCTCTATTACATCAGTATTTCTTTATCCCCGTTGCTTCTGGGGAGTCCATTTCTAAGACAGTATCACTTACTACCAAGACTAACACTCAAAATCTACTGAAGATGGGTGTTTCGTAGACCCTCCTGTCACAGAGAATTTTCCATCTCTAACTCTCTTAACATTGGCAAATTCGTCTCCTCTGGCAGCTTGCTTAGGATCCTCTAGCCCTTTTCAGTTTCAGCTTTATTAAAGAGGACTCTAACATCTGATCTATAAGAAACATGTTATTTGGGCAGCTTTCGTTTATTGAACCAGCCTTTCCTTCAGCTGATTCAGACTTTCTCAGGTAGATAATTATGCTTTAAATTTGTCAGTTGAGGGTTGAACACTCACCTTGCACTGTCTACATTCCAGAAGAAATATGAAGCATTTTCACTGAGATGAACAGGAGGTACCACCACCTCTTTTCACTATGGTGAGGGAACTCTAGGCACACCACCAACTCTCTTTATGGAGGTCTCTTGAATATCCACTGCCATCTTGGCTACTTCTGGATGGTTTAGCAGAATTTAGGTGGTCAGCTAAGAATTGAATTGTTCTTGGCAACTTCCTTAGCAAGTTTTCCTTTGGTTGTCTAATACATCTTTGTTGAATAATAAAGTACTTTTTGGAGCTTCAGATATACCGAGAAAAAGACAGCAAGGGAGAGAAAGAGAGATTTAAAAAATCATGTTACATGTCCTATGAGAATTTTGAGTAATTAAAGTTTACAATGAATAACATTTTATTTGGTATAAATATGGTCTCTGTGGTACATTTGAATAATATATCAATGACAGTTTCAAGCGCATATTTTTATGATGTAATATTTTAAGTCCTGTAAGCATTACAATGTGTAGCCTTGCATCTCTAACTTCCTCTTAATGCTTTACCAGGGGGAATTGTAGGCTTTGTGGGACCTAAATCTTGTATAATTTGGGGTTCTCTTAAAGGAAAGTAACACAAAATTACAAAATGAAAATTAATTCAAAAAGTGAATACTTATTAAAAATGAAAAAAAGTAATTACCAATGAAATGTTTTAAAGCTAATCAACATCACAGAATCTGGAAAATAAGATAATTTTATTAGTTTTATTAATCTTATAATTTTATTACTTTTCTAACATGCTTTTATAATTTGTAATTTTTTTACACTTTAGCTGTATAGTCTTCAATAGTCCCTTCATATCATAATTTTAATACCGTTTTCTTTAGAGAGAAAAGAAAGATGATTTAGTGTTTCCTAAGCAAAAATTCTTAAACTTTTTTGATATTATTTATCAGTATAAGCCTCCCGATCTATTATTAGTAAAGTAGTGTGCATTTTGAGGATTGTTCTCAAATTTGTAACAAGCTTTACCAACTTTTTTTCACTTACAAGCTGCATGATCTCAACTTTCAAATTTCCTTGTGTACTCATTAACTAGTGTGTCAACAATGTCATGGTTTTAGCCAGATATTAATTACTTTCATGTTATCTTGTGGTCTTAGTTCATTCTGCGCTGCTATAACAGAATGTCACAGGCTGGGTAATTTATAATCAGTAGAAATTTATTTGGCTCATGGTTCTGGAGGCCAAGAAATCCAAGATTGTGGGGCTGAATCTGGCAAAGGCTTTCTTGCTATATCATAGGATGATAGCAGCCATCACATGGTGAGAGAGAAAGAGAGAGGGAAGGGGTTGAACTCATTCTTTCAAGAGAAACCTGCCCTCCAGATAACTAGACCACTTCTGCAGTAATGGCATTAATCTATTCGTGACAGCAGAACCCTCATCACCTAATCATCTCTTAAAGGCCCAACTTCTCAGCACTGTCGCACTGTGGATTAAGTTTCCAAGGCATAAACTTTGAGAGATACATTTAAACCATAGCATTTGTCATGTAGTATTTAGTAAATATTTAATCCAGCATTTTAGTTATTTTTGGCAGTGGACTCTGTCTATCCAAATACTTACACAGCTCTATTATTGGAAAAAAAAAATAGAATTAGAAAGATGTCTTCTTTCTTAAATGTATGCTCACCAGAAAGTTTTCTGATCTGTATTATGGTGTTTGAGTAGATTTAATCATGAAAATTGAAGGCCCGGTGTAAATGACATGTATCTATTCTCTTGCCAGACCCGGTTTCATAATAAATGTGTAAAGAAACATTCTGGTACAAAGATTTTTCTATTTCTCAAGATCAAAATACTTTGAAGTGGAAGAGGGAAAACATTTCTAAAATTACAAAGCTAAAAACTGGACCTTAGATATACATAGTAGTCTAATTGATATGCAAATACCCTGAACACTGTTTTGAACAATGGAGACAACCAGCCTCTTTCTTACACTTGATACATTTGAATTATGAAGAATAGCATTTTAAATGTACTTAGAAGAATAAAGTAGGCAATATTTACCATATTTATCCTAATGAGAATTAATAGAAAAATATATGATTTACCAACTCATATTAATGATACTTATCTATACATCTTGATCAAAATAAGAAAATGAAGGAAGAAAAAGACAATTTTGAAGCATCATCAGGAGGCTTGTTAAGAAGACAACACAGGTCTGAAAGGTTGCTGCCCTACCGAGAATACATGTTGAGTGAAAGGAAACTGGGTCTACTGAACCCATCACCAGTGTGAAGGATGAGTAGGGACAGTGCCAAAGGAAATTTAGTTGCTGGAAAAGACCACCTACTGCAGCCTACTCACTAATTGCTAGTGTGTCTTTAGCCTTTGTTAGCAATGACTTCAAAGATTATTAAATGACAAATGCATAGATGTGTATCTGTGTGTAAACCCTTACAAGTCTTTTAACAGCTTTTGGTTCCAAAAATAAAAACAAACAAACAAAACTTTTATATAAATTTGCATTTCGCTTTATAATTGAGGTCCCAAGAGATAGTTAGTACGAGGCACAAGGTAGGTGTTTATCAAATGCCTAATAGGTCCCCGCTGAGTGTTAGATACTCAGGCACAGGGATCTTAACCCAAGTGCTATGCATTTTCCAACAGTAAAATGTCAAGCAAATGAAAGGACTTTTCTCTTCAATCTAACTGGGCATAAACATGAGACTCAATTGTCTCTGATACAGCTTCCAAGTCCTCTCCTAACTCTAAGATAACAGCTCTGAATGCCTTTACAGGACTTATGCTGCTTTCTCTGAGACCAAGCAGCAGTAATGTGTCAAAAATAGACTCCTCTTGTCCTGCTTCTGCTTTCACTTTCAATGAAAACAGACTAAGAAGAGGTTGTCATGATTTACTCTTCTTTTTACTTATTGCTTTAAACGTGGTTGTCATAAATGGAGATTTAGTTCTCCAAATATTTGATTTAGAATCCTCAAATTTTAGTCTCTCACCATTGTGTTGACATAGCGGTCTCAAAGAATTTTTAGAAAAAGGAGTTATTTTCCTGTCTTTGGCCACATATTACTTTTTCTCACTTCTCGGAGTGTGTGATCAGCTGCCCACACTGTTAATAAAGTTCTACTATTTCTTTATTAAAATCCACAATGATACCAAACAACTTCTGAATTTTTTTCTTCCCCTACATTTTTAATTTGGCTGATGCTCTGCTTTAGTTATCTACTTTTTGAAGCACATTTTGTTAATTTACATCGTTTGTAATTGACATCACATTGTTTGTTCATTTAAAGATGATTAGAATGAAACTATAAGAAATTTCCTTATTTCTTTAATGTCCTTCATATTTGTGGTTAGCTCTTCTTCCTTTCTTCATGACATTTTTCCCCTTCAAGATATACTGCATATTTCCTTCAAGATATATTGCAATAGTTTGTGAAATTACTCATTACTGCATTCCAATTACTCACTTTTCTTTTGATCTCTGCATGTTTTTGATGTTTGTGTATCTTCTTTTAAGAATTTATTGAACTATATTTTAAATGCAATAAAACAAAAAGATCTTAATTGTTAGATGAGTTTTAGCTATTGCATTTAATCAAATAACCACTACTAAAATATTGAAATAAAATAGCATAATTTAAAAAATTTTTCAAGCTATATTTGACTATTTTACATTATTTACATGTCCATAAAAATTTCAACATCAGCTCATCTTTTTTTAAAAAAAGACTTTGGGTTATGTTTTTTATTTTATTGAAACAACATATCAGCATGGTGAGAATAGACATCATAAAAATTCAGTCTCCTGACTTATGTGTATGGTATAGTTCTGTATTAATTTAGAACAATTTATTTGTAATTTGTAATTTTTTACTCTTAAATAATTTTAAATTTAGAAAGCTGCAAAATAACAAAAACATTCCTGCTATACCTTTCAACCAGATTCCCATAATGCTATCATCTTACATACTTATAGCACAATTATTAAAACTAAGACACTAACATTGATAAAATATTGTTAATGAACTTACAGACAGTAGTTGAACTTCATCATTTTCCTATTAATATCTTATTTCTTTTCCATGATTCAATACAAGGTTCCACATTGCCTTTAGTTGTTATGCCTAATTAATTTCCTAACACCTGTGGTTCTTTTTCTTTCATGACCTAGACATTTCCAAAGGATACACGCCAGTTATTTTTTTAGAATAGCCCTGAATTTGGATTTTTTAAAATGTTTTCTCACGTTTAAACTGTGGCTATGCATTTTGGCAAGTATAAAACAGAAGTGCTACTTTAACATTCTCAGTTCATCTTATCAATAGATAAATTATGTCAATTTATCTCATTACTGGTGGTACTAACTTTGATCACTTGGTTAAAGCAATGCCAGTTAGATTTTTTCCTATACATAGTTATCATTTTACCCTTTGTAGTAATCTCTTGGGATGATTCCTTGTGACTAGGTAAATATCTTATTTCTCATTATATTTTCATCCACCGATTTTAGCTTCCATCACTGATTAGCATCCACGATAGTTGTTACCATTATGTTTTCTATTTCCATTATTTATTGTACATTTTAAAATTGAAACTCTATCTAAGAGATATTTCTTCTCCCCATTTTACATCTGTCGATCTGCATAAATATATTCATAAATACTTATTTTATTCTAAGGGATACATGCCCTTTCTATCATTACTCAATTCGTTGCTCAAATTTTGAAAGGTTGGCCACTCATAACTCCTTTATAATTAAATCCTGTGTCCTTTTGACATGTTCACATAATTTTTTTTTTTTTTACTACTTCATCACTTTCTGGATAAGATTCTTATGTTTTCATTATGTCAGACCCGAATAAAGCATTTCTCCAAAAAGCCATGATTCTTTTAATCAGAGAATGACATTTAAATGCCAAGATCTGAGCAGTAGGTGCGTTCATTATACTGGACTGTCTTTGCTTCTAGGACCCTTGGAGAGAGCTAAGAAATACATCTATGTATTCTCAAATACATCCATATACACAAAAATTGTTATTTCTATAGTTATCTAATAGCTATTTTTCTCTTTTGTTGTATACTTCCAACTTAATTTCACTGTGATTAAAGAGCACAATTAGTGTCCTATGAGTTGTTCGTGGTTTTAGAATTGCTATATGGCCCAGAATATGGTATCTGGAATATATCTATTCTGGTATATAGTTTCCAAAAAGTATTAGTCTGTTAAATAAGATATTTCTGTTTTCCATCCTTTATTTTCTTCATCTGTAGACAGTAGTGATCTGCATTTATGGCTCTGCCATTTAATAACTATGTAAATCTAAATATTTTACATAATTTCTCATGAAGTTTCTGCATCTTAAAATGATGATTATAATGATAAACCTATTTCAGAATCATGAAGATGGCAAGATATCTGAAGGCTATTTATGTTTGGTGTCAACCTCAGATTAAGAAAACAGACTATAGACTGAAGAAGCAAATACGATATAAGAGAGATGATATTTCAAATGAGAGTTGTTTATATAAATAATCTGGTTAGAAAGTCAAATAAAAGTTAAAAAAATAGAAATATCATCCAAAATTACATCTGTGACCAGTAGTACTAAAAGGTAAACATCGCCGTTAAAATGGCATCAAAATATATTAAGTACAATTAAATAATTTAAAACCAATATCTGCCAGAAAACAAAAAAGGCATATGAGGAAAGGGAAAAGAATAAGGGTTGGTCTGTGTGTTTGTGGTGGGGGAGTGGGGGGTTGGGAGTGGTGGGGGGATAAACAAAATAAGAATTAGCCATCTTAGAGTAAATATTACAGCATTCTGGAGCTACTAAAGAAAAGGTCCCTTCATCTGTTGGCCTGTTGATGCGCTCTTCATAATGAATAATTCCTAACATTTTGAAGGAGTGCATTGGGTGCTTGAGGACACTAACAGCATAAAACACCAAATAAAGGAGAATTATGCAGATCTGGCTATAAAAATGGGAAAGAATAGCAAACATCATTTTGTGAAGGTATATCTGTGTGCCAAGAGAGAACAAAAAGGTAAATAGAAAGAAATTCTATTCTTCCATAGTAGGGAAAAGAGAAAGATATTTGATATAATTTGATCAAAGCTATTAGGTACAATTAGATGTTAGAGATAGGCTGTGCCAGGTATGAGGTGTGAAGAATTCGTATGGAGATATGTTATGGACCAAATGTTTGTGTCCCCCCAAAAAATTCCTGTGTAGATGCAGCAACCCAACATGTCTGTAATTGGAGACAGGGCCTATGAGGAATTAATTAGGGTTAAACAAGGTCATAAAGTTAAGGCCTTAATCTGGCAGAATTGGAGGCTTATAATAAGAGGAAGATAGTCTCTTTCTCTCTCTCTCTCTCTCTCTCTCTCTCTCTCTCTCTGTTTCTCTCTCTCTCTCCACACACACACAAAGAAGAGGTCATGTGAGCACACAACAAACTGACAGCTGACTCTAAACTAAGAAAAGAGGCCTCAGAATGAAATACCCTGATCTTGGACTTCCCGGCCTCTGGAACTATGAAAAACTAAATTTATATTGTTTAAGCCACCCAGTGTATGGTATTTTGTTATGGCAGTCTGAGGAAACCAATACAGAATGTAGTGATTAATTCTCCCTCACAGGATTAAGGAAGCCCAAAATGGTGAAAGAGCATGGCACAGATGCTGTACTGACTAGGATCATGCTAACATAGGCACATAATAAGCACCGCAGTGGAAATGGCAAAAGGATTACAGGGATAGGCATTTTAAATGTACTAATAACATATAATTAATTTGGGGGAAAATTTCAACAAAATACATTTTGTTATTAACACTGAACAGCAAATCAAATAAATTATTGGTGATTAAATATGAGACATTCATTTTACAAGACAAACACATGCAAAGAGGTAATGAAATCCAAGGAAATTTTTCAGAGTAAAACAATAATAATAGTAATTGAGATTATTTGACTTCTATGAATTTTATTTTATCAACTTGAAAATGGAGATGATATGATTCATCCTACTTACTTGAAAAAGATATTGTATATTTTCAGTAAGATAAAGCTTTTGAAATTTTATTATAAAATATTGAGGATCATATAAATTCCAGTCATTAATTTATATAAATTATGTGAACAGAAAAAAACATAAAGCTTGTGAAGAGGCTAAATTTAGTAAATAATAGTTATGAATATTTTCCAACAACAACATGTACAATCCTATTTTTGCAGCTCTTGTCGGTAACCCTAGAAAATTATAGGATGTATTTAGTTAGTCAGAACGAAATATACATACTCACCATGAAAAACTTGAGCCATGCTAATGTAAGTGAAATTGTTTTAAATCTGAAAGTTAACATTTCAAATTTTTGCCTTCTACATTTAGAAGGCAAATGCTCAGAGTTGAAAGACTAAAAATATTATTATACTAAGGAGAAATAACTTTTAGATATGGAGAATATAGAGAACATGACAGTAGTAATGATTAAACCCCAGATTTAATAGTAAAAATTAAAAAAAGAGAAATATGAAATGTCTAAAATGATAAAAATAGGACACACAGAACATGGGGATGAGGACATTAACACATGTCTATGACAACATGCAGAACATTACCACCAGGGGTATGACAAAGTTAGCACTTCGTGTGTTTAACTTAAATTTCAAATAAGTTCAAAATTACCAACACAGAAAATTAAGAGAAATAAAAATAAGGAATTATGGGGTAGAAGAAACAGAGCTATATTTAATCTTTGAGTTTGCCATAGTAACAAAATATTGAAAGATTTACAGTTGAAGAGGTCTCGTAAGTGCCTTTGGACAAGACCTTGTGCTATGGGACAATTATCCCTCACAATAGTGAGGTTGAGTACAATGTCTGTAAGTGCATAGGAAAGAAATGTCTTTGCTGATAGTACTGAAAATCATGGTACAAGAGGTGACTCCTTGAGTATATTAACTAGACAAGTGGAAAATAACTATGGGGTAAAAAAAGAGTGCAACAAAGCAAAGAGGCAGAGAAATGAATGGCTTGCCTGGGAAATGGCAAACAGTTTATCCTAGATGTATCAGATCATCTTGACTATGTCAAACAAAGCAAAGGTATAAAAATACATTATAAATTAGTTCTCAGGACTGTATGAAAAGGAAAATTATGAAAGAAGATCAAGGGATTTTAGGCCTACATATGAAGCCATTTTCATGTATTAAAAAATGTGAACTCTTTCTAAATGTAAAGATCACAAGAAGACTAAGACAGATAATATATTATGAAATGTAGAATGAAGTAAGAATGTCGAGGACTACAAATCTAAGGTGAATGAGCTTATAAGTAAGTGACAGGCAATATTAAAGTTTATTTCGGTGTTGGCAGTGCATATAAATGACCACTCATAAGAATTCTGTAAATTGGTTTGCGCACTGGCACTGTATCTTGAACCCAAATGGTCAATGGAAACCTACATACAAAGAATGTGAAAACACAGCTTCCCATGTTTATTTTTACAGGGTGGATGTGGAGGCCAGAAGCTATCTGTGCAGGCCCATTCTGTTCTTCCACTCCCTTTCCATCACAGGAGGCAACTCTGTTGAGTTCAGCAAGAAAATTACTGATCGAACAAAAAATTAGATGTTGAGCTATCGTCCTCCTTCTAGTTCTAATTAACACTTACATGATTTAATACACTTCTGACTATAGCATTCCAAATTCTTTACAACAATGTTTCATATGCTTTTAATTAAAAGAGATGAAAAAAAGAGAATAGATCACAATGAAAATAGTTTAAAATTTGGCTGAAGATGTTATCACTATTTGTTATCTTATATTTCTATTTCCCCATATATAAAATGGATAGAATGGACAAAATGATGTATATAGCTCTTCCCAGCTTTAAAATTATTTTAATATATGGATTTGGAAATAGAAAATTAAAAAGCTGGCAGAGCTTTAAAAATATCAAAGTGATTTCTGAATGCCAAAATTAAATTGCACATATTCATTTCAAAGATGTTAATCTGGTCCTTTTTTATTATTAAATGAACTAAATATCACATGATTTTAATGCATTAAGTGGTGGGGTAATGGAACAACAAAATGAGCTACACAATATATTCAGATGTCTATCATTAATTCTTTAGTATTCACACATACACTTTCTAGAGTCAAAAAATACAGAAAAATTATGGAATACTTTTGTTTCCATGCATCTACATAACCACCTCTGACACCTAGGCTTATGCCAGTTTCAGCTGTACAGTGGAAGCCAGAGAGATTCTGTATTATTATTATTATTATTATTATTATTTTTTGAGATTGAGTCTTGCTCTGTCGTCCACGCTGGAATGCAGCTGCGTGATCTCAGCTCACTGTAAGCTCCGCCTCCCTGGTTCATGCCATTCTCCTGCCTCAGCCTCCCGAGTAGCTGGGACTACAGGCACCCACCACCACGCGTGGCTAATTTTTTGTATTTTTAGTAGAGATGGGATTGCACCATGTTATCCAGGGTGGTCTCGATCTCCTGACCTCGTGATCTGCCTGCCTCTGCCTTCCAAAGTACTGGGATTACAGGCTTGGGCCACCGTGCCCAGCTGAGATTCTGTGTTATAAAGAGAGCCTGGCCATGACTATATAAACAGTTACCCAGAAATGTCAAAAAGAAAAAAGATCTGGTTAATCAAATATTCAAAGTAACAGAGGCTAAGATGTATCTGCTAAGTAAATCCCTATCCCATCCACCAGCCTCTCCAATCCACACACAATTTGATGAGTGAATATTCTGTCTTCCAGAATAAATGTGAAATTAGGTCTATTTTCAGCCATCCCTGGAGGATCTGCTCAGAGGTGCACCTCGTCTGTGCTCCTCTCTTCTTGATTGTGCTCTGCAGGCACCCATGGCCTACTGACTGCTGGTTAACATCTGGACATGAGCATTTCCCTTTCCATAGAGGCCAAAGGGAAGCTTACTATGCAAAAGCCCCACTTTACTCTCCTCTTACCTCACTTTATTTCTGCAACATTACCTCAGAATGTTGTGTGTGTGAGTTAGAAAGGATCTTGTGCAATAAATATACCAGGGTACAACATAGTAAATACCATATTCTTTTTTATTTTCTGACCCATGCTAACCCTGCTCCATGTATCCACTTTCTGGGTAAAGAGATGAGGTAATTTTTTTCAGTTATGTACTTTGGGATAAGGTAAGAGAAATTATTTGCTCTCTAAAATCCATTTAATACTGCAGTATGAAGACTTATTTCTCTCTTACACAGCTTCCTGGTGGTATGCTGACTGACCGAGTGGCCCTTGAAGATGGCAACTCTGCCACCTTTGTGCCTGGCTTAGATTCAATTGTTTGCTTAGGAATTAGGACTGAAACACCCAAGTACAGCTACCAAGGGGGGCAGCACCTCATAGTCACCCGCTTCCAAGGGTCTGTCCTGTACCTGACAAGAGTTACTGGGGAGCAAGATCTCCCAATAGGATGAAAGGCCTTCAAAATCTCAATCCCTTCTCAGTCACTGTGGGAGCTCTCAAAACACTTCTATTCCTACATTCACACCTCCAGCCTAGGTGTTTGGTTTTGTTTTGTTGTTTCAATTAAAGCATATAAGATTGGACTAAGACTTTTCTTTTCAGAGTTCCTGGACACTACTGTGCTTTAGCAAAGCCCAGAGGAAACGCAAAGGCTTAATTACCTCTTTAAAATGAGATTGAAGAATACCTGTTTCTTGCAGACACATAGAGGAAAAGGAATAAATCATAAATTTCCAGCAATTATCGTGCCACATATAACTTTGTCTTATGTTTCTGGAATGGGGGATGTGTGGAAGACAGAAATGAGGAGACACATCCAACAAACTACATCGTTTACATTAATCAAAACATTGTACAAATAAAAGCAAAATTCTAGCTGTGGAAGCTACTTTGAAGAAGAGATGAAGACAAGCAGTATCTAATAATAAGTAAATATTACCTCTTAAATCCCTGAGATGTGGATTAAAATTTCAATTTAGATATTATCTTTACATGGCCCTTAAGCCATCTTCTTATTCTTTTTTCCTCTGTTATAAAATAGACATAATGATACTTACATCACTGTTATGAGGATTAGATAGAATCAGTATAAAGATGTCACACAACCTGACACTTAACATGTGCTTAATAAATGGTATGCTTATTGTGGTTATTATCTTCATGATACATGTTGAAGATAAAATGTAAAAAATAGTGGACTATAACTCCCCCACATATTGCCCCAGATCATTTTTGCTTCACCTAATGTGGCAGTTAAATAGAAAATAATCCATTAATGACTTTATACCTATCGCTGAAGGCAAAGACCTAGACATATATTAGTAAATTTAGAATAACAGCTTCCTATCTGAGACCATAAAGATTCCAATAAGTTTAACAATGTGACTCACCTACCTTTACCTCTTGCTCTGAAATGTAAATACGCCTCACTGATTGGAGGGTATTAAGAAGCAATACACCTATTTCTATGTATCTCTTTTCATTCTAAAGACATTGAAGTCACTTAATCAAAATCTAGAAGTAATTCTAAAATTACTTGATTATATAAAGTGTATCAGAAATTCAAGACATTAAGTTTCCCATTAAGTATAGGAATTGGAGATGCATGATTTAAATTAATTTTGTACTCCTGAATTTTATGTACTATTAAAATGAAAACCACCATATCTGCCACATATATAACCAGATATAAAACCAACTAGAAAATATGCTGCAATAAGGCACTCAAGAGTAAAAAGAAACTTTTATTGCCTTGGGAGAAAATAGTCTTTTAGAAGGGCAGATGTAGAAACTTTTAGGACTGTTCACGAAAAATACCTGAAAAGAATAAAAAGGAAATTTTTCAGACCAAACTTCAAAGCACTTTCTAGACTTTGGAAACATAGAACATTTTCTGAGAGAAAGTGCAGAATATTCCATCACTGGGGATGTGGTTGGTTCAGATGGTACTCCTAGTGTTGGTGTTGGTTGATAATGTAAAATCTTAGCATATTTGAGAAATAGTTTCAGAAACAAATTCTACAGGGGCTGATTATTTTACTTGACTGTAAGACTGGGACCGTGACTCTCTAAGAAGTCAACTAAAATTGACCTTGAGCTAATAGACAGAATTATATAAGTCTAATATCTAATCCAGTCTCACTATGCCTATTAGGGCTTAGTTGGATGAGTTTGTAGAATTTCTTAAAGCAAAGACCATACAAATCTCAAGAACTGCATCTCTCCAGAAGGCTTTGGAAACACTTTCTTAATAAATTTCTGTGCTGTGAGTGTTAATTCAGCAGGCTTAGAATTGGACTAAATTGGTTTTCTAAAGTGGCTGCAGAGCACTGGTCCTAGTTAAACATAAAATGTACAATACCACATTAAGAGTGCTGCTTTGTAACCATGGAGCTGAGCAGTTTGAGGTCATTTTGCCCCAGTTCATCAACCTTCCTTATTGGTAACAGTGAGACTGATGATTTGCTCTTGGTCTCAGTGAGACCCCTGGAGGACATTACACTGAAGATCCTGACATCGCAAGAATATATTTACATGATCAGCAAAACCTGCTCAAGATTTCATCTGGTTTCCTTGGTGTCAGGGTTCCCCACGTACCTTGAAAGAATGAGACAGAGAGATAGATAAATGCACACACACACACACACACACACACACACACACACAGAGAGAGAGAGAGAGAGAGAGAGAGAAAGAGAAAGAGAGAGAGCACATACATCCAATATATCCCAGTAGAGAGGACATTCTGAGTTGGCACCGGCCTTACAGTACCCCTTCTGAGAGGCAGCCAGAGCTCTGATAGATACACTTATTTTAATGCTTTCACTATATTTTCTTCTTTTTCCTTCAATGAGGCATCCATTTGTCAGCATTGCTTTGGATTCCTGTGAGTCCCCTTTAGCAATGGAACTGTGGCTAACTGTTACAGTTAATGCAGGTTCCTGAAAGTATGCTGTGATACAATGTAGAACATATATTATATCACAAATATTGCTGTCTATTACATGAATATAATGTGAATTTTTGAGGAAAAACAGCTATGTTTTATTATTTTGATTATTATTTAATGTAATGTCAGGAATGCAGTTCTTAGAATACGTATGATGTTGACAGGTTAAAAAAAAAGTTACATTTTAAAATTTTCTTAGCCAGGCATGGTAACTCAAGCTTGCAATCCCAGCACTTCAGGATGCTGAGGCAGACGGATCACTTGAGGTCAGGAGTTTGAGACCAGCCTGGCCAATATGGTAAAACATATCTCTACTAAAAATACAAAACAGCCTGGCGTGGTGGTGCACGTCTGTAATCCTAGATGCTCGGGAAGCTGAGGCAGGAGAACCTGGGAGGGAGAGTTTGCAGTAAGCTGAGATCACGCCACTGCACTCCAGCCTGGGCAACAGAGTAAGACTCTGCCTCAGTCAATCAATCAATAAAATATTATTTATATCAAACCAACCTTATTCTGACCTCTCATGCTAGATTTTCAGGAAATGTGCTTTAAATCTTGCTGGAACTCTCTCTTCACCTACTGCCAATGTGGCAGATGTTTACTAAGTGTTTACTAAATATTTGCAAAACAAAACACCACCCAAAATGGAAGCATTTAACTTTGGCCCACATTGATTACCACTGAGGTGCTGGGGTTCTGACACACATGATTCTTTGAAGTGCTGATTCTTCCAAGCTATGCTTGGGGAATGAGACCAAGAAATATGGTTCTTAAAATACAGCCTTCCTAGCATTACCATAAATCCATTCATCCTCTTGGCCAAGTCACCTATTCAGGATTCTGCAAGACAAGATCAATGTGATCTCAATACCTACATGATCCATAGGCTGCTTTTTCCTCCACAGTGAGGAGATACAATTTTTTTCTTCCATCTTGCTGCCTCTTCCCCTCTCTGCGTCTACTTAATAACCCACTCCAGGACCTCAGGAATAAGAATAACGAACTTGGAGGGATATTATCAAGATACTTTCTGCCAGGCTAGTAAATTCCCTTTAGATGAGAGGGGGCAAAGTCTGGATACTTTCTGAAAATGGAGTGGAAGTATGGAAGAGGAATACATATGGAAACATCAATAACTAATAGCATCTAAATAAATAATTATCAGCATGTATTTGTACGTACTGGATCAATGCTTGTGGAATTACTAAGAAATAAATTAGGCTACAGATAGAAAGAAATTCTAATTACATTTTAATACCTTATCTGAAATATAGTTCACATACCATATAATTCACTCAAAGTGTAAAACTTAATGGTTTTTAATACATTCATAGTGTTAAAGCAAACTAAATATGGCTGAGAAGGACTCCATACTTCTATATTTGAGTCCTTGTATACAAACCATAACCTAACTTAATAGATAGACGAGACTGAAAACCTAACTTAGGAGTATGCACCTGTAACAATCGCTGAGTCTTGGCCAATTCCAGCAGCCATACATCAACCACTCATACACTGCTGAGCATTCAAACTGTGTTCAAATAAGGGAAATGCTGAGCTGTAACCAATCCAGCTGTTTCTGTACCTCACTTCCAAGTTCTGTACATCACTTTTCGTTTTTGTCTATAAATTTGTTCTCACTACAAGGCATCCCTGGAGTCTCTGAGTCTGCTGTGATTCTGGGGCCTTCCCAATTAGTGAATTTTTTCCTTGCTCACTTAAACTCAGTTAAATTTAATTTGTCTGAAGTTTTATTTTAACAGTAGATATATGCAACCATCACTATGGTCAATTTTAGAACATTTTCATCATTTCCAAAAGAAACATCATATCCTTTCATTATCACCCCCTATTTCCTGCCTCCATCCCTATGCAAACACTAATCTAGGTTTTATCTTTGCAGATTTGCCTCCTTTATTTATTTAGCTCAATGTTTTCAAGGTTCATCCATGTTTTGGCATGTATTAGTATTTTGTTCCGTCTTAAGATTGAATAATATTTTATTATATAGACATATCACTTTTAAAAATGTACTCATTGCTTTATGGGCATTTGAGGTTTTCCTCCATTTTTTAACTGTTTTGAATAGTGCTGCCATAAACATTTGCATATATGTTTTGATGTGAACATGTTTTTGTCTCCCTTGAGTGTAAACCTAAGAGTAGAATTGTTGGGTCATATGGTAACTCCATGTTTAATCAGCTGATGCCAGTTTTCCAAAACAGCTGTGCCATTTTACTTTCTCATCATCATGATATGAGAGATTTGGTTTCTGTACATCTTCACAAACATTATTTTGTTATCTGAATTTTTGATTCTAGCCATCCCAGTGGGTGTGAAGCATTATCTCATTGTGGTTTTTATTTGCAGTCCCTGATGACTGATGATGTATGTGTCGCATCATTTTTTGGGCTTATTGGCCTCTCATGTATATTCCTTGAATAAATGATTATTCAAATACTTTCTACATTTTTAAATTGGGTTATTTGTAGTTTTGTTGTTGAATTGTAAGTTTTCTTTATTTAGAAATCACATCTTTTATAAAGGCTTATCTCTTAATTCCATTTTTATTTTGATTTTATTTAAAGAGAACAATTGTCAGTAGTTTTTGTAGTTTCACAATTTTCTAAGTTTCCAGTCATTTGTCATTTTTGTTGGAATTTGGTAGGACACTGCATAGTCACTAGTGTTCAAAATTCAGAGACTCTGAGTTTGTTGAGATTAAGCAGAGCAGGATGTGGTTAGAGTCCGGTGAATCTTTTCACAGCAAGCTATGGGACTGAAGTTAAGATTGTAGCAGGGAAACGCAACAGAAATAAAGTGATAAGGAGTCAACTACCTGGGGCTGGTGCAAGGAAAGAAAATGTGCAGAGGCCTAATCTAGACTGATAGACTCTGGGATATTGATTGAATGTTTCTGCTTCCCTCCTGGTGTTCCTTCCCTTCGGCCTCAATATAACTCATCATTTGTATTTATTAATCAAAACCCCATGTGATATGCCATTTTGTGAATATTATCAGTTTATTACCATTGGTTTTTAAGCAGATCACAATTCTTTTAGCCATTATTTTATTCCTATTAAAAAAGAACAAGCTGTCACTTCAGCTTGTTTGAAGGAAATGCCACAGGTTTTCCCATTAGTGCTACTCCATTTTCTCCTGATAATGTCCAAAATAAATTAAATCCATGTGCTCATCCACAGCTCACATCAAACTCCTTACTTTGCAGGATTTAAATAACTTCAGATAAGTCCCTGGGGTTATCCTCAATTGAATTAATAGCTGGATTCCTACCACATAATCTTTTGAAAGGCAACACAATCTTCCCTTGTGAAATGGTTCCTCTGACACTTTTCACTTAAAGGGCTACTTCGTAAATTTAGTGTCTGTAAAAAAGAACACCAAAGAATGTTGTTAAATGCAGGTTCTTAGGCCACAATCCCAAATCTTCCAAATCAATAGGCCTTGGGCAGGACCTGTCATTCTGCACTTTTAATAAGCTTTTAAGGTGATTCTGAGATAAGAAGTCCACAGGCCCTACTGTGACATGAGAAACCAGCCTTAGAAGATTGTTTTTCTTCTTAGAGTAAGAGGACACATTTTTGCTTGCTCTTTCCATCAGTCCTCCTGATCTTCCCATAGAAAACATCATAGACAAACTCAAGACCTTGCATCATTTTAATCTTTTCATATTATTTTTCCCCTGTCTACTCCATTTTTCCTACCCATGATATGTATATTAGATTTTTTATTTTTTATTTGAGATCTGTCACATCATATTTGATAATCTTTCTCTTCTTAATTATTTCATTTCGGAAATGTACCTATTTTCAATCTTCTAGTTTTCTTGTAGCATTATACACAGTATTTATTCTTTCTTCTGACCTAACCACTTACCCCTTGCTTTCAGTTAATAATAGAGCTTGTGAGGTGTACCCCCATCAAAGTTTCAGCTACTTTACAACACTTGTCTGCAGAATTTTCCAGGAAATATCGTCTTGTCAATTTTTAGTATTCTCTGGCTTTCAATGACATAGTAATTTCCTTTGCCTTTCATAAGCTCCTTCCTGTATAGTTACAGATGTGGCTTTCATGGCCGTGTGTGGTTTATTTCCACTTACATATCAGAATTCATGGAAATGTCACCTAATTTTTGACTTTTTAGTATTTATCACTATTAACTTTATCCTGGATGCACACATAAAGTATTCTGCATAGGAAGTAGACTTCTTAATTACTTTACAGAAAATAATAAATATGTTGACTCCCTCTCCCACCTTGTCCCAGATCTTACCTTCGAAGAGACAGATGAGAGTCAGGGGAATCTTTCCTGTGCAAGTGGCTGGGACCTCCATGGTCATGGGACAAGGAAACATTATTTTTCTCTGCTTACAAATGGGAGACTTCTGCCTCTCTCTCATCCTGAAGGAATCTCCTCCCTACTTTATCCTTTTACTACGTAGAAAAAAGGATTTCTAGGATCTAGATAGTCTTGTGTCTTAACTTTTATGATCTAGAGATGTTTCCAATTTCTAGGGCTTCATCTCTTTTGAAACACAGATATCTAGATAAATAGCTTCATAGTCTCCCTGGCACCCTAGGGGCCCAGTTCAGTAATCATTTGGCCCTTTTGGACCAGAGAAATTTACCAAATGAACGTCTACAAATTGAATTTGAATTCTCAAGTCACATGGAGAATAAAGTGCTTCCAGAGAAGTGAAAACAAACATTCTTTCTTATATTTTATACATCTCTCTGTCTTAGAAGGAAGGGGCTTTTTACAGCAGCATGGAGAAATCCAGGGAAGTTTATTTGCCTACAGTAACATACATTCAAAAATTATTAGTGAAAGAATAAGAAAAGTTTATTATGCAGGAAGTTAAATCAGCAACTCTGGGTTGCTTAAACCCTACCCATTCCAGAAAAAATAAATAAATAAAAAATAAAAAGGCTGTCTTCTTCATTGGTTCCTGGAAGATGAGCTATGAGCCCTTGTAATATTCTGGCTAAATGTATGTTTGTATGCCTTGAAGCTTTGGACCACACAGTAACAGTCTGAGCAGATAGTTTGTGGTAACAGTATAATTTATGGTGCATACCTGTGTTTGCTGTGGCTCTGATGGCTGGACTCTATTAGCTGAGGTCAGTCAGGAAGGGGCTGCATACCTATGTGACTGACTTCCAATAAAAACCCCATACATCAAGGCCTAGCTGAGTTTCCCTAGTTGAAATGCTTCACATATGTTGTTGTTGGGAGAATTAAGCACTTCCATGCAACTTCACTGAGAGAGGACAGCTAGAAGCTTATGCCTGGCTTCTCCTGGATTTGCCCATTGCCCATTTTGTTTAGCAATTTTAATGTTTCCTTTTAGTGTAATAAACTATAACCGTGAGTATGACAGCTTTTCTGAGTCTTATGAGTCCTTCCAGTGAATCATCAAGCCTGAAGGCGATCCTGGGAATCCATAACACAACCGTAGAGGATTAAAAAACAAAAAATAAAAAAATTATATAACGACTTTTAGTAATTCTTGTAAAACTGATCAATGTTGAATTATATATTACAATGGGAGTTTAATCTGAAGCTCCTTCCAAAGTGAAATGCTAAATTAATGTGCAATTCTTTTCAGTGTTCTAAGAAGCAATTAGATGACTTCCAAAACTCTCAACCATTTTGAAGGCTTGAGAAGGCAAGTGGTGGGGATAAGAAGAATGAGAAGAATTTCTTCAGAGTGAACTATTCTGCTTTTCTTCTGAACAAAGGGTGAAGACTGCCCCTTCTTTATTTAAAATCAGATGAGGCTGTAAGGAAACTTCCGGAAATCTTTGGGTACATGGTGAACTGGTTTCTAATTCATGATAGACAACTGGCAGAGCCAGGCTAAAGTGGTCTAAAATAGTAAAATAAAGGTACCTTTTGAACTCTATTTGTTGAAGTAAAAAATACAAGATTTTTCTTTTTTTTTGTACCTGATATAGGCCATACTTTCAAGAAAGTCTGCATAGGGTTTTCTTAAACCCTATACGTGACAGCCACCTGAAAGAATTAGGGAACTTTCATAGTAGAATACTGATTGCCTAGGAATGTGGGAGAAATCACAGGCAATCACTTGATTGCACAGGAAATATGTGCTGTTGCCAAGGGAACTAATAGACATTGGCAGATATGGGAAACTTACTTAATAACCCATCAAGGTGCTGACAGAGTAAACCTACAAAATGTAATGAATGATACATCATCGTGATGGTCCTAGTCAAGTGAGAACTCTCCTGGAGAGTTGTCACTCCTCCCTCTCCACAACTCTAAACACAGAAGAATGTGGGGGCTCCAAAACTGTGGTTAGGGAGGGGAGGAAGAAGTTGAGAAAAAGACCTATAAGAGAGGAAAAAGAGGAAGACAGGCACAGACATTCCCTTCTCTGAATTCAGGTTTTGCAACCTGTGCATCTTGACTTGAATGCTTATTTTGTCTTGTACTGATCCAGCTTCCTCACCTTACTTTTACTTAATATTCACATCCTATACCTTCTTCCATTTCTTTAAAACTATTTGTTCTCTCATAATTCATGCTTGCTTCAAGCAAGAATTATATTTTGGTTTGTTTTCTTCACTGGAGTCCAATGACATTAGCATTGAAAGCACTTATACATGTTAACCCAAAATAATTGAGACAGTGTCAGTCACTTTAGAAAGTTTATTTTGCCAAGATTAAGGACACCACCAGTGACATAGCTTCAGGAAGTCTTGACAGCATGTGTCGAAGGTGGTCGGGGGTATAGTTTGCTTTTATGCATTTTAGGGAGACATGATACATCAATCAATATGCGGAGGATATGCATTGGTTCAGCCTGGTAAGGCAAGATAACTTGAAGTGGGGGCTTCCAGGTTAGAAGTAGATAAGAGACAAAAGGTTGCATTCTTTTGAGTCCTTAATCAGCCTTCCACTTTATATACAATTTAGTCTGGCTCAGTGAATAATCTGCATTTTACCTAAGCAATAGGGCAGAGGAAGCAATTAGATATGCATTTGTCTCAGGTTATCCTTAGATGATGATTTTGAGTTCTGTCTGTCCTTTGTCCACAAGGAATTTCCTCTGGGTAAATTGTGAGGAAGGTGTGTAACTTCTTATCTTT
This sequence comes from Macaca fascicularis, assembly GCF_037993035.2. Taxonomy (NCBI): domain Eukaryota; kingdom Metazoa; phylum Chordata; class Mammalia; order Primates; family Cercopithecidae; genus Macaca; species Macaca fascicularis. Next base: position 160,084,429 of record NC_088377.1, on the reverse strand, counting down.
GTAGCTAAAATGGGAGACAGGTTTGCCTGACATAGTTCTCAGCTTGACTGTTCCCTTGACTTAGTGATTTGGGGGACTGGGATTTATTTTCCTTTCACATGCATAATGTCATTACTGAGACACTGATTTATGTCTTCTGTCATAATGATTATGTCCTCCTTAGCACTTCTGCCTTATGTTCCCCTTTCATTCATTTCTTTACATGTTTTGCATTAATTCAATATTTTTATTATTGGGTTTTCCCTTCAATTAACTTTCTACATATATATTTACTTACAGTGATTTAGTGGTAGCCCTTGATTTGTCATAGACTAATACAAATGTCCCTGGTACTGCTAGAATTCATGAACCTTTACACTTTGCTTATCCTGCTATGTATTTTATACATAATTGCTTTGCATTTTATTTCTACATATATTTTAAGTTGCACAAAACATTATTATGTTTTATAACCAATATTGTTTATTATGTGCTTATTTACCCCCCTAGTGTATTTTATTCCTTCGCTTAGTTTCATTTTTTAATCTAGAATTATTTTCATTCATCCTGAAGATAAAGTATTTCTTGCAGTAAAACCTACTGGCAAAAATATAAGATAAAATAATAATAATAATAATGGTCTAAACTTTTGTTTTCCTGAATGCAAGCCTTCAATGGTAATAAATACTTCTGCTGGCTTAGAATTTTAAATTAGCAGGGTTTTATTTTGTTTTGTTTTGTTTCTTTCAACAAAAGAAACAGCAACAATTTATTGGCTTAAACAACAAAAATTTATTTCCCAGCTTGCCAAATGTTCCCTCCTACAAAACTGTAATATTATGGATGTATACATTTTAAGCTGCTAAATTTGTGGTAATTTGTTACTTAGTAATAGAAAAATAAAATACTCCCCTCTTGCTCTCCTGGAAGTTACCTGTACACTAAGCCTAAAACCTGAAGGAGATCTGTTTTGATCTTCGGATTTTCTCAGCCCAGGCCCAGTCTCCTGACCACATGGCTTCAGATTGTGACACCTGTTTTGAAGGGGATACTGACAGTGAGCATAAAGCACTTCTCCTGCTCGTTTTGTCTTTCCAGCAAGGTGTCTTTTGTGAAAATTTTGAATACCTTGTCTTTATTGCTTCTACAGTTCTCTGATGCATTCAATTACATGTTTTAGTAATTTGTCCTCTATAACCTAATTGATGCCTCTGGGAATGTTAACTTTCACCCACCTCAGTCTGTCCTGAACTAGATAATTTAATTACTAATTACCAATTTTGCACTTAGTCACTTCAAGTTCCCTTCATTTTTTTTTTTTTTTTTTTTTGAGACAGAGTCTCATTCTGTCATCTAGGCGGGAATGCAGTGGTGTAATCTCAGGTCACTGCAACCTCCACCTCCTGGTTCAAACGATTCTCATGCCTCAGCCTCCAGAGTAGCTGGAATTACAGGTGCACACCACCACACCAGGCTAATTTTTGTATTTTTTAGTAGAGACAGGGCTTCGTCATGTTGGCCAGGGCTGGTCTTGAACTCCTGACCTCAAGTGATCTGCCCACCTTGGCCTCCCAAAGAAATATATTTACTATTGAGAAATTTACATTTCTGACCAAAAATTTGATCCTGGTAAAGGGAAAGACTAACTCCTATGGAATAACCTTAAAGCATGATTGGGAGAGAAAATTAAGTTGCTTAATGATATTCTGTTCTTATGTGATGCTTGTTTAATGGAAATATAAGTGTATGTGTACGTGGATGTGTGCTTGCTTGTTTTTATTGATGTGAATATACATTTTGAAACAGAAAAAAATTATTTAATGGACACAGACAAAGTTTCAGACTCCTGTACTTTTGAGACTTAGTATTGAGTATTTTAAAATTGTTTTTCATGTTCCTTAAATTTCGATAAAGAGATCACCCTGCTTTTACACTTTTGTATTATGAAAGACTCAACATAAGAATAAATAAAATCACCTTAAAGAGTTAGACTTCATATGCTAACATCTGTGGAGTTCTCTGACAGGGCTACAAACAAGCACCATATCTCCACTCTGAATCAACACTGTTGGTCTTTACTCAGATTTGTGGTAATTAATCAGCAATAAAGGATTAATATACTCTGGTATAATCAGAGGCTGTGGTCAGCGCACTCCTCAGGTTGATGACTTAAAAACTCAACATTTTACAATCTGAATTCTACAACCCTTAGTTCTGCCTTTCCCTTATCCTCAGTTCATTCTTTGACTCAACACTAATAGAAAACAGTTCTCTAATCCTTTAAGGGGAAGCCGTGAGGTGGAATTTTTAAAATATGTTTACTCTGAGGTGTTTTTTTTTCAAATTGAATTTATGAATTGTATTTTGGAGAGCTGACACACAAGCTTATAAGCAGATCAACTTGCTGTCAGAATGGTGGATGTGATGAGGTTAACTGTCGTGAAATTAGGCTAAATTGGGGGCAACAGGCTTGTAACCAGACCTGTCTTCTGTGCAGGAAAGTAACCAAGACACAGAACGACTCTCAAGTGCTGGACATGTGCATCTTGTTCTGAAAGTAGAGCAACAAAGGCATCTTAAGCAAACTATTATTTTGGGGGAGAAGGAACGCAATTAACAAGGCCTCTTGACATTTCATATCTTAGTGAATTGATTTGATTATATTTGATGGCACTCTTCATATTATGAAATCTAAGCAGACAAGTAGGTGATGTGAAAGATGTTTGTCAATTTACAGCAGGGTCCCAATGTGTAATTTAGAGACAATATGGACAGCCAGGACAGCTTTTGATTTTAGAATTTGGAAAAAGAAGAGTCGCATGTTCTTAGACAATGGTGCAGGGGATAAGGCAGTTTATAAGGTAGATACTGGGACACAGGGAATTCAATGACAAAAACTGAGATACACACAAAAAATCAAGGACTCGGTGACCAAAGCTGAATGTCTTTTTGGGAATACGTTTGAGAACAAGCTAGAAGAGAGGTTACTAAAGCTGACATACAAAATCACATTCAGAGAAACACTAATAGTAAAAATACTAAACCTCAAGGTGAGGGATTTGCTGTTCACATTACTCTTGACCGAGGTCAAAATTGGTCCTATAATTCTGGTGAGAATAAACTTTCAAGTTAGCTGGATGATTCTCCAATGGTAATACAGACAGGAGAAATTGAAGAGCAATAAAGTGGCTAATCAGGGCTTCCACAAAAATCTCTTGAAAAATTTAATTCTATACATTGAAATTATCAAAAGTCATTTTATTTAAATTATTTTTAAAGTCGGTTTGAATCAAAACAGTAGCATTAAGTATAAAAGGTATAAAATACTTTAATTTTTTTCTGTAACCTCAAATAAACTAAGTTTAAATATAACATTAAATATTCAAAAACATAAAATATAGTCATATTCTAAATTTGTCATAAACTGGTCCATTATGTTCAGCAAAGTTTATATTTGAAAGAGCCATAAGAACACGTGGAGTAAATTAGGTTATCACCTCATAATGAAAAATGAGAATACAGCAAAAAATTCTCAATTATATTAGAATAAGGTGCAGAGACTGAACAACTCTGTTAATAGGATAATCGCAGACATATAAAAGTGATTAAAGAATAATACAAAATCTTAATGCTAGTTATACTTCTCTATGTTAAATACTTCAAATTATCAAATTCATCAATTAATATAACATTGTTTTTTATGGTTTGCAATATTTAAGACACAGCTAAGTGCCAACTTTGTTATGGTATTCTACTATTGAATATATAAAGTAAAAAAGCAATGTGAAGATGACACCTACAGAATTTCAAATAAAATGCTGTTTCAGATAAGAAAGATGACAATTATATTAGATTATAACCTAAACATCCAAATTTTACTTTAAGTATATTAACAATATAATTAGAATTAATTTATAAAATACACAGACTATTTTTAAAGAAAAGGCATACTTTCAGTAATTTTTAACATGTGCTTTTTGCAGCAGTAATTTACACTACAAAGGATAATATATGAAGGAAAAGAGAGTAAAGGTAAAATAGTCAAGTTGGATTTAGACTACACTACACTGAATGATGTGCTTGTAAAACTCCAGGATCCTTCTTAATATTTAGCTTACATTCAGAAAGAAATCTAATTATCCGGCTTCTAACAGAAAAATGAAAGCTCAGCTCAGAGTCTAAACCAAGATAACTGAAGTGTCTTCACAGTTTTGGCACTAATTGGTCGTTTACAGCCCAGGGAATTTTTAGGACTGACACCAAGAAAATGAAAGGCTTTTGCTTAGTCACTGATGTTTAAGTGACAAAAGGCAACAGCAAAGTCAATCTTTCTCCTAGGGAAGATTTGAGAAGTTCTGCAAAAACTGTTAAACTAATGTATCTATAAATATCTGTGGAGCTTTGTTTGTTGCCTTTTCTTTATTGCATACGTATAAAGTTCCCTACATAGTGTTTTGACATGTATATGCATAGTGAAATGATTACTACAATCAAACAAATGAACATATCTTTCATTTCACACCTTTGATTTGTATGCATATATGTATGTGTGAGTGTGGTAAGAGTACCTAAAGTCTACTCTCTTAATACATTTTCCGTATATAATGCACAATTACTAACTATAGTCCTCATGGTGTATATTAGATCTCTAGTTTATTCATTCTGACCCACATGTCCTCATGTACTCCCCAAAACCCTGCCCCAGTAATCACCATTCTACTCTCTATTTTTATGTATGCAACTGGTTAATTTTTAAAATTCCACTCATACCTGAGATCATGCAGTATTTTTCTTTCTGTGTCTGGCTTATTTCATTTAGCATAATGTCTTTCTAACTCATTCATGTTAATGCAAATGACAGGATCACTTCTTTAAATTGAATAATGTTCCAGTGTGCATATATGTGTGCATATATATATGTGTATTTACTGTTGTATACATACACAAACACACACACAATGGATGTGTTCACCATTTTGGTTATGGTTTTTTTTTTTTTTTCCATATCTTGGCTCATACTTGTTAGAATGGCTGTTATCAAGAAAAGAAGCAATAACAAGTGTTGGTGATGGTGTGGAGAAAAGGAAACCCTTGTCCGCTGTTGGTGGGAATGTAAATTAGTACAGTCAGTATGGAAAACAGCATGGGGGTTACTCAAAAAAATTAAAATAGAATGGGGGTGGGATTATAGCAAATTATTTCATTTTATAGTGTGTCATCAAAGTAGATCAGACTGTTATATGTTCCAGCAATCCCAATTTTGAGTATATACACAGGGAAATGAAATCAGCACCTTGCAGAGATATCTGTATGCCCAGGTATATTGCAGCATTATTTGCTGTTTTTTAAGCCAAAGCAAATTATAGTTGGTTATAGACTTAAGAACAGGAGTATTAATGATTCCTATATATAAATTCAGTAGTAATAATATTTTATTTCCTAGAATTTTTACCTTATACCCAAGCAAAGTGAAAAATACAAAGCCTCATAACATGTGACATTTTAGAATTATATCAATTTGACTAGTCTTAAAATTACACATGTCAGAATGTTGAATGTGTGCTACAGATGCTTAGCCATGGCTCATCAATTCCCTCTCAATCTTTAATTGTACAGTACAAATGTGGGTGAATTCACTGAAAACTGGATTTTTCATAAATGGAAGATAAGTTAGCCTTATTAAGCAATATTCCTTTCCATGAGCAATTTCTGAAAACTATTAGATATTAAAAGATATTAAAACTTTATATTTTTCTGAGGCATTACTCACACTGAGAACTTTGCCTGGCATTCTGAAAATAATCGGGTGGGATTACAACAAATTATGCTACCTTTTAGTTTATTACCAAAGTGGATCAGATATTCACACACCAGATATATTATTCATAAAATGTTACATTACATTCTGTTGTATTATTTTAATGTTACTAAAATGGAAGACAAATGATTACTTAAACAATTTATTCTTCATTTAAAGGAAAATATTTCTATAATTACATGTAGGTAATATTTAAGTAGCAATTGTAGTAAAGATTCAAGTTATATAAGAACAAAAGAAAATATATTATGATCATCCAAGAATTCGGAAAAATATTTTGAGGAACTAGGGTGTTCCTTTTTCCCTTAGATGTTGGAATGTCTTTCTTGGTCTTCTACTACTCCTACCTGTCTACAATTTTTAGTTAGTAATACCGATAGCTTTCTCTTCATGACTTCTGTTTTAAGGAATTCTGTGCTCAGCTTCCTCTCTTTCCACACATCCCCCTATTGTCTCAGCAATCATTAGCTAGATAGTTAGTTATATAGAATGATAGATTCCAAGTTTATATATCAAAGCCAGACATTTCTAGGAGGCAGTTATCTCCTTGTATGTACAACTGCCTTTTATGACAATTCTGTAAGTTCTTCAGGATCAACACATTCATAACTGAACACATTAACCTTCTCCTTTTTCTGTATTTCTTACATCCATGAATGACACTATTATCTAACTACTTACATATATTAAAATAAACTGGGCCTGGTATGGTGGCTCACACTTGTAATCCTAGCACTTTGAGAGGCTGAGGAGGGTGGATCACTTGAGGTCAGGAGTTTAAGATGAGCCTAGCCAAGATGGGGAAACCCCATCTCTACTAAAAATATAAAAATGAGGCGGGTGTGGTGGCGGGCATATGTAATTCCAGCTACTGGGGAGTCTGAGACAAGAGAATAGCTTGAACCTGGGAGGTGGAAGTTGCAGTGAGCCGAGATTGTGCCACTGTTCTCCAGCCTGGGCAACAGAGTGAGACTTTGTCTCCAAACAAACAAACAAATAGCAACAAAAACAAAAAAACGCGATATCAATATGTTCTTAATATAAGTTCTCAATATAACTTAAGTTCTCAACATAAGTTCTCAATATAAGTTCTCAAAATCAGTTCTAATATAAGTTTTGTTTTGTTTTGTTTTTGTTTTTGTTGTTGTTGTTGTTGTTGTTTTGAGACGGAGTCTTGCACTGTGTCCCAGGCTGGAGTGCAGTGGCGCAATCTCGACTCACTGCAAGCGCCGCCTCCCCTGTTCAGGTGATTCTCCTGCCTCCCTCTCCCGAGTAGCTGGGATTACAGACGCCCGCCACCACACCCGGCTAATTTTTTGTGTTTTCGGCAGACACAAGGTTTCACTATGTTGGTCAGGCTGGAATTCGTGATGTTTTTAAGCATTAATATAATTCTCAATTCTTTGATGGACTTCAATTAGAAAGTAGCTTTTATTATTCATTAATCTATATTATTAATAGAAACTACTGTGAATTCTCTAACGTTTTAAAGTAGTTTTCAGTTTATCACTAAACAAATATTTAAAAGTTTAAAACTAGTGTGTGTGTGTGTGTGTGTGTGTGTGTGTCTACATCGGCAGGATGTCTTGTTTATCCAATTTTTACATAATGCTTAATTCATATATCATTCCATAAAATCCCCAAAAGTTAATGGTAAACAGGCTGAAAAATACAAACCTCTCTCTTTGAAATTCAAATACTCCTAATATTGATCTATTTTTAGACCTTCATTATGTCTTGTCAGAATTATTAAAATAACCTGCTAAAAGTTCTTTCTCTCCCATGCTGTGACTCATTCTAATATAGTTTAATCTGACGGTTGTTACTAAAATGCAAATATTTACTTGAAAGCCTCTCTTCAATTCCAACAAAGAAGGGCCATCAAGTATCTTAGAAAAGTATGTAAAGTGATTTTTATTCTGGTGCTATTTTACCTTACTTTTCCCATATGAACACTATACTGTACTCATATCAAGATTCTTATAATTTGACATTTTTCTATGTTTTTACTGTTTCCCTTGGAAATTGTCCCATGTTTTACCCTCTATACACCACTTATGTATCACCCTCTGTCAAATTTTCCCTGACTTTCCTAAGCAGATATCAGATCCTCCCTTGATAGCACCTTGCTAATATCTTGCTGTGACATTCTATTCTGTGAAAATTATTTGATTATATGACTTCCAACTAGTGTGTGAACTCCCTAAAAACTGATTCTGCATTATTTACCTTTACATCCCTAGTAGGTAGCAATGCTAAAAATACATGGAAGGGTGGAGGGGACAGAGAGAGAGGGAGGAAGACAGAGATAATTCCAAACCAAAACATTTTATTCTCAACGTCAGACTCATAGACCCATCTGTTCACTGATCATTTTCACCTAGATGTCTGGCAGACTTCTGACACTCAAAATTAAACTTGAAGTTTCTATGTATTTGCTTTTCCTTTTTTTTTTTTTTTTTTTTGCTTTTATGTTATCATGTTATGTTGTTTTGACCTAAAATGCCCCACACTAACATTTCTGCTTTTCTCAACAATCTTTCTATCTCCAATTCCTCTGGCCCACCTTTTGTCAGAGACAATCCCTGAATCCCCTATGTGGATGAGTTCTGTATTTCCTCAGAGCTTTTAAATCACTTTTTAAAATTTGTTTTCACTTTGCTACTTAGTACTTTTCTTCTTTTTTTTTTTTTTTTTTTTTTGAGACGGAGTCTCGCTGTGTCTCCCAGGCTGGAGTGCAGTGGCGTGATCTCGGCTCACTGCAAGCTCCACCTCCTGGGTTCACGCCATTCTCCCGCCTCAGCCTCCCAAGTAGCTGAGACTACAGGCGCCTGCCACCACGCCCGGCTAGTTTTTTTGTATTTTTAGTAGAGACGGGGTTTCACCATGTTAGCCAGGATAGTCTCGATCTCCTGACCTCGTGATCCACCCGCCTCGGCCTCCCAAAGTGCTGGGATTACAGGCTTGAGCCACCGCGCCCGGCCTACTTAGTACTTTTCTTCGTGAGAGAAGAACTTGTTAAATTCACCCTTTCTTTTTACTGGGTTCTAAATATCTACAGGACAAGTCCTAATAATTTCCCATTTCTATAGTTTCTAACAGCATTCCATACATAAAGTAGGTCACTAAAAATGCTTTTTAAGTAATATTTCCTGCTGCACACAAAGCTGTAAAAAAATCACCCTCTTATTTTTTATCTGTATATTGACTTAACTTATACCTTTGTTCAAGAAGTTTACTAAAATAAAAAGATTGAGTGCTAAATATGATACAAAACTGTGAGATTAATATTTTTCAAATTCAAATAACTCATGCCGGGCATGACTTGAATTATTAGGGAAAATTTCATGAAAACACAAGTGAGAATAACAGTTTTCTCTTTGAAATACAGACTACTGGTTCAAAATAGCATATCAAAAATAAAGAAGAGTTAGGAAAGAAAAAAAAACCTCTTGTTTCTGAACTCATTTTTAGCGGGTTTATTACTGCTTGGCTAAACAAAATTGTCTTTTCATGGCAGGAACAGAGTAGAAAGAGTAGATTAAATTAGCCTATTATGGAAACACAGAGGAGACCCAAAGGCTTCTCTTTCAGCTAAAAAAAAAAACATGATTTCAGGGAACAATTATACATTCTAATCACACTATATAAAGATACACGGTAAGAATTCATCAGCTGTCTGAAATTTTCTACCAGAATTCCACATGTATTCTGGATAAAAATATTCTTTAATCAAATTGAAAAAAAATGGCCACTATTGTTTCCTGTGGCTAAATCTGTAAAGTATTACCCAGCTAACAGTCAAGTATATATTTACTCAATTAATACTTTAGTTTGATTAATTAGGATGCACAAATATTTTAATTCTAAATAAGGTACAAATTCATATATAAAAAAGTTTTTGCATAACCACTGAATTTGTGGATATGCCTTGAATTATTCAAGAAAAAATGTAAAGAAAGCATCATTAAGGAGTATTTTGTTCTTTCTCTCTTAAATACAAACTATTTGTTCAACATAACAGATCCAAAATACAGGAAAGTTTAAAAAAAGTCTAAAATAAGTTTGATTCTGTGCTTATTTTTTGAGTTTATTGTATCCAGGGGAAATAAAAACAGCTTCTTATTTAAAGAACTCAATAAAAGAGTAGATTAAGTAAGTCAGACTATTATGGAAATAGAGATGAGGCCCAGAAGCTTCTTCACTTTCAGTTAAATGCTTAATTTCAGGGTAACATTCTAGGGTCTAATCACAATACATAAAAGGACTCACAAGAATGCTTCTTTTCTTAAGCTCTTTCATAATGTCTTTGCACAGATTTGCCTTTCAATGGAGGTTGCAGTGTCAATGACACTCCATTTGAGCTTATTCTCTGACTGATATATCAGGCTGGTGTGATGGATGGCATAAGGAACAGAACTATCTTGGAGATATTTGACTGAGAGCTTGCTTCTGGAAGAGATTTTCGGGAAGGTATTCAGGGCCATGAAGAGCTGGAGAAGTATGTGACGGTTTGTCCCAAGTGCTGAGCTCTTGCTGGGCTCTGTGACCTTGTGTCCTCAGGAGAGAACCTATGGACACAGAAACTGCAAACAGAACATAGAGCAGCAGTTTTCATTGAGGATCTTATAAAATGCAAGCACTACTTCTTTGGACCAATGTTACAAAGTATGAGAGGAACAGAAAAAACAGAGTGTTCTCATCGCATGGAGCACAGTACTGCTTTGAGATTGAGACTCTCAGGGGTCACACGTCCTATTTTAACAGGAACAGTGAGCATAAGGTGGAAGCAGTGGTCAGAGGCAGTGGATATGACTGTGACAACGCACTACCAAAAGTAGCTTCTTAGGCCGGGGAGGTCCATAAGGAAAACTTGAGCAAAAGAACACAGGGAAATTTAGGTGTGCGATACACCAAGAAACATTTAGGAGTGAGGATTTTTCAAGATTCTGATGCTCTTCAATCTTCGGCTGATAGGGAGAAGTTCTAGTGACATTTGATTTTCTTCTTTTTTTCTTTTGAGACAGGGTCATGCTCTATCTCCTAGACTGTCACAATTACAGATCACTACAGCCAGTCTTGACCTCCTGGGCTCAATAGATTCTCCCACCTGAGTCTCGTGAGTAGCTGGGATTATGCCACCACACCCAGTTAACTTTTTAATTTTTTGTAGATACAGAGCCTCACTGTGTTGCCCAGGCTGGTCTGGAGCTCCTGGGCTCAAATAATCCTCCTGCCTCAGCCTCCCAAAGTGCTGTGCCCAGCTGATTTGATTCTCTTGATACAATCTAATTATACTTACGCATGGTGACCCACAGGTCACATCTATAATACAAACTAATTTTCATTAGAAAATGTTTCACTAAAGTATCTTCACAAATCGAATGTGAGTTGTATAAAAGATCATAAGCAAACATATCCAGCGGGAAATAGCGTCCCACACCACAGGATTTTATCTACCTACCATCCTGAGAATAAGTTACCCGTTGTGTGTCTGCCTTCTTTTCATGTCTATAAAATAAACATAGTGAGATTGACCTCAATTTATTTCATTTACATAAACAGCAAAGACTATATAGGAATATTGTTATTGACACAGGATTGTATTGGTGCCAGAAATTTTCGTGGCTATCGGTGCCTTGCTCAGCTTCCGGCTCACTGATAGGTTTCCTCCAGGCACTCTGCCCAGCTGGCTGCACTCAGCTCGCATTACTGGCCTGGATTCCACGCCCGCTGTGGGTCTATACTCAGCCTGCGGCTGGTCCAGGCATGCCACAACCATCTTCCACCTTAGGCATCAACATCTGGATGAGGAGAACGTGATGGTGCGCAAAATCTCAGAGATGCCAGCAACCACGGAGCTCCAAGGAGTGTTATGGCTCTCAGCCAGGGAGTTCTGAGGTCTGAGCCTCCAAGCACTGTTACAGCCCTCTCTCCTTCTTGCCGCCCACAGCATGGCAAATTGGGGGCCATGTTTCAGTTTCTTCGTGTTACAACTCATTTAGTTCTGCCGCCCAGCTCCAGCCTGCAGCTCCTGGGCGGGCTTGGCCCTGCTGCTGCCACTTCCCATTACATACGGTGACTGTCTGGCACCAGCAAAGGGCAGGAGGGTTACAGTGTTAGAGTTCTGGCTCAGGAATCCCAAGGTCTGGGCTCCCAGAAGGGTCACCACTCTTCACACCCATAGTCCAGGGAATGGGAACGTGTCACCATCTGCAGCCTGGCAAGCCGGCCAGGAACATGTTACAGACCTTTTTACCCCCCGACCCTGTTCATCAGGCTACAGGTTCCTGTCCCACAACCAAGAAGAATGCGGTTAAGTGGACATCAGAGAGTGAGCAAGGCAGGGAAGGATTTTATTGAGTGAGTGAAGGAAAGCTGTCCACGGAAAGGGGACCTGAGAGCAGGTGGGCTCTGTGTGAGGTGGGGCCTTGGAGTGGTAGTCCAACATGTGGCTGAGTTCAGGGTTTTTATGGGCTCAGAATGGAGGAGTGTGTGCTGATTAGTCATTGGCAGGCCTGGACAAAGCACCATTTGATTGCCAGAAAAGGCATGGAGGAAGTTCTCACTCTGGTCATGGAGTTTACCAGGTACTGGCAGCCTGGTTTTCAGTCTTCAGGCTGTTTTTGGCTTGAAGGACCCACCCCTGTCTACCTTAGGAATTTGTCTGCCTCTTGTCGCTATCGATATTAGGCTTTTATGCTACTTGGATGAAAGTTGTTTCATGAATCTGGCAATTACATTTATTTATATATTGTTACATTTAATTCACAACAATGTGAATATTCAGCATTTTCTCTCATTCATTCATTCATTTATTCACAATTTTGGCTGCCTAATTGTTAAGCACTACACTTAATCAAAATGATATTATTTTATACTCATTATCTCTTCATTTGATACTGTCTTTTTAGTAAGAAATATAAAGTAAGTTCAAAATAAGACTGCAACCTCCTTACAATATATTCTTTGAAAACTTGAAAATCCTCTTAGATTAATACAACCTGTTTACTAATACCTGTTTACTAACATGATCCAGGTCCTTAAACTGTGCTTTCATTTTCTTTTGTTAAATATCTAATATGGTAGAATCCAAAATAAGCTACCATAAACTAACAAGTTATTTTTCTATAAATTTAATACTGTTTTCAAATTGATGTTACTTGACATTTTTATGATGAATAATACATTAAACAGATAACTTTAAAATTAATAGTTAATTAAAAATTGATTTATGTATGATTTCCAAGTGAGATTTTAAATAATTTGCATATTTACCTACATAGGTAAGTAATAAATTCAAAGTAATGACAATTAGCAGCTATTAAATATTCAATATATTCTGATTTGTTAAATGCATTGAATATATTAGTGTGGGTCAAAAAATATGAAGTAAAGGCAAAATTAATTTAAAGTATAAATCTAAGTACAAAGAGAAAATTAATAAATAGAAAATACATGTACTGTATTATTTGATGTGAATAAAATATTCAAATCAAAATTAAAACTAGTTTAACTCCTGATGGAACAGTAAATGAACACAAGCTGCCCATTTTATTGACTCTAGAGATTATAGAAAAGACATAATTACCTGCAAAACCATTACTGAAATAAAAATATGTCAATATGTAATGAAGGTAGTAGCAGCATCTACGTTAAAGAGGTGCTTAATTGGGAAGTGAAGATCACTGATATAACCTTTCAGTTATTCTATTTATTTACAAAGATTTTGAATGAGATAAACATTCTGTTCTAGACCTTGTTTTTTCTTTTTTTCTTTTATTAAATAGCACTTTTCTCTGACTTATTATTTATATAGTTTCTTGGTACTTTTCTGTTTGTGGGAAGATGTACAAACTGTGCAGCTAAATAAATATGCACAAAGTGAACACTTTCATGTAAACAATACTCTGATCTAAAAACACAGGATGAGAATGTATAAAGAATGTGTATAAATCAGTAAGAAAACACAGGTAATAAGGTAGTGTCTATGTGTAGTTCTCATATTTTTGTGCATGGATTTGTAGAGCTTCTGAAATCTGAGCGCTAATATCTTTCATCCATTTGGATAATTCTGAGTTATTGTCTACGTGAACTTTTTACATTATCTTTCACTTCTTTTCTCTCTTTCGTACCCCATTTTATCTCTCTCTCTGTGTGTCTCTCTCTTTCTCTTTCTCTCTCTCTCTCACACACACACTTCCTTAATTTTTCTTTCTCTTTGAACTTATCTTCCATTTCATTTATCGTGTTTCCTGCTGAAGCTAAATAGCTATTAAATCCACAAAGACATTTCAGTATTTTCATTGCTGTGTGACATGTAAAATTTACATTTAGTGTATCACTTTACAGGAGTTTGCTATATTTCATCTGTGAAAACCCATTCCTCATTTTTTGAGTTATTATGAAATAGTCCAGGAAGGAAGAACTATACTAAATACTTTGCTATAACATCTCTAAAAGAACTACAAAGAACTCTGACAGCCATCAGACATCTAAAAAAGAAACTGAGTTTATGGAGGCAGTAGCACCAATTATAAAGAGGAAAATTGTCAGTAAAGCCCTATTTTGAACAAATTTTATTGTTTAAACAGCTGGCTCTGAAGTAACTCTGATAGAGCAATAATAGTCTCCTAGTAAAGCTGTAAAACCGAAAAGCAATTACACTCCAGCCATAATGCCAAATAGTCCTATTAGTAGTTCTATCCAGCCTCTAAGGACCCTGTGTTTGCCTATGTCAGGCACAGTTCAGAGAGCTGAGAACATAAAAGAAGAAAATGTTCTCTTTACTTCTTCTCAAATAAACTCACAGAAGCGGAGAACATGGAATTTAATCAGGCCAATTTGGCTGGTGAGACTTTCAGAAAGATGACCTAAAATATATCACACAATCTCCATTAACTGAGAGATAAATGGAGCTTCCACTAATGAAGAATGTTTAAAAAATATTTTTAAAACACTAGATTTAAGGAACTACTCTATGAACCAAATTGTATGCCTCCACATCCCAATTCATATGTTGAAGCTCTAACCCATAATTTCACTGTATATGGAGATAGGGCTTTTAGGAGGTAATTAAATGAGGTCATAAGGTTAGATCCTAATCCAGTTGGATTGGTGGAACAGGAAGAGAAAGAGATTTCTCCTTCTCTCTCCACCACATGGGAACATAGTGAGCAGGCAGCCATCTGTAACCCAGGAAGAGAGAGCCCTCTCCAGGAACAGAATCAGCTAATACCTTGACCTCAGACTTCCACCATCCAGGACTGCAAGAATAAAAATTTCTTTTGTTCATAACACACAATCTGTGCTATTATGTTACGGCAGCTGGGGCTGACTAATTCGAGCTCTATTTATTGAGATTTTGGCATTTCTCTAGGTGCATTATGGCCATTATCTCACTTTACTCCACACTAATGGTAAAAAGTAAGTATTTTTCCTCCACTGTTAACAATAAAGAAATTGATGGTCTGAGAAATAACATGTCTTGAATTACTCACACGTTTGTTTGGCTCCAGGGATCCTTCAACATCACATGAACAATCCTCTATCAAATGAAATACATTGAAAGGAAAAGAGGATATATGCCTCCCTGGCTGGGAAACTTGAGGGCTTAGAGTGGGCCCCTTATTCAAATAAGTATTTTTCCTTATTGTTTAGATGCTTTGCATGACATGATCTTCATTTCTGAGAAATTGCTATTGTAATACAAATATAAAAGCCTAAATGGGCCAGTCACGGTGGCTGACACTTATAATCCCAGCACTTTGAGAGGCCAAGGTGGGTGGATCACTTGAGGCCAAGAGTTAGAGACTCTTGGCAACATGGTGAAACCTTATCTCTACCCAAAATACAAAAATTAGCCAGGTCTCATAACCCAGTCTCAAAATAAATACAAAATAATAAAGAAGTAGATTAAAATTTAAGAATAAAATTTAAGAAATATTAAAGCCTCTCTCTATATATATTTATTTATATTATATATATTACATATATTTATATATTTTTATATTATATATAAATAAAACAATTCAATCATCAAGATACAAAAGTTAATCTTAATACTCAAAATTGTGGTATTTTTAAATGAACTGTAAACTTAAGTGTGGACAAAGATAGTGTTTCATTTTTATTTGTAGAATCGGTAATCTCCATTTTAGTGTTTTTACTTCTCTTTTTCTAGTGTTTTCAGGATAATAAAGAAAAGAATTGGGTTTATTTTTGCTGACTGCCTCTAGAAGACACCAAAATAGATAATGGACATCTTAGCTGGTGTTTGCTATTACTATTTGAAGGACATCTTACCTGCCTCTAAAAATCTGTTATTAATATGAATTATCTAAAGTTGACATACATACTGTCTTAAAATCTTAACTCCAGCACTTACTATGTAGAACTGGGCAAATTTACTTATAAAGAATTATATCGTTTTTAAATTACATGTAAAAATACCTTAGTGTAGTGTTTAGTATGTAACTATATCTTAGACTTTCTGAAATCCCAGTGCCTATATTGGTTTGGAAGAATATAATGGACTTAATTTTTTCAAGAAACTCAGTATAATAAGCACCTGATGCAATTAGATATTCTACAATCATCCCACCAAACTAATCAGGACGCCTATTTTGGTATATCTTAAAGAGCTACCAGGTCTGTTTATCCAGCTTAGATTTAAAAAGGTCTATATTTTGCAAAATACACAGTTAAAAGATACAGCTATAACTGATGTGTTATTGAGCAGTTAGAGGAATTCATTTAAATGAAAAGATATGGACTTAATTTTTCTATGTAACTATTGAACAAAATCCATGACGGTGAACATGTTCCTGATCAATTTTACTCCTTTTGCTCCAGATGATCACTTGAGGACACCACTCTCCCAGAGGGTAACTCTTCGCTCTTTCCTTTGTGAGTTTATAGACACAAATGAATATGCATGGCCATAGCTGCTTCTTTCTATAGCAGTATATACGAAAATAGAATATTAGTGCTAGTGCAAGATACTCGAGTTAAATGAAAAAACTCCACAGGAAAAATAAACCATTTTGACAGTTAAAATTTGTAGTTTTTTAAAAGCAACAAAATTGCTGAAAGTAAGGAGTGTTTATTAATTACAGAAACATAAACTCTTAATGACATCTCATTGATACCCATTTAATTCTTCCTGTATCCAGAGGATGTCTCTGTGAGTATGCCTCCATTATTCAATAGAAAAAAAGTGCTTTGTGAACGCTAGCAAAATCAATTACAGTTTGTCCACTTCAGGGGGCCAATGAGGCAGAGAATTAACCTCCAACTAATTTCCAAAGTCATTTACCAGCTGATGGCTTAGTACATTTACTGCCACAGGCACCATGCGCTTTGGAACATTTGCAAAATTCATGCTATAGGTTGCAGGAAACGTATCCTCTGGGTCATGACAAACCCACGAGCTACATATATGTAATTTAGACTCATAAAATCGTCTGAGGTCCAGACAATGCACCTTTAGTATTAATTTATATTTAATACAAATTTAATATTATTATTAAATAAATGCTTAAAATCAACAAGAAATCCTGTGCTCTCTAATGCAAAATAAAAATCTTCCAGTCACTTAGTTAAATTATTCTAAAAGACACAATAAAACTAGAGGATTAATATGAGTTTATATGAATGTTATGTTTAACTCCTTTTATAATAAGCAGGAACTACCTCCAGGCATTATGACATTTACAGATGATGAAATCTATTAATGTAATCTATTTCTCCAGGCAAAAATAATTATTGTGACTTAATAGATTCTGTTATCTAATTATCTCCTAGGTTTTAAGTTATTGAAATAGATAATACAAATATATTAACTCTCCACAGGCATACTTTTTAATTGTTTAAAGATTTAGTCATAATTTAATCATTTTACATTTTTACAGCGGTAACTATATCATTTGAGAGTCTGATTTGAACACTACTCTAAAATTTGTAAAATCTTGTATCTTCTATTTAAGTGTATAAATGTATTACCGAAAGTGGGTAATAAATATTGCTTTACATAAAAAACATTAACAATATGAAATTGGCTAGGAAGAAAATTTCTCCAAAGATGTCAGGATTACCAGATAAGAAAATGTAACCGTGTGCTCAGTATCAACATGTCTAAAAACATCCTCCTTATGCATTCTACTAGACAGGTAAATTGATTTATAACAGCCTCTGAAAAAGACAACCTAGAAAAGATGCAGTTTGAAAGAAAACTGATATTGGATTAGGGGAAAAAGAACAAACAAAGCATTTTTGGGGTTGTATTCAGACCAACATTTCCAATACGGAGTGATCAAATGAAACTTTAAATATCTGAGTTCATGTCCTTTGCTGGGACACGGAGGAAGCTGGAAACCATCATTCTCAGCAAACTAACACAAGAACAGAAAACCAAACACCGCATGTTCTCCCTCATAAGTGGGAGTTGAACAATGAGAGCACATGGACACAGGGAGGGGAACATCACACACTGGGGCCTGCCGGGGGGTGGAGGGCTAGGGGAGGGATAGCATTAGGAGAAATACCTAGTGTAGATGATGGGTTGATGGCTGCAGCAAACCACCATGGCACATGTATACCTATGTAACAAACCTGCATGTTCTGCACATGTATCCCAGCACTCAAAGTATAATAAAAAAAGACATCAAACATGAAAAAAAGTCTGAATTTTCAAAACACTGAAGATAACAATATTTCATTTGTTTTTCTGCTATAGAGTTTAATCAGGTACAATATTTTCTAATTCAATCTTGAATATATTTATCTCATTAATACAAAGGGCTTTGGCTTATAATTATCATGTTTTACACATATAGAAAGAGCTCTTAAAACAGTTGCAACATCAGATAAAAATATTCAGAGCCCTGGTTAATCAAATTGGCAATACCCACAGAGAAATGGTCAATCTCAGGAATTCTTAGAAATCTACATATCCCCAAATATGTTCTATTCCAAAGGAGGAAATGCTCACCATTAAGAGGTTAGTAAATAATGTTGTGAACTTAACTCTAGGAAGCGGTCCTTGCGATACCTGAAACTGATTGTGAGTCCCTGAGTTCTGGGCCATGGAGCTGATGCTGGCCTGCGCTGGGGCACAGAGGGCAGAGATTGGAATGAGGAAATGCTGGAGGAGGCTGGGCTATTCTAAGATAGGAAGAAGGGCCAACAAGATACATATTTTCCTCATATGTCTTTTTATAGCGCTTTTTGATTTATTTTGGCTTCTTTTAGACTCACAGATTAATTTTAATAATGTAATCTTTATTATCACAAAAATAATACTATGTTATCCACCAAGAAGAATTTATTATATTCCAGACATTGTGCTAAGCATTAGTCTTAAGATGTCTTCAATAAACAAGCACTTTTGAAGATTTGATTTGGTGGTCTTCCCAAACCAGGGTAGCTAGCAGCTTCCCAGAAGAATCTACATATAAGCTAGAATACAAAATTTCCTTATTTTTTTCCATATAAACAGGAGATATCAAAAGAAATTCCACAGGCTTCTTTGTCCCATGCCTCTCCCTAATATCATATCAATACAGGCCCTTAGCCTCCAGCGAGTTGGCTACTTTATAAAATAGCTGAGAATAATTGTCAAGGGAATCAAAAATACGAAAAGATTTAATTAACAGATTTTAAGAGGTAATTGACCATGCAGTATTTCAAATGTGTTATGTCCTCTTACGTGAAACTTGTGCCCTTATACAATGATCGCACCTTATAAATTATATACACATACAACCACACACACATAATCACTTCATGATTACAGAATTCTACATACATCAAGCATTTCCTAGCTTATCCAAATCCCTTCTATTTGACAGTAGTATCATCAGCAACTTAAATCCTGTGAGTGAAACAGATGGCGTAAACTACTTGTACCAACATATAGTAAGTGTTAAAGGTTAATTGAACTGCCTCATGATGAATTATATATATTTTTCCTCAGTTTAGCAACATTTAGAAGAAAATGATGTTTTTCTCATAGCTTAATTAGTGTGATGACATTAATTATAATCACAACAGTTCTAGCACTACTAAAGATCAACCATGAAATCACTAATATATAACAAATCAAATGTTTTGACCCCTTAAAGGAATGTGTTATGTTCCTGGTATTGCAAACGGCTTTCAAATGTGCTTTAAAAGTTGAAGCGTCACCTAACATAGAGATGATGCTCCTCCAGGGTCAGCGTCCTCTGCAAAAGCCAGCGAGGACTACAGAACCCTTGTGGTTTCTCAAACACACTTTCCCAGAATAGTATAATTTCAAAATGACACTAAAAAACTAGTAATATTGTTGGCTGGCTCTGGTTCCAAAACAAATGAAAATAGTTTTGGCGGTCATAGATTTCACCTCTACAATCAGATACCTCAACTGCCACTTATTTTTTTCTATTTTAAAGTTGTTTCTCCAAGTGAACATAATAAAAAATAAAATTTTTTCTCTTCTTATTTTTCCTTTCATATGTCATTTTAATAAATTATTTCAGATTTTTAAAATTAGCTAACTGTAAAACTTATATTTCGGGGTAAGATTAGAAGGGTGTATAATATTTGGGGTTTCTGTGTGTGCAAGTGGATGCACAAACATGCAAATGAGCAGGGTCCCTGTTTTAAATACATTTATATCTCTACCATCTAGTATAAGTGCCAGAATATAGCAGGTCGATTAAATAGTTTTAAAGAAATAAATTAAGACTTTAAATTGTTGAAACTTAAGGTCAGCAGAAATAGTTTACGTTTCTATAGTCATCCCTAGCTAGGTCACACGTAGAAGCTTCCTCTGTGTTTTCATTAACTCACCAGGAGTGTGTCCATCTTTAATACTATTAACCAACATTATGTGGCTGGTCAATTTCTTTTCTTAATCCATGTTGTGAAACACCACCAACACCACACACAGAAGTGTTAGGCATATGATCCACATCGTATTTCTCATCTCTGAAGTTTTATTCACAGACACTATGTAACTGGTCCTGACATCTATGATGCCAATGTCAAAGTAGAAAGAAGGAACCTCAAATAAGAGCTCCCTATACAAAAATACTCCATTGATGTAGCATCTATAGATTTTTATACTATCTTTGAACACAATTTTAGGTATTGGCTCAACTAATTTAACACTTCATTATATAAAATAAATATAAAATTATTTTTATTAAAACACCTGTCATGTTTCATAAGCTATTATCTAGCTTAATTTGGGGATATAGATAAAATCTATGTTCTAACTCAAATTAGAAAAAGGACTAATGTTATGTTCTTCGTAATGAATAACATGTTTTCTTCAGGAAATTTCAGTGCTTTTTATCCTTAATTTCATGTTGGATATTAATGATGTTGCCACAACTGAGCTCTCAGCAGCACTGAGTGAGGCTCTACTTCCAGCACCACAAATAATAAAATGTATCTTTCTGACTCCAATTTCTTGTTCTTATAGGCTTTGGACATAGGGCAGATGAGGGTTAAAATCCTGACTATCATGTACAGCGTAAGTTTAGACAAGTTATTGAATTTCTCTGAGGCTCTATTACAATGAGGATAATTTATTCCTATTTTTTTTGTAAAAGTTAGAAAAGAGCACATATAAAACGGCCCTCCAAATAGACAACACTCAACAAACGCTTTTGTGTATCTTTCAGAGCTAAGTTTCTTAACCCTGATTATTACAATTAATTCTTTCTTATTGTTCTTCTCTCCCTGATCACCTTACCTTGTCTGTATCCCATAGTCAATCATTTCAACTTTGTTCTCATTTTAGATTTAACTTTTAAAACTACTCCTTTTGGTATCATCTTTTGTCAACCTATGTTATTTCAGCCATCTTTTTAGTTTTTAAAACTGTACCTCTTTCTGGAACACTCAGCACAGCCAGAGGAAATCACATATAAGCATGTTAATCAAATTCATTATTCACAACTTTTCCAAAACCAAGGTTCATATTTCAGAACTGCTGATAGATACTGCATTAATACTTTGGATGAACCTCAAATTTAAACAGTGTCCTAATCAAATCTTACTATTTTCTTCTTCAAATTTGCTGTCTGTCATTCTTTTAGTGTTTAAGCTTAAATAACTGAGCTCACTTTTGACTGCTCTGATCGGTGGTCTTGAGCAGTTCAACTACTGCTGAAGTTATCATTCTAAAACACAACTCTTTTTTTAGTTTATTATATGGCTTACAGATTTTGATGGCACACATATGATTGCAGAACAGTGCTTAAATCCCTCTTCAATTTGGCTTCTAAAGTTTTTCCCAGATTTTCTTGAACCACACTTTCCTTCTCCCGTGTACTTTTTGTTCCAGCCAACACTGTTTTGCTTAACATGCCATGTGACTTTTCTTTCTCTTTTTTCTTTTTTTCTTTTTTTTTTTTTTCTCTTTTTGGGACAGAGTTTTGTCCATATTGCCCAGGCTGGAGTGCAACGGCAGGATCTCAGCTCACCGCACCCTCCGCCTCCCAGGTTCAAGTGATTCTCCTGCCTCAGCCTCCGGAGTAGCTGGGATTACAGGTGCTCACCATCACATCCAGGTGGTTCTGTATTTTTAGTAGAGATGAGGTTTCACCATGTTGGTCAGGCTGGTCTTGAACTCCCAATCTCAGGTGATCCGCCTGCCTCGGCCTCCCAAAGTGCTGGGATTACAGGCATGCGCCACCATGCCCAGCTGCCATGTCACTTTTCTTTAATCTATTTCCTCAAAGGAGAATTCCCTTCTGCTCATTGTCTTCATTCCCTTGTGTTTTCCTCATAGTAATCTTTCAATTCACAACCAGTATATCACCTCTCCCCATCCATACTTTCTTCATCCACCAAATATCTACCTGAGTGTTTGCTAAGAGTCACATGGAACTTGAGCATCATCAAAGTTGAAAAAGTTATGCTCTTGCTCTCCAAAACTTTATATTGTACTTAGAAAATACACATGCAAATAATCAACTGAGACAGAAGAGTTAATATTGTATTATATAATATGATTGCTTTAATTGAATGTAAAAAATAAAATCCGGAGGGCTTTTTAATTAGTACTCAGAATTTTTAACTTCAGGAATCCTTTGACTTTTACATAGATACTTTCCTGAAATAGAAAGCACCTTGATGCAAGATTTTTATTTCTGGTCTTCAATCAAACCCAGTACTGTTACAGGTAACATATTTGGCAAGTTCATTGGTGGGGACAAGATAATATAGATCAGACATGAAGAATCTGCAATAGAAAGAATTTCTTTTAAATCATTTTGTTATTTCAAATACATATCTTATATATCCCACAGGAAAGAATATTTGTTGCAACCTAAAGGTATATTCTTCTAAAAGGAGCCTACACTGATAGTTTAAGTTAGAATAAATATCTCTTTCTTCCATACCACAGCAATTTTCTATGTTATAACAATTACTCTTTTTTCCCCCTCTCTCGACGGTGTAAACTCTTAATGGAATGACTCTGCTGTCATCATGCCATTGAAACAGCTTTTTTCAAGGTTGCCAGTAACACGTCTCTGTCTCCATCTCATTTTATCCCTCAAAAGCCCTCATACTGTGGACTGCTTTGTGCTCCCTGAAGTACTGTTATTTCTTGTATTTCATGGCATGCCCTTTTCGGGTTTTCCCTTTTCCTCACTAATTTATCACTGTCCCCTTAGCTGGTTTCTTATTTTCTGCCAAACCTTTTAATATTTTGAACTCTTTTCTTCTCTCCATTGTGACCTTTCTTTTCTTCTCTCCAATCATTTTCTACCTAGATTATTTAATGAGTTCCCATAGGTTTAGATATTACCTTTTGTCCACTGACTCACAATTATCTCTTTCTGATGTCCACATTCAAATATGCAATTGCCTTTTGATTCTCCACTTTAATATGCCAAAGGATGGAAAAAAACCTCAGAATTTTCTGTACAAAATAAGCCTCCTCTCTTACCCTCACAAGTCATCTTTGAGTCCATCCATGAAGATTTTTCTGCCTGATACTTAAAAAAAATTTCCTTGCTTCCTTCCTTTC
The DNA here is from genome assembly GCF_037993035.2 of Macaca fascicularis. Lineage (NCBI taxonomy): Eukaryota > Metazoa > Chordata > Mammalia > Primates > Cercopithecidae > Macaca > Macaca fascicularis. Next base: position 160,060,604 of record NC_088377.1, on the reverse strand, counting down.
AGGCACTCCCTGATACTACCCTCTTCTCTTTACTTCCACTACCATCATTTTAATTCTGTCATTATTATTTTGGGCTTCAATTATTATAAATGTCTTTTAACAGATCTCTGTTTTTCCATTCTTGCCTAAGTTCAATCAATTCTTCACATAATAGAAAAAAAATGTTTCTCTTAACATAAAATAGATCACATCTCTACCTATCAAAGACCCTTTAATGCCTTCTAAAAGCACCCAGAGGACAAAAAAAAAAAAAAAAAAAAAAAAAACCTTTCCAGTGGCCTCCAAGGCCCTGAATAATTGGTCCCCTTTCTAGCATTCAAATTATATTCTGTGTTTTCTCATTACATTCTCATCACACTGTGGTTCTTTCAATTAATTAAAAAGCTACATTCTTTCTCATTTTGAGCTGTCTGTATATGCTACTCCTTCAACTTGAAGGCTATTGTCCTCTCCATGTCAAAGGCTTAATTCCTCTTCATTAAGGTGTCAGTCACTCTTTGCCTGACTGTTCTACTTAATGTTAGTTCATTTCCCTCTTCTATTTCAGCTTCCTCTTTTCTTAGAAACAGCAATTTTAATGTATGAGTATTTTACCTGATTTATTCCTATGGCACAATTAGCACAAAACCAAATAAGAGCAGGCCATTTCCTTGCCCTCTTCATCATGTTCCTTAATACAGTTCTTTGGAACTCAGCAGCAATCTAACCTTGTGGATGAATAAATAAATAAATACTAGGTGCTCAATAAATATTTGTAAATTGTGTGTGAGTCCTAATTGCATTCCAAGAATGTGGCAGCCATAAAGAGAAGGAAAAATATATTTTGATTGAGGAAAAAATAGAAAGTAGAAAATCCATTTGGACATAGAAAATCCATTTATTGTACAATAGTCAGTATATTTCCAAAATGCCGCTGATGTTTATTTACTGGAAAGAATATTGAATGTTTCATTTGTGATGTATCACAGCTTTACTACAAGGGTAAGTTTATAACATCAGATGTCAAAAAGTATTTTGTGCCTCAGAATTTCACATATTTTTCAATATTTTTCTCAAGTCTTCTTTCCAATTAAGTGAAGATAATATGGAATATCTTGGTAAACAGGAATTTCTATGATTCTGCAATTATTTAAGTAAGTATTAATATTATGCACACATAGCATAAGTGTGTTAAAAATGTGTATGTACATACCAATATAAATACATACATATATATAAATACACACATACATATGTATACATATATATTTAAAACAATCATTACCAGTTCATTTTGTTACATCTGTATAGCTATGAATATGAACACAATACACCCTACATTTTCATTGTTCCCTTTCTTCTGTGCAATGGTACACAAATGGTATTAACAGTATTCAAGTATAAGAAAAAAACAAAAACTTAGTAGAATTTTCTATCAACATGTCTCTCCTCAAAGATTAAATGGCCAGCTTACCCTGCCATGTATAACTAACAGTTATTTTTGTGGCCTCAGATTTGCAGCTGAAACAAAACTTAAAAGGAAACATGCGCCTATGATATAAGCTTTGTAAGTAAACGTTCAGTGCCCTGGAATAATATAATTGCTTGCCTTCAATAAAGTGTTTCAATAATAATCTAAATACTAATTTTTTTCTTTTACATTTGCCATTATGTGTTTCTTTTAGATTTTTCCTTAGCTGCCTTGGTCAGTGAAAAAAATTAGTCTATTTACTTATTTTAGCATTTTATCTCCTCTTAATTACTTTAGGTAATAACCTCTTAATTTTAAATGTGTTTTTTTCTTCAAGAAGCATTTTTATAATCCAAAGTCATACTTTAATAATTCAACAATATTTTCATAATGTATAAAATATAACCACATTCATCATGTCATTGCACATATAATTATATAGTACCTGCTAGACAATTAAAATTTGTTTATGCTGATGGAAAATTGCCCTTATTGTTATTGCAATAGCAAATTCACAGAAATTTCAGGAGAGTTCTGAGTTCCCAAACAAATTTAAAACTTTTTTTAGAAAGAATTATGTACTACAGATCTTCTTGTATTAAACTATTTATCACTGAAGGTAATTACCCCATTTTTCTTCCAGCTTGTTAGTATCTATCCTCAAGTATTTTATGCTTAATTTAAAAAAACTATTTTATTCTATGTAATATTTTACAAAAGGTAAAAGATTACTTGAAATATATATATTTGGAAATAGAGAACCTCAATAGGCAAAAAAGAAAAAGAAAATCTTTTGGAATGAAGTTTTTCAAGGGATGGGACCTCACAATCATATTTTTTACTAAAATAATACTTCCAATTCTAAAACAATGGAAGAGTTACATGGGAATGAATGAAATCAAAATTCTGAATTTTCAACCTGATGACTTATCACATTTTCATAATAAAATCTTTCTGTTTTGTCACATGGCACACATGTATATTCTGTTAGATATACTTAATATTCATTGAGTTCTTACTGTATGTCAAGAACTTTATATAGATTTCATGTAATTCTAACAAACACCCTATATGTAGGTGCTACACGTGCACACAGTAATCATACATGAAAACTAAGGTGCAGAGTTTAAAATACATATCCATGATCATTCCAGGATCTAATTTATTCAAGTAGCCCAATTATGTAGATCTATCCTAAGAGAGGAAGGGAGCAACATTGGCTTGGCATCCCTGAAACTCTGCCTAACTCATCCTCAGGGCAAATATCTATCCCTGCTGTTTTAGGATGCACATACAAAATGACCCCTTATTAGCTCATAGTTTAATTCAGTTAGTGTTTTTCTTTCTCTGCTTCTGCAAAATTTACCCTGATAGTATTAAAATCTTGCATTCAGCACCATTAGTAAGACTAGTGTGTTCCTGAGACACAGAGGTAGAGCCTAAAGTAAATAAATAAAATTAAAACACAATTTTGAAGCTAATTATCTACTCATTTCTTTTTTATGTTTGTCTAACAATATGTTTTCCCAGTTTTCATCAATCTGCATCATTTCTTATTTTTTAATGCATTTTCTTGTTCACCTAAGTAGTCCCTATAGCAGCTGCTTCTTACATACTCCTGTATTTTTAATAAGATTTAACTTTGGTGACCATTCTCATCAGGGATCGTCTAATCAGTCATCCCTGAGATGATCACATCACTTTGATTTTGTGAGACCCCGTCTCCTCATAGTGGAGACATGCCCATTTGACTACACTTTGTTTGACATCTAACCCTATCTATTTCCATTCTCACAAATTCCAGTGTCAGTTTTTGTGGTGGTTGTTTTTTTTTCAGAAAACTGCCTTAATATTATTTATGTAAACTGCCTCATCTGCCTAACCAAAATCTGAAAAAGCAAACTTTTATTCTCTTTAGAATATTATAGATATATACATTTAAAAATTATATGGGAGACCACGACCAAGTATCTTGTTTTGGGCTTCTTCTTTACAATGAATAATTGTAAAGTTGGACAAAATACAATGGGCATCTCTACTCATGCACTGGACTAAGGATAGCAAAAGAGACAGTAAAAGAAAAGGTAAACATAAAGGTAAACACCACAGTTACACTAGCTTTTTCCTGGTGGAACTTTCCAGACCACAACACAGGGAAAGATAAACCAAATATACTGGAACAATGGCCTAGACACATCCAAAAGAATAAAGTGGGACTCATCTCACACTATATATAAAAATTAACTCAAATGCACCAAAGACCTAGATGTAATAACTAAAACTATAAAATCCCTAAAATAAAACATAAGGATAAATCTCCACAACCTGAAATTTGGCAAAAGACGCTTAGCTATGACAATAAAAGCAGGAGCAACAAAAGGAAAACAGATTTTTACTTTATCAAATTTTAAAACTTTTTGGTGCTTGAAAGAATACCATGAAGAAAGTGAAAACATAACCCTCAGGAAAGGAGAAAATATTTGTAAATTACATATCTGATGAGAGACTTCTATCTAAAATACATACAGAACTGTGATAACCCAAAAATGAAAAGACAAAGAGGAGCTTCAAGATGGCTGACGAGAGGCAGCTGGTATTCATTTTGGTACACACAAAAAAAGAAGCAAAATAGTAAATAAGTAATGGCACTTCAAATAGATCATCTAAGAGAGAACACTGGATTTGAACAGATAAGTGTCAGGAGATACCTAGAGTAAGGGAGGAGGGAAAAGTAAGAAGCCTGGAGATGGCTCTTCACTGCAAGGAAAGGGTAAGTGACAAACCTACAGTGGTTCCTATTCCACTGTGGACTCTGACAAGTTTAGCCACTGGAGAGTCTCTCAACCTTCACAGGCCCTGAGACTAACATAAGGAGCTGCCTAAAGCCCTTACAATACCATTGCTCCAGAAAGGGAGCTCACGCTGGGTCCCGCACACACCGGAGTCCTGAGCAACGATAGCAAGGCAATATTCTCTGCTTTAAAAGAAAGAGAACATAATGAATTTATAAACACGAGAAAAGTGGTCCAAGATATAATTGTTTTGGAGAGTGGGAAAGGCGATTAAATACAGGACATCCAGTGGGATTGCTAAAAGGCATTTATTGGCTCATTTACTCATTCATTCGGCTACATTTACTGAGTTCTTACTGTGTTAATATCATCTCTTCTCTCTTGTTCTCTGATGGACTTTGCTCTTTGTGTCCTTTGAGATTTGTGCCATTGTTTTCTCTCTTTTCCAGTCATTACTCTTTCCCTTTCTTCTGGGTGTTTCCACAGTCATGTAAACATGCACTGGGAAATCCCATTCTATAAAGGATTTTTCCCCTGACTCCACCTCCCACTTCAATCTCACCTCATTTTCTCTGCTGCCCATTACAGGCAAGTATCTCCAGTTTATAGTACAGCAATCATCCACTATTTTTTAAATGTTAAAGAAGTTTTAAACTACCAAGAGTGCGCAGTGACTCAAGAGAAGTGTTTCAAGATGACTGACTACAAGCATCTGTTACAGAAGAAGAACCAAAATAGCAAATAGGTAATTACACTTCAAATAGATCATTTATGAGAGAACACTGGAATTCAACAGAGAAGTGACAGAAAGCAACTAAATGAAGGATGGAGGAGGGAAGTTTCTGTCCTGCTCCACAAGGATGGGCTGGGACCCTGCAGAGGGTCTTCCATGCAGGAAAAGGGTAAGTAAGAGATCCCCAGTGGTCCACATTCCCACCATAGACTTTGGAAATGACAGGAGAACCCCTCAACACTGGCGGGCCCTGGGACTAACATAGGAAGCTTCCTGCAGACTGTATGATGGCATTGCTCCAGAGAGGGAGAGCACGCTGAGTCCCACACACCCCGAGTCTTAAGCAGCTATAGAAAGGTGCCATTTTGAGAGCCCAGACCACACCAGACTGCATTTTGTGCTGGGGCCTAACAGCTTCTGTATCTTCACCTTCCTGGAGCCCATTGACAGCCCCTACTTGCAGCCACCACCACAGTTGGCTGCTGCTGTCAGGGCTGAAACACAGGCCACTGGCAGCAACCTCACTGTCTCCAGCAGCAGAACAGTCTCTACCTACAACAGCCAGTACTTGCACACACCACTCAGGAGTCTGAGGTCAGGTCCACCTGGTTCAGCTCCATGCCCACTGGTACCTGAGTACGCTGTCTGGGGGCCAGGAGATCACCCAGTCCCATACACTACCATTGGCACCCAAGCAGTCCTCGCAAGGGGCCTAAGGGCAGGTCTATCCAACATGCTACTCCCATCAAAGCTGGAACCCACCTGCACATGCCACTTGTGTTCCTGGGGACTAGCTCGTCCAGTCCATCACGGCTGTTACCAACACCAGCACAGACCGCTTGGGAGTCAGACAGTTGTCCCACCACTGATACTGCCATTGCTCACTCCACCCACTGCCCAGTAAATGGAAAATCAGCCCATTCAAAGCACCTGAGCAAATCACCTGGAGACCCAAGAATGAACCCACCTGGACCCAGGATCTGAGCATGTCAGAGACATTATTACAGGTATATTTCTAGGAGACACTGTACCTGTTCAAAGGGAGATTTTGTCTTGAGAATCTATCAAAATGTGTTTATAAGAGCATGCCATCAACATCTACCTAGCTTCCTTCTTTCTGCCTTTTGCAGGAGTCAGATCTCCATTGTGGTTTGATGGCTCTTTGGTTGGCTTCCCAGTTTCCTTAGTGGCATTCCCCAGTCAAGCTTTGCATGTCTCATCTCATCTTGGCCTCTGCTTCTCCAGGACCTGAACTAAAGTATATGGGAGTCTTGGTGAAGCAATGAAAATGTAAAAAATGATTGACTCAAAATTATGCAAATTCAAAGTATAACATAGAATATTTAGAAAAAAATACTGGATGCCCAAGCAACAGAATGGGTACTACAGAAGAAAGATTCCATGTGCTTCTTCAGAAAATATAAATGGAAAGAATTCAAACTGAAAAACAGAAAAATTAGAAGATTAAAGAAAATAAACTTTAGTGTCCTGTGGAATGATATCATACAACCTAATATATAGATAATTAGAGACCTAGAAGGAGGCTGGATTGAGAATAGAGAATTTCAATCTATTTTTCAATAGAATTGAAAAATATATTTAAAAATAGTGGTCAAATTTTCTTCTAATTTGATGAAGAACATAAGTCTAGAAATAAAAATAAGTCTTGATAAAACCCTAGTATAATATATAAAAGGAAAACCACATCTAACCATATAATAAAGTGTTACACGTAAAAAAAAAAAAAAAATTTTAAAGCAACCTAAGAAATAAAACTCATTATATATTGGAGAACAATGACAGAATTATGATCTTTCTTTGCAGTAGAAACAATGAGGATCCGAGGACAATATAATGCTGTATTTAAAATGGTTTTTAAAATGTCAGTGCAGATTTTACACCCAATAAATATGTTCTTCAAAAAATAAGTTTATTTAAATAAATTATCTGATGAAAGCTGAGATAATTAGTGATACCATTTGGCTGTGTTCCCACCCAAACCTCATCTTGAATTTTAGCTCCCATAATTCCAATGTGTCATGGGAGGCACCTGGTGGGAGGTAATTGAATCATGGGGGCGGGTCTTTCCTATGCTGTTCTTGTGATAGTAAGTCTCACAAGATTTGATGGTTAATAAAGGCGAGTTCCCCTGCACACGTTCTCTTGCCTGCCACCATGTAAGCTATCCCTTTGCTCTTCCTTCATCTTTTGCCATGATTGTGAGGCTGTCCCAGCCATGTGGAACTGTGAGTCAATTAAATCTCTTTCCTTTATAAATTACCCAGCCTCAGGTATGTCTTTATTAGCAGCACGAGAACAGACTAATACAATTAACCTCCAGCAGAGCTGAACAACACACACAAGTCAAAGTTGAAGAAAATATTATATGAAAACTCAAAATAGACTGAAGAGCTTCAGAAGTTATATGTATTTTTAGTTTTAAAAAAATTATTAAATAAAACAAATGACTATTTAAAGACAATAGTATATTGTCTCATATATAAGATATGTAGAAGTTAAAATCTGATAAATTAACAACAGATAATAATTTAGGATTACAGAAATTTTAGTGTTGTGAAATTTTTCCATATTCCATGAAGTGGTATAAGGTGATTATAAGGCTGGGGTGGGAGGATAGTTTGAGCCCCAGGGGTTTGAGACCAGCCTAGGCAACAGAGTGAGATCCTATGTCTACAAAAACTAAAAATAAAAATTAACTGGGCATGGTGGCACACACTGTGGTCTCAGCTACTCAGGAGGCGGGAGAATGACCTGAGCCTGGGAGATTGAGGCTGCAGTGAGCTGTGATCAGACCACTGTACTCCAGCCTAGGTGACAGAGTGAAATCCTGTCTCAAAATAAAAGAAAACAAAACAGGGTGACTAAAAAATGGAATGTCGTAAGTTATGGATGTATTCTATAATTCTTAGAGCACTAATAATAGTACAAAGAAGTGCAGCTAAGATGTGAATAGAAGAAAGCTAATGAATTATTTAAAATATTTGAAACATGAAAGAGAAAGCAGGAAACAAGAAAGAGAATACAAAGAAACAAATTAAGATAATTTGTTTTTAAGGACGATAGTTAAATCCAATAAAATCTATAATTTCATTAAATATAAGAAGAAAAAGTATTAAAATTGAAAGTCAGACTTTCAGATTAGATTCAAAAAGGAAGATTAGAAACAAAAGCAATTTTGTTTACAACATTAAATTTAAATATAAAGTCACAAACACCCTTAATTAGAAAGACTGAAAGAGATCTGACATGCAAACACTTAATATAAGGAAAGCTGATTTGGTTATACAAATAGGCAAAGTAGAATTCAAGAAAATGGTTATTAATACATGAAGATAAAGATAACAGTGTTAAGTCTTCAAATGTACCAGTCCTAATGTGAATATACCTAATAATAGATTTTCAAGTTACATGAAGCAAAAATTAAAAGAATGAAGGAGAAATATGTAAAATTCCAACTGTAGTTGGAAATTTCATTATTCTTCAGTAATTGCTAAAACAAGTAGTTAGAAACCATTAAGAATATTGACGATCTGAACAACACTGTCAACCAATTTGACCTAATAAACATCTTAGAAAACAACTATCTTTCCCTACAATGTATTGTATGTTTACTCACAACGTTCTCTACACTGCTAATAAAAGTAATAAAACATTTTTTGAAGCTATCGCAGTTAGATTCCACAAAGCTCATGAAGGGACTGTTTGTTTTGAAAAGATTTCTATTGATGAAATCTCAAATTCTGACTTCACCAGAAAAATAAAATTTTAGTAACATCATTCTCCAGGCTGTTCACCTCCTTCAAAGACTGGAAATTAGTTTTCAAATTATTGATTCCAGGAATGTGTTTTGCAGTTCATTTGAAAGAGATTCAGTATTGAAATCTATTATTATTAATTTTGTTTGCACCATGTCAGGCTTAAACACAGGAAAAGTAAAATTTGTATATTCAAAAGGAAATCTTAAAACATCTTATGAGTAATTTGAAAGATAGTTCTGTTGGCTATTTGATAAAATTATCTAATTATTGTAGGCAACAAGATTAGAATCAATATGGGTGTTGGAGTCATCAGACTTGATATTTTTTATCCAAATGCCCCTTCCCACAAAGTGCTCAAATTCCAGTGGTGGACAGTATGATGATGATGACAACAATGACTACGTAACATAAAAGAATATCTTTGCACACACAAAAATTATCATGTCTTTCATGCCAACCTCAGTGCATCTGATTTTCCTGATTACCAAGAGTGACAATGTGAGACATCCAAATTTTGTTATTTTTTTCTTCCTCATAGGCATCTTTGTGCAGACTACCAAAACTGAATTATGCATACATACTGCATATTATTCGAGAATATGAAAATTGCATCTAAAGTTCACTTTATACAAGTATATTTCCTTAGGCATTATTCTTAGCATCGTAAAGGCAGAAAAGTATTTCAGGCAGAGTATTCTCATGACAATTCCACAGCATGAGAATACATTGCTTCCTAGCAATACTATATCTCATTATCCAGAATTATTTAGAAGAGCAAGAGATAAGAAATTTGGGAAGTCAGAAGCTATGTCTACTTACTGTAAACATGAAGGAAAAATGCACATGATGGCAAAGAACAATTTTCAGGACATTAAAAACACCATCTTGAAACTGAGCTGAAACATTTCCAGAATTTACTGTTAGACCATAATCTTAAATTTCTACACATCAAAGTAAACAAAAAATATTTATTACTTTAAACAAAAATATACATACATTAGTAAACCTACAGCTTATTCTAGAGTCATGTACAAAGAGGAAAATGTATATTTCCTTGAATAGGTTTTATACTATGTTTCCAAAGTAGCTTTTTGAAGTTAATTTTATTTATTTATTTTTTTATTTCTGGACTTTCTTTTGGAAAGGACACTACCACCATTACAGTTAAAAATTATTTTTAACAGCTTTATTGAGATATAACTTAATACTATACCTCAAAAAAACTGTAAATGTTTAATGTATCTAATTTGATGAGTTTGGATACATGCATACAGTCATGACACTACCACCACAATCAAACTAATAAACACATCCATCACATCCAAAACTTTCCTTCTGTGTGTGTGTGTGTGTGTGTGTGTGTGTCTTAAGAATGCTTAACATGAGATCTACTCTTTTAATAAATTTTCAAGGAAACAATAAGTAAATGATGTTATCTATAGGTAATATATTATACAGTACATCACTAGAATTTGTCTTGCTTAACTGAAACTTATGCCTATGGAATAGTACCCCATTTTCCTTCCCTGACAGCCCCTGGCAACTACCATTCTAATCTCTGCTTCTAAGCATTTGACTATTTTAAATAACTTTTATAAGCAGAATCACAGTAGTTTTCATTCTGAGGCTGGCATATTTCGCTCAGTATAGTGTCTTCTAGGTTCATCCATGTTATCACAAATGATAAGATTTCCTTGCTTTTTAAGATTGAATAAAATTTCATTGTATGTATATATTACATTTTATGTATCCATTCATCTGTTGCTGGACATTTGGATTGTTTTTATTATATATTTGGCTATTGTAAATAGCACTGCAATAAACATAGGAGTGCAGATATTTCTTCATATTCCTGGTTTCATTTTCTTTGGATATATACCCAGTAGTCAGGTTGCTACATCATACAGTAGTTCTATTTTTAACTTTGAGAAACCTTCATATTGGTTCCATACTATTTTATATTCCTACCAATGGTGTACAATTGTTCCAATTTCTCCACATCTTTGCCAACATTTGTTATCTTTTGTTTTTCAGTAATAGCCATATTAACAAGTATCTCATTCTAGTTATAAGTTACATTTCCCTGATGATCAATGATGTTGAGCACCTTTTCACATACACAATGGCCATATGCCAAAGAATAAAATTGGACCTGTATCTTATCCTGCACATAAAAATTAACTCAAAATAGATTAAAAGTTTGAATGTAAGATCTGAAATCATAAAACTTTTAGAAGAAAACATAGAAGAAAAGTTTCATAACATTGGTCTTGGCAATGATTTCTTGGAAATGACATCAAGAGCACACGCAGCAAAAGCAAAAATAGACAAGACATATTAGATAAAGTAAAAAGCTCAGTACAGCAATAGAAACAATCAAATGAGTGAAAAGGCAACCTAGAGGAGGGGAAAATATTTGCAAACCATTTATCTGATAGTTGGTATCTGATAAGGAACTCCTATAACTCAATTGCTTAAAAACAAATAACCCGATTTAAAAATGGACAAAATGCTTGGCTAGAAATTTTCTCTAAAAATAGTTTTAACACAAATGATATAAATACGAATAAGAACTTCAGGTGAGATATAAACGTGGACAAATTACCAATGACATTTTAATATTACCACAAGACTTATGAAAACTTGTTCCTATGATACATATAAACTGGTTATTTATATGTGTTTAACCCACTGTTCTGAAGATACATTGTCCTATCCAATAATAAATAAAAAGTTTTTATGGTTCATGTGGATGTTTTAAGTCCCCAGTGGGAATTTCTGAGTTTCCAATCGCACCGGACTTTATACCATGCTGTTTTAAATTTCTTTTTATTGAGGTTTATAATTAACCAAATCCCCAGACTCTCTTCACCCCACATTTATGCTCGATCAAGCATTTAGACATGATGTATTCTCCCTCATGGTGACTTTCCCTGGATAGACTAAGGAGGAAATGAGGCCCATCTTCACCTCCCAAACAGGACTCCCACTACCACCTCCATCAACAGTGGCTCCTATGAAGTGCTTTGGCAGCAACATTAGTGGCTCTTTGTTTCTCCTCCCACCGCCCCCTGGAGGCCATTGGTGCCTGAGATAGCTTGAATCTGCTCTTCATGCTGACAATGGTTTTTCTTGGAAGACATTATTGTTCACAGCATTATAATCGCCTAGAACTAAACCTAAAGATTCATATTCCTTCCAGAAAAGTCTCTGAGATTCTTCCCATCTGGAAGGCCCAAGGCAACATTCTCAACTTTTCAGTGCTGAAAGAACACTTGCTTATGAAGCTCTAGTTCAACGGCAGCTCTTTAAGAAAATATTTTTAATGAATTTAGAAGAAATGCCCAGGTTTGCACTAGCAAAGTAAGGATTTGTAATGTAAAAAGACAAATATTCTTAAGATAGCACTTCATCCCTCTTCTTCTGTACTCTGGGAATGAAGTGTCTGACCACTGGAGCAGATTCTCCTCAGCTTGAGGTTAAAACAGTTTCCCATTCCTTATGCAAGTCTCTTCCTTTCCCCATGTATCAATGAGAAATCTGTCTCAGTTTGGAGTGAAGGACCTGAATTATAACCCAGACAGTTCTCACTCCATACTCCTTCTGCTAGTTTAGATTGCCTCTCAAAATATGCCAGAAGAGTAACGTTTTATATATATATATAAAGTATGTGCTGTTTTTATTACTACTAAAATGTTTTAAAAGTATTTTTTAATAAAGAATGCTAGGCAGGCACAGCTATTTGCCTACAAAACAACCATTCCTTTCTTATATTTTAACAGATGGTTAGTTTTTATCATGTGGGGCAGCAGTATATTTGGAAGATGATCTCTCCCCACCGCAAGGAAATGAATTCTATTATTTGAAGACAATAGGAGAATTCTGATTTCTCTTTGTCACTGAGTGATTTAGGAGTAAGGACTTTCTCAGGAGGTGGAGGGGGAAAAGCTTTGCTTTCTGAGGCTTTTGGGAAATCGTTTGCCTCCCCAGTTACAAAGAAGTAGAAGGAGAAATTCTCCTTTTCCTTTGCCTTCAGATGCATTTGTATGGGAACATGATATCAAGAACTGTGGCAACTATCTTTTTACAAGGAAGGTCAAGCCTGAAGTTGAAAGTCACCATATCAAAATGTCAGAAAACTGGAAAGAATCTGGGCCCTTGATGACAACAATAGATTTCTGTAATAACCAATCTTGCAATAGCCAGCTTCCAGTGTGATATAAAAATAAACCATTAGAAGGAACAACATACAGATACATGCCACTACATGGATGCACCTCAAAAACATTAAGTTAGGTGAAAAAATCCAGACACAAACACATTTGTGTAATTCATTTTATATGAAATATTCAGAATAAGAAAATTCATCAACAGAAAACAAATTAATGATTCCCAGGGGATGGGGATGGGGGGAATGGAGAGTGGTTACTTAATGGATGCATAATGCTTTTCTGAGATATTGAAATAGTTTTGAAACTAGAGAGAGGTGGTGGTGGCACACCATTGTGAATGCACTAAATGCCACTGAATTGTACACCTTAAAATAGTTAACTTTGTGTTAAGTAAATTTCACCTCAAAATAGAAAAAACTTTGGATCAAAAAAGAAAAAAGAAGCCCTCTCTTTAAAGTCACTTTTTGATACTTATATTTTCCCTTGCAATTGGAGGTGTCCTAATGGAAACTGGAGATGAGGATGAACAGACTGTGAATACCATAGCAAAGTACTCATGGCAGGTAGAATTCTAAGGTGGCCCCAACGTTTTTTCCTCTAGTGCCCATGCCTTTGTGGAATCTCCTGACCTTGAGTGTAGAGAGGTGTGACTTGCTTCTTGACAATGCAATATGGTAAAGTTGATGGGATAGTTATTCCTTTGAGTTCATTACTTTATATGAGACTGTCTTAGCTGACTGAAGAGATTCAAAGATAGAGATTTCCTGTTGGCCTTGAGGAAGCAAACCACCATGTTGTGGAGAGGGCCATGTGATGTAAAATGATTGACAGCCTCTAGAAGCTGAGGGCCTCAATCTGCAATCATAAGGAACTGAATGCTGCTGACAAATAAGCTTGGAAAAGGATGTCAATCTGTGGATGGAATCACAACCTTGGCAGACATTGTTGTTTCAACCTAGTGACATCCTGAGCAGAAGACACAGTTTACACATACCTGGACTTTTAACCAAGAGAAACTGTGAGATCATAAATGAATGTTGTTTTCAGCCTCTGAATTTGTAATAATTTATTATGTAGCAGTAGAAAACAAAAACAGTCCCTCAAAGGAAACCTCTCTGGATAAAGTAAATTGGCAACATATTTTCTAGTAAATGCTTTTGGAGATCATTAGTAACTTTCTCACTGGGCTCTTAATTTTTCCATTATGTATTTAGCATATTCTTAAAAATAGTTAACTCTCAAATTTAGTCATACTTTTAATATTGTAATAACTACTTGACTATTTCTTAAACCATCTCTTGGGCATAAAAGTGTTCTATAACACAGACTTCCTAAAAGTATGTATTTTGTGTAAGTTTTTCCGTTAATAAATTATCAATATGCATAATTTTAAACATGCATTTGCCATTTTCAAATGTTAGTTTAATGTCTGTCTATGAATTCAGGCTATTATTACAAAGTACCATAGAATCAGTTGCTTACAATAAAGCAGAAATTGATTTCTCACAGTTTGAGAGGCTAGAAGTCCAAGAATAGGGTGCCAGGATGGTGGGGGGAGTTGTGCAGGAGGGATACAGATTGCTGACTTCTTGTATCCTCTCATGTTGTGAAAGAATAAGAAAATTCTCTGGTATATCTTTTATAAGGGCACTAATCCCATTCATGGAAGTTCCACCCTCATGGCCTAATCACCTCCCAAAGGCCCCATCTCCAATTACCATAACATTGAGGTTTGGGTTTCAATATATGAATTTGGAAGGGAAGGCACAAACATGCATCCCATGACCATGGCCAAGTACAAATTATTTGTCTAAGAATTAAACTGTCAAATCAACTGTGAATACCTAGCCAAACATAATGTTATCTTTAAAAATAATCTTGGAGAAAAAGATCTCCCCATAGATTATATTATTTCATACTCATAAAAGTGAGGAAAGCAAAACAGAAAAAAAGAAAGAGGGGAAGAAATGAAAAAAAAAAAAAGGAGAGAAGGAAAGTACATAATTTTCATAGTCCCTACAGAGCAAAGTGTAGGGATAGGTATAGGATAGCTTATTAATGCATGTGACATAATCTTTAAAAATCAACAAATGTTTAATTAATGCATAGATGAGAAAAATCCACCACAGGTTTGTGGTCTTAAATTTAATACAATAATATGGCAGAAGATAATTTTGAGTTGGAGGCAGAAAGAAAAATTTTGCAAACAAAGGAAAATGTGTGTTGTTGGATGTTAGTGTGTGTATGTGTATACATGCATGTGGGTGCAGCTCCACAGAAATAGCCTTTTAGGAAAAGTCAACAAAATCTGTGAGTATTGTTTACCTGGACAAATATGGCTACAATAGAATTTTGTTTTGTTTTGTTTTGGATGAAGTCTTGCTCTTGTCGCCTAGGCTGGAGTGCAATGGCACCATCTCAGCTCACTGCAACCTCTGCCTCCAAGGTTCAAGCGATTCTTCTGCCTCACCCTCCCAAGCAGCTGGGATTACAGTTGCCTGCCACCATGCTCGGCTAATTTTTGTATTTTTAGTAGAGACAGGGTTTCACCATGTTGGCCAGGCTGGTCTAGAACTCCTGACCTCAGGTGATCCACCCGCCTCAGTCTCCCAAAGTGTTGGGATTACAGTCATGAGTCACCATGCCCATCCATAGATTTTTATTTCATTCACACCTCTTACATTTTTTTATAAAACAGGCAATTTTTTTGTTTATTGATTTTCACAAATCATTGAGTCATGTTCACATGTTATGCGTCAGCTTATTTTTCTCAGTGATAGCATTCTCGTGACTTATATCACCTCCTGAACCTTAGTTCTTACTATAATGCTAAATGCTTTTTCCATTTGAGATCTAAATATGTCAACCTCCCTAAGATTTGATCTTCTTTGTATCATTAATAACTTTGTGATTTTTCTGAAACGTTATCATCTTCTGAGTCATAGTTCCTTGGCATCTAAAATGTACAATAACTTTGGAAGAGAAAATAAAGTTTAAAAATGGTTTGAATTATCTGTTTTAACACTTGAAATTAAATATTTTCATCACAATTGGAAAACCAGTGACCTAGACTGAATGTAAACTTTTTTTTCCCTTTGGAAAGTATTGCTGCTAATGCCAGCTCCTCTCAAAAACATCACTATAAGTATAATGGACATGATGCCAGTGACTTGGCATTGCCTAGAAAAATTCATTTTCTTGTTTCCATTGGCCTATAGAAAAATCTCTAAAGGTAATGGATTGTGTGATCCGTTGCAAACATTTTTCCCAACCTCAAGTAGAGATGTCCATTTGTCTACATTTGTCACAAATGACATAATTTATTTCTTTTTTAATGTTGAATAGTATTGTATATATGGCTCCCATTATATTTCTATTGAATGAGGCAGTTCTAGGTAGCGCTACCTTGACTTTGTCAATAGGAATGCTAGCAGCATAAACTGATTTAACCTGGATATGATTTTTGATGGCAGTCTGCAAAACTTGTATCATTAAACACTCTTGATTGTGGTTAAAGCTTAAAGCAAATCATCTTTTTAGTTCTCTAAATCTCTACTGTGGTTCAAGTTATTATTGGCTCTCTCTTAGTAGAATAGTAAGTGATATGGTTTGGCCATTTGTCCCCACCCAAATCTCATCTCAAATTGCAATCCCCACGTGTCAGGGAGAGACATGATGGGAGGTGATTGGATCATGGGGGCAGTTTTCCCCACACTGTCCTCGTGATAGTGAGTGAGTTCTCATAAGATCTGGTGGTTTATAAGTGGCAGTTTCCCCTGCACTTGTCTCTCTCTCCTGCCACCTTGTGAAGAGGTACCTACCTCCCCTTCCCCTTCTGCCATGATTGTAAGTTTCCTGAGGCCTCCCCAGCAAGTGAGAAACTGTGAGTCAATTAACCCTCTTTTCTTTATAATTACCCATTCTTGGGTAGTATTTTTATAGCAGTGTGAAAACAGACTAATACAGTAAGAAAAACAATTACAGAAGGGAAATAGTGTGTAAAACTTTGGTAATAGCAAGCAAACCTGAGAATTTATCTTTTTATGTAGTATGTCCTGATCTAGGTTTTAAAGATAGGATACATTCAAAGATGGGACAAGACCATGACATCATGCTGGGTTTAGTCCTGAAAAGTGGTTAATATTTATTCAATATTTTTGTATTAGAGATTACTCTATGCCAGGCATTCTAAAGGTGCTAAATATTTCCAAAGGAATAAGAAAAAGGAACAGTATCAAACTTCACAAACTACAGACAAATAGAGGGAACATGTAAGCATATATTTGCAAATATAGGGTGGATGGATTTGTAATAAGCAAACGTGCAAGTCATACTGGGTAACAAAATGCACAAATGGACATCTCTACTTGAGGTTGAGAAAAATGGTTGCAAGGGATTACATAATCTATTACCTTTAGAGATTTTTCTATAGGCCAATGGAAACAAGAAAATGATTTTTTCTAGGCAATGCCAAATCACTGGCATCATGTCCTCCTTTCCATGCTAAGATGTAAGCAAACTGATATTGATCCTATTTCCTCAGAATGCTAGTATCTAGGGCAAAAGCCAAAGGCCAGCTCTTTGCAAGGCATGGAGCAAAACACTTCCTCACTCGATTCTTCTATTTGCATTTTCTTTATAGATTACATGCTCTTCTTGGACAGGTCTTTCATTCATCAGCATGGAGGGCTATAAAGGGCTAAAGTCCAGGTGTATATTTTTAAACAAATAGGCCAAAGGAAACATCTTGTCCACTGTGATTCTCAGCTTTAAGCTGGTCACTATCCTCAGAAAGAGAAGTTTCTATGTGGGCCAGTCATGTCAAAATCTAAAAAGGCATTTTATATCAAAGCTTCAAGTGGAAGCAAGTTGGCTTTTTACTTGTTTGTTGACTATATCTTTTGCCCATATATTTTCTTTGAGATCTTAGATAAGTAGTAAGTGACCTATTAAGGATAACATTCAATGGTTCAGAAATCTGTATCTTATTTTTTTGATATCTTTCTATTTTCCAGGCTACCATGCATTTATCATGATGATCATTGGCTCATATTTTTGTCCTCTGTCAAACTACACTCCTTGAAGTCATGTACCACTTGTTATGCACATTCTCTTTTCTAGTTATCTCACAGCCAAGCAGGTACTTGATGCTTGCTGAATAAAAGATTAAAGAAACCTTGACAGGACACTCAGACAACCTAGTAAGCATTCGACAGATGGAATTTTAAAACTGCCACTTGAATGTTCAACTCACATAGAAACACTATTTCAATAAAATGCTTGGAAATTAATTGTTGAATTCATGTTGGTAAAATATGACATAACAGGATAGATACCAGCTTCTTCCAATTCTCATACTTTCATCCTTCAAAAAAATACTTCACATAAGCTAATTGATCAAAGATTGTATGTAAATGTGTAAAAATTAAGCAAATTCCTCTATTAGTCCCTGAAAATCTCCTATCCAGCTATATTTCTTAACTACAAGTTATGGACATGATTTATTGGTTAGTTTTTCTAAAAAGGTTAACCAAAGAGAACAGACCTATAACTAATATTTGTTTTTTAGATATAAGTTATAGAGGGTCCAGGAACTGATATTTCTTTTGTCATTCTTTAATACAATATTTTAAGATACATTCAAGCTTTTTTCTCAGCAAAATGCAATTTAGGAGATAAAGTGAATATTAGGAAGAGTGGTTCTAATTTATCATGGCTTTATCTAGCAGCTTGAAAATAAGAATTCTGGAAGAGCTTGGTAAAAGTAAAAATTGAATGATTTCTTGCTTGTTTATCTTTTTTATTTTGTTAATATTGATTGTTTTGTACGATTGTGCTTTGCAGTTTTAATTCTCTTCATAAAAATAATATTTATCTCTGTTGAGAAATCATCTCCTGTTTAGTTGCATGATGTGAGAGAAGAATACGAGCTAAGCATAAATAGAAGTAAGGACTGCAGTTTAGCCAGAAACAAAGGAGATACTTTGGCAACCTTAAAAGAAAAGCAGGAATTCTGAGCTGCAGGGGGAAAGAGGCTTTCACTGTCACAATATTTACCTAATTTATATTCAATACAAGAGTCTTATTTTTTGATATTCAGTTCAAGAAAGTGGGCTACATTGATCTTTTAAAACATAGTCTCCGATTTTTCTCTCATTTGGTTTGGCTCTTCAGCTGCAAGCGAATCAATGAAAATTGAGGCACAATATTAACATTTTAGATTGTGTTTAAAATGGTTACCCAGTTGGCCTAGATCTGTAAGTCCAGGTGGTGGTTTTGCAATAATCGTGTGGTGATGTTTCCCACCTGATAGGTTGTTCTCCCCTTGTCTGGTTCAGTTAGTAAATGTTATTTCATGATTGGCTCTTTTGCCCTGGAAGTTGTTGAGCTGGCTCATGTTACTAAACTCTGATTCAGTTAAACATTGCTAGGTTGTATTAGTTCTAAAATGACTTGTTCCAGTTTGTAACACTGGATGAGGTTGTGAGTTTGGTGCCATATTAATTTGATCTGACATCCTGGCAATTAGCCTCAAATAGCAATCTTAATCTTGTCCCAAAACAACAGTAGTAGTTTAAGTATTTCAGTGAAAGATACCTTAGGGCAAAGGGAATTGCACTGCTAAGCTATAAAGTCTACTTTGTACTTTTATTTAAAGATCTGACTTCTATATGAGCATTCATGAACTATTTTATCCTATTTCTTCCCTGTCATCTAGATTTCTAATCTATTTGTGGAAGCTATCTTGTTAGTAACTGCCATTTAAAACCAATGTATAAATTTTGAAATTATTTATAATATTCTTCAAGTCTTGATTTCATAAAATATGTACTAGCTGAATTCTATTTTGTCTTGTAATAACTATTATGACATTTATTAAGGATAAATTGGGTAAAAAAACTTGTCCTTAGGTAGGACAAAAGATACTATTTATCAAACAGGAACTCTTATTAATGTCTTTTGTTCTAAGGACCTATAATTCTTACTTATTCCAATACACCTTTTAAAATAAAACTAGATGAAGCAATATCAGGCATAAGAATTTTTTTTAGCTTAAGAGGTTCATGCTTGAATTCTTCAATATGTGCCATTCAACAGAAGCATGGCAGAACTATGTCCTGAACATACCCTTATTGTTTCCTTTTAGTTTTAGCATCATAAACAAAAGGAGGAGGAGGAGGAGGAGGAGGAGGGGGAGGAGGAGGAGGAGAAGGAGAACATAAGACACTCAGAGGTCAGATAACCACGATGACAAAAAATATAACCATTCATCAGTTATACGGAATGTGTGTTTGTGTGTGTATGTGTGTGCATGTATGTTGGGCATGCACACATAATCATCTATAAGCTTGTGTGTACAAGATGTGAAGTAGAAGATAGCATAGATATTAAAAATATAGGAAAATACCCTAGCATTGATATCAGGTACCACACTTGTCAGCATACTATTTCTCTCTGAATTAAGTGCATGATTTCTACAAGCATTTGAAAAACACAATTGTAGGACTGTCAGCTATAGTTGGAAAAGGGGAGCATATTTGGAACTTAAGACCTTTTCAGGCAGAATAAAAAGGAATATGTCTGGCTTTCCTGTGATCAGTTACCTACTTTATTTCTAGTCAGATGTATTAGATATAATAACAATGTGTGTAATATTTAAATGCCTCAAAATACATGTTATGAGGCCTAAACACTTAGACACTAATTTATTATGTTTTTCAGTGCTTTGCTACCTTGAATTCAGTCAGGACTGTTGAAGTTTTATAACTAAATATTTTCTAGGATATAAATAGAGAGTATCTTGAAAATATACATACAAATTTTTGATATGTTTTTCTAATGTAAAAATTCTGCTACTACAATACTATGTTTAAAAAGAAGAATACTCAACTCAGAAAATAATTTATCCTTAAAAATTTAAAACTTATCATAAGATAATTTATATTGGCCTCCTCCTGTGCTCATACATCATAACCAACCAGTTCTGTAAGAAGATTTAGAGAGCTCCAAATAAATTCAAATATTATTTGTTTCTGCAGCCACTTTTACTTTTTTTAATTTATAAATTAAACATGGTTTCTGTGCAGAAAATGAATTGCTAACCTGGAGGCCTTTGAAAATTATTCTCCTTTATCACAGGAATTTTACTTTTGTTTCAACCTTGTTTTCAAAAGTTTATTTCAAGTATTTCTGTTATTTAGAAAATGTTCATGAGTCTTATGTTTTAAAATTAATATGTATATCCTACAGGCTAAGAGTACTGTATTGACATTTGATATGTCCCTTGAAAAAATAATGTTTATAATGCACTTACATATGATTTTTAAAACCCATATATCTTGCTTATGCTACCAAAAAACTAAAAGATGGGAAGAAAATGAACAATAGGAAAAAATACTTAGAAACATTAATAAGACACATTAATGAAATATATGGTCAAAATTTCTAGAGGATAATGAGACAATATCTGAACATGGAGATGGAGCCAATGCAAACGTTGGGGAGGACAGTTCTTGTATTAGTCTGTTCTCACACTGCTAATAAAGACATACTCAAGACTAGGTAATTTAAAAAGGAAAGAGGTTTAAGTGACTCACAGTTCTGCAGGGCTGGGGAAGCCTCAGGAAACTTACAATCATGATGGAAGGGAGAGCAAATATATCCTTCACAAGGCATCGAGAGTGAAAAATGAGAGAGTGAAGAAGGAAGCCCTTGTAAAACCATCAGATCTCATGAGAACTTCCTATCATGAGAACAGCATGTGGGGACCAACCCCATCATCTAATTACCTCCCACGAGGTCCCTCCCCCAACACATGTGGAATACAATTCAGATTACAATGCAAGATGAGATGTGGGAGGGGACACAAAGCCAGACCATATCATTCTGTCCATGGCCCCTCCCAAATCTCATCTTTCTCACATTTAAAACCACAATTATGCCTTCTCAATAGTTCCCCAAAGTCTTTATTCATTTCAGCATTAACCGAAAAGTCAAAGTCCATAGTCTCATCTGAGACAAGGTAAGTCTTATTCACTTATGAGCCTGTAAAATCAAAAGCAAGTTAGGTACATCAAAGACACAATAAGAGTATAGGCATTGGGTAAATACACCCATTCCAAAAGGGAGAAATTGGCCAAAACAAAGGGGCTACAGACCCCATGAAATTCTGAAATCCACTACAGCAGTTATTAAACCTTAAAGTTCCAAAATGATCTCCTTTGACTCCATGTCTCACATCCACATCACACTGATGCAAGTGTTGGGCTCCCATAGCCTTGAGCAGCTCCGCCCCTGTCGTTTTGCAGAGTAAAGCTCCAACCCTAGCTGCTTTCACAGTTGGCATTTAGTGTCTACGGCTTTTCCAGGTGCAATGTGCAAGCTGTGGGTGGATCTACCATTCTGGGAACTGGAGGATGGTGGCCAGTTGTGGGACACTGTGTGTGAGCTCCAACCCTACGTTCCCCTCTTGCACTGTCCTAGCAGAGATTTTCCATGAGGACTCTACCCTTGCAAACTTCTCTTTAGATATCATTTCCACACATCCTCTGAAATCTAGGTGAAAGTTCCCAAACCTCAATTTTTTACTTCTGTTCACCCATAGGATCAACGCCACTTGTAAACTGCTAAGGCTTGGGGCTTGCACCCTCCGAAGCAATGGCCTGAGCTGTACATTGGCTGCTTTTAGTCATGGCTGAAGCTGAAGCAGCTGGGATGCAAGGCACCATGTCCCAAGGCTGCATAGAGCAGGGGAAAATCATTTTTCCCTTTTAGGGCTCCTGGCCTGTGATAGGAGGGGCTACTGTGAAGGTCTGTAACACGTCCTGGAGACATTTTCCCCATTTTCTTAGTGATTAACATTTGGCTCCTCATTACTTATGCAAATTTCTTCAGAGAGCTTGAATTTCTCCCCAGAAAAATTTTTTTCTATCACATCATCGGGCTGCAAATTTTCCAAACTTTCATGTTCTGCTTTCTCTTGAAAGCTTTGCCGCTTAGAAACTTCTTCCACCAGATACCCTAAATCATCTCTCTCATGTTCAAAGTTCCACAGACCTCTAGGGTAGGGGAAAAATGCCACCAGTCTCTTTGCATAACAAGAGTGACCTTTACTCCAGTTCCCAAAAAGTTCCTCATATCCATCTGAGACCACCTCAGCCAGGACTTCATTGTCCATATCACTCTCGGTATTTTGGTCAAAGCCATTCAACAAATCTCTATGAAGTTCCAAACTTTCCCACATCTTCCTGTCTTCTGAGACCTCCAAGTCTCTGGGAATTCCAAACTTTCCCACATTTTCCATTCTTCTTCTGAGCCCTCCAATTTGTTCCAACCTCTTGCTGTTACCCAGTTCCAAAGTCACTTGCACATTTTGGTGTATCTTTACAGCAGCACTCAACTTCTCATACCAATTTACTATATTAGTCCATTCTCATGCTGTTAATAAAGACATACCTGAGACTAGATAATTTATAAAGAAAAGAGGTTTAATTGACTCACATTCCCCAGGCTGTGGAAGCCTCAGGAAGCTTTCAATCATGGTGGGAGGGGAAGCAAACATGTCCTTCTCTACAAGGTGGCAGGAGAGAGAAGAATGAGAGAGACCGAAGGGGGAAGTCCCTTATGAAACCATCAAATCTCCTCAGAACTTACTCACATCAGGAAAATAGCATGGCAGGACCGCCCTCATGATCTAATCACCTCCCACAAGGTCCCTCCCCCAACACTTGGGGATTACAATGCAAGATGAGATTTAGCTGGGGATACAGAGCCAGGCCATATTAGTTCTGCCGACCTAGAAATGTCACACTAAACCTGGCCTATTCTCTGTCATCACACGTCTCTTCACTCTCCTCAGCCAGGCTTCATGTTGATCATCCTCTCCACTCAGTTGTCTAGTTGTCTATGATTGTGTTCAATAACATCCATCTTTTCTTTTAACACTTTCCACTGCATGAATAATAATAAAAAGTAATGAATACCCCTGCTTGTAACACATTTTATAAATTTATAATAACTTTAATATATCTTTGAAACCAAACCATAAAAGAGAATAAAATAAGATATTTGTCTTTTATATGCTTATCATGAGATGAGTCTGATTTTATTTCTTGCTCAGTTGATGTGCTTGCTATAAAAGAGAAACCTTAAAGTTTTAGTGAGAGAGTTAAATTCTAATTCTAGATTTTTAAGTTACTCTTTTGATGAGTGACATATTTTGGATGTGTGTCCCCTACAAATCTCATGTTAAAATATAATCCCCAATGTTGGAGGCGAGGCCTAGTAGGAGGTGTTTGGATCATGGAGTGGATCTTGCATGAATGACTTGGTGCCCTACTCCTGGTAATGAGTTCACACAAGCCCTGGCTGTTTAAAAAACATGTGACACTTCCCCCTATCTTTGCTCCCACTTTCACCATATAATGAACCCACTCCCCCTTCATCTTCTGCCATGACTGCCAGTTTCCTGAGTTCCTCACCAGGAACACATGCCAGCACAATGCTCACTGTACAGCCTGCATAATCATAAGTCAACATAAACCTCTTATCTTTATAGATTATTCCATTTCAGGTACTATTTTATAGCAATGAAATGGACTAATGCAGAAAATTGGTACCCAGGAGAGAAGTTTTGCTATAAAGATACCTAATAATGTGGAGGCATTTTTAGAAATGGGTAACAGGCAGAGGTTGGAAGAGTTTGAAGGACTCAAAAGAAGAGAGAAAGAAGAAATTTTGGAACTTCTTAGGAACTTATTAAATGGTTGTGACTAAAATGGTGATAGAAATATAGACAGTGAAGGTCAGGCTGATGAGATCTCAGATGGAAGTAAGAATTTTATCAGGAACTGGAGCAAAAGTCATCCATATTACACCCTAGCAAAGCACTTGGCTGCACTGTGTCCACATCTTAAGTATCTGTGGAAGTTTGAACTTAAGAGTGATGAATTGGTTATCTGGCAAAAGACATTTCTAAAGAGCAAACCATTCAAGGTGTGGCCTTCTTGTTTCTAATATCCTAAATCAAATGTAGGGCCAAATAAATGACTAGTAGTTGGAATTTATATTTAAAAGGAAGGTGGAGTGGAAAACTCACAATCTGGCCATGTGATAGAGAATAAAAGATCATTTTCAAGACAGAAATTCAAATGGATTGTGGAGCAACTACTTGCTGGAGAGATTAGCATGACTAAAAGGGAGCCAAGTTCCAATATCAAAGAAAATGGGAAAAAGACTTCAGGGCATCTCAGAGATCTTGCAGACAGGCCGTGCCATCACAGTCCCCCTTCCAAATCAAGGCCCAAGAGGAAAGAAAAGTTTCATGGGCCAAGTCAAAGGCTCCATTGCCCTGCTTATCCTTGAGACACTGCTGCCTGCATCCTGGCTGCTCCAGCTTCAACTGTGGCTCAAAGGATTTCAGGTGAAGCTTGGGTTGCCACTCCAGAGAGCACAAGCCATAAATTCATGATTCCACATGATGTTAAACTTGCAGGCATGCAGAATGCAAGACTGAAGGAAGTTTGGTGCTTCCACCTAGATTTCAGAAGTTGTATCCAAAAGCCTGGTTGCCCAGGCAAAAGCATGCTTCAGGGGAAGAGCTCTCACAGAGAGTCTCTGCTAGGGCAGTGCTCTGGGGAAATGTGGAGGTGGAGCCCCACACAGAGCTTCCAGCATCACACTGCCTAAAGGAGTTGTCTGAATGGGTCTGCCACTCTCCAGACTCCACAGTAAAGCCAAAGTAGACTGCAACCTCAGCCTAGAAAAGTTGCAAGCATTCACTTACAAACCACAAAAACAGCTACAGGGGTTCCCCCTGCAAAGACACAGGGGCAGAGCTGCCCAAGACCTCAGGAGCTTGCCCCTTATCCCAGTGTACTCTGGATGCAGGACACAGAGGCAAGGATGATTTTGGTGCTTTCTTTAAAAGTTATTGCCAGTCCTTCTGGGTTTCAGAGAATTGTATGTGGCCTGATGCCCCTTTCTTTTTGCCAATTTCTCCCTTTTGAAATGAGAATGTGTATTAGTCTGTTTTCATGCTGCTGATAAAGACATACCTGAGACTGAGCAATTTAAGAAAGAAAGAGGTTTAGTGGACTTACAGTTCCGTGGGGCAAGGAAGGCCTCACAATCATGATAGAAGGTGAAAGTCACTTCTTACATGGCGGCAAGAGAGAGAATAAGAACCAAGTGAAAGGGGTTCCCCTTATAAAGCCACCAGATCTCGTGAGACTTATTCACTACCATGAGAAAAGTATGGGAGAACTGCCTTCCATGATTCAAATATCTCCACCAGGTCCCTCCCATAACATGTGGAAATTATGGGAGCTACAATGTATGATGAGATTTGGGTGGGGAAACAGCCAAACCATATCATTCCTCCCTGGTTCCTCCCAAATCTCATGTCCTCACATTTCAAAAGCAATCATGCCTTCCCATCTTTGTCCCTC